>NW_020837946.1:70641749-71241749 GCF_003676395.1 Aethalodelphis obliquidens | reverse complement strand
ATATTATGCATGTATATATATGTTCATTCTCAAGTGTTGCTGAATTAAAATTCTGCTGGGCCTTTTAACATGGCCAGTGAATCTGATGTTTATAAACTGGTAATTAAAAGTATTTTTCTTTTAGATGAGTGGGGAAAGTGTTACCCTTGTTTTAAATATCTAAGCAATGCTGACAGCCCTTTTTTGTGTTGTGATTACTGTAGTTATATTTATGAAAAAAGGTTGGTGTTTTAGTCTCGTTAGTGAAAAAAGTGGGACAAAGTATGCTTTTAGAATAAATTGCCAAATGGCACCTAATTATTTTTCTTTTTAAAATGCCTTAAGTTGCGGTCTCATTTTCATAATCACTTGCTTCCAGTGTTTAAAAAAAAAAAAAGAATGGGGAGAAAGTTAAGAGCATTCATTATATTAGATTTCCAAATTTAATTTGAATTCTAAATTCACTTAGCAATGGTCTAATTTTTAAAATATATAAAGTGTACAAATGGATAACTTTTTGTATTGATGTGCAAAATGCAGATTATATTTGATAGGCCATAGTATGTAGATATTCCTTTTAGGAATATTACAGCTGTAAATTATATCAGAATTGCCAGTCAGATGCTATTTGGTTAAAAATATTATTGCAGTCTCAAGTTAAATATTTTTAAATCCCACATTCAGAATTTAAAACACTGGTTTTCAATGTGTTTTTTAGTGTTGTCACTTCTTTATAGATAAATATGATATAAATAACCTGTTTGGATCCTGGTCGTTTTTAACTGTTCCTTGGTAATTCTAAGCATTTATTTGATGACTTAATATTTTTCACTACCTTTAGAGAAGAGATGAACATTAACTGTTCACCATACTGTGGTCCTGAGTTGTGTATATGTCCATAACACTGTATATTTTCTCTGTCAACACCCTTAGGATACACTTAAAAACGCCTGCAGGTGGGTTTCAGGTTAAATAAAGTCTTTTGTCCAGCTACTTTTTCAGAACCCAAATAGAAACCATGTAATTTCTCACATGTGAATCAACAGTTTGCCCACATTCAGTCAGATTGTTGGTCTTAATGTAAAACTTCGGCTTGAAATAAAGTGCATACTGATTGATTTACTTTATAGTTTGAAATGTTTCCTTTTAAACTGGTGCTCAAAGAAGCCTTCAAACCTTATAGCCAAGAATCTTATTTTAAATCCCATTTTATATGAAATATAATTGTTTCTAAAATATTTGTTCAGCTTCTGCCTGTCAACTTCTGCCTGTTATCTTTGCGTTGCCTTCCTTAAAGCAGATATGCAAAATTTAAGGATGTCAGTATCAGTATCTATTCTACAGGTCTTTAGGGATGCTTTGAATTTGAAACATTTATGCTTTTAATAGAACTCAGCATGAAAATGTAGTGTGTTAACCCACAGAATTTTTTATTTAAAAATTTTAAGTAAATGGTAGAAAACATTCCATTGGTGTGCATACAATTTATTTATGGTTTTGCTATATTAACTGCTAAATGACAGATACAGACAGTGGCTTGGGCTTTATAGTATTCTTGTAGTTCCTTTGTACCACTTAGTATTTCAATGTTGTATTAGCTTCATATGTCCTGTAAATGTGAATTAGAGGGAATAAGAAAAATCTTTCATTGGTATCACTTTTAAATTCTGAACAAAATAGAGACCATATACTACTCAAGTTCCTAAGAATTTAAGATTGCAAATTCCTAAGAAAATGTAGTTAAAGTAAATGGCAGCTAAAAGTAATGATAGTAGTAATAGTTGCCAAACATAAGAATTACATTGTCATTATTGGGTAGAACCAAGATGTTTGAAGAAAGCAGTTTATACATTCTGAATATAAACAGGCATGCTAATGTTACTGTTAATATTAAAAATAAACACAGACTTGAATGATTCAGTTTTCTGTTGACCACCAAATAGATACAAGGGCCTACTACAGATGTTCAGATATATAAAGAGAATTAAGATTTAGCACTGCATTACCGGGGTCTTTAAGGACTTGTTTGAAAATAAAATCAAACATGGAAAATTAAATCAGTTAAAACAGCCATTTTGGTAGAGCTGTCATTATTAGGTAGAAGTTATTGAAATGAACTGAAGAAAATTAGTTATGTAGAAGTGGAAGGGGAGACTCTAGAGCAGCATTGTCCACTGAAACTTTCTATGATAATGGAAATGTTCTACAATTTGCATTGCCCATCGTGGTAGCTCCTAACTGCATGTGATCTGAGCATTTGAAATATGGCTAGTGCAATTGAGGAAATGAACTTTATTTAAATAGCCACATGTGGCTAGTGGCTACTGTATTAGATACTGTAAAGATCTGTGATTGATAGTTACAAAGCTTTAAGGAACAGATGGCTGGCCTCAGTTCTTAAAGGAGTGGTAGAATTTGAGTAGCAAAAGCAGTAAGGAATTCCAGTCTAATGTTCACGATTAGCAGCACTATTAATACTCTATCAGTAATAAAATAGACATCTCAATCAATACACAAAATCTCAAAGCTTTTACAGAGCATAATTGTTTTGTAATAACACCTAGTATAAAATTTATTTTTTAGTACCACATAGTCACATTATTCACTTTGCAGTTATTGTCTCATTAAGAAAACTGCCATTAATTGTGACGAGGGATGTTTCTGATTCATGGTGGCCAGTGGAAACAGATGGCGCAAGCTAGGACTTCGTTGCCACTGGTCAACCTTGAGAGATAGTGTCTCTATCCATATGAAAAGTATTCCCATAAGATGATAGATGATGGGATATGCATTAGGGAGAGAGATTACTTTCCTCGCACTTCCAAGTTTCTACGTAAAGTAAATACAATTTTATGTGAAGTACATACATTATCTTTTCTAATTCTGTGTTTTTAAGTTGCTAAAGAAATCATAGTTTCAGCTTTCTTCCATTTTCATTTTTTACCCCCCAAATGATTATTTCACCATTGTCTTAAAATGTACAATACACATACTGAAAACTTTGAACATGATCACTACAGTAGTATTTAGTTTTTCTCTGCAGTTATTGCTTACACAGGTTTCATGTCATTGAAGGATAAACTTCATCAAGGCTTGAGGAGCATGAGATATATATAGGAACAGATATGGCAGTAGGAGAAAAATCCTTGAAGGACACTATGACCCAAGCGTTACCCGCAATGCCAGCCTCCTCTACACCTTCCTGGTATGGCTGTAATTTTTTTTTTGTTTCACAAAATTTATTAAATCTTACTGAAATTCTGACCATTTATGATCAGTGCTAAATACTGTTTGTTTGTGGTCCAAAACAGTGTTCTAAGAGTACTGAAACTGTATAATTACATGGCATATGGGGTGTTAAAAATCTGTAAAATTTTCTGCATGTAAATCATGAAGATGGAAATATTAGAGGAATTATCAGAGTAACCAGCATAAGTGATATCTAAATATAGAGAATCTATTTTAAGGTCAGGTTTATTCTCCATATCTTATTGATAAAGGAGCAAGACCATAGAAATTACTAAAGGCCTAGTGATTGCTAAAATTATAGTGATAAGTAGAAGTTTTCTTTTTTTTTTTTAATTCAACTATAAACCAAGGTGATTCAACTCACTCTGGGAGGGAAGATGGAGGAGGTAAAACAAGTAGACTGGGTTTTTTGGTTTTTTTTTTTACCTGATTTACTATTAATAAATAGTAAATCAGGCTTTAAGCTTTCCTTCATTCAAGTGAAAGGTGCATTTGGGGAGGTGGTTAAAACCATTAAATTATATCTAAGATTGTTCCTTTTTAAAAAACTTTGTTCTTATAATCCTAAAGATTAATTTTTGTCACAGTCAGTGATAACATGAGAATAGTGAACGTTACTGGAATTAGGTAATCATAAAAACCATGATTTTCATTGTTAGGTTTTATATTAAAATCTTGCATAGGAATCACTGTCAAGGTATTTGATGTCTTAATCTGAGATTTCCAGAACCTTAGTCGAATTGAACATCATATTCGTTTTCCTCTGCAACTACTAAAACACAGTCATCATTATAAGGTGATTGGGGTGCAGCTGAAAAAACTGTGGTGAAACCAGAATCCAAACTTCTTTTGTACAGGAACCAAACGACTGCTCCCAAAACTGTCAAAATTACTGTGCTAGCAATCACCAAAGCTGATATTAAAATGTGGTTATCTGAAAAGGAAAAGACAAAAGAAAATATGGGAAATCAGGATACACAAGTTGATAGCATTGCTTTTTGGGGAGCACAAATATAGTTTCATCACATAAATATTTCACTATTTTGAGAATTTCTCACATTGGTTAGAAAAACAGTTACACACATTTATTCCTATCAAGATTTATATTTCTTAGCTTGAATAATTGCCATACTTCAAAATTTGAAATAAACTTTGCAGGTCTCCAGTCTACTTTAAGATCCTAAAATGGAAATTATCCACACTGAAGGTTTCACCATATATTTCTGTTTGCATATATCATTTTATGTTATCCAGAGTATACATGTGCATAGCTTAAAATCCATAGTTCTACAGGGTATGTAATGATAATACTGTGTTCTTCCTGCCCTACTACTACTCACCCTTAATTACCATTCCTCAAAGCAGCCACTCTTGTTACTTCTGTTATTTGCCTCCATGCATGCTTATACTGCTCTCTGATTTAAAAAATTTTTTTAATTGTAAAATATGCATAACAAAATTTACCATCTTAACCATTTTAAAGTGTGCAGTTCAGTAGCATTAAGTACATTTACATTGTTGTGCTGTGTCACAACCATTCAACTATAGAACTTTCATCTTGCAAACCTGAAAACTGTTATTAAATATTAAGTCCCCATTCCCCCCTCTCCCCGGCAACCACCATTCTACCTTCTGTCTCTGAGGCTGACTACTCCAGGTACCTCAAATAATTAGAGCCATACAGTATTTGTCCTTTTGTGACTGGCTTATTTCACTTAGCCTAGTGTCCTCCAGGTTCATGCATGTTGTAGCATGTGTCAGAATTGCCTTTTTAAGGCTGAATAATATTCATACTATGTATATACCATGTTTTACTTACCCATTCATCTGTAGATGGACACTTGATTTGGTTCCACCTTTCTGGCTACTGAGAATAATACTGCTATAAACATGGTTGTTTAAATTCTGTTCAAGTCCCTGTTTTCACATCTTTTGGGTATATACTGGATCATATGGTAATTCTATGCTAAATTTTTGGGGGAAGCTCCTGTACTGTTTCCACGGCGGATGCACCATTTTACATTCCCATCAGTAGTGCACAGAGGTTCCACGGTCTCCACATTCTTGTCAACACTCGTTATTTTGTTTTCTTTTTTTTTTTGGCTTGGTTTGGTTTGGTTTTGGCTGCACCGTGCAGCATGTGAGATCTTAGTTCCCCAACCAGGGATCAAACCCATGCCCCCTGCAGTGGAAGCACAGAGTTTTAACCACTGGACCACCAGGAAGTCCCTCTGTTTTCTTTCTTTTCTTTCCTTCCTTCCTCCCTCCCTTTCTCTCTCTCTTTCTCTTTCCCTCTCTCCCTTTCTTTCTCCCTTTCTTCCCTTTCTTTTTTCTTTTTGATAGCCAACTTAATGAGTGTGAGGTGGTGCTTTGCTTGATTTTTTTTTAGATGTTATATTCATCTTATAGAAGAGTGAGGATTTAACTCTCCTATATACACATGAACCCAGTGAACCCATAAACACTCCTTTCCTCCTCTTCTGTCATAGCAAGCTCCAAACTGAATAATCATGATATTAAGGAAAAAATAAGGGCAAAAGAATAGGCATTTTATAAAAGAAGATATCCAAATGGCTAATAAATGTGTGAAGGTGCTCAACTTCATTTTTCATCAGGGAAATTAAAATAAGATCACTCGGACTTCCCTGGTGGCGCAGTGGTTGAGAGTCCGCCTGCCGATGCAGGGGACACGGGTTCGTGCCCCGGTCCGAGAAGATCGCACATGCTGCGGAGCAGCTGGGCCCGTGAGCCATGGCCGCTGAGCCTGCGCGTCCGGAGCCTGTGCTCCGCAACGGGAGAGGCCCGCGTACCGCAAAAAAATAAAAATAAGATCACCCTACATACCCATCTGAATGGCTAAAATTTGACAAGACCATCATCGGATGGACGTAGAGCAAATGGAACTTGTCAGCAGGAATGTTAACATGGTTCAACCACTTTGAAAAATTATTTCTAATAATGCTAAACATTATTAGCTACCCTATGGCTGTTTCAAGGAAAATGAGAACAAAGGTCCAAAAAAAATAGTATGAGAATGTTCATAGTACGATCACATTCATGCCAGACTAATAATGATCAAATATCCATAAACAGGAGAATGGACAAATTATGGTGTGTTTATAAAGTAGTATGCAGCAATAGAAAAAGTACAATATATATGTGCAGCACTGATGAATCAAAATATTCTGACTGAAAAAGTTACATTTATGTGAAGGTCAAGAGCAAACAACTCTAACCTATGATGATAGAAAGCAAAAGTGGTTGCCTGTGGGGTGGATGCTGGTAGGGTGGGCGTTTATTGGGAGGGGGCATGCGGGAATTTTGTGGTGTGATGGAAATGTTCTATCTCGATTTGAGTGGTGGTTATACAGGTTTATACATAAGCAACCACCAAGGTGTACATTTAAGATTGTGCATTTTATCCTCAGTTAATTACACATCAAAAATATGGAGGTTAAAAACTGCTACACAATTTGCAAAAATTTCATAACTGGCATTCACACATTATTTTTGGGGATGCAAAATGGTACAATTTCTCTGAAACTATCAGTATTGATCAAAGTTATATATTCATGTTCAATACGGCAGTTATATTTCAGGGAATCTAAGATAAACATGTTTTTGTGCAAGGTGATTCATTCCTTGCAGCACTGTAATAATAGCAAATGTTTGGAAACAACCCAGTAGGGGTCTGGAGTTGGTAAATAATTGAATGTATCTATACAATGGAAGAGTATACAGTTGTAAAAAAGAATGAAGATTTATCTATAGGTAATGATATGGAGAGATATTTAGTGAATAAAAAAGTAAGTCATATCTCTTAATTTGTTTATGTTGGCAAAAGAAACACTAGACATTTAAAGAAGAAACTGAATTAGTGCCCAATAAGGGTTCAGGTAGAATAGGATGGAAGGAGACAGAGTTTTCAGTGTTTGCCTTATATAGTTTTGCTTTTGGAACCATGTAAATATATTACCTGTTCCTTTCCCAAAAAATGCATTTAGTAAGCCCTAAGACAGATTCTTCATGAACTGTAATTACAACTATAAGAAAAAATTTTTTTAACAAAAGATGCAGTCATTTTCCACAAAAACAGATAATGGAGCAATGAGGAGATAGAATTTGGTTTTAAAAAAATGTTCATTTCATACATAACTTGCAGATATATTTAAAGTGTCAAGTCTTTCTGTATTCTTATAAAAGTTGTTCTACTTTACACTGTCATATAATTAAAGAGGTCTTCAGTACTACTTTAATATGCTAGAATCTTAATATATTCTTTCTTGTGGGAAAAATTTAACAAAAGACCATACTTACCTGATAAATATTTCTTTTCATATGGGACTAGAATACAAAAGAAAATCATAATTAATTTAAGTATGCCTTATTCTAAGAATGCTTCTAAACACTTTCAAAGTAGTTTAAAACGAACCCTTTAATAGCTTAGTACTACCCATATTTCTGTTGCTTGGTCATGTGTCTGTATTATCTGTTTTGAACTCAGTTTTTTTAAAAAAGGATGTAGAGAGGTAAAAACTCATTAGCTCAGTTGGTGGAAAAAGAATAAGGGAACTCAAGAAAAAGACAGTGTGATGAAGTGAGGGAAATAAGAGGATTTGGGTTGGAAAGTCTGTAGAAACAGTAAAAGTATACAATTGTGACCTTACCTTGGTAGTACAGACTTGCTCACTATTTCTGATGTATTGAAGTTATAGTTTAATTAAAAATTTGGCTTATATAATGGTGCCCTGAGGCATAGTATATGAAAAGAACCAACTTTCTAAAAATCCAACAAATATTGGAAGTCAAATGCTACTACCATAAAAGTGTGACTGATTAGTCAAAAACCCTGCTGGGGCAAGTTTAAAAAAAAAAAAATTGTATGTAGTTCCAGATGTAAAGAAAGGAAATAATCGGAGGCAGATGTACAGTTTTGGTTTGCAGTTGGAGTAGAAGGGGGGAATATTAAGGATGCAATGCGGGAAATGTCTGTTTCTGTCTTGTTTCAAGCAACCCAAAATTGTATTTTGAAATTTAAATGTCTTTAGTGAGAAAACAATTCTTTCTACAACATAAAAGAACTAATGTTTAACAATAATATGAAAATATTTTGGGACAGGATAATTTTGTTCATTAGAAAGCACTGTGATGTGAGAGAAGAAAACTTATACTTTAATCCAGAGTAAATTATAAACTATGATGCAATTTTTCTTGGCCTAATCAAAGATGTCCTTGAATCAAATTCTTTTTACACTAACATTAGAATTCTGGAATCAGCCATGATTATTTTTCACCACTTCCACTGTTTAACCAAATCACAAAGAGGCTATTACAATTCCTTTGAACAACATAAGAAATTTTTGACTTCTTAGAAGCTCTAAGAATAAGCAGGTAGAATAAAAGTATGCCTGGTTCACATGATCTGGCCCTACCTCTGAAATGTAATAGGATTACATATTTGACTTCCAAGAGTCTTGGGAGCAAACCAACCCAGTATCTTCTGAAGTCTTACTTCCTCTTTATATTGAGGCACACATCACAAAGAAAATTATTTTAAAACCAGTCCTATTTTCCCCACCTCTCTTAGAATGGAAAAAAGCCTTCAATTATACTTACTAGCTGCTTTACAAAGGGTTCCTTCCACAGAAGAAACTTCACAATTTCCTTTTTTCCAATCACCTGTCTTGGTGTGCAAAAAGGCACAGGTGTCAACTAGATCCTCGCCATCTTCTTGGTCTGACCACTTAACAAATGTCATATTTGACTTGTCAAACCACTTGAAGCTGTCATCTGTCAGTTAAGGAAAATTTTTAACATTATGACAGTATAAAATGTGTTAAAGTCAAAGAAAGGGTCTAGCTTTATTTTTTTTTAACTCTTTGACCACGCCTCATGGCTTGTGGGATCTTAGTTCCCTAACCAGGGATCGAACCCGGGCCCTCAGCAGTGAAAGCATGGAGTCCTAACCACTGGACACCAGGGATTTCCTGGGTCTAGTTTTAAAGGTGGGAAGTTACTAAGATATGTCTGGTCTAAACTTCTGATTGTAGGATTTAAATTAGAAGGAGGAATATATCCTGTACACAGGCAAAAGATACTGGTTCAAAAAGGTTCTGAAGAAGATCCCATTTGTGATTAAAATATATATATAATTTTCATGAAGAAATAGTCAAGAAAATAGTTAAAATGTTAATGGTAACCTTAGTAATTTCATTTCATTTTGAAAATTATGTACTTTCTATTTTCAACAGTGACAATAAATACATTTACATAGTATTACCCTGACAGTTGTCTATCTTTATCCTATTGTTGACACTAGTACCAATTTTTATTACCCTACCATATTACAGAAATACTGAGTCTAGAACCATATTTTAATCCAGATGAAAGAATCAACTTTAACTTTCATATGTGACACACATTGAGCTGCTCAGGGCAAAGCTGTGGTACATGGGTGCATACTGAAAATACAGTCCCTGGAAACCACAGGAAATAGCGAACTACAGAATTGAAGAATCTAAAAGAAAGTTATCAGTTTTACTAACATTAAGAAAAAAATGTAAGAAACAATTTAAGTATAAATATCACTTACCATCTGTGTCAAAAAACATGCCTAATAGGATATCATCTGGGCCTTTCCATTGCTTTTGCAAAGTATCCAGTATAAAAGCGTTTTCTTCTTCATTATGTATGCTTATCATGTCTGCTCCTGAAATTATTTTAGGGAGAAGAAATCAGCATGTTCCCCAAATCAATGAAAATCACATGAAGTATATACAAATTATTATAATACATTATATTTTACATCCTTTTAAAAAATTAAGCTTGAAAAAGACATGCACATTTCTGAAGAGACGATATACTCATGAGAAAAGTAAAATGATAATGTGATAAACTGAACAGAATCATACTTTTTATTTCATTCACTTAGGGTTAGTAACTAATCTCGTAAACAACACGGAAAGAAAACATCATGGGAAGGCTGGAGCAGTAGAACACACTTCCTGCATCTCAACTTTTCACTGCCCCTTCCTCTAGCAATCATGGCCCCTCCTGCCCTCAGTTCACAATTATAGGGAGGAGTAGCTCTGACCACACTCAGGAGAGCTGAAAACTACCAGGGCAACTTGCCAGAACAGTCCCAAGACCTAGTGAAGTTCAAGTAACAAGCGGTCTCTGACCGGCCTCACTTAACTGGCCATGTGCCTGCTGCCTGAAGCCTATGCCTTCCCATATTTTCCTCTGTGGTTGCCCTTAGGGAAGTCCTGGTTAGGGAAAGTGATAAAGGAGGTCCTTGGTCCTTGTTCTCATTGGATAGCTGATATTTCCTAGTACTGTCTCACCTGGTTTGAGTAAGGAGCAGCAGCCACATATATTTTATGTCTCACATTTTCTAGCCTTTCAATCTAAAAGCTACATAGCAGCCTATAAAATATTAGCAATAACTTCACTTTTCCCAGATATATTTAATCTTGTTTCTTTACCCAACAAAGATTCTCTTGCAAATTAAAAAAAATCATTCCACTGTCTTAACTGGATAACACTTAGGAGAAAACGCTAATGGAGTTCGTTTCTCTCATGATATTGCATGTTTTTGCAAGTGAAGAATGAATGATGACATCAGAGCCTAAAAGCAACCAGAAATCTGGTGGGGAAGGTACATCTAACCCCTGGGAAAAATACATCCTTTCAGCTGTACTCAGCTAAGTGAGGAATAAACATCAAAATGTTTCTAAGAAACATGACTTTCCAGTCTCAGTAATTTTAGAAGTTAAAATATTCATAATTTTCCAAGGAGAAGTCATTGATCCTAAACATTTTTTTTTTAACATCTTTATTGGGGTATAATTGCTTTACAATGGTGTGTTAGTTTGATCCTAAACATTTTTAAAGTTATCTTGGAAGCTTTGGGTACTACGACTAATCCAGGTACTACATGGAGAGATGAGGAAGTCTTTCCTATTATTAAATTACATTCTTCCCAAATCATCCTGACTTAACAAAAACTTCCGAAAACTTGAGAATACTGCCTTGGATCAGTGGCTCTCCAACTTCAGTGTGCACCAGAATCACATGGAGGGCTTGTTAAAACAATGTTGGCTCCTACACCCAGAGCTTCTGATTTAGCTGGAGTAACATGGGGCCTGAGAATTTACATTCCTAACCGGTTCCCAGGTGACACTGATGCTGCCGATCCAGGGAACACACTGAGAAATTATAGGAAACTTAAATAATAGGCCATTGTATTTATGACACCACTCTAAAATCAGTAACTTTTTGGTAATTAACAGATATATGGAGACGAGAAAGGACCATTAGGTCATGACGTGGTAAGAAAAATTTGTATTAGGCAATTACTTTCACATCTTCTAAAAGAGGCTTAAAAAATAAATTTAACTACAGGGGAAAAGAAAACTACAGGACCTAAAATCTCCCCCCAAACAAACCATACTGTTAAAGAAGAAAAACTGGGCAGACTAAAGCTCTGTTATGAATAAAAAATAACAGGCAAACACCTTAACAGAAGAAAAAAAAAATTGGTCTCAGACTGTTAAAAAAGGCAGTAGACACGTATAGAAAACAAACTAGTGCTTACCAGTGGGGAGAGGGATGGGGGAAGGGGGCAACATAGGGGTGGGGATTAAGAGGTACTATTATGCATAAAATAAGCTACAAGGATATATTGTACAACACTGGAATATAGCCAATATTTTATAGTAACCAAAGATGGAGTAAAACCTTTAAAAATTGTGAATCACTATATTGTTCAACTTGTAACTTACTTAGTATTGTACATCGACTATACTTCAATTAAAAAAAAAGACAATTCACCCTCACGAAAGGAAATGTAACACAAGAAGTGTGTGAAAAATGCAGTTTCACTGGTAAAAGAATGAAAATAAGAGTTTCAGACGTGCCAATTAAACAGTGCCGGCTTAGGGTGTAGAAAAATAGGAACTCATAAGTGGTTAGTTGGAGTAAAAATTAGTAAAACCTTTTTGGAGACAATTTGGCAAGATGTATGCAAGGCAATCGTTGGCTCTGCTCAGATAGGCACAATCATTGATGATCATCACATTTACAACACTGGAAGACTGGAAATAATTTAATAACCAATATTAGAGGATTAAATCAATTACGGCATATCCATATAGAGGAATAGTGTACGGTTATTAGGAAATATACATTCTATATTTACTGCCATGGAAAAATATGTTTAAGGGAAAATGTAGATTATGGAAATATATATGTACATATAGTATATACATGTATATATACATATATATCAAATATTTATTAAAATATATCTGCCTGAGGGGTTGGAAGTCTAGAAGGATACTCACCAAAATGTTAATAGTTATTACATTTCCTTAGGATGGTACAATTTAGGGTAATTTTATTTTTAAAATATTTGCATATGTGCTTTTCTGTATAGCGACTGTGCACTAATCGTGTAATTAAGAACTTTTAAAAGAAAAGAAAAAATAAGACTGACCTTTAAAATACTTAATACTTTTTTTTTTTTTTTTTTTTTGGTGGTACGCGGGCCTCTCACTGCCACGGCCCCTCCCGTTGTGGAGCACAGGCTCCAGACGTGCAGGCCCAGCGGCCATGGCTCACGGGCCCAGCCGCTCCGCGGCATGTGGCATCCTCCCGGACCGGGGCACGAACCCGCGTCCCCTGCACCAGCAGGTGGACTCTCAACCACTGCGCCACCAGGGAAGCCTCTAAAATACTTAATACTTTAATCCAAAGTTAGAATTCAGCAAGGTTCTCTCTCTCAGTCATAGCTCCATTTTCAAAAATTCTATTATGGTTTTCTTATCAGTTCTAGCTGCTATCACCTCCTGTTAAATGTCATACAGACTTTTAATCTGTTTTACCCTCATACTTACTTGTATTTAGCTGTGAAATGTAACCAAAATGCCATTTTAGAAAAATCCTCAAGGGAAATATTTAACTAGGTTAGAGTTTAGGCTTAGGTGTTCAGAGATGAGATTTTCATTCCTTTCTCTGACCTTGTGTCAGCCAATGGAACTTGAATGATTTTTAACATTGCAATTTAAGTAAATACTGTATAAACTTAAATTAATATGTCAGGAAAAAAGACACACTTTAATTTTCTTTAACAAATGATAGCATAAATCCCTGAAGAACACATGTGCTCGAGCGAATTTTTTTTTTTACAGTGCATTACCAGTGATGCTACCTGCTGAGATGTAATTTGGGTCTTTAATTCTTTTTATGGTTAGTGACATAGCTCATACACAGATCACAAAAAGGAAAGACTGGAAATATTTATTTGTTCTATTATAATGAAAATATCTAAATCAAAGGTAAATGTTGCAAAATAAGAAAAATTTTAGCCTCTCACAATTATTTTCCTAGATGAACGTAACAGTACCCAAAATAAGTACAAGTAACATCAAGTAAATTACCACAAAGCACTGGGAATATCTCTAAATATAGCTCTCAGCAGTCCAAAAGGTAACAAGTCACCTATTTTCTATACCCCTAATTATAGGTTTAAGATAGGATTTTGTATACCTGTGAAGATTTTATAAATCCAAATGTAAATGTCCTAGTATTCCTTATGCTTTTCCTTCTTCATATATAGCAAACACTGAATTCATGTCCACCTACTGTTCTAAACCAAAACACTACCCTAGCCAAAAAAAGTAATGGCAATATTAACCAATTTTAGCTAATTTTCTGATTCATCAATGAAATGGATATTTCCAGAGTGGAAGCAAATGTAGAGGATGATCAAATAAATGATGAGATTATCAGAAATGTATGAGAAATTAAAAAAAAAATCAAATCAGTAAGACAAACTGAATTTATAAATATTTAACTGGGAAAAAAGACATTTTTCTTTAGACACAAGATAAACTTTATAAGCAAATTTATATACAACGATTTAAAATTCCTAAGTGGCTACTCTACTTGAACAAGTAGAGTTAATGGACTTCAAATAATCAAAAATTAGGCCTCAAAGTTGCTGGGTGTTTTCAATTTCATTTTGCTTCTTTTTCTAAAAAAAAAATTAGCAAATACAATTAACTACAGTTTAGTTGTAGAGGAAGTCAGTCAACAAATATTAACTATGCCTCTGTAGAGTATGCAGTTGCTTAACTGCTGAAGTTAAGTATTAAAGCTGGACGACGAAATCTGACCTTGTGGTTCATACAAGCTAATAGGAGTACAGGAACATGTCTTTTCTTGGCTCTGAGCCTCCAATGTAATTTGTTTATTGAAATCTGTGTTTATGTCCAAGTATACCTGACATAAATAGTTTTTAAAAAAGAGATAGAAAATAGTTGTTGGGGAAACACCCTTTAAAAAAATCTTGTAGACTTCCCTGGTGGCGCAGTGGTTAAGAATCCACCTGCCAATGCAGGGGACACGGTTTCAAGCCCTGGCCTGGGAAGATTCCACATGCCGCGGAGCAACTAAGCCCGTGCGCCACAACTACCGAGCCTGTGCTCTAGAGCCCGCGAGCCGCAACTACTGAGCCCATGTGCCACGACTACTGAAGCCCGCGCGCCTGGAGCCTGTGCTCCACAAGAAGAGAAGCCACCGCAATGAAGAGTGGCTCCTGCTTGCTGCAACTAGAGAGAGCCCGCGCGCAGCAACAGAGACCCAACACAGCCATACATACATACGTACATACATATATATATAAATAAAAATCTTGGAAGACCAGCAAAATTCCTATTACTCCATTTCCTTGGAGTGAAACCATATTAGCATGTCGGAAATGTCTTGTTTTCAAAGAGCCAATGTTCAACACCATTTAGCAAGTAAGGAAAATATGTACTGAGTAGTACGTGGCACTTCGTAGGATTTAAAACTCCTATGCTTACATTTATTCCTTCTATAATAAGTGAATATGATTTTAATTAAAGCAATTTGATATTCTTCCAAAATGTTAATTGGTGGGTTGTCAGAAATTGTGTTTTTTAGATAAAGGGCATTTTTAGTTTTATTTTTTATTTATGTATTTTTTGGTCGTGCCCTGTGGCATGCGGGATCTTAGTTCCCCAATCAGGGATGGAACCCATGCCCCCGGCATTGGGAGCGCAGAGTCTTAACCACTGGACATCCAGGGAAGTCCCAGTAAAGCACATTTTTAAATGCTGGTGTTATGAATATGCTTAAGACAAAATTTAATGAAATAAGAGATTTTTAGATCTCACACAGTAATAACAAGTACCTTTAAATAATCAAGGACTCTCATCTCACCATCATAGATATCTCAGTGGAAAAACATGGTAACTCACACCATCGTTTTAGTTTGAGCTGACAAGTATCACAATAAGAGGCTTAACAACAAGGATGCACTTTGGGCCAAACAGCCAAATATATAACGAGCACCCAAGCACGCCTTTTTTAAAATGACATTTTTATTTAAAAGATTTCAAAATGTGAAGTTATATTTCCCAGAGAATACTGAGCATATCATGTAGCAAATACATAGCCTTTTTTAAATTTTTATTTAACGGTATGCTTCTTTACCACCGTCTCACGTCACAGTCCCATGTAATCTAACTTCTGCCTCCACTGCATGCCTGAAACAGTACTTTCAGGGCAGAATAGGAGTGATTAAGAACGCTGGTCCTAAAATCAGACAGTCCCTCGTTTGAATCCTGGCTGTGCCAATGATTTCCTGTGTGACCTCTAACAAATAACTGGTTTTATTCTCTTGATAAAAGGAGGCTAATAATTTACTACCTGATAGGTTTGCTGTAATAATTAAAGCCAGTTAAAGTATATTATGTGCTTAAGAACAGTGCCTGACACAGAGTACTTACATTAAATACACCCTGCTCTTGCTAAGGTTCTGTCACTCTGCTTTGGGCAGTGTGGTCCAACAACTGTCTTCCAGCTCAAGGGTATACCCCAATTCCACTGTTTGTGTCTTATAGAATAAAAGCTGTCCATTTATTACAAGGACCAAGGTAAAAGTGAGATACGACAAAACTATTTTTTAAAGAAATTAGTGTGCACTCTTTACTGATCTGTGAAAAAACAAAACAGAAAAAGCTCCTTACCATGGTCAGTACACTGATTTCTGACATCCTCTATGCTTTCTACTTTGATGGCTTCTTGAAGAAAAATGTAACAACTGTCTTGGAACTGAACCCAGGTGGATGAAGGGCAGTCTATGTGGAAAAAGAGATACGCTATTAAATAACTTTAATTTCATGAATTCCTAAAGATAAAGATATTAGATATTAAACTTTCACAAAAGAAAAAGAATGGCAATTTCCCTTGTTAATTTAGCCATAAGGCTCTTGGTCTTTGTTAAAATAAGAAATTGACTAGCGTGATAGGAATTTCTTTTTCACCATTGTACATATGGGAAAAGGAAAATGCGCCACTGATTCCCTTCTGATTTGACAGAGCAAAGTTACAAGTCTTTAGGTGTTTAGTAGTTCAGACATGTAAATTATAGCATATTACATATGCTAATAACCAAGGCAATAAACTATCAAGGAAGAAAACCAATCAGAATTACAAGTTCTCTTTCAAGGTTATCTTTGCAGTATATAGTAACAATTCAATTTCAAAAGTCGTAAGAGTCTTACAAGATCTTTTTGTTCAAAATATACTTTCAAGAACAGAGAAGAAAAGAAGTTGCTAGATTATGAATATTCAGATAAGTTTTCCTATTGCACAAGAAAACAAGATTGATATTTTTATGAACGTTTTAATTTAACACTTCATCAAAGCAGATTCTTTGAACTAGTTTTATGAAACAGGACCATACTTCTTCCTCTCTTGCTGTAGAGGGTCATCTCCTTCATCTCTATCTTTCGGTGTTATTCATTATAAAGATGTGTATTTTTCAGCCTTGCCTCTGGAATTTCACTAGTTAGCATTAGAAGCAAAAGTAGGCCTGTTAAGACCTTGATTTCACTGGCCAGAATGGAGAAAGGATGTGAAGATGTTATTGAATTCCAGTGAATAAAGGAACATTAAGGCATTAACCTTCCATATTCTCTTAGGTCTGTACAGGGAAAATCACTTTTTACCTGGTTTTATTTTTGCGGGATCTCAGTTCCTCGACCGGGGATTGAACCCAGACCACAGCAATGAAATCACCAAATCCTAACCACTAGACCTAGAGCCAGGGAACTCCCTGAATTACATTTTTAATATAAACAAGTAGAAGAATGGCTTACTACAAAGATCAGAATTGAACAACCAGCTATGTTAGTCTAAATTCAACAACCTCCATCTCACTAAGCTCAGAATATGGCCGAGCCCATTCGTTGTCTCCAGTACTTAACCTCAGCTTCGTATACAGCACAGACTACAGGCCACCAAGCTACACTATCTCCCAGTTTTCTGGTGGCTTCTGGATAATGAAGTGTGAGCAGAAGTGAAATGTGCAAAAATATGCCTTTAAAAGGAAAGAGTGTGCTCCCTGGACCACATTTCCTCTTTCCCTCTGGCTAAGATGTAGGGAGGTATCTTCAATCAATTGTGTAAACAATGGAAACAGCCTAGGAATAACAGCAACAAGATAAAAGGATCCTAAGTGAAGCCAACATATCACACTCAGGTTGTAAAGAGAGAGAAAATAAACTTCAATCTTGTTAAGCCACTGATAATTCAGGTCATTGTTACAGCAGCTGAATCAATAACCTAATTAATACAATGGGCTACTTAAAATTATCTCAATTTGTGAGTCATGAGTTTTTCTCTGGCCTCATACTGCTACATTTAAACCATCCAAGATGTACTAGCCTGAGGGTAGGCATCTCAAGATACAATTTATTTTGTATATAGGTTCTTTTTTTTTTTTTTTCCTTCCTGCTGTTTATAAATTCTTGTCTTACACGTGTGACTACCTTGGTTTGAACTCGGGTAGGAATCTAGAACTTTCCCATTATGGTGGCTTAAAGTTGGAGAGGGATGTTTTAACAACAAGCACTTTGCTTTGGGAAAATGCTCACAGTAAACCATTAATTTTTAAAAATCTCACTATAAAAATATATCTGCAGTATGATTCCAATGTTTAAAAAGCAAGGAAGTCTAAAATATCATGTATCACTTATATGTGGAATCTAAAAAAAGGGTACAAATGAACTTATCTACACAACAAATAGAGTTACAGATATAGAAAATAAACTTACTGTTACCGGGGGTAACGGGGGGGAGGGGTAAATTGGAAGATTGGGATTGACATATATACACACTACTATATATAAAACAGATAACTAATAAGGACCTACTGTATAACACAGAACTCTACTCAATACTCTGTAATGGCCTATATGGGAAAAGAATCAAAAAAGGAGTGGATATATGTATATGTATAACTGATTCTCTTTGCTGTACACCTGAAACTAACATAACTAACAAACTAACAACATTGTAAATCAACTATACTCCAATAAAAATTAAAATAAATAAAGTAAAATTAAATTTTAAAATAGCAAGGAAGTCTAGAAAAGTTCAGGAATTGGAAAGGCATTTTGTAGGAAGAAGGCTCAGGAAGGGCCTGAAAACAAGGTGCTTGGTTGAAAGTCTGTATGTGGAGCAAACCCTTAGATCCTCTTCCTGAGAAAGAGTACTCAGCCATCTCAGTTTCTCCATACACCTCTGCTGCCTTCTTTTCAGAAGAAAAGACTTTTATTCCTCCGTTTCCACTTCCAGACCATCAACATTACCCACTGCTCATCCTTTGAGATTCAGGCCATCTATCTACACCACTTTCTCTAAGACACCACCACTGTAATGTATTTTAACTTCTGCTTGTAATTTCATCACATAGTTCTTTCTCTTCGAACTCACCATCCAATGGCCACGGAAAGTAGCAGAAGGAACACAACTTTGAAGTCAGACAGACCTGTATTTTTATCTTGGTGGTGAGACCTTGGACAACTTATTTCCTGTATTTCCTCAGGCAAAAAGGGATAACGACCTCATTGGACTGTTGTTGTGAACATTAAGAAGCAACAAAACTGCACAGCACAGCGCCTAGTACAAGGAAGGTGCTCAATATATTGTAGCTTTTATTAACTCTACCATCCTCGGCACCCTTCTCTAGAGACAGTGACCTCTCTGAAAATAGGGGCCGAGCCTTATTTTTGAATCCCCAACACCTCAGATAGCTCCTTGGACTATAATAGGGACCAAAATATTTTGCTAAATGAATGAATGAATCCTATCTCTACATCCTTAAATGGCTTAATTTATCATCCCTTCAGCATCCTCAAACACTCCCTTTGCAGTGTATTCATCTTTTCCTTCTAGAAGCATGCTGTTTTCTTATACCCTGGAATAGAACTGGATTGACCTTGCTGCCAGTTCTAACACCGTTACTGGTACACTTGGCCCTCGGTATCTGTGGATGTGGAACCCTCGGATACAGAGCACCGACTGTACTACGCCACTTTATATAAAGTACTTGAGCATCCTCGGATTTTGATATCCACAGAGGGTCCTGGTACCAGTCCCCTGAAGATACCGAGAGACTATACTTTTTAAAAATTAAACTTTTTACTGAAATACAATATACAATGTGCAAATCATACATACCTATCTTGGTGAATCTGCATAGAATGAACATACCCATGTAATCATCGGTGAGATGAAGAAACAGACCATTAACCAAACCCGTTTGGTCCACTCACTTCCAAAGGTAATCACACCTAACTTCTAACACCACAGATTAGTTCTGTCAGTTTTTGAACTCTATAGTAATGAACACATACAGTATGTACTCTTTAGTGTCTGGTTTCTTTTGATAAACATTACTTTTATGAGATTTATTTATGTTGTAGCATGTAGCTGTAGGTTCTTTCTCATTGCTATATAGTATTGTATGACTTTATTCATTCTGTTGATGAATGTTTGGGTAGTTTCTAGTTCGTGGCCATGACAATATATGATGCTATAAACATCCTCTGCACATGTTTTGGTGCACATATGCATGCTTTCTTGTGGGTATATTTCTAGAAGTAGATTGCTGGGCCATAGAGTGTACATGTGTCCAGCTCTGACAGATACTGCCAAACACTTTTCCAAGGTGGTTATAATCCTTTTAAACAAGTAGGTTTAAAAAAAACCAAAAAACCCAGTTTGATAATCTTTGTCTTTTGAGTATTTCCATTAATATTTAACATAGTTATTGATGTATTTGAGTGTATATCTACCATCTTACTATTCATTTTCTATTTGTCCTACCTGTTTTATGTTCTTTTTTCCCCCTTTGTTGTCTTCTTTTTGGATTATTAAACAATGTTATATTCCATTTTTCTTTTAGCTTATTAATTACACATTCTTTAATTTTATTTCTATAGTGGGTACCCTGAAAATTACAGCATGCAACCTTGATTTATTAGTACCTAAAATAAATGAGTACTTTTACCATTTCCTAGACAGCACTAGGATCTTACAGTAATTTAACTTCTCTTCCTTTGTGTTATTGTTATTACTATTTTGCACGGTCAATGTTCATTTAGTTTTAAACACATATTTACCTTCTCTGTTGCTTTTCATTCCTTCTTACATTTCTGTATTACTAATTGTAATAATTTTCTGTTTGCCTGAATAAACCCCTTTAATGGTAGGTCTATTACAAATTCCCTCAACTCTTGATTTTCTGTAAATCTCTTTATACTGCCTTCCTGTTTGAAGGCTATTTTTGCAAGTACAAAATTCTAGAGTGGCAGCTTATCTTTCATTGAAGATGTATATAATTTTACTGTTTTGGCTTCCATCATTCCTATTGAGAAATCAGGTATTAGTCTGATTGTTACTCTTTGATGGCTGCTTTCAAGATTTTCTTTGTCGTCTTCGGTTTTTAGTAGTTTGACAGTGGTATGCCTAGTATTTTTTTTTTAATCCTGGTAATAATGTAATGCAGTTATTGAATCTGTGGGTTTATTTTCACTGTTCACTTTTGGAAAGTTCTTGGCCATCATCACTTCAAATAATGCTTCTCCTCCATTTTCTTTCTCCTCCCTTTCTGGGACTCAAAATACATATATGTTAGATTTCTCACGATGTCCAATATGTTCACTTTGCTCTTTTCTATTTTTAATACTTTTGGCTCTCCATATCATAATCTTGTTCTTTCTGGTTTACTAATCTACTCTTCAGTTTTAACAAATCTGCTATTAAACCCATCTACTGAGTTCATAATGTCAGCTATTTTTCAGTTACAGAATTTCAGCTTGTTTGTATTTTTATAGATTCTGAGTCTCTGGTGAAATTCTCAATCTTATAAACATTCTCGAACTTATTACGATTATTTTATTTTTTATTTCTTTAATTTTTATTTTATTATTTATTTGATTGCACAGGCGGGCTCCTTAGTTGTGGCACATGGGCTCCTTAGTTGTGGCTCATGGGCTCCTTAGTTGCAGCTTGCTGGCTCCTTAGTTGCAGAATGCATGTGGGATCTAGTTCCCTGACCAGGGATCGAGCCCGGGCCACCTGCATTGGGAGCGTGTGTAGTCTTAACCACTGTGCCACCAAGGCAGTCCCTATTACGATTATTTTAAAGCTCATTTTTGAAAACTCTAATTTCTGGGTCACCTGTTGGTCTGTTTTTATTTTCCCCGCTTTGGCCTGTTTCTTATTATGCCTGGTAGTTTTTTTTTTTTTTTTTTTTTTTTTTTATCAAATACCAGATACTGTGCAGGAAAAATTGCACAGTATCTGGTATCTAATATTTAAAGTTAAAAACATTGCAGAGGCTCTAGAGGATGTCATTCTCCCCTAGAAAGGATTCTGGTAGGCATCTGGAGTATTGAAGATTATCTTAATACAATCAAGGGTGGAGTCCACCTGAGGGGGATGTTACAGCCTTTGTGAGGCCCAGTATCCATGGATTCCAACTGAAAGCCTGGATATTAGCTAAAGTCCCTCCTCTTTGGCAAGTAAAAACTCAAATTTTTGTCTCCTTAACACCATGAGAATGCCAAAAACTCTGCTCTGCTTTTAGCTGCTTAAAATTTGGGCAACTCTCCTAAAGGGAAAAGTAGTGCACAGAGTATTGGGCTCGCATCAACGAGTTGCCTTAGCAGCTCTCTGATGCCTGCAAAAACCATTATTATGGAATTTTATTTAGATTTTCCAGTTGTTCTTAGTGGGAGCGTTAGTATCCCACTCCACTATAGCCAGAAGCAGAATTCCCTCTTTCACACTTTTAAGCAAGTTATCGATAAGTGCTACCATCATCCATCCAACAATCATTTGCTGAGCAACTCCCACGTGTCAGATACAACGGTCAGTGCTAAGGGGTAAGGATAAAAGGATTTAAGGGGAATTGTTCCTACACTTGAAGTGCTCAGTCTGATAGGAGAGTCAGACACATATAAATAACAAAGGTGTGAGAGGTTAAATGCTGTAAGACTATAGATGAAAAAGTAATAACTTGTAGAGTAAGGAACCATTTCAAAAAGGAGACAATATTTGAGCTGCAATTCGCAGGACAAATGAGTTTACCATGTGGAAAAGGAAAAAGAAATCCCAGGCAGAATGGAACACCATAAAAAGCACAGTGACAGGCACCTAGTAAGGAGTCAAATATTTGTTGAATGGGTGAACTAAGCAGGTCTCTCCCTCCCTACACTCCTCCTACCAGATGTTTTATGTATTAAGACGTGAGAGAGAAAAGAAAAGCAATCATTTCCAGAATGAAACTCAAATTGAAAGTCACAAGGGCACATACTCTGAATTGCAAACTTTGACTCTTTTTTCTTCTCCTATTTTCTTCTGGTTCCCTTTGTTGCTTTTTCTTTAGCCTTATGGAATTGAAAACAAATGGAAATGGAAACAGACTCCATTACCACATTTAAGGACACCTGAAACACCTTTATAAAGTGAAACACTGGAAGTCTTGAACCACGGGTTAAGAAATGCCCTCTTGTATCATTTCTAGTCAAAACTATACATAGGATTTTGTACTGACAATACATAACTCAAGAATATAAAAAAATAATTCTTGAAATACTGTTTAAATGGAATAAAGCATGTCTATTAAGTATACGAAAATATAATCAACACCAAGTGAAGTGAAATTTATATTATTTCTTTGTATACTTGTAGCTCTTAGGCTTTACAATTACAATGAACTCTGATCTCCAAACCATCTATAAAGTATATTCTTTTTATCAGTAGCAACTCATGTGTCAGTTCTCCATGAAATGTCCAACCCTCACCTTCCCATAACCTCTGATTCCTCTGAACTTCTACAGGACTTTGCACTACACAACATGTAAGAGGCCTTTTCTGGTTATAAAGACTAAAGACTTGTTCAGGTTACCCCAAATAATAGAGATGTTTTGCAAGGATACATGGGGTAATAAGAAATCTGAGGATATTATCCCAGCAAACAGGCCTCCTAGGGCTCTTACATACAAGGTACCCCTTAGGTACCCCTACCTAGCTTAGGGTAGTCAGCCTTTGATATAGGAAATTATCCTTATTTTGATTACTTATGGCTTGGATGGTGAGCATAATACGGAACAAACCATGGCCCTATGCATAAGAACTGTAGGAAGCCATTCTTGGAAAAGGGGATGTGTTATCCTTTGATGACCAACACACATTCACGTGCACTGACAAATCCTGCTTTTCTGTATGGTAGTTATCTGATACCTATCCTGTTTTCCCAATTGGACTGTTAACTGCATGACAACAGAGATCATAACTTAAACCTAACTTGTACCCCCAATAATAACTATGATAGAGTTTTGTACATAACACAGATAGCCTGCAGAGAAATGGGACAGTGCAGGGTTCTGATTAAGCACATTAAGCTATGGAGAAAAGTCTGGCTCTGACTACATGACCTCGGGTATGTTACTTAACTGTGCTCCAATTTCCCTATTTGTAAAATGGGGATGATAACAGTACCTATCTCAGGGAGTTGTTGTGAGAAAATTGTTTTAGGTGCTAGGGATTCCACAGTGAATAAAAAGGAACAAAAATCCTGCCATCCTGGAGCTTATATTCTAGTTGAGGCAGATACATGAAGGCAAGATAAATAGGTAAAATAATATGTTAGATGGTATTATTATTATTATTATTATTTGCAGTACGCGGACCTCTCACTGTTGTGGCCTCTCCCGTTGCGGAGCACAGGCTCCGGACATGCAGGCCCAGCAGCCATGGCTCACGGGCCCAGCCGCTCCGCGGCATGTGGGATCTTCCCGGACCGGGCCACGAACCCGTGTCCCCTGCATCGGCAGGCGGACTCTCAACCACTGCGCCACCAGGGAAGCCCTGGTATTTTATTTAGATAGTACATTAGCAATCTATTGCTATGTAACAAATTAGCAACTTAAAACAATAAAAACCTTTATTATCTCACACAATTTCTCTGCATCAGGAATTCAGAAGCAGCTGCTTAGCTGGGTGATTTTGGCTTGGCATCTCTCATAAAGTTTCAGTCAAGGCTGCATCTATCTGAAAAGTGAACTGGGGCTGGAGGATCGGCCACCAAGTGAGTAGGAGCTGGCTGTGGGTAGAAGGCCTCAGTTCCTCACCATCTGGACTTCTCCACAGGGCTGCTCAAGGGTCCTTATGACATGGCAGGTGGCTTCCCTAAGAGCAAGTGATTCAAATGAGAACAAGGTAGAAGTGCAATGTCTTTTACAATCCAGCCTTGGGAGCCACTCTCCATTATTTCCACAGTGTCCTGTTGGTTATACAGGATACAGGTCAGCCCTATTCAGTGAAGAGTATGAACACCAGGAAGCAAGAATCTTTGGGGCCACCTTGGAGGCTAGCAACCACAGATAAGAGATGCCAGGTCCTGACTGTAGGGTGGGGGCTGGGGTTGAAGTTGTAGAAAGGTGTCCAAGGAAGACGTCACTGTAAAGGTGACCTATACAAAAAGAGATCTGAAGGAGCTGAAGGAAAAGAGCCAAGTACTTATCTAGGTCACACAGGCCTCTGGGATGGGAATGAGTGTGATGATAATGATAACTGACAAAGCCCCTTGCTGGATAATTCAATAAGCAGTATGTGATAAGACAAGAAAAAGCCCCAAAAATAAAAACAAAAAGCTATAGGCAGAAAAGCAGAAAACAAACTGCTAACTTCAGATCCTTCCAACTTTCAACTGTTTCTTCCTTAGGCTCATTTCAGCATTAGCAATTAACTCCAGTTAATGTAGCACTGAACCCTTCTTCTCATGCTACCAGTCAGAGTGAGTGCCCCAGAAACAAGCTTTAAGCACTACTCAAGAGATATATATTTACTTTGGGAGAAGAGTGTTCCAACAGAGGCTGATACCTCTTGTGAGGGAACTACGGAGGTTCACGCACTTCATAAGCAGAAAGGCTAAACTAAGTCTTTTTCAATGCCAAGTATCTTTGCTATAATGAAAAACCTGTCTCCCCAAAATACTGCCACAAGTTTTCAATTACGGGTTCTGTAATGTTTTCTAGAAAGTATATTTCAAGAAACATCCTTGGGTCAAAAAAAAAAAAAAATCCTGCCCACAATGCTCTCTCCAAAGTGCTTTTCTGTTACTCTTGCTTCTTCACAGCTGCTGAAAGATAGGTTGTTATTAATAACGCACCTAAATGACTCTTCATGGATTGTATAATTTTATAATTCTATTGATTTAATATGTACAGAAATTTAGGAGCCTGATGAAAATTTTGAAAGCTTGTACTTAACTCCAAAAGTTTCCAAATAGATCCTCCGCTTAAAATTATCATGTGCTGGGCTTCCCTGGCGGCGCAGTGGTTGAGAGTCCGCCTACCGATGCGGGGGACACGGGTCCGTGCCCCGGTCCGGGAAGATACCACATGCCGCGGAGCGGCTTGGGCCCGTGAGCCATGGCCGCTGAGCCTGCGCGTCCGGAGCCTGTGCTCCGCAGCGGGAGAGGCCACAACAGTGAGAGGCCCGCGTACCGCCAAAAACCAAAAACCAAAAAAAATTATCATGTGCTAAAAGACTAAAATGGCAGAGCCACAAGGATGTTTTGCATTACCAGTCAGCTCTAATGGAACTCTCTGTTCCCTTGTAATTAATTTTTTTAAAGAACCAGGCACAGCATAAGAGGAAGTGATCCTTGGGACAGACTTGTTCTGAATGTTAACAAAGGAGGCAAGATTGTACTTTTTTTTCCTTGCCAATAATAAGACCTTCGCCCCTCTCCTATTAGACATGAGTCAGTCACTTACCGTCCACAAGGGCAGAGGAGGAGGAAGAAAGAGGCGCTGGTTATTACCTTTATTAAGTATGGAGGAGGACATGGTGTACCAGGCCCCTGATAATCCGGAGGGCCTGGGCTGCAAAGATATCCCTGAATTGTAAGGAAATTCAGCCACTCTGACACTCAGTCCCCTCCCCACGCTACCCAACCTAGCTTCCAAGATGTCCACCCCCATCTTCTCCCTTCACGTCCCTTCTCAGAAAAGCTGTCATGACTTTTATTCATAGAATGAGGGTGCCAGTGCTTCTCTGCACCTTTCTTACTGGGCAACGCTGGTCTATTCTCTTATAGATGCAATCTCAAGATTTGTCCTCAAAATCTAAAATAATCTTAAATACTTGATATGTATAATAAAAAATTGTGGACAGCAACCCTGTTGCAAAACTAATTTTCAACACGGAAGCACATTTCTAAAAGCTTCTCAACAATGAAAGAAGTCCTGAAATAATACCTAATTACTATTTCACTTTTTCCTTGGAAGGCAAATGAACACTAACATTTCAAAATTTACAATCTGAAATAATTTCCCCTGAAACATCACTGCTCCATTCACAAAGGGCCAGAAAAAGTCACATCAATAGATTAAGGTGACTTAATGCTTTGAATTCAATTATGAGATGAGTTCATGGGCGGAAGTAAAAATAACTTGAAGGAAACTGCAATCCCATTATCGCCCCCTACTTCTTAAATCATTCATCTAAATTTTTTATCCTTTCATTATAAATTAGAATAAAGTACAGAGACACTTTTCAAAACAAAACAAAACAAAAAATCCACAAGATAGTAAAGTTTCTGCTGTTATGGAGCTCCCCTGGTAAGGGGAGCGAAAAGCAAGAAGAGAGTGAAGAAATGAGATTCATTCTGAGAGAATTCAGTGCTCTGAAGAAGAGAAAACACGGGGATGTGATAGAGAAGGTGGCATATGAACAGAGCTCTGAACGATATGGGAGTGGGCAGCCATGCCAAGGACTGGGGAAGGGGAGGGGGGTCTGGGCAGAAGAGCCAGGAGGTGGCTGAGTGCCCAGAGGTCATCGTGGATAAACAGAGTGGATAGCAGGAAGGGCGGTAAGAGGTGGCGTCAGGGAAGGAGGCAGAGTATCGTAGGCTACGGCAACTCAAAGTGAGAAACGATTCAGTGACCACAGAATGGCGTTTCCTCTAACATGCTTGTGTTCACTTATATTCACGCTGCTCACAGGAAACCACTGACCCAAGAAACAGACACCGATCATGTACTATGTACAACAAGTGCCGTTACAGAAGAACTTTTTAAAAGGGATGGCATGGAACCTTACTCAGGTATTTTTTGTTCATTGTGATTTTTCAAGATAATATCTAAGAACAACACAAGATCATTTACACTAATAAACTCCAAAATAACAGAGAACAATAATTTCCATTTCAATATTACATTTATGCTTTATGCAACACCCTAGGAGCTTTTCTGTTAAGACCTTGCCATTCAGCAAATTCCATGAGAACCTTGAAAAGCTCTTTCTTTACTTAGTTCTAAGCCAAATGTGATTCCTGATCTTGTCTAGATAGATTTGTGAAGTATGATGATAAAACACATAGTTTTTCAGCCCTGTGTTATCAACATGTATGGGAATGTGCTCGGTAACCATACACATCAACAGACATAAAGCGGCACTTGTGACATAATTTTCTAGTTGCAATAATTACCCTTCACTTCGTATGAAGAGAACAAAGGAAAACCAAGATTCACCATGTCTGGAATAGGTGCTAGACATGGAGTTCTCACTGAATGCTCACTACAGCCCCATGGGTATTATCTCCATTTTACTGAAGTGCGATGAGTTGCACAATTCGATCAAGGCCACAGAGTCTGTACCTAACTCCAAAGCTCATGCTCCTTCTAAATTAATCCTTCAAACCTCCTGAGAGAAGCTGATTCATTAATAGCAATCATTTATTCGACAGGCACTTCTTCAGCTCTTGAAAAGTCTATTTAACCATACTTGACTTATAAAAGGAAAAAGAACAAAACTTTCCAAAGATAGTTTTGAGACAGGCTGGGACCTGGGACCCTTTGCTGCAATGCTTGCACCTGGACAAACGTCTCCTCCAGCAACAGAATGCAAAGAAACTATAAGAGACTAAAAATAACTGCACGCATGCACAGTTGGGTCAAATTATGAGCAACAAGATACAAAAAGATCAAAACCCAACCGCCGCTTCTGAGCTGCCAGGAGCAAAGGCAGGGTACTGCGCATGATCCCTGCACACAGCACCACCAAGGGGGTGGGCAGCCCACCTAAGCAACCTCTCCAGCCACCCATGTCTGCTCCTACCCTCAACCCCACTTAGGGGATCAGCTCGCTCCCCGCTTAGGGAGCAAGCAAGGGCACTTGTTATTTGTTCTCACTCCCTCACGCTGCAGCATCCCTAATAAAGCCTCGCCTGAATTCCTCATCTGGCCTCGTCAATTTCTATTAAGGAGCCCAAGAGCCCAGGTGGGTAACAGCCTGTCTTCCACTGCTGATCAAAACAGCTTCTCTTAAGAAGAGAAATACCACACAATCTAGAAACGGACTTTTTAAAAAATCTGACAAGAAAAGTATTTGTTTTACTGAGCCTGACATATGAAGGCGCGGCAACCCAGAGGGTGGCTTAAATGGGCGTTTAGATGTTACTGGCAAACATAAGGAGGGCGTGCATAAGGAGGGATTCACAGAATCTCTGGTCCAGCCTTGTTTTGGACAAAACGAATGTGCTCAGTCTCAACAGTGTGAAACTCTTGTTTCTGCTCCTCCATAGGCAGCAGATGCCATAACTGGTCATAAATGCTGGTCGACAAAAGGTGTCAGGATAGGAGCTTTGAGTCTGTAAAAAAAGGCAACTTCTGAGATGCTTACTCTACTGCTGCCTCCAATACTGAGATCCTTTAATATATTCCTGCCTGTCAGCGGGCTTCCAGCAGGAATTTATAAAATGGCAGTGAAATTCACGGGGGGCAGTGAAATTCACGAGCCAAACTCTTGCATAATCATTTTATTCAAACCCACGCAAGTACTCACTTAGTTCTTGTTTATTTTGCTCCTTAATTCCTGGAATTGTTCAATCAGTGATTTTGGATGGAAGTCTTTCCCCAGAGTTTCCCCCATCAACATTTTTGACATGTTTGCAAGAGAAACTTGTTTAAAAAAACACAAAACATTCAAGAGAATTGTCCATTTTCCTCACGATTCATTTTGGAAATGACTGACTAATCAAGAGTAATTTTTCAGATGTCACTTGCACAACAGCAGACTGGACTTAAAGATTTTTAAATCACACGACTTAAGTGGAATCCAGGCCTCGCCTGTTCTCGTCCCACTTCCATTCAGGGTTATTTGGCTGAACTGTTTTCCTGTTTCGACAACTTGAACACCAACCAATTGGTCAAACAACGCCGAGAGCAAAAGAGGGCCAGCTTCCTCCCAGCCCCCGCCCCCGCCGCTCACGAGCTGAGGACATCTCCGCAGCCAACTTCCCCACTTCTCCTTTCAGCCCCAAATGGCCCTGAAACTATGTTCGTCCTGGGGCTCGAAGTCCCTCCGCTCTCCTGTCAATTAGCGCCGTTTGGGACCCCTGCCCGCTAGTGGGGTCTGCGCCGAGGATGTGGACGCGGCGGGAGACGAAGGGCGCTCTCGGGTCCCCGGCTACCCCCTCCCCGGGGGCGCTCTCTCGGAACCCACCGAACGCGGAGGTGCTGGGGGGGGATGACCAGACGCCAGGGCGCACGGGTGCGCGCGGGGTGGGCGTGCAGGGGAGCGCGACATGCCCGTGGAGTTGAAGCCCTCGGCCGCGGAGGGGGTGGAGAGTCTCCGCCGGGCGGCTGGAAGGCGGTCGCTCCGGGCCCGGGCTCCCAGGCCGAAGAGGGGGCGCGGCAAGGGGCCAGCTTACCCGCAGCGGCGGCGGCGACTGTGAGGCCCAGCAGCGGCAGCAGGAGAGCGGGGGGCGCGGCGCGGGGCATGACTGCGCTGCGGACCCGGCGCGCACGCTGCTCGGAAGTGCGGAGCCGCCGCCCGACCCCTCCCACCCGCGGCCCCTAACCCGCCCGAGTGCCCGCCCGCGCTGCTTTCCGGCCGGCGCTCCGGCTCTCCGTGATTTTTAAAACTTTTCATCTGAACCGAAATAAATTCAGCCTCTCAAAAATGTTGCCAAAGTAGTACAAGGAATTTCTATAACCCTTCAGCCAGCTTTTCTAAATATTAACGTCGTATGTAACTCCAGTACAATGAGTCAAAGCCAGCATATTAACACGGGTGTAATACTGTGGACTAATCTACAGCCGTTATCACATTTCACCGATTGTCCCTCTGATGTTCTTTTTCTGTTCTAAAATCCAATCCAGGGTCATACACTATTGAGATATGACGTCTCCTCAGTCTCTTTAATGTGGGACAGTTCCTGTGTCATTGCTTATCTTTCACCATCGATCTGGATACAAGTTTGAAGAGTACTGGCCAGTCGCTATGTAGAATGTCCTTTAGTTTCAGTTTGTCTGATGTCTCCTCCTGAGGGAGATTAGAAGAACAGGATTCAGGTTATGTTTTTGTTTTGTTGTTGTTTGTTTTCTGGCAAGAGTACCACAGAAGGCATATGCCCAGCCCAGGAGGACCATGTCATTCTGTCTCATCACTGGTGATGCCAACTTTGATCCCTTGGTTAAAGTGGTGTTTGTCCTTTGGACCTAATGGTCAGAAACCTTTTCAAAGGCTCTTCTCTCAGTGGACTGTGGCCCTCAGACAACTCTTCTCTGTCAGCAGCTCCTGGATTAAGGGTCTTTAAACTACGCTTATACGGCCCGTGGAAGGAACCAACTCTGATGGATACCTTGATGTTGAACTTCTGGCCTCCAGAACTGTGGCACAATAAATTTCTGTCGTTTAAGAAAAAAAAAAAAAGGGAAACCACCCATACTTATTATATGTATAAACTATGCAACTGTAACTCCACTAGTGAGTGTCTCTGGAACCAGACAGTCAAGGCCAGGCAGGCTGCTTGTTTAAACCCTGACATTGTCTCATGTCATTACCAAAAGAGTGCTTTAAAATCAAGTCTAAACTCTACAAACACAAACAACTCAATTTTAAAATGTACAAATGAGCTGAACAGACACTTTGACAGAGAAGATACACAGATGGCAAAAAGCATATGAAAACATACAACGTCACATGTCACTAGGGAATTGCAAATTAAAACAAGATACCACTACACACCTATTAGAATGGCTTTTAAAATCAACAACACCAAATGCTGATGAAGATGGAGAGCAAAAGGAACTCTCATTCATTGCTGGTGAGAATGCAAAATGGTACAGCCACTTTGGAAGACACTTTGCAGCTTCTTGCAAAACTAAATATACTCTTACCATGTGATTCAGTGATCATGCTCCTTGGTATTTATCCAAACAAGCTGAAACCTTACATATTCACAAAATTTTAAAAAATATTTTATTTATTTATTTTTAAATTTTATTTAAAATTTAAAAAAATAATTAATTAATTTATGGCTGTGCCAGGTCTTAGTTGTGGCATGTGGATCTTAGTTGCAGCATGCAGGATCTTTAGTTGCAGCATGCAGACTTCTTAGCTGCGGCATGAGGGCTCTTAGTTTCGACCTGCACGTGGGACCTAGTTCCCTGATCAGGGATTGAACCCAGGCCCCCTGTATTGGGTTACCCACTGGACCACCAGGGAAGTCCCTATCACAAAAATTTATATGTAGATATTTACAGTGGCTTTATTCATAATTGCCAAAATCTGGAAGCAACCCAGATATCCTTCAATAGGTGAATGGATAAATAAACTGTGGTACATCCAGACAATGAAATATTGTTCAGCACTAAAAAGAAATGCACTATCAGGCCATGAAAAGACATGGAAGAAGCTTAAATGCATATTGCTAAGTGAAAGAAGACAATCTGAAAAGTCCACATACCCTGTAATTTTAACTTTATATTTTGGAAAAGGCAAAACTGTGGTATCAGTAAAAGATCAGTGGTTGCCAAGGGTTGGGGGAGGTGGGAAGGGAGCCATGAATAGGTGGAGCACAGAGAACTATCAGGGCAGTGAAACTGTTCTGTAAGATACTATAATGGTAGACACATATCATTATACATTTGTCAAAACCCATAGAATATACAACATAAAGATGAATCCTAATGTAAACTACGGACTTTAGTTAATAATAATGTATCCATACTGGATCATCAGTTTTACCAAATGTCCCACACTAATGCAAGATGCTAATAATAGGGAAACATGGCGAGGGATAAGGAGGTATATGGGAACTCTCTGTACTTTCTGCTCGTTTTTTAACCTAAGACTGCTCAAAAATTAAAGTCTATTCTAAAAGATCAAGTCTAACCTTTTCCAATCCTTTCTAACCCTTTCCATTTCTCTAATAGTCCAGTCGGAAATGGAGTGATTGCACCAAGGAAATCTATCTGACCAAAGGGGTCTATAAGGAGAGTCACAGAATGTTAGAGGTGGTAGGGGCCATCTTCATTTACTGATAAGGAAACTGAGGTCCAAAGAAGGGATATCACTTAGCCACAGGCACACAGTGAATGCCAAAAAATGAACCAGAGCCCAGGTCTTCTGCTGGACTCTCCCACCCTCTCCAGGTTCAGTCTCTCTTGCCAAAGTATCAATGTCTTGCTCAACTTATTTATTTCCATCATTCCTCTCAGACTGTCAATAACGGGTTTATATACTAAACCCAAATCCAAAGCAAATCCTTCCAAATGTACACAATGTTTATTAAATACGAAAACATCCTGATTCTGGACACTTCTGTCCTGCTAACTACACAAGTAAAATGAACAGCTCTATGCAGTCATGTATTTGAAAAAGTCATCTCCACCCCCCACCTCGGGCACCAAAGCATATTGTATCAATCTGGATTACTTTGCATGAAAACTAATTGTCAAATAATGGTTAGATTTACAATAGAAGTAGAACCTTAATGAATCAACACCATTTAGGCAAATAACCCTTTTCAGCAGTCTTTTATTTTTAAGTCATTTGAACTAAGGGAAGGCATATTTTCCCCACTGTTAACTCTGATGCATACTTCCTCATTTTTTATGCTAATATGACAAAACAGACTACTTAACCACGTCTGCATGGAATAATACACTATTTCATCAAAATCTCTCACTATGATGTTCTACTTTCCAGTCACACCTCATACCTTTTATTTTTCCTTCTCTTTCACTTCTCTTTGACCTCATTCCAGACTCCAATCCCTTGACTTCATTTTTCCTGGCCTTTTATTTCTCCCTTCTTCATCCAGCCTGGATACCATACCCTCCCTTGTTTCTCTGTTGCATCCACCTGGCCAACTCTGACTCCTGGGGTCTCTTCCTTTTTTCCCTCTTTTTCCAAATTAAAAAAATTTTTTTTAACTTCCAGCTGTATTGAAATATTTTGAAATATAATTGACATATAACATTTTGTAAATTTAAGGTGCACAGTGTGTTGATTTGATGTATATTGCAAAAGGATTACCACCATAGCGTTCCATCTTGTCACATAATTACCATTTCTTTCTTGTGATGAGAACATTTAATATCTACTCTCTTAGCAACTTTTAACTATATTACACAGTATTGTTAACTATAATCACCATGCTGTATATTCCTCAGAACTTATTCATCTTATAAGTGGAAGTTTGTACCCTTAAACCACATCCCCCCTTTTCCCCTACTCCCACCTCTGGTAACCACCATTCTGCTCTCTGTTTCTATGAGTTTGGCTCTTTTAGATTCCACATGTGAGTGATATCATACATATTTATCTTTCTTTGTCTGACTTACTTCACTTAGTATAATGCCCTCCAGATTCACCAATATTGTTGAAAATGGCAGAATTTCTTTCTTTCTCATGGCTAAATAATAGTCGTGTGTGTGTATCACATCTTCTTTATCCATTCATCCATTGATGGATACTTAGGTTGTTTCCATACCTTGGCTATTGTGAATAATGCTGCAATGAACATGGGAGTGCAGTTATCTCTTCAAGATCCTATTTCCATTTCCTTTGGATATACACCCAGAAGTGGGATTACTGGATCACATGGTAGTTCTGTTTTTAATTTTTTGAGGATGGGGTCTCTTCTTTCTTCTTCATAGTCTCCTTTCCCTCAATTCTAGTGAAGTAGCTGAGGGCAGGTAGAGGAAATCTATTAATCCTCTTGATGCTTGCCTCTACTAATATATGGCTTTTAATTTCATCTGGGCCCAGTAAGCCTTATCTGCTTATAAGCCTTAAGACTTATCTGCTCTCCCCTTCCCTTTCACACAGGTCTTTCTCTTTTGTCCTCAGAGAGGAATGCATGCTTCCTCCCATCCCATCCAAACCTAGTTCCTCTTTATGTGGGTTTAGAACTGCGCCTCTCATCCCATCTGCTCCAAGATTTTCTTCCATTAATGATGCCCCATCTCTCCCCGGCATCATCAACTACTGTCCATCGTTTTTAGTTTTTGATGTGTTTTGTTTTCTTTCCTCTAAGCTTCTCAACGTGTGAATCTCTTTCTGTTCTCCTTTGGGAAAAAATCTTCTTCAACCCTCCTCCTCTCTCTAGGTATGGCCCATCTCTACATACTTCTCAAGATTTCATGTTCTCTATTTCCTAATTTCCCTTTCATTTTTCAGCTCACTCCCATCTGGATTCTGGTGATCTCCTGCATTTCCATTGGTTAAAATCACCAATGTTTTCCTGATTCCTGGATTCCAGTTTTATCTGACTTTGGCTCTTTGTTGTTTAGCAATTGGAGCAATATTGACTTGACCCTACATTGTATTAAGAGGGTATTTGGCCAGGGAACCAGATACCCTCTTAGGACTTCTCAGGACTGACATCAACCCACATAAGGTCCCTGGGGAGGGTCCTGGGCTGGGCACTGCTGAGCTCCCTTGTTGTGAGATAAGTTAGGCCTAGATAACTTTAGACCAAAACAGAGGAGGAGTCCTCCTCTGTGAACTTCAGGTCCCCTAGGCCCAGGAACAGGAAAAATGGGATGAAGAGGAAAGGCTGATGAGGAAGACCAGTGAAAAGCCTCGTGCAGATAATCCAGGAAGCAAAAAAGGATAGAGGTCTGAATTAAGACAGCTGGCAATGGAGATAACCAGTTCATGAGAAGTGTGGGAAAAAACTGACAGAATTGTTGGATTAGAGAGATGAGAAAGAGAGAATTTAAGGATGATTTCTGAGTTTCTAGCTTGGGAAACAAGGGGTATATTGTCTTCATATTAATTCAAGGAGAATATAAGAAGAACTGTTTGGAAGAATAGAAAAAAGTCTCAAATTCTGCTTGTGATTAAGTTAGCTTGGGAAAAAAGAGAAATAGGTGTATACTAAAGTTGTTGAGATGTAATATTGTGAAAATGTCTGAATTTAGATTATACAGGAAATCAGAGTTAAGTTTGTACAGATCATGAGGTCTAATTAAAAAAAAAGTCTTTGATATATATAGTTAAAATTTGTCTTTCTAGATAAAAAGTTGTTGAGCAAAGACCTAACAATTAGGTCTTTGTTTCTCCAAGAGGGCTTTAGGATTAAATGAACCTAAGAGAAAGGAACCTGAATCTCTGGCTTTCCCTAGATTCAACTCAGCAGAGGGGTCAGGACTGGGGGTTGCCAACACTATTTGCAGAGGAGATCTCCCAGATAACGAAACATCTTGGCCTGGGATCAGGGAAGGGAACATGCTGTGAGAGGATAGTCATTGGTAGCACTTCTAAATTTGTCCCCTATACCTGATCATTGGGTGTATTTGCCTGCTTTTTTAGGTGCCTGGTTTTGAAATATCAATTTTGTCAGACCACATGTGGGTGTTGGATTAGTTAGGAAGATCGGAAAAAGTTGTCTTCAGTTCCTCTGAGACAGTTGGAACAGGGGAAATGAGGAAGGGAACACAATACAGGCAGTTCTGATCGTGTTGAGAAGGACTTTCATGGAGATTGTTCAGTGGGAGTTAGAAACATAAACTAGATATTTGAACTACTGACTTAGAAGTGGTTGATGAATGTCGTGGGGCGGGAGGTGGTGTACTGGATCTCCTGAAGGGAGCACACAGAATGAGAAGCAAGTGGATCATAGGTGGAATCCCTGCTGATCCAGTAGTTTAAAGAAACGCTGAGTCAGAGGAATCGAAAAAAGAGCCTAAAATCAAACATTCAGAGATGTAGGGATGATTACGCTTATTCTTTTAAAAATGCACACAAAATCTTAAGGATGCCTTGCTGTACAATAGCTGGACACTTTATTTCTTGTCATGCTATATGCCTAACATAATAAAGCCCAATCTAGAGATATTTTTTCCCCAACAAGGATCAACAACACTTTTACTTAAAAAATAAAATGACTTTATTATGGCATCACTACTACATATACCTGTACTTTTTGCATCCAGTTTGTTTAGTTCTTTGAAGAAAGTCTTAACAACTAAAATTGTACAGATCATAGAGCAAGAGAATTACTTTAACAAATTCAGTAAAAAATAGTTCAGGACAACTGTACTATAGAGTTTTAGACTATACTAACGTTGTCTTAGAAATTTATTTACAATGTTATCACAGTATAAACACTCTAAATTTTAAAATAAATCTGTGGATTTTATACAAAAATATTGTAAAGTACAAGTATAAGTTAAACACTGAATAGAACATTCATCATATGCAGTAGAAGCTATTATTAAGAAAATATTCTAGGTGGTAAAATTCTAAACGATAACCACAAGACTGTTTCCTAAAGCATTCCTAATTTTAAATATTTTAGTAGTAATCACAAGGTTTAGAGTTTCATGGTAAAATTTTCATTTTTACAAATGTGAGATACACAGTTACCTTCACAGGCCTCTTTTCTCTTTAGCTTATGTAAAAAGGCAACAAAGTAATAAAAATTTCTTAGTCAGAAGTTGCCATACTATATAAGTATATTAATTGTGAAATTTTCAAAAAATCTTATCCTTAGCTGATTCCCTTTAAAAAGAAAACAGTTATATGTTGTACCTAAAACAAAAAAACACATTTCAGAAAAATGTTAAGTACTAAATCTTTTTTTAAAGTCTTTTTTTTTAAAGAAAACTATGACCAGAACAAAACATTTGCATTTAAATAATTTTGGTGTGAAATATCTTTGGAATAGTATAAGAAACTCTTGCCAAGAGGCACCATTTTGCTGTTTACATGTTTCATTGCTCAATAATTTCCCCCAAATGCTACAAATGACTATTTTAAAACAATGTTGACATTATTTACAGTTGTGTTTTTACCTTGAGGTACTAATTTTGCATTTGGCTCGGATGTTCTTAAAAGGTAGATCTGTGACCTAGTAATATGCCAGTTTTGATTTCCTAAGACGTTGTGTTAAAATACCATTAAAATATACATATCCTTATTACCAACCACATTCTTACAGAGAAAAATGCACATTAAACATTACCTTATGAACAATTTGGACTTTAGTTCCAGCTTTGGTTCCTTTTCATTCTATTAAGTAGTTATAAACATGGCATTTGTGGGTAATTGTGTAATTGTAGATACCAGGATAGCAATTAAACAAAAAAAGAAAAAGTACTTAAGACTTCTACGTTGAAACAGAGTAAATACTGACACTGGGAAAATTTTAAATGGCCCATTTTTCCTAAACCATCAGTGCAAATTAGCAAACCTTTAGAAGAGTTTAGTCACGGAAAGAAGGAAGCATAATTTCATCTTCATTGACTCCTTGTTGATACCGAACTGAAGAGAAGCCCACCCAGTGCAAACGGTTCCTTTGGAAAAGGAACCAGATCAATCCGCTGATGAGAGCTAAGAAACTTAGCACAGCAAATGTGATACCCATTCCTCTGTAATCAGGGCCTAGAACAGGGAAAGGTTTGACAGTGGAGGAGAGAATATAAACGTGATTATTATTGATTTTATACATTAGGCTCTAGGTCACATATGTAAACACTGTACAAATTAGATACAATAAGTACCTGATTGTTTCATAGTGTGAACACAATTCAAATTCATCATCAGATACTTAAGAGCTTTCTTTTCCAATTTAACTCTTTTCATTCAAATCCTCTTCATTGCTATAGCAATTTTCTTCCAAAGAAATTAAAGTGCTATCATTATTCTCACTTCCCTTCCCATCATCTCTGAGACCATCATTCCCAGTATATTACCTTACTTTGATAGCAAATTGCTAAAAGTTGTAAATGTTTGTGTTTGACTTACCTAGTGCCAAATAAAGTATTATTTGCTTTAAAGGAATTTAAGCCTTTAGGATGACCTCATTTAGCTCCTTGCTATTCAATTTCAAACACTGTCCCAGGCCCCTGTCTACATGCTGTCGAGATGGACTCATTTTTTCCCATGGCTTTAATACCGTCTCTATGCTGACCTCCCTTCTCTCTCCTACGTCCAAAGGCACACACCGCACATGCCATGTGGAAAGCTCATCTCCACATGGATAGTTCAAAATGCCAAAACAGAACTCTTGGTTTATACCACTCTAACCCTGCTCCCCCCCAAATCTTTTAGTCACTCTCCATTCCACTCAGAATGGAACCTGAACTCTTGACTCGGGATTCCAAAGCCCTAAGTGTCTGGCACCTGTCTACTTGGCAGCTCTTCCCTGAGGCCACAGCAGGTTGTTCTGTCTCAGGCTCTCTGCTCCAGCTGGCACCTCTGCCTGCTATGACTCCTACCCTGGTTCCCAAGGCCTTTCCGATCTCAGCTTCAATATCTCCTGCTCTAAGATGTCTTCTCTGATAACCTGATCTAGAGTAGTCAACCTCCTAGTCTCCATTATATAGAGTTTATAACTATTTGATATTTTCCTCTCTTTTAAAAATAGACCTGCTTGGTTACTTATTATGTCTTCCCCTATTAGATTGTAAGCTCTGTGAGAAAAGGAATCTTATCTGTCTTGTACATGGGTAACAGCTCCACACATAAAACAGATAATCTAAATATTTGCTGAATCAATGCATAAATATATAGATACTGGTCACCTAGAATTAGGGTTTTATTTTTAATATTTGTACACCAAACTGAACATTTTATGCTAATCTTTAAAAATGTTGATGTGAAAATTTTAGAGTTTATTAAGATTTTTGTGGTTATTTTATGTATCAGTTATGATGAAATGGAAGTTCAAGTTATGATTTCCTATAGATACTCAGGACATTTTAAGTAATTAAATAGTTTTGCATTGTTCTTAATTATGAGTTGTATGGGAATGAGGAGAAAGGAAACACACTGCAGAATTAGACCTTTGAGTTTTTACATGTTTGAACTATGGAATAAAATACATCTTAACATTTTCATAGAAACAACCTCCCTAATACTCTGGCAGCTTCCATTTTTCTTAGGAAAGAATATACAAAGTTTGGACAGTTTAGCACTTTCCTCTGGGAGTCCTAGACATCTTTTGCATTTACTGTCATTTGTAATCTATCTATTTTTCTGAGGAAAAGAATCTATGAGTTAAGAATGTTTGGATATACTCTAAGGACTAAGTACTTTAGGACAAAGTACAAAACTTTGCACATAACTGAATTGTACAATTATTTCCTGACCTATTTTGCAAAGTGTTCCTTAAGGACAGGTTACATACTTACCCAAGGGAGCTCTGCAGACAACTCTTCCATAGCCACGTGAACATTCAACTTTTATCCAAGTTTCATTTGAAGCTAACAAAATGCTACATTGTCCACTGCCACTCTTAAATTTATTTGCCCATTTGACAAATGTCACTTTTGATCCATCTAACCAATTCCAGGACTGATCTAAAGAAAGAAATTAAGTATAACTATGTTTATTGCAACTAAATTACTAAGGTTAAAAGGTGCATGGCTCATATAATTTATTTCCTTAGAACTGTGCTGTGCCACTATTTTAAAATGAAATTTATTGAAAGTGAAAAAATTAAAATCAGTCCATCACCTGCACTTGCCACATTTCAAGTGTTCAATAGCCATATATGGCTAGTGATTACTATGTTGGACAGAGAAGATATAGAACAATTTCATCTTTGCAGAAAGTTCTGTTAGACAGCACTGATGTAGAATATGGTGCTTTGATTAAAGTGCAGAATGCCTGTACATTTACTGTGTGATGGATAGACTTCTAAAGACCTGTATCCCTTTTCTCTTGCTCTCCGCCCCCCTCCCCCATTAAAAATCATTCCCAGTGTGCTGGTGGGCGAGGAAAGGTACAGCGGGGTCCAAGAAGGCCTCCTCACCATGACTCCGTTTTTGCTTTCCAGCTGAGGTTGCACCACCTCGTGGTGATAGTATAAACACAATTTATAATTCATTTAGATGGCCAACTTTGAATTCACTGACTTTTTGACACATACTTAATATTTTGGAATTCACATTTTAATTATTTAGAATTCAAATTTGCATAAAATGTGAAGCAGACTTCCTATTCTTCTATCAAATTTGTACTCTTCATTCTTTATCAATTCCAAGTGCATTGAAACCCTCTATCTATTACGCCTTATTGAAAAACTCTTCCACAAACCTTTTTGAACCAAATTTCTGCCATTTTACTAAGCTAGTATGAAAAAAAAATCACCATTAAGACTTAATTTAGGGCTTCCCTGGTGGTGCAGTGGTTGAGAGTCCACCTGTCAATGCAGGGGACACGGGTTCGTGCCCCGGTCCGGGAAGATCCCACATGCCGTGGAGCGGCTAGGCCCGTAAGCCATGGCCCCTGAGCCATGGCCCCTGAGCCTGCACGTCCGGAGCCTGTGCTCCGCAACGGGAGAGGCCACAACAGTGAGAGGCCTGCATACAGAAAAAAAAAAAAAACCAACCAAACAAAAACAAACAAACAAAATACTTAATTTAGCTCTATGGTAAAAAACGTTCCAAGAGGGAAGGGAACAACAGGAAGAGAACTTCTGAATAACAGTTAAAAGCTACAAAAACACTGTGTGATAGACACTAGAAATCTAAGGGTTCCTGGTGGGGGACACGAGGGACACAGATATTGCCACAGGAGAAAAACAAATTCTGTTGACCCAAGTATCTTAAGCCTCTAAAACAATTCCAGTTGAGTTAACCTGATTTTCTATGTCATTAGTGTTTCCATCATTACTAATGTCACCTGTTTATTCATTAGGAGTTTATGAGCCTCTAAAACAGCAGATCTAGTTTATTCATCACCAAGAAGCATTCGAATTAGCCACCACTTGACATTCTTTAGTGAGGCTGACTTGGTATTTAGGACAAGTTAGAACTCTCTTTGCACACTGTACATACAGATATGTCATTTACCGGCAGAAAGTTGAGATAATCCAAGCCAAACTCTCGTGGTGATGTTATTATTTTCCCTCATCAGTCTGCTCACAAATTTATTCTCATCTTCATCCTTTATGGTAACGATAGTTGCAGAATGATCTGTTGAAGGAAAACAAACCCCAAACCAATTAGCTTTATGCAAACTAGGGAAGCGGTTTATTCTCAACCAGCCATTTGAAAAAAACTATCATGATCAAGATCACGAAGATATTCAAACTTGACATGGAATGTTCTTAAAATCTGATATTTATTTCAGATTTTTAAAAATATAACATTAATAGCTTCTAAAAAAGTTAGTAATGTTCTAGATTGAAACTTTGCATATAGAAATTTTACATTTCCTCAAAATGTTTACCTGGTAATATTTTTGGATCTTGGAACTACGTAACCAGTGAGACCTTTCTGTATAAACAGCAAGTCATAAGAATGGGGTATGTAATGGTAGAAGTCTGTGCTCCCCTATAGACTTTCAACACTCTCTCCTCAACAACCAGTTCTGTATAATAACTCAGCTTTAACTTTGCTTCTGTTAAAATGAAAGCAAATAGGTTTGGGATGTCAGAGAGCATTGGCCTTCCTTTTAATATTATTTTATACATAAGAGTACTTGGTCATCCATTGTAAGTTCCTAAATATAGTATGGCACTGAATGAGTGAGTATTCTTGAAGTTTGAGAGGTTGCCCTAAACCCACAGAGATAACAGTGCTATCACCAGCATCAGGCAACGGATAGAAACAAAATAATAACTAGACTTGGAAATCCATCCTAAATGGAATCAAATAGTCTTCAACCCAAACAAGCTTACCCATACTTGAACTAAAGCATTTCTTTTGTGGTGTGAAGTATTTAAAGAAGGGCAAAGGAAAAGCTTTTCTCCTCTACAGATCACCACAGTGTGCAGGTACTTTACCTTGTTTAATACTACGTAATCCTGTAGAAAAGGTATTATCACTATTTTACAGATGTAGAAATGGAGGGGCAAGAAGATTAAGGAAGTTTGTCAGACTCTCATAGCTAGACAGCTTTAGAAATAGAAAGTCAATCTCAATCTTTCTAATGATAAGAGTAGTTACGAATGCTCTCCATTTGCAGAGCTCTGTGATAAATTAGCACACATTATCCCATTTCATTCATTCCTATAACAACCCAACCTTTACCCAAACTTTGAAGTGAGTACTATTTTCATTCTCATTGTTCAGAGGAGAAAGAGAAACAATTACGTAGCTTCCACAATATCATTCAGCTTAGTTAGTATGGAAGCTGGGATTTGAACCCAGACCTGTCTCCAAGACTTAAGTGCTTAAACCCTACACTACAATGACAGTAAACCTTTTTTTCTCCTTTAGGAGCAAAAGGCTTCTGACTTTCAGAACATGTATATAGAGCTCAAAATAGTTCCTATCACGTGTAACATGTATAACACACAACAGTTCCCACACAAAAGTTTCCATCATGTAGTTAAGCAGTAACAAGGAGATTTTTAAATCAGTAAAGTGTCTCCACAAGTTAGTAAAATAAATAAGATAAATGTCATCTGCCTGCTTAAACTGAGACCCAAGGATGCAGGTACTTGAAATACTCTAGGTGGTCTCCCTAGAAGTCATTTCACAGTTTGACTACCCGCCAAGTTTCTCATGGGAGGGAGCCAATCATTGCTGCTCTTTCATTTTAGTTAAATCTGAAGACAAAAAGTCCTGTCCCTTACAGTGTTCAGAGGTGTGGGCCATCCCTTTTGCAGAATGGATGAACAACCCATACTTCTTAGACTTTGTTACCCTGGTCAGGCTAAGCTGACTTATTAATGACTAGGTAATGAAAAATCTACAATTTTGCATTTACTGCTTAACCAACTTTACAAAAAATCAGCTTCTTAATCCTTTCATTTAAACATATCTAGCTATATTTAAAACAGTTTCATTTGTCAGTATTTTCACATATTAGTTTACTTAGCAATTTTTTTGGTTTTGTTTTGTTTGTATGTTTGTTTGTTTTTGCAGTACACGGGTCTCTCACTGTTGTGGCCTCTCCTGTTGAGGAGCACAGGCTGCGGACGCGCAGGCTCAGCGGCCATGGCTCACGGGCCCAGCCGCTCCACAGCATGTGGGATCTTCCCGGACCAGGGCACGAACCTGTGTCCCTTGCATTGGCAGGCGGACTCTCAACCACTGCGCCACCAGGGAAGCCCGATCATTTTTTTTTTTAACATCTTTATTGGAGCATAATTGCTTTGCAATGTTGTGTTAGTTTCTGCTGTATAACAAAGTGAATCAGCTATATGCATACGTATATACCCTCCCTCTTGCGTCTCCCTCCCACCCTCCCTATCCGACCCCTCTAGGAGGTCACAAAGCACCGAGCTGATCTCCCTGTGCTATGCGGCTGCTTCCCGCTAGCTATCTATTTTACATTTGGTAGTGTATTTATGTCAATATTACTCTCTCACCTCATCTCAGCTTACCCTTCCCCCTTCCCAGGGTCCTCAAGTCCATTCTCTACGTCTGCGTCTTTATTCCTGTCCTGACCCTAGGTTCGCCGGACCATTTTTTTTTTAGATTCCATATATGTGTGTTAGCATACGGTATTTGCTTTTCTCTGACTTACTTCACTCTGTTTCACAGACTCTAGGTCCATCCACCTCACTACAAATAATTCAATTTTGTTTCTTTTTATGGCTGAGTAATATTCCATTGTATATATATGCCACATCTTCTTTATACATTCATCTGTCAGTGGAGACTTAGGTTGCTTCCATGTCCTGGCTATTGCAAATAGAGCTGCGGTGAACACTGCGGTACATGAGTCTTTTTGAATTATGGTTTTCTCAGTGTATATGCCCAGGAGTGGGCTTGCTGAGTCATATGGTAGTAATATTTTTAGTTTTTTAAGGAACCTCCATATTGTTCTCCATAGTGCTGTATCAATATACATTCCCACCAACAGTGCAACAGGGTTCCCTTTACTCCACACCCTCTCCAGCATTGTTTGTAGACTTTTTGACCAGTGTGAGGTGATACCTCATTGTAGTTTTCATTTGCATTTCTCTAATGATTAGTGATATTGAGCATCCTTTCATGTGTTTGTTGGCAATCTGATTATCTTCTTTGGGGAAATGTCTGTTTAGGTCTTCTGTCCATTTTTGGATTGGGTTGTTCGCTTTTTTGATATTGAGCTGCATGAGCTGCTTGTATATTTTGGAGATTAATCCTTTGTCAGTTGCTTCGTTTGCAAATATTTTCTCCCATTTTAAGGGTTGTCTTTTCGTCTCGTTTATGGTTTCCTTTGCTGTGCAAAGCTTTTAAGTTTCATTAGGTTCCATTTGTTTATTTTTGTTTTAATTTCCATTTCTCTCAGAGGTGGGTCAAAAAGGATCTTGCTGTGATTTATGTCATAGAGTGTTCTGCCTACGTTTTCCTCTAAGAGTTTTATAGTGTCAGGTCTTACATTTAGGTTTTTAATCCATTTTGAGTTTATTTTTGTGTATGGTGTTAGGGAGTGTTCTAATTTCATTCTTTGACATGTAGCTGTCCAGTTTTCCCAGCACCACTTGTTGAACAGGCTGTCTTTTCTCCATTGTATATTCTTGCCTCCTTTATAAAAAAATAAGGTGACCATATGTGCGTGGGTTTATCTCTGGGCTTTCTATCCTATTGCATTGATCTATATTTCTGTTTTTGTGCCAGTACCATACTGTCTTGATTATTGTAGCTTTGTAGTATAGTCTGAAGTCTGGGAGCCTGATTCCTCCAGCTCCATTTTTCTTTTTCAGGATTCCTTTGGCTATTTGGGGTCTTTTGTGTTTCCATACAAATTGTGAATTTTTTGTTCTACTTCTGTGAAAAATGCCATTGGTAGTTTGATAGGGATTGCACTGAATCTGTAGATTGCTTTGGGTAGTAGAGTCATTTTCACAATGTTGACTCTTCCAATCCAAGAACATGGTATATCTCTCCATCTATTTGTATCATCTTTAATTTCTTTCATCAGTGTCTTATAATTTTCTGCATACAGGTCTTTTGTCTCCTTAGGTAGGTTTATTCCTAGGTATTTTATTCTTTTTGTTGCAATGGTAAATTAATTTAATTTCACTTTCAGAATTTTCATCATTAGTGTATAGGAATGCAAGAGATTTCTGTGCATTAATTTTGTATCCTGCTACTTTACCAAATTCATTGATTAGCTCTAGTAGTTTTCTGGTAGCATCTTTAGGATTCTCTATGTATAGTATCATGTCATATGCAAACAGTGACAGCTTTACTTCTTTTCTGATTTGGATTCCTTTTATTTCTTTTTCTTCCTGATTGCCATGGCTAAAACTTCCAAAACTATGTTGAATAACAGTGGTGAGAGTGGGCAGCCTTGTCTTGTTCCTGATCTTAGAGGAAGTGTTTTCAGTTTTTCACCACTGAAAATGATGTTGGCTGTGGGTTTGTCATATATGGCCTTTATGTCATATATGTTAAGGTAGCTTCCCTCTATGCCTACTTTCTGGAGAGCCTTTATCATAAATGGGTGAATTTTGTCAAAAGCTTTTTCTGCATCAATTGAGATGATCATATGGTTTTTCTCCTTCAATTTGTTAATATGATGTATCACATTGATTGATTTGCATATACTGAAGAATCTTTGCATTCCTGGGATAAACCCCACTTGATCATGGTGTATGATCCTTTTAATGTGCTGTTGGATTCTGTTTGCTAGTATTTTGTTGAGGATTTTTGCATCAATGTTCATCAGTGATATTGGCCTGTAGTTTTCTTTCTTTGTGGCATCTTTGTCTGGTTTTGGTATCAGGGTGATGGTGGCCTCGTAGAATGAGTTTGGGAATGTTCTTCCCTCTGTTATATTTTGGAAGAGTTTGAGAAGGATAGGTGTTAGCTCTTTTCTAAATGTTTGATAGAATTCGCCTGTGAAGCCATCTGGTCCTGGGCTTTTGTTTGTTGGAAGATTTTTAATCACAATTTCAATTTCAGTGCTTGTGATTGGTCTGTTCATATTTTCTATTTCTTCCTGATTGAGTCTTGGCAGGTTGTGCATTTCTAAGAATTTGTCCATTTCTTCCAGGTTGTACATTTTATTGGCATGTAGTTGCTTGTAGTAATCTCTCATGATCCTTCGTATTTCTGCAATGTGAGTTGTTACTTCTCCTTTTTCAGTTCTAATTCTGTTGACTTGAGTCTTCTCCCTTTTTTTCTTGATGAGTCTGGCTAATGCTTTATCAATTTTGTTTATTTTCTCAAAGAACTAGCTTTTAGTTTTATTAATCTTTGCTATTGTTTCCTTAATTTCTTTTTATTTTTGATCTGATCTTTGTGATTTCTTTCCTTCTGCTAACTTTGGGGTTTTTTTGTTCTTCTTTCTCTAATTGCTTTAGGTGTAAGGTTAGGTTGTTCATTTGAGATTTTTTTTGCTTCTTGAGGTAAGACTGTATTGCTATAAACTTCCCTCTTAGAAATGCTTTTGCTTCATCCTGTAGGTTTTGGGCTGTCATATTTTCATTGTCATGTATTTCTAGGTATTTTTTGATTTCCTCTTTGATTTCTTCAGTGATCTCTTCTTTATTTAGTAGCATATTGTTTAGCCTCCATGTGTTTGTATTTTTTACAGCTTTCTTCCTGTAATTGATATCTAGCCTCATAGCGTTGTGGTCAGAAAAGATACTTGATATGATTGCAATTTTCTTAAATTTACCAAGGCTTGATTTGTGACCCATGATATGCTCTAACCTGGAGAATGTTCCATGAGCACTTGAGAAGAAAGTGTATTCTGTTGTTTTTGGATGGAATGTCCTACAAATATCAATTAAGTCCATCTTGTTTAATGTGTCATTTAAAGCTTGTGTTTCCTTATTTATTTTCATTTTGGATGATCTGTCCATTGGTGAAAGTGGGGTGTTAATGTCCCCTACTATTATTGTGTTACTGTCGATTTCCCCTTTTATGGCTGTTAGCATTTGCCTTATATATTGATGTGCTCCTATGTTGGGTGCATAAATATTTATAATTGTTATATCTTCTTGGATTAATCCCTTGATCCTTATGTAGTGTCCTTCTTTGTCTCTTGCAATAGTCTTTATTTTAAAGTCTATTTTGTCTGATATGAGAATTGCTACTCCAGCTTTCTTTTGATTTCCATTTGCATGGAATATCTTTTTCCATCCCCTCACTTTCAGTCTGTATGTGTCCCTAGGTCTGACAGTGATCTTTTTTTTTTTGACACTGATCATTTTTAATGGCTATTTCAATATTACATTGAGCTCATATATCATAAAATACTTACCCATTTCCCCACCACTTGGCAATTGGGTAATAATGCTATTATAATTAGTGAGTGCTTTAGAAATATTTTCAAAAACATAATCTTTGTTTTAAAGGGTTTCGTTAAGAAAAATTCCAATGATTAAATTACTGAGTCAAAGAAAGTCAACACATTTTAACTTACCAAGCTCTGAACAAAACCGTCTGGCTTCTGAGAAACTGTGCAATGCCTGATCAGATGTGTAACAGTGGTCCCTGTACTGAATCCACTGTGACTTATTCCCTTTTACTGCTGGACATCTTGATGAGTATGTATGAGAGGACACCTCTTTAGCTGTAAAAATGTTAGACATAACTGTGAAAATGCACAGAAAAAAATGACTGACTTTTAAAATCTCATTAAATGTCACTGACACTGTGGTTGACACTGTGGTTCCTGTGGGTAAGAAGCATTCAACTCAATACACATCGGAGAGAGCTACAGCCCACACTTGCATTCTTGTTAGTTTTTGGGATACCATTTTTAAAACTGAGAATACAAAGGAAAGTACTTAGCCCTCTAAGATGAATTTAGACTAAAGTAAAAACAGTTGGAAAGACAGACTAGGAGAAGAAGAAAAGACAGCCTGGGTAGACCTGTAACTACTTTGAAATAATAATTAAAATTCTTTATTTCTTTGGATTCCTTTTTATAGTAATAATAAAAACGTAGTTGTACCTTGCCACAAAAAAAAAAATCACACCCACAAGTGAAAATTTGGTAATTTGTTTACAAAGCACAACAGATCAGCACAGCAAAATCTGTCTCAAACAAAAGAAGTGTAGCTTTGCAGCTCTTAACAATTCCCCTTGTTTCCATTTAAACTCTTTAATTTTTAATTGTGCTGTGTAACACAAGAAGCCTGTGTAATGAAGCCTGTGCCCCTTAAGACCATTGTTAATTCCAACAGAAGAGAGTATGAGTACTGGAAAGTAAATTGCTGGCATCCTGTTGGTGGGGTACAGATTATCTGAATCAAATATCTGACCTCGTATGGCCAGTAATCTCAACCCAAACCATTTTTCTGTATGCATTATGTATGGTCTGCATATCCTTCAGTCACTGAAGGCCTCTTCTGCTTTTTTATCCTTGTCACAGTTTGGTAGAATTCTTTTTATTTATGATCCCTATGATTCCAGAAGAATGGCTGCTGTCCTTTCCTTCTTCATCAAGAGACTTCAGGATGGCTCTCCATTCCTCCTTCTGCTTCTCTATCCTCTGTTTCTCCACCTGGGCTTGTTCTTTTTTGAAATCTAGTTATTTGATTGGCTTCTGCCTCCATACTTCCCACTAATGCCACTAGTTTGAGTTCTAAGTCTTCCTTCAGTTTGACAATTGATTACTCCTGGGTAAGTTTCCTAGTTGCAGATGACGTTTGGTCATCGGCAAATTCATCTGCAAAGTGTGTAAGACTTGTGACAATTCTTCATTAATGCTGCTGGAGGAGGAAGACGGTATTAGCAAGCTCTTGATTCTACCACATTGTGAATATAGTTTCTTTGCCAAAAATATACAGCTGACTACTCCTTCATTGCACAGGCAGTAATGTGTGTTGCTTCATTAGATGCAAAACATGTTGAACATTGGCTACCAATGCATGGCTAGGACAAGTGGACTTTTATGAATGGGCTGGCTTAAAAAAAATTCTTCTTACACTGGGAACATATGGAAATGCCTTATCTTCAAAGTCTGTTTGTTTCTAGTCCAGGCTGCAACTGGGCTGTTTTAGACTGCATACATTTTCTTTCCTTACTGTTCTTCATGAAGTTTTGCTTCCAACTCTTGCACTGTGGTAAGTTTGTTATATTCCTCTCAAGAAGATTCAACTTTTTTGAAAGGGGTAAAATACACGCAACATAAAATTTACCACTATAACTATTTTTAACTGTACCGTTCAGTGGCATTAAGTACATTCACATTATTGTGCAAACATCACCACCATCCACCTCCAAAATTTTTTCATCTTGCAAAATTGAAACTTTGTTCCCATTAAATAATAACTCCTCATTCCTCCCTCCTCCCCGCAACCACCATTCTACTTTACGTCCCTGTGAATTTGGCAACTCTATGTACCTCATATAAGTGGAATCATACAGTATTTGTCCTTTTGTGACTGGCTTATTTCACTAAGCGTAATGTTAATGTCTTCAAGGTTCATCCATGTTGCATTATGTGTCATAATTTCCTTTCTTTTTAAGGCTGAACAATATTCCACAGGATGTACACAGCACATTTTGCTTATCCATTCATCTATCAATGGACACTTGAGTTGCTTCTACCTTTTGGCTATTGTGAATAGTGCTGCTGTGAACATGGTTTTACAAATATCTGTTCGAGTCCCTGTTTTCACTTGTTTTGGGTACATACCCAGATGTGGGATTGCTGGATCATACAGTAATTCTATGTTAAATTTTTTGAGGAGTCATCATACCATTTTCTACAGTGGCTACATACCATTTCACATTCCCACCAGCAATGCACAAGGGTTCCAATTTCTCCACATCCTCACCAGTACTTGTTATTTTCTTTTTAAGATCCAGTATAAGTTTGCACTTGTATTCGTTTCCCAGGGCTGCCATAATGAATTAGCACAAACTTGTTGACTTAAAACGACAGAAATTTATTCTCTCATAGTTCTGGAGACTACAAGTCTGAAAATAAGGTGTTAGCAGGGTTGGTTCTTTCTAGAGGCTCTGAGGAAGGATCTGTTTCATGCCTCTCTCCTAGCTTCTCGTGGTTGCTGGCAATCCTTGGCTTGTAGCTGCATCACTGCCATCTCTGCCTCTGTTATCAAATGGCCTTCTTCCTGTGTGTCTGAGTCTCTCCTCTTATAAGAACACCAGTCACTGGATTTAGGGGCCATCCTAATCCAGTATGACCTCATCGTAACTAACGACCTCTGTAAAGACTATTTCTAAATAAGGTCACAGTCTGAGGTTCTGGGTGGACATGCATTTTGGGGAACACCATTCAACCCAGTACATCACTGAATTTGTATTTGAGCTGTTTTCATTCTTTTTTTATCCTATAAAGTCTGTTTCTTTCTTTATCCTATAAAGTCTGTTTCATTCTCCTTTATCCTATAAAGTCTGTATGTAGAAATGGAGAGGACACAGATGTCCTCTCCATTTCTACATACTTTATCATATTTCTCATGTATTTCAATTGTTTTTCTAAAAGATTAAATTTATTTTCTATACCTAACAACTAAGATGTCAGTTCTTGATTGTGTCTTTATTCCTCATTCTCTATATCATTCTCCTTTTCTTGTATTCACTCGTATATCTAGATAAGGTGTTCACATTTTCTTCTGCTTAAATCCATTGAAATTCCAAATGTTAAATCTTCTCTTGAGGATTCTTCAGAACAGAAAATATGGTAAGCACTGAGAGAACCAGAAGCTTCAGATAACCACATGGCCACCATCTCGTGGCCTGCCCAGAGCGCCTCTGCAGCTTGTGTTGTAGGTTCTTGTGCTCTTCATCATGATTCATACTCCACCCACCAGGGACGACCCCAGGTCCAGTCCCTGATGGAAGGGGCTCTTTCCTTAGATTTTAACGATCCTATATGTTTGGAAAACATTTAGTTACACAAAACATTTCTTTACTATAGAAACTCTTTACTATAGAAACTTTCAGAGCCATCAATATGGTAAATCATAGAGGTATTTCCCAAATTTCTATGCTGTAGAACCCTTTTTTAAAAGAAGCATCTCAGCCTTTGAAAAACATTGCTAAGTGAAATTAAAATTCACAAATTCTAGAGTAAAACTCATCTAGTGACAGAACAATTGAAAGTCTTTGAGAACAAATTCCCTGAATGGGCATATCATATTTGTTTCTCTTCACAAAGTATCAAAAGTATTTTGATAGGACTTGTGAATAAACCTTATTTAAAATATACAAAAAGTTCCTTTGAGTATTTAATCATGTGCATAAAATAAATGTCACGTTTCAGTAAATATACAGTTATTTGAAATCAAGTCTTACATTTTGTAGGTTTATAACAAATAGCACCATCCTTAACAGAGTTGCATTTTTCATGTTTCCAAATTCCTTTTGGATCCAAGACAACACAATTTCCAGCAGATTTTTTATCTTTCCATGGGATGTAGTCAAAGGCACTGCCATCAGACCATTCAAAACTTGATTCACTTCCCTGTGTTAAGAATAATAGAGATAACTTGAATTCAGATGTATGACTTCAAAAAGAACATTAAGAAGAACATGCATGGAGAGAGAGGCATGGACATATATACACTAACAAACGTAAGGTAGATAGCTAGTGGGAAGCAGCCGCATAGCACAGTGATATCAGCTCGGTGCTTTGTGACCGCCTGGAGGGGTGGGATAGGGAGGGTGGGAGGGAGGGAGATGCAAGAGGGAAGAGATATGGGAACATATGTATATGTATAACTGATTCACTTTGTTATAAAGCAGAAACTAACACACCATTGTAAAGCAATTATACCCCAATAAAGATGTTAAAAAAAAAAAGAAGAACATGCATGCTATAAAAAATACAGGGATGGAGTGTTAATTATTTGCTTACAAGTATTGTAGATCTGGACCTACTTGTAAAATCAGGGATTTATTTTTGATGCATTGATCTGAGACATTTGCTCTGGGATAATTTAAATAGGACTTTAAAGTTAAAGACAGGGTTACTATATCTCTAGATTTGTTTTTTTTGTTTAAAGGATGAGTTTATATAACACTTGAAATTAGATGACATGCAAATGTCTTCCATTTGTCACAATTACAGATTTACAGTCTCAACCTTCACATTATTCTAAATATTGTCTTTTATGTTTTATAGTTTTGTGGTTTGTGTCTCTGGCTAGATTTTTTCATATTACAGAAGTCATCAACCAGCAGGGGTCTGGAAGAGAAAAATACTTCCCAAGAAACTCATACGGGAAGATTAGTTTTGACTTGTCCTCGATTCTATAATCCTAATTTGCCATCCTTTTATTTTCCCCACTTTGTTCTAAAGATTATTTAAATTAAGCCTTCAATTCTAATCTCAATAGATGTCTATTTTTTGTATACTAGACATCATTATCAGTACATGAATATACTAATTAATAGGGTTCGAATAGTGTTTACCTGCAGAAAATTATTTTCAAATTAGTGTTAATTTCTAGGGGGAAAGTGGGGAGAAAATATACATCTATTAGTCCTAATGTTAAGAGTTTTACTTGGCACCTTATACAGTATAAATTTTGTGCTAATAATCCTCTATTAAGGAAAACATTATCACCCCAATTTTACAGATGAGGAAATAAGCTTGCAAAGGTTTAACTTGCTTGTGATCACCCAACATGTAAACAGAAGACCTGCCACTCGTATTGGAACTCAGGTTTTTCTGATCCTGTGCTATTCCCTTTTCACCAGCTCTCCAACTGGTCTATCCCAAATAGGTTACAGGGGTGTCGTTGAGACATTAATCTACTAAGCCCTTGGGATGGCTTGGCAGTGCCCAGGGCAGCTGCAGTCCTGGCCATTTGCCTAGATCACTCTATAAATATAATTTTCCATTTGCTCTATGTTGTGAAAAGATAGAAAGCACTATGGGATGCAAATGTAATCCGAGGACTTAATCTGATGTTATACTTTGAATTAATATCTTATGCTCAGATTTCCAGCCCTCTAACATATTTGGAAAATTTCTGGAAAACAAAACAAGACTTACATCGTGACTTGAGAGCCCAACCCATAGTGGAAATCCATCGCGCTTTACGATATCTTCCAGAAAAAGCTGGCCATTTTGGTCATGAACACTTGCCAAATGACCTCCACTTTGAGAACATGTATTTAATGCTTCATACCATGTTACCCTTTTTTGAATAACATTATAAATACCACCTTCATGTGGAATAAACCGTGGCAGAGTAGTATTATAGTCTTCCTTGTAGTCAACTGTAATATTTAAATTAAAAGTGTTAGTGATTAAATTTAAATTATTCAAAATACATATTTTGGGTAAGGTTGGACATGCAATCATTTCAAAAGTTAAATAAAACTGGGGCATCCCTGGTGGCACAGTGGTTGAGAATCTGCCTGCCAATGCAGGGGACACGGGTTCGAGCCCTGGTCTGGGAAGATCCCACATGCCACGGAGCAACTGGGCCTGTGAGCCACAATTACTGAGCCTGCGCATCTGGAGCCTGTGCTCCACAACAACAGAGGCCGCGACAGTGAGAGGCCCGCGCACCGCGTTGAAGAGTGGCCCCCGCTTGCCACAACCAGAGAAAGCCCAGGCACGGAAACGAAGACCCAACACAGCCAAAAATAAATCAATAAATCAATATTTAAAAAAAAAAGTTCCTCCCCTGAACCCTTGGATAGCCTTGATCAGATACTTTAAAAAATAAATAAAAAATAAATAAAACTGGGCCTCTTATTAATAAGGGAGGTCAAATGCATACTTTCTCTTATAGCCACAGCATATATAATAGGCTCTTAACTATTACAATTGTCTGAGTGATTAAAAAAAGGGATAAACATTGTCTTTTATTTAAGGAGCTCACATATTAGTTGGGCACAGAAAACAACACCACCTGAAATGAGGGCAAAACAATTAACCACTAAAATATGTGTGACTGACTAGAGAAAGAAAGAGTCATCTGAATTAAGGGAGTCAGAAAACCTGCTTGATAAATTAGATCTCCAGACTTTAGATTAGATGAAATTAGGACCAAAAAGAAATAAGGTAACCAGAAAGTCAGCTAAAAACAAACAACAGTAATAACAAAACCACAATGATGGTATTTCAAAAGGACACAGAAGCCAAGTAAAAGAGCTCCCAATGGCCAAATCTGAAACAATTTGAGCAAAATATTAAATAATATAGTCTATTAGATTATAACCCAAAGTATAAAATAAGTAACCATGAGCCTGTGCTGATATAAATAAATGATGAAATAAATTTTTTTTAACGGGAGAGAATAGACAAATCTCCTGTGTAGAATTCCAAGTAACTTATATAGATACTTCCCACCTCAGGGAGATAGAGAATAACTCTCCATTCCACAAGTAAGGACTGAGTATGGTAACTTCCTTACAAAGAGTATGACATGGAAAGGGGGAAGAAGAGTAACTCTGCAGTGGAGAAAGCTAATGAACGTTACCTAGACCCAGGTGATCAGGTTAAAATCAACAGTGGTAAGTAAGTCATGCTGACAGAATATACCCTTCACAGGATGTGATGAGAATGACATTTTACCTCTGTGGTTTTTTCCCTAAACCCCAAACCCATAACCCCAGTTTAATCATGAGAAAAACATCAGCCAACCCAAACTGAGGGACATTCTACAAAACACATGACCAGTGCTCCTTGAAACTGTCCAAAAAAGCAAGAAAATCTGAGAAACTATCACAGCTGAGAAGAACCTAGGAAGACATGAAGACCAAGTGTAACGCAGTATCCTGGATGAATTCCTGAACAGAAAACCAACATAAAGTAAAAACTAAGAAAATCTGAACAAGGTATGGACTTTAGGTAATAATAATTTACCAACATTGGTTTATTTGTTGTGACAAGTGTACCATACTAATGTTAGATGTCAACAACAGGGGAAACTGGTTATGGTATATATGGGAATTCTCTGTAGTATCTCTGCGGCTTTTCTGTAAATATAAAACTATTCTAAAATGAAAATTTTATTTAAAAAGGAAAGAAAAAAGAAGGTAGAAGACATCATGACAGGAAAAAAAACCATATAAATAAAGGTGCAAATGAGAATGGGTATACACTGTACATGGGACAGTGAAGAGATCAGCGTGACAGGAAAAGATACTTACTGAACCAAAAATGGGGAAAAAAATGGAGACTGAGAGAAAGCCTAGAATTTTAGAAGAGACTCTGGTTTCTAAAAAGTCTCAAAAGCTTACATGAACTCAAAGCAATTAATAATAGGGAATCCCTGGAGATTGTTGATGGAAATGGTGCATCAGAAAGTTATTCTGCAGGACTGTGGAGGGAGAAAATGGGCCTGGATGCAACTGTGATGGGCTCCATGTTAGCAGAGGACTTAGAGCAGAATGGCCATAGGAACAGTTTTTAAGCTGTGAAAATTTAAAAACTGACATGCATTTAAAAATACACGTATTTAAGGAATTAGGCAAGGTTGAGAGACATTCACTTTCGGCCTGTAATGTCAACACTCTACCCAAACACACTTCCTTATTTATAGAAATGTTATCCAGCCTTCAAGGCCCAACCAAGTCTTCCCTCCTCCTCAGTACATTCTTTGTTTTCATTATTCCTGTTTTCATTGGTCTCTTTTGACTTCCCAACAAATGTAAGCCTGTACCAAATAACCTAAGACTAACCTGCATAAAACAGTGATAAACATTTAATGCTGTCTCCCCAACTACATTTTATTCCTTGAGATCAAGACCATGACACCAGGGAGTGTGTCTTTTCCTTCCTCTGTGACGTCTACAGCGCCTCTCATAGGACTGAATACAAGGGAGCCACTCAAAAAGTACAACTGCATGATTCCCGCTAGTGAAGCTAATGACTTTACATTCTCTTTCCCTGGAGTAGAAACCCTACATCAGCAATACTTACCCATTTCAATTTTGCAAGCCAGAATGCTGTGCTGGTGAAAGTAAAGTATGTCTTCAACAACATTGAAGGTTTGAATATCCCAGAAACCATCAGTATTCAAGCCAGCAAAAAACTTGTCATTTTTTACAGCTGGTCTTCCTGATCTCCAGTGTGTATATGACAGCGTGGTCTTATCAGACCACATGAGAGAATTATCTAGAAAAGAAACACTTTTTTCTACGCTTAGAGATTAAATCAAGACTTGAATTACACTTATGAGGTTAATATTTCAAACTCAACTAATTTTGTTTCTTCTTTCACCACCTTCTAAAAGGTTGTATAATTATGTGTATCCCTCTAAAATATTTTCTAACAGTAAACCATGCTTATTTTTAATATAGAAAGTACACATTATAAACATGAAAATTAATATTTATTTATCATTCTACCATCCTGAAATAACTTTACACTTTGTTATCTTTTTCATCCAATATTCATTTTTTCCTACATATATGTTTAACTGTAATGGAAATTAACACAATTATTTTATTTAAAAAATTAACATATATAAAACTAGTGATAGAAACCTCTTCTCTGGACCTAAACTGTGCACAATATATGTCAATTGATTTTTGACAAGGGCGCCAAGACAATTCAATGGGGAAAGAATAGTTCCTGGGACAACAGGATATCTACATGCAAAAAAAATGAAGCTGGACCTTCTCCTTTCACCATACAAAAGACTCAAAATTGATCACAGACCTATATGTAAGAGCTAAAACTATAAAACTCTTAGAAGAAAACACAGGAGTATGTCTTCACGAGCCTAGGATAGGCAAAGTCGATAGACACAAGTGATAAAATAAAAAATAGACAAACTGGGCTTCATTAAAATTTTTAAAGTTTTTGTGCTACAAATTATACTACCAAGAAAGTGATGAGAGAAAATATTTACAGATCATTTCTTTGACAAGGGACTTATATCCAGAATACATTAAAAAGTGCTTAAAACTCAGTAATAAAAAAGACAAATAATTTAAAAAATGGGAAAAGGATCAGAATATAGATTTCTCCAAAGATAACATACAAATAGTCAATAAGCACACGAAACGATGTTTAATATCATTAATCAATAGGGACATGAAATAAAAACCTCAATGAGATACCACTTTGTACCCACTGGAATGGCTATAATCAACATAACACATAAAAGCAACTGTTGGCATGATATGGAGAAATTGGAACCCCTAATGGACAATGGTACAGCAGCTTTGGAAAACCATCTGTTAGTTCTTCAAAGGGTTACACAAAGACCCAGCAATTCCACTCCTAGGTATATACCCAAGAGAAACAAAAACATATATCCACATAAAAACTTGTACATGAATGTTATTCATAATAATCAAAAAAGTGAAAACCTAAATACCCATCAACTAATGAATGGATAAATAAAATGTGGTATATCCATACAATGGGATATTATTCAGCCAAAAAAGGAATGATACTTGCTACAGTGCCACATGCATAAACCTCGAAACCATTACGCTAAGTGGAATAAGCCATTCACAAAATAGTCACATATTATATGATCTCACGTACATGAAATACCTAGAGTAGGCAATCTGTAGAGACAGAAAATAGATCAGTGGTTGCTGAGGGTTGGGAGAGGGGATGGGGAATGAGGAGGGACTGCTAAATGGGTATGATGTTTCTTTGGGGGACAGCGATAGTTGCACAACCCTGTGACTATACCAAAAGCCACTAAATTGTACACCTTAAATGGCTGAATTGTATGCTACGTGAATATACCTTACTAAAGTTTTTGGTAAAACAAGTTGCTAGGCCTATTAAAATTACGAATTGGTATGAAGAATGATGTCATTATTACCTACACATACTCCTTGTTGTCCTGGTTATTTCTTCCTTTCACTGATTACCGTCTCCCAAGGCATTCTACCTAAACATCTGCCTGCAGCCATGATACACAAGGAATCTGGTACATATGATTTGGTTCTTGCTTGCTGCTTTATATCACCTCATGTCTTTGAGTCCCTCTCTCCCTCTCCCCCAATGTTAATAAAGTTACAATTTTCTGGCCAATGCGATGGGCAATGGTATATTTCTAAAGCTGTCATAACAAAAGAGTCACTTTTTCACTTGGCTTGAAATATCTCTCAGTTGACACATGGCTTCTCTTAGTAATTTCTATTCTCGGCCCTACTTTTGAAGAGTCAGAACTTTAAAAAAAACCAGAATCCTTTGTATAGGTGGTATATACAATTAAATAATATTTAAGCATATTTAAGTGATAAAAAACCGCTATGGATATAAATTAAGCCAGTAAGAATTAGTTTTAAGCCAAATTTACTGTTTGCTGGAAATATCTTTCTATATGTCTCTCATATGTCTGTATATTTTAATAGAAGTTTTGTTACAACTACATCTTATAAAAGAAGTTAAGATGATTTAAAAAAAAGCCTACAGATCTGAAAATGCTTTGCAGAATACAGAATACATTTTCAGTTGTTTCTGATAATATAACTAACAAAGTACAGCAAAGGGTACAATTGAAATCTCTAACTATATCCTGGGTATAGTTTCTGTTGCTCCACATGGGATCATTGTTTCCTCAGTCACTTTCAGGTAAAGCCTGGGAACTTTCTACCTAGTTCCTCTCCATTTTCTTCCATTCTTAAATTTAAGAGTGTTCAAGCATCATCAGAGAAAAGAATTGGGCAACTAAGTCCTACCATGATGAACTAATCTTCAGCTGGCAACCCAAGTCTTACCCATTACTTGATAGCTTAATTTTTGTTAACTCATCTGCAAGCCATAAACATTTAAGAAAAACCTGAGTAATTCTAAGAAAGAGACAGGTTAGATAGCAAAGAGAAGACTATTTTTAAAATGGTCAGATTTGAGTAATTAAGTTGCTTTGCCTACCCTACCTCTAGCTATCATTGTCCTGTGCCCTTTATTAAGCCCCTTTTTTGGGGTGAATGTATGATTTTAATGCTTTATGCCCACACAGTGATTTTTTTCTAATTCCAAAACTTTATGATTTTCAGGATACCTCTAATTGAGTATCTTCTAAATTGATCTTATTTCCCCTATTATTAGAGTCTGTGTTTAAAAAAAATTTTCATAGCAATTATATCTTGAATTTGTGGCATTTGCAATCTCAAATATTCTATCCCATTGGCAGACTATGTGTCTCATTTTTGTAATGTATACCCCAAGCCAATGATATAAAACCAAAGATGCAACATTAGTAGAAGTGTATTTCTCTTCTCACTCATCCCACATACATAGAGACATAAAGTAAGTATTGGAGATTTATGCAGGAGTGCAGTCATTTTAGTTAGTCTTGTACTGCTAGGAGGGAGGGTGAAGAAAGGAAATTATTTTCCACCATTTAACTCTAAGCTTGGTGGTAAAGGCATTTTAGTGGCAGAGCAGAGATACAAAAACTGTCTTGGTATTTGTATTAAGTTATGCTAAGTGCATAATTATAATTTTGTATACTGATTAACATATACTCTGAAGAATATACTTTCACAGCTTGATAAACAAGTAGTTTATAATGAACTATGAATATAAATAGTGAAAAACAGTAGATTTACAACTTACTTTCATAAGTTATACCTAACATGACCCATGAAGCCATGTAATGGTAGCGTAGAAGCTGCTCAAGAACAAAGTTATTCTCTTTTTCATCTCGAATACTCAGAATATGTGATTTTGGATCTGTTAAATAAAAAAGAGTCAATAATTTAAATAATTAATTATTTAGAACACTTTGATAGATTTAGTCATTTTTATTTCCCAGTTTAACACACTCCAAAACTTAAACAATAGTAGAAAATAAGAAAGACATATAAATTAAAACTATCTTGTTGTACTAAATGAATAGGTTAAAACATTTTCAAACTTTTTTTTTTTTTTTTTCTTGCGGTACGTGGGCCTCTCACTGCTGTGGCCTCTCCCGTTGCGGAGCACAGGCTCCGGATGCGCAGGCTCAGCGGCCATGGCTCACGGGCCCAGCCGCTCCGCGGCATGTGGGATCCTCCCGGACTGGGACACGAACCCATGTCCCCTGCATCGGCAGGTGGACTCCCAACCACTGCGCCACGGCAGGGAAGCCCTTTCAAACGTTTTGATCTTCAATTTGGTCTCACAGAATAGTGGAAAACTAGTAGCTGAGAGGAGAATTTGAAACATTGATTCACTTTCCTTTTCCCCATTTAAGGCTTATTTTGAGTTGGTACAAATCTACCTATATTAATGACACACTGTCAAAGACTATAATAAATAAAAACCTCTTAGATGGGCTAAAAGACAGACCTTCCTTTTCCTTAGCGATGACTGTTATAACAGGATTTTAAAAGTTTAATATTTCCCAAAGTGTGTTCCTCGGAAAAGAGCTACATTGAAAAAAGCTTTACAAATTTTGGTTAACCAAAAGTAAACTAGTTCATTCATGTCAGTATTTCTTAAAGTATATGCTAATGCACATTTGATAATGTTTAAAAGGAAGTGAAGATGTGTGGTATTTCTCACCCTTGTTCTTTAACTAAGGATCTTTTTCTTTACAGAACATCTCAAGAGTAGTGTTCCACAGAACACACTTTGGGGAATAACGGTTTGACATTTTCCATAGGAACTTCCTATAAAGTTGATGGGTCCATTGTTCAAAAGTCACAGATCCTCAGTGGATCTCATAGGAAATATCTGGAGAGTCCTGAGAGCTGAAAGTATGAAATGTGTATTTCTTTTAAGCAGAGCTGCTTCTTTCTGGCTTATCTAAGTTTTCAACTACTCAAACTGGCCTATTTTCTCTCTGCCCACAGCCTAACTTGATTTAATATCCAGCTCTCTGCTCTCTAGTGTCATTTCTTTCTCTTTTTAAGTAGAACCCATTTATACATCTAAAGAGAGACTAGTTCCCTAATGGATGGGTAAGAAAGGAGATAACTCCTATACTTTCCATTTTAACTAAACACAAATTTTCATACTTTGTCATTGATAATGTAGAAATTAGGAGATGAATATTTTTGAGTTCTAGTTACTAGCGCTAATTAGAAATATTTATTGAATATAATACACTCAGATGAGATTTGTTTACTAACGAGCACAATGCAACATATAACGGCCATACAACATACTCACTCAGTGTCTGGCATTGAGAATGAACTTCATCTCGTGTTGTCACTATATATCTATTCTTTGTTATCATGAAATTGTAGCAAGAGTTCTCAAATGGTATCCATGGAGTATTTAGAACAGGAGACGGACATCGAACACTGTTAACTGGTTTGACCTCTTTTTCAGTCTCATCTAGAAAAAGAATTAATGGTAAGAATTCTAACTTCAGATATAAATGTTAAATCCTGTTCATCATATTTAGACTTGATTTGTAGGAAATATTCAGGAAGCCAAGAAATAATATCCTGGTGATGCTTGTTCTGTTTATGCTCAAATAAAATGTGACCTCTTAACCGGCTTTCTGTAGGAAGGAAATTACTTAATACAATTGTCTTTTCCCTGATGTGGAATGAGTAGAAGAATGTGGAAAATGAGGTGTTATTAGGTTAAATGCAGTTTCTGTCTTCCTGCATCACCAAACTTCTAATACAAGGGGCCACTTCAGAGAAACTATACAAACATAATAAGAGGCACCTAAATATGACTTTGAGAATTCATCTTCAATTTTCTGGTTACTGATACCTTCTCTAACTTTAAAAGAACATTTTATGAAATACTTGATGTTCTAAATAAGTTATTGCTTTAACCAAAGCAAACAGAAATAATTTAAAATCTGACATCTAGAAAAATCTGAATTCAGCATTTCTTTTTCATTTTATGAAAAGGCCACAGATTCAAAAAGATGCAAATAGAGATATGCTCTATTCAAAGCCAATCACACTGATTCAACACATGGTAGAGACTATGCAATATTTCTTCCAGCTCACAGCAACTCCCTTTGTGAAGTAGTGTTTTTTCTAACCACAAACCCACAAATGTGGGCCCCTGGAAGCTGTAAAACCACTTTCCTCCGACTGGGCTAGAGACGGCATATCTGACTTAAGTTGAGTCTATCAGATTCTCTCTTTCAATTCTTTTCAGATTTGAAAAGTGGAATTCAGAGATAGTCAATTCATCTCCAGTTACGGCTAAAATTGAAAGCTGCAGAGCTGCCATGTTTCACCATGTGCAGAGAGAAGCAGGAAGTGCAGAGAGAAGCAGGAAGTACATAAAGAGAAGAGTGCAGATCCACTGAGAGAAACAGAAAGGAGAGGTGCAAGACAGCATCTCTGGCTTTGAGATCCCCTCTCCTCGGGAGGCTCAGCTCTATCCCCATTTCTGAGGATCTAAATTTTCCTTTTGGCTTAAGCTAGCGTGAGCTAATTACTGTTAGCAACCAAATGAATCTTAACAGTGACTCATAAAAGAAATGTTAAGCATTGATGATAAGAATTACAAAAGAATTCCCACAAGTGTAAGTTTTCCATAAGAATATAGACACAAAATGTACGCAAAATGAGGCTAACAAGGACTTAAAACTCAAAGGTCAATTACTATCGTCAGGTGACAAAAATAAAGATAAAACATATCTAAAATAAATCAATGACAAAATATTTAACATATAATAATTCTCCTCAAATACAAATTTTCACAACAGATTTTGTTGTAAAAAGGACATGATTATAATTGCTTTATAATTTTAAAACCAGATTTTACAAAACCATTTCCTCAAAATTCCACTACTCATGAGACTGATAACAATTTAAGAATTAAAATATTTGAAATTAGCATACTTCCTGAATAATAGCAAATAGCGCCTGGTTGATTATTATCGCAGTCAGATGTTTTCCAGAATCCATCAGTGTCTAATACTACACAGTCTTCAAGTTGTTCATTATTTTCAGCCCAGCGACTAAATTGAAGATGTTTCCCATCTGACCAACCAAAGTTGAGTTCATCCTGTATGGAGCAGAAATATATCTTAAGTGGTTACACTTCATGTTATCCCTATTGTATGATTTTGACCCTCGTGGTCGATCTAATAATTTTTAAATTTGTTTAATTTTATTTATTTATTTTTGGCTGTGTTGGGTCTTCGTTGCTGCACACGGGCTTTCTCTAGTTCTGGCGAGCTGGGGCTACTCTTCATTGCAGTGCGTGGGCTTCTCATTGTGGTGGCTTCTCTTGTTGCAGAGCATGGGCTCTAGGCATGCAGGCTTCAGTAGTTGTGGTGTGTGAGCTCAGTAGTTGTGGTGCATGGGCTTAGCTGCTCCGTGGCATGTGGGATCTTCCCAGACCAGGGCTTGAACCCGTGTCCCCTGCACTGGCAGGTGGATTCTTAACCACTGCTCCACCAGGGAAGTCCCCAATCTAATAATTTTTAATTTTATCTTATGTTTAGCACATATTTACACAGCACTTACCACATACCGGGCATTGTTTTAGGTACTCTGCAAATATTATATAATCCTCATAACAACCATACGAGATAGGTACTATTATTATATCCATTTTACAGATGAGAAAACTGAAGTCATGTAATGTGCACAGTCACACAGAATGTAAACCACAGTGTTGGGATACAAATCCAGGCCATTAGGCCCTGGAGTCCATGGTCTGAACCATTATGCTTTGCTGCCTCACACATAATTGGAACCATTGGTTGTTGGAAATCAGAAAGCTAAAATGGAGTGAGGACCACTGTAAGCTCTGATTAACTTAGAGATAATATGTAGTAGTGGAAAGAACACGGGCTTTAGAGCTAAGCATACCTAGTTTTGAATTCCGGTTCGGTCACTTGTTAGCTTTTGATTGTGGCATTACCTTGCCACTTTTCCATCCCTTCATCTATTAAATGGATGTGACACTTAATCTCATGGGGTTGGAATTAATGGGGTAACGTGTAAGACACATAAGTCAGTGGCTATCTGGTACACAAGAAGAGCTACAGAGACGTCAGCTCCCTTCCTCTTAAACCTTCAGGCCCTGTGGATCTCACACCACGCTTTTCACATTTGTCTTTGAAGAGAAACTTCCTTATTCACTACATTCTATTGTGCGCTAGAAGTCTGTGAACATCTATCTTTACATCCTGACAAGGGCCTGACCACCCACCTGTCTTGAGAGAGGCTTTACAAGGTAGGTACAGATGTGCAGGAGATGGATTGTGAAGTACAGGCCTGCCTGAGTTTTCCTGTGGTGCTGCCAGAGCACCAGCCCTTCCACACTGACCCACTGTGCTATGCTTTCCTGAGGCCTGGGGCAATTTTGCATCACTGGTTTATTTGGAACATTGGGCCAAAGGCCACACACAGTCTCACAGTCTCCTTAGTGAACCAAAACTAGCAAATGTGGTCAAACCTCAACACCGCCAACTGTTTCATTCAGAAGTGTTCTCTACCAGTGTTCCAGTTGTAAACTTATGGCCAGTTAATCTCTAAACCAAGTGGCCTCAAATGTGGCCCTTTGCCCCTGTGATATTGCCTGTACTGAGTATTACCCTGGATTCCTTCCCCCTTGTTGCACTCCCAACTAACCCAGGTCCCTGGGCCTTTGGAACTTCTGTTCCTTGTAGATAAGTCATCCCACTCCCACCATCTCTTTACTGAACACTAAATCTCTTTATTAAGACTGTAAGTATCTCTTCACTAAATTCTAGACCTTGATTGATCTTAATTAAAACCTGTCTTTTCTAATAGAATAAGTTCCTTTCAGCACCCACAAGGGAAGGCTGCTTGTTTTTTTTAGTCTCAGATATCACAGAGCCATGAGAATGAGGTAGTGGGTATTTTTATTTCCTTCAGTCATTTCCTTTGAGGTTTATGCCCTTCTTGTCTGACATTCACTGAGGTCTTGGCAAACTCCCAGAGTCCTTCCGTCTCTCTGACATTCACTTTGGTCTTGGCCCCCTTGCTCCTTCCTGATATTTACTAAGGAGGTGTCCCATGCCCTGCTCTGTCCTCCTGGTCCTACCACTGACTTAGGGACGTCTATGTTCATGTGGATGACTCACCCCGTTCCCAAGCCTTCTTGACTTCCTCTTCTTCTATGGACTTTCACTTCTATGTACTCGAGTGACCTGCTCTCACAGCCACACTCCAGACCTTCTATAACCCAGAACTGCTGCACTGCAGACACTGTAAACATGCCTCGGTCCAGACCAACATCATTTCCTGCATGAATGTCTACAAGAAACTCTAACTGGTCTTCTATCTCTGGACTGCTCACTTCCTTCCCCAGCTTCTGCCCAGCATAGTTTTTCTCAAGTCAAAATCTGATATTGTTACTACCATGTTTAAAATCTTTCAAAACCTTCCCATTGCTTTCAATGTAAAGTTGTATTTACTTACACTCTGCCATGTTCCAAAGATTTCAGGCAGCTCATGAAGATACAAAAGAAAGAGCTATGTAAAATTTAATATGTTAAAGAGCAAAAGGGAAAAGAAAAACACAGGTGATGACTGAAAATAGGATAAGAAAGAAGACCGAAATCATCAAGTGGGGAAATAAAGTTACAAAACTGTATGATCCGAAGTGCCTTAAAAATAAATACGTGTACATAGAAAAATAACTTGAAGGATATATACCAAATATTTAAACCACATTTATCACTAGATACTGGAATTATAGGTGATTCCAATTTTATTCTTTTAATTTATTCTAACTTCATGATTTTTCTCCAGCGACAATACTGCTTTTGTTTAAAAAGGTTTAAGGTGGTTAAAACTAGGAAATGTGATAACTTAATTACCACCCGCACAAGAGACACAGTGATGGGTTTCACATAATGCCAAACACAAAAGAGAAAGGAAGTAAAGCAATGTTATGAAGGAATTGATACTGTGAGGTCTAGGGAAGCAGTTCAAGCTGATAACCTGGCTGGACCTGAGGGTACATTTTAAAATCCAGAATTTTGGAGAAGCCAGTCTTCAAGCAATTTCTAAATACTGCTTCTTTAATTGAGCTTCTGACAAATGCTGGTGGTAGTAAGTCCAGAGTCTGTCAAAGATAATGTTTACTTCTGAGTCTTAAGTTTTTCATCCATTCTCCAGTTCAACTTGGGGTTTGCGCAAGGACTTAACTTGTCTTCAATCACATTTTCTCCATGCAGCCCTAAAACCATCTTGGTATACTGAGGGTTAGCCTACCATCTACATAACTCAGGTTTGCTTCATAATGCAATGGACACTTCTTTCCTACTCTCCCAATTACCTTCCCTCCGAGAGTGGATTAGGAATACTGGTTCAGGTGACACTTATCTAACTAGGGCTTTACGGGTCACACACTGCACAGACGCAGGAAGCAAAATTCACATCACAATCTTTATAAATAAGTGGCACCCCCATCAGTGCACAACGTACGCAGCCTCTTATACCAGCCCTATATCTTACTTTTCAATACATCTCCGTGGGCAGAGCACCAGCTTATTACATACAAGGCTCAGAAAAGAGGCAAAAATGGCCTACAATGCTAAGAGGAATGCTACAGCTTTATTTAAAAAAAAAAAAGATTCCCTATTAATTATAGCCAAAAGCTTTAGTAGCATAAACATTCCTGTTTGTGCTACATGTATGTAGTTTAGTGCTGGGAATTAACAGGAGACTAGCATTCTTTGCTGGGCTATGAAATGAATGAGAAGTACCCAAGATCAGGGCTTGAGATGTGGCAAAATGCTATTCTAATCCCTTTGCAGAGTGGCTTAATTTCACTCTGCTGATTCGGAAAGGGATAAAAAGCCCTTTAATAACGTTCATGGGCTTCTGCTCACCCAACCCCATCTGAATTTTTAATTCTTCCCTCCCTCTCTTCTTTTCATTGGCTGAGGAGACATGGCAGCTCCTGATTCCAGCTCCATCTTCGATTGGAATAAATAAAAAGAAGTGCTCAGCTACCTATGTCCATTAGACATTTTTCTTAAGCTAAACGATAAAGCACCTGATCTTTCAACAGTGGAAAGATGACTGCTGCTAAAAATGACATACCTCATGAAATTCCTTCACTGGAGTAAGATTTTATGATCTCTGGTTTCTTTTAGTCTGATATGAAAGATGCTGTGTGCAATAAAAAATGTCACATTCCGTCACCCAATCCTGGCAGTGGGACTGAAAACTTACGTCATGACTGGAGAGTCCAATCCATAAAGAACTGTTATGAAGGACCGCCTGCACAGTCAGGAAGGCCTGCTGGTAAGGGTCTGTGATGCTCACCAGCTGCATGTTTTCTTTCTGGCACTCCTTTAGAGCATCAGTCCAAGTCAGAGTCTTCAGCATTATTTTGTACAGATTATTTTGATACTTCACAGTTTCTGAAGTATTCTGCAAGGTCTGTCTGCTTTCAATTTCTGTGTGTAAAAGAAAAATAAAGCCACAAAAACCACCTACTTGGCAAGTCATGGGACGTTTTTTCAAATTTCTCCCTGTAATAATGTACTTTAGGTATTACTTATCTATTCATTTATTTTAGACTTTGGGCGGGAGAACTAGGTATGTTTTGCTGTATACCTTAGGTAAATTTGTGAACCACAAATTTGTTTTTTACAATTAGAACAAAATTCTGATTTAGTTGATCTGATTTAGGAAGGAGAAAAGCTATAAATAAAAGTAAACTGCAATAGGAGAAAAGCTATAAATAAAAGTAGACGACTTCTAATGGCAATAAGATTACCATTTCAGATCGGTGTCGAATTCTTCCTTTGTTTGAACTGCTTCAACAGGAGGTGTTGGGTGTCCCCTTACAAGTTTTCATCTGGGAGAACCCACGAAAAAATGTATACAACCACCCCTAAGAGGATATATTTGAATTATTGATTTACAGTACCTCTCTGAAAAAGGCAGTTACTAAAAAGTATGAGACAAATGAGCAAAGATTAATTTAGCAAAAAGTTCTTCAGAAGCACATGGAGTACTCAGAAAACTGTAAGACACTGATGAAAGAAATCAAAGATGAGACAAACAGATGGAGAGATATACCATGTTCTTGGATTAGTAGAATCAATATTGTGAAAATGATCACACTACCCAAAGCAATCTACAGATTCAATGCAATCCCTATCAAATTACCAATGGCATTTTTTACAGAACTAGAACAAAATATCTTAAAATTTGTATGGAGACACAAAAGACCCTGAATAGCCAAAGCAGTCTTGAGGGAATAAAACTAAGCAGAAGGAATCAGACTCCCTGACTTCACACTATACTACAAAGCTACAGTCATCAAGACAATATGGTACTGGCACAAAAACAAAAATATAGATCAATGGAACAGGATAGAAAGCCCAGAGATAAACCCACGCAGCCATGGTCAACTGATCTATGGCAAAGGAGGCAAGGATACACAATGGAGAAAAGATAGTCTCTTCAATAAATGGTGCTGGGAAAACTGGACAGCTACATGTAAATGAATGAAATTAGAACACTCCCTAACACCATCCACAAAAATAAACTCAAAATGGATTAGAGACCTAAATGTAAGACCTGACACTATCAAACTCTTAGAGGAAAACACAGGTAGAACACTCTATGACATAAATCATAGCAACATCTTTTTTGACCCACCTCTTAGAGCAATGGAAATAAAAACAAAAATAAACAAATGGGACCTAAAGAAACTTAAAAGCTTTTGCACAGCAAAGGAAACTATAAACAAGATGAAAAGGCAACCCTCGGAATGGGAGAAAATATTTGCAAATGAATCAATGGACAAAGGATTAATCTCCAAAATATATAAACAGCTCATGCAGCTCAATATTGAAAAAACAAACAACCCAATCAAAAAATGGGCGGAAGACCTAAATAGACATTTCTCCAAAGAAGACATCCAGATGGCCAAGAAGCACATGAAAAGCTGCTCAACATCACTAATTATTAGAGAAATGCAAATCAAAACTACAATGAGGTATCACCTCACACCGGTAAGAATGGTCATCATCAGAAAATCTACAAACAACAAATGCTGGAGAGGGTGTGGAGAAAAGGGAACCCTCTTGCACTGTTGGTGGGAATGTAAATTGATACAGCCACTGTGGAGAACAGTATGGAAGTGCCTTAAAAAACTAAAAATAGAATTACCACATGACACAGCAATCCCACTACTGGGCATATCCCCTGAGAAAACCGTAATTCAAAAAGAGGCATGTACCACAACGTTCACTGCAGCACTACTTACAAGAGCCAGGCCATGGAAGCAACCTAAATGCCCATCGACAGACAAATGGACAAAGAAGATGTGGTACATATATACAATGGAATATTACTCAGCCATAAAAAGGAATGAAACTGGGTCATTTGTAGAGACATGGATGGACCTAGAGACTGTTATACAGAGTGATGTAAATCAGAAAAAGAAAAACAAATATCGTATATTAATGCAAACATGTGGAATCTAGAAAAATGGTACAGATGAACTGGTTTGCAAGGCAGAAACAGAGACACAGATGTAGAGAACAAATGTATGAATTGGGAGATTGGGATTGACATATACACACTAATATGTATAAAATATATAATAAGAACCTGCTGTATAAAAATAAAATAAAATAAAAACCCAGAAGCACATGGATTAGCTACTTGAAGTTCTCATTACATGGCAAAGGTTTTTTTTTTTAATTGTTTGTTTAAAAACTTACTGTGACCAATGAAAACGATTTAATACCTTTAAAAAAAATCTTTTTGAATATATAGATGATTCCTACTTTTAAGTAAACATTTTACTTTTATTTGGATTATAGGAGGGCATAGACAGTGATCCATTTATAATGCTTCACATCCTTTTTTTTTTTTTGAGTCCTAAATTTAACCGTGATTGTTTATACCGAACTCAGTTAAAAACATTTTTTTTCTCCTCCTTTCCTCATGACAGTAAAATCTGAAAAATTCCAGAGTAGAAAGGAGAACAAAATGCAACCATAATTTACTGTCATTAGATAACACCGATTAACAAACTCCATTGGATACTTAATTTTGATATTTAATTATGGCAATGATCTTGACAAAAAATCACATTCTACTTGAGCTAATTTGACTCACTGAGCCAGTATGGATTTAGTCATGCTAAAATTTTAAGGAAGCTGTATGATTACAAATTAATATTAATTTATAAGTTTTTTTGTGAAAAAGTACTGTACATATCTAACAGCATAAAGTACCATAGTTATCTAAATAATAATCTATACCTGAATATTTCTGACAGAGAGACAGAGTATGGTGTTCACTGCAGGAAGTAAAATTCCACGTCCCAGTAAAAGGTGACTTTTGGAGGTTGAGCATTAGAGCACAGTGGTAGGACCCCTCTTCATCAAAAATCTAAACAAAAAGGCAAATATGTACAAGCAATTATGAAACTAACAGTCTGAAGATCCCAGCAAGGGAACTTTATATTCCAAATTGGATTTTTCTTCCTGTAAAAAACTCCATTAAGGAGCTGACCATGAAATCACTAAGAAAATCCTGATAAACTTTCTTTTTTTTTTTTTTAACATCTTTATTGGAGCATAATTGCTTTACAATGGTGTGTTAGTTTCTGCTTTATAACAAAGTGAATCAGTTATACATATACATATGTTTCCATATCTCTTCCCTCTTGTGTCTCCCTCCCTCCCACTCTCCCTATCCCACCCCTCTAGGTGGTCACAAAGCACCGAGCTGATCTCCCTGTGCTATGCGGCTGCTTCCCACTAGCTATCTATTTTACATTTGGTAGTGTATATATGTCCATGCCACTCTCTTACTTTGTCACAGCTTACCCTTCCCCCTCCCCATATCCTCAAGTCCATTCTCTAGTAGGTCTGTGTCTTCTAATAAACTTTCAAAACATGGGAAAGGGCAATTAACTTTAGAAATTATAGAACAAAATAGTGGTGATATTGATGAATACATCTTTAAAACAGATAAAGAAAAACTGTTAGAAGACAAATACACAATTATAATAATATTTAACACTCTGCTCTCCTTCTTGACGTTGCAAGTAAGCAAAAAAGTAATGACTGTTAATTCAACTCATTAGATGTTTATAAACTTTTTATAATGACAAATGGTGTACCACACAATAGAGAACTCACCTTAAAGCTTTGATCCTATACTTGTCACTATAAAACATCCATAAATAAAAGTATCTATCTAGATTTCATTCTCTGACCACAAATCAGTAACATTAGACATGGAAATTTATTCAAAGTATATTGTCCCTATACTTTTCTGTATGGTTGAAACATATCACACTCAGAAAAATAAGAAAAGTAAGCTTATCCCAGGAGCTAAAAAAGTTTAAAAAAAACTGCATACTCCCATGCTATTCAATAAACATTAAAAGAAAAATGAAAAAATTATAGGAAAGACTAATATGAGAAATATTACAAGAGATATGAGTAAAACTTTATGTGAAGGCAAACATGTATTATTAAATGCATTCTGATTTTTTTTTTTTTTTTTTCTGTATGCAGGCCTCTCACTGCTGTGGCCTCTCCCGTTGCAGAGCACAGGCTCTGGACGTGCAAGCTTAGCGGCCATGGCTCACGGGCCCAGCCACTCTGCGGCATGTGGGATCTTCCCTGATCGGGGCACGAACCTGTGTCCCCTGCATTGGCAGGCAGACTCTCAGCCACTGCACCACCAGGGAAGCCCTGCATTCTGATTTTTAAAGGAAAGATGAACTAAGAATTCAATATGAGATTAGAAAATCAGCAAAAATATAACTCCAAGAAAAACAGGATAGAAAAATGTAGTAGTATTTGCATATCTCAAGCAATAGGAGTAGGCGGTGGAGAAAGCGGAGGAAAAAACCAGTAACATACACTAGTTTTTGTAAAAATCTAAATAAGAAAAAGTAAAAACGATTAAAATAAGACATGGAGATTTTAAAAGATAATAGCAGATATGACTTTATTCTAATACATTTGAATATCTACATGAAATAGACAACTTCCTTGAAATATACAAATTAGCATAACTGTTATAAGGAAAAGTAGAAACACTAAAATGTACCAGTAACTTTAGAGGAAATTGAAAATTAATAATAATGCTCATTTTAAAAACTATATGTCAGGTACTGTGCTTAAAAGCTTTAAATGAAATATTTTATGCAATCCTCACATTGTGCTGTAGGAACAACAGTATCAGAACTTACAGATGAAAAAATGAGACTTAAGCAAAGTTAAGTGAATTTCCTAAGGCATACGAAATGGCTGAATGGAATTCAAACTCAATCTGACTCTAGAGTTTAGCCCTCACCTACGACACCAAATCCCTTTAGTATTAAACAATGATCTCTGAACAGGGTTCTAATATCACATGGTTTTGTATACAGTTCCTTCAAACTTTCAGGGAAAGATAATTCCCCAGACTGAGTCATAATTTCAAAACACAAAGGCAGAAAACTACCCAGTTCATCTTATGAAGCTGACATGATCAGAAAAAAAAAAAGCTTAAAAAAATTAACTCTATGAACAGAGATGAAAACATTCCCAAATAAAATTCTAACAAATCTAATTCAGTAGTAAAATAATAACCCACTCTCAGCAACTAGATTTTATGATAAGGAGATAAAAATGGTTTAATATAACATCTATTAATGTAGTATACTACATATCCATAGGCCTAATGGGAAAAACTGTATGACAATTTCAATAGATGGTGAAAACAAGTTTTAGAAAATCCACTACTTATTCCTGAATAAAAATTTTAAATAAATGATATATCTTAAACAAAAAGTCCACATCAAATATAATAATGAAAGACTGTAGATATTCCCATTAAAGTCTAGATCAAGTCTAGGATGTTATTTATTACTCCTGGTATTTACCATGGTTCTGGAAGTCCTACCACATGTAGTGAAACATGAATGGTTATTTGCCAATTATGATTATCTAATTAGAAAACCCAAGAAAATCTACTGAAAAACTCTGAGAAGTAATAAGAGCTTTTAATAGATGGATGCCTATGAAATAAATATACAAAAATACCCAAATAATAGATTTCCTACATATCAGTAAGACAGTTTTAAAAAGCTGCCATTCTCAATGGCAAAAAGAAAGAGAACTTCTCTAAAAACTTCACTGAGGAATTTAAAAGGAAGACTTGAATCAATGGAGAGATATGTTACACCATATTCTTGAGGGAAAATTAATAAAAAGATGTCAATTCTTCCTAAAATGTTGTCAAATTCTTACCAGAAGTTTTCTATTGAATTGTTTAGATTGGAAATTAACTAAATAATTCTAGTTTGTCTTGAAGAATAGACAAAAACAGCTAAAAATATTTTTAAAAGACATACAATAAAGGATAACTAATCCTATTATATTTTTTGAAATATGGCAACATTATAGTATTTAGATCAGTGTGGGAGCTATACAAGAATATGTCTCATACACACACAGATACATACACATGCACACTTCACATATGATAAAAAAGGCATTCTATATTGATTTTAACAGATGGAAGTATATACAACAAATGATGCTAGACAATTGGCCAGGATTAGGGAAAAGGATTAAGTAACCATTGACAACATATGCCATATACCATGGATGTATCATATTGTCAGAACAAAAAAGCAAGCTATAAAACAAAATGAAGAGAATAAAGGCATTCATTTAACTAACATTTACATGAGGGACTTTCTAACCTAAAAGCAATGGAGGGGAAAAAAAGAAATAGAGTTGAACACATACCAAAAAAATCAAAACTTATTTCTGTAATATTTTTGGTATTAGACCTAAAGAAAAAAAAAACCTGTGAAAAATATCTGCAATAAATGCAAGAAACACAGGGTTAGCACACTTAGTATTTACACAGTCATAAAATCAATAAGAAATACATGAAGGCTTTGATAAATTGTCAAAGAATAAGAAATTCACATTGGATGAAATTCAAATTATTACTGAATTTATGTTTTCATTAGAAATCAGAGCAATACAAATGAAAATATGATATCATTTAAATGATCAAATCAGCAAGAATTTTAAAAAGATAATTCTCCTTAGAGCATTGTAGTAGAGGCAATGCAGTAGAGAAGCTAAGAAGGCTGACTCTGCAGACTTGGATTTAAATGCCGACCCTGCACGCATACCCTGCATGATTTCTGGCAAGTTACATGACTCTCTCTGTTTGTCTCCACATTTCTAAGATAGGAGAGGAGTACAGACTGTTTCACATCTATTGTGCAGATTAAATGAAATAATGCATGTGATGCATTAGCAGAGTGTCTGACACATATTAGCTGCTCAATAAATGTTGGAAATTATTAATACACTGGTATGAATAGAAAAGTAATCACAATATATTGCTGACAAAAACATAAACTCATAAACCGTTCTGGAAACCAATTTGGTAACCAGAGTTTTACAACTACTTATATTTTTTGATCTGGCTATATCACTTCCTAAATCTATCTTAGGGAGGTAACCTGAAATATACGGCAAAGATTATGCATGAAGATGTTAATTGCAGCACTATTAAGGATTATGCAAAACTGGAAACAGCCAAAATACCCAGCATTGTTTAGGTAAATGATGGTATATCTATCAAGAAATATTGTGCAACCATCAAAATGCTTATCAAGCACATCTTTTAATGGCATAAGAAACTACTTATGATATGATACTAAGTGAGAAAAGTAGATACAACAGTATATACACTATGATCTTATCTATGTCAAGAAGACAATGTATAGAAAAGCCCTAGAAGAAAAATGCTGAAATATTCATTGTGATTTCCTAGATCAGGATTCAAATATGGTTTGAGACTTATTTAGTAGCTCATGAAACCACTTCAGTGGATCTTGATTCTTATTTGTGACAATGAAATAGAATAGGATAGAACACAGAGAATAGGCTGACTAGACTAGATCAGACTAGAGTAGAATAGAAAAGAAAGAAATATAAGCTCTAAGGGTAAGTATTATTTCCTGAAACTTTTGTTTCAATTCAATATTATATTTATATCTATGTGCTGAATGGTAATTTAAATTTATTTCTTACTATGGGTCATGAGTTAAAAGTTTAAAAGCTACCAGCCTAAGTATAAGCAGGATAAGGGTTGATATTTTTCTTTATTTTGTTTACTCTTCTATAACTTCCAAATGTTCTACAATAACCAAGCATTATTTTGATATTTACTTTGTACATAATTACACATGTTGCAGAGTTCCCTTTACCACCAACGTCAACGTTGAGCAAAGTTCCATTGCATCAGGAATATCAGTTGATATTGTCTAGGATGTACTTTTGGAATTCAACTTTAAAGTTAATCTCTTAATCTTTGCCTTTTGTGCAAAAGGTGGTTTGTATCCAGTAAATAAGGAAGACAGAAGTAGTGGGCAGCAATATCATGGTACAGGGTAACTACTGTTGATATAATGCCTTCTTCCATTCTATAGCTTCTTTACATTTAGATCTTAGGGGAAAATGATCACTAACCACAGATTTTGTACTTTTTAACCTCAGGAGACTGAGGCTGACAGCTCCAAATTCCAAGATGATAAGTAAAGCATTTATATTAGCTTCTATTTGTAACTCACTATTGATGGTTTTACATGGTTATGAAATAAGTGCTATGGAATCTGATATTACTATGAAAAACTAGGGCATCTACGTGAAGGCTGTGGAAGCTCCGTTGTTATTCTTCTTGTGACAGCATTATTGATATAATTCATAGATGGTATAATTCATTGATTTAAAGCATATATTCTATAGTTTTTAGTATATTCACAGAGTTGTGCAACCATCACCCCTAATCAATTTTAGAACATTTTCACCACCCCAGAAAGAAATCCCATATGCTTTAGGCCATCACCACCAATCCTTCTAGCCTCTTAGCCTCTGGCAACCAGTAATCTACTTTCTATCTTTACAGATTTGCCTATTTGGACGTTTCATATAAGTCGACTCATGAAATAGGCCCTTGTTCTTAATCCAATAATTTGTGGAAGACTCAGGTATTTCATAGAGCTACGTAGTTTACTGATTAAAAAAAAAAACCTTACATTTGTTGGTATTCTCAGCCTCCGACCAACCAATAATGGGTGAAAGTTGCTGTATGTCAGCTCTCTGTTATCCATCCATTTGTTTATCTTCTCATAGGCAGTCCAGCGCAAACCAATCCATAAAGTAGCTTCCATATCCGGAAGCAAGGATGTAATAAAATCTGTCAGAAAGATTTTTAAAAAAAAAAAAAACATTTGACTTATTCAAATTAAAGATATACTAAAAATGTCAATGAATACCTCTTGCTTATCTAACTACCAGGATAATCTTTCACCTACTCTGTAAAAAGTAATTTAATAAGATTCTTTGTATGTGTTGATTCCCCACAGCCTCCCAACACAAACATGGCCTCCAGGTCAGAATAAAACATGTTTACGAAACAATTCTGCTACCTTGTTCTCTCTGGCTCAGCACTGAAGGAAGGGTTCCACCATAGGTGTGACAAGTATCGCTGGCTTCAGAAAATGTAAGAGACTTAGCTTTGATCCTTAAAAAGCACTGCAAACAAAGAACACATATGAAGTATAAGATTCCACACATGGGAAAGCTCACATAGGAAGAAAATGCCTCATCTTTTAGAAGGCTGATAATTTTGTTTGTGAGATATAGACACTCACAAAGTAGTACCAAAAGAATGCAGATCTACACTCTTTTTTTTTTGAAAGATTTATTTCTTATTTATTTTATTTCTTATTTTTGGCTGCGTCAGGTCTTAGTTGCGGCACGCGGGCTCTTCGTTGCGGCACTCAGGCTTCTCTCCAGTTGTGGCGCGTGGGCTCCAGGGCACATGGGCTCTGTAGTTTGTGGCACATGGGCTTTAGTTGAGGCACGCAAGCTCAGTAGTTGTGGCGTGCAGGCTCAGTTGCTCACTCACTCAAGGGAGTGAACCCATGTCACGGGCATCGTAAGGTGGATTCTTTACCACTGGACCACCAGGGAAGTCCCAAGAATGCAACTCTACACTTAATTTAAGCAACTGAAGAGTAGTCCTTGAGCTACTTTAAAAAAAAATCTCCCATTTATTGAGTGCTTCCTTCCTAAAACACTTTGCACAGTATTATCTCATTTAATTCTCACAACAAATGGGAAAACTGAGGCACAAGGACATTAAGTAACTTTACCCATAAGTGAAATAGCCATAGATGGTATGGTCAGCATTTAGATTCTGCTCCATTTGGTTTCAAATATGTATTCTTCATCATTACGTTCTATTAAAAAAACCACATTTTTAAAGAAATCATGCCCCTGTCTGTGACAGGATATTTTAATGGGGTGAAGGGGATTAAGAGATACAAACAAATAGTTATAAAATAAATAAGTCACAGGGATGTAATGCATAGCAAAGGGAATATAGTCAGTAATTTTATAATAACTTTTATGGTGTGTAATCTATAGAAATATCAGAGCACTATGTTGTACACCTGAAACTCATATATTTTCATTCAACTATACTTCAATAAAAACAAACAAAAAACCCATAAATTTACATCAACTATGTAAATTAATCTAGTACTTTGGGGGGGGGGAAGATTGTCCAAATTTTAAAAAGTCAAAATATACCCCTAATATTTTAACTTTACTACAGATGCTTTCAGCTGTCAGACACACCTCTTCCTTTTTCTTCTTGATATTACGATCATGTTAGTGTGGAGTAGCATGTCCCAAATTGTGTTCCTTGAAACATGCTATAAAATGGGTTTTTTTTTCAGCCTCCTTACAGACTGGAATGGCCAGAGAAATATAAAGTCATTGGTTGGCTTCTAGAAAAGACTCTAGAGAGAACACCCTGAACTTGAGCTTGGAAGCCGTAAGTTGAGGATGGCAGAGCAGAAAGACAAAGGAAGCCTGGTTTTGAAGACCACAGAGCTTTCATACCAACCCCAGCCTGCTTATCTTCAAACTTCTTTTATCTGAGAGAATAAATGTTTTAGCATACTATAGTAATCTTTTTAGCAGCCAAATGCATTTCCTAAGAGATACATACACCAATATGAATTGTGCATCTCAAGGAAGCAAATATAGAATGTGGCATTTCCCAAAGCTACTTAATCATAAACCCTGCTCTGGAAGCAACATCAATGATTAACATTTTGTTAGCATATGTGTATATTCCCAAAAAGTAGTTTGGGAAATGCTGGTCTAATTTGATTGGTAAATGCTGCTTGGATGTTTTCCTTAAGGGGGAAAATTTATCAGCCAGAAATTAAGCCAGTTTCCTATATGCCAAAGAGATAGTCCTGACTAGTCAATATATTACTATTCACTGAAAGATCAGCTTTGGCAGTTTAAGTGTCAGTAGCAACAGAACAGGAACACGGTACTCTGAAAGACCTGTACGCGTGATTCACTTGAGAGTCAACTTCGTTTCTGAAAATGTAGAGAATCAGGTGAGATACTGAAATACGCAGAGTCTATCTTAGTGAAGTTACTTGGTGGGATGCCATTCTGCCACAGGCCATATGACCATCATGAAAGCAATCATCATTTGCACAACGTAGCAATTCTCTTTTTACCTTATTCTGAAAAGTAATCCAATCCCCAGAGCACTGTATTTTAGCGGCAGAATCTGGACTATATTTCTCTAATGAAGATACATTGTATTTTTCACAGACGAAGGGCAACTTGGTACTACAGTCTGCTGGTTTATGTATGCCTGAGAAATGAAAAGCAGGATTACTGTGGTGAGAATTTTCCATTCAGCACATTTTAAAACCATCCAGTCGTGAAGAAAGTCTCTTTAAATCAATCTTTCCCAAATGGTTAAAATATATTCCTTTTCTTCCCTAGTTATTTTTGTCTTCTATTATTATCACTCATATTAGTAAGTTGTAGCATACAAATATTGCCTATAAAAATGAACATACTTGGTACACACACAGTTACTATGGTTCCTGATGGCAGGAAATAGAGTTGAAGAAGGCTAATGAGGGGGAAAGGGACCTAAACTATACTTTAGAATTGCTGCCTGTTCATCTTTGTGAATTTGTCTATATCCTTATTGGTTATGAAAGTGGTCAGTTTATTTCTAAGTAACTACTTTAGGATAAAGGAAGTCAAAATATTCACAGTGAAAAGCACCTTTATTTGCATTTGGAACTTGATCTACTGTCATCAACAATAAATCAGAATATGACGAAGCTGCCAAACATATAATCAAAAGGAAAGCGAGATCAAGCTAGTAACTGAACCTGAAGTTCACATATCACATAATTAACGTTAAAGGTTTGGGAATTAACCTTACCGCTAAACCAAGTCTTGGCAGAGAGGTAAAAGCATTCCTCTCCGAATGTTATAGGAAAGTGATGAAATGGATGTCGTGAGCTGAAAGAAAATAAGAGATGTGTCAGCTCATAACGCAGTTACATGTTCCCTTCTGTTTTTTCCTGAAGTAATTTTAATTCTAAATTTAAGGTTAGGCCATTATTTTATACCACTTTTTTTTGATGCTCATTTGCTAAAGGATTTGGTTTCTCTAGTCTAGGTAGTTTATGGATTAATGTTCAAAACTAATTACAAACAGTACTCCATTTAGTAAAAAGGGATTTGGGACTGCTTCTTTTAAACGATAACTTTACAAAGGCACCATCCAGGATGTCACATACCTCAAAAAACGACGTTCTATTAGCTGGTCAGTAGTTCTCACCCACCACTTCTCCTCATCGCCAGATATCTGGAAAAAAACCCCACAAAAACAAAACAAAACAAAAAACAACTAAACACCCATCCTTATATATGCTGACTTTTCTAGAAGAGTTTTGATTTAATACCCTGGCCCATCATAACCACAAACCACTATAATTTCCAGATATTCATTACTTTGGTCTCTAAATTACATAAACCAGGTCCTTTCACAGAAGAAAGTAGTTTAGAAACTCTTTTTATATTCACAGGCCCTATTTTGCATACAAAAAATATGGTCACTGTAATTATGGGCATATATTAATTGGACATATAGTATCCTATTGCTACTAGTTATAAATTTTAAAATATACAAATTATTTTTCCTCCAAAAAACTATTTTGCAAAATTAGTTATTATTAGAAACAGAATCTCAAGTTAACTACCAAGTTAACTTTTAGTAAAAAACGTGACAAGGAATTAGACTAATTTATATTATCTGTTGAAGCTCATCTTACCAACGGAGATTAATAATTAATCTTGAATGTTTTAAAACATTAAGCAATTCTTTTTAACTTTTCTAACCCAAAGTGATGAACTTATATGTTGTTAGGCAAATTTTACTTGAGAGGAACATTTAACTTTTCTAGATTTTTGAAATTTTTTTAACAGAATAAATGTAAAAATAAGAAAATATTAAAAAATACGTTCTTTTAAATTACATTTGCTATTTTGTTTTTGATGGCTCTTAGTCCTGCAAAAGATGTTACACTAGCCAGAGAGCTGTGATTGCTAGCACAATACAGGACGGCTTCTTCATAGTTTAAACGGGGATCAGCAACAAACCAATATTCACTCCCTTCTATTACAACTGGAGGTCCATGAATTCCAGCACGCTCTAAAGAAGAAAAATAGCACAATTATGACTGCATAAACCAGACTGTACCCTCTCAGCATGGATTATTTTTCAAAACTATTTATAAATAATAATCCATTTAGATTACTGGCTCTCTTTGGCCAGGGCAATGCTGCCTGGAAGGATCCAACCAAGGATTCCTGAGCCAGTGAGTGACTCTGTTACCCTCCTGTACTCACAGAGAAGGACAAATCCAGCCTCAGAGTCTCACCCTACACCAGCTAATCACCTTCCCTGCACGGAGATACTTCATCTCATTTGAAGACACGACAGAGAAGAAGCCGGCACTTAGGCCTGGGCTTAAATAATTAACTAAATACGTCACTGAAAAGGTAAAAGCAGCTTTGGATACATTTTAGTTTTCTTAACTCACCTGGATTGTACCAGTCTGGCATTTTTGGAGTACGACCTGTAGAAGCAAGCAAATGGCTTAAGTTTAGTATCCAATTACAGATCATGGCGTACTAATAAGTGCCTTTAGTCTAACTCAAGAGGACTTGCAGTACGGCTGAGATTTGTCCATTTCTGGCCAAACCATCTCCTTTCATGTTAGGATCACTTCATAACACTGAATTTTGTGGGGCCCACACTAAAGTTGTTTTTGTGGCAACCAAAAAGGCAGATTTGTTAAATATTAATAGAGCATTACTAGCAGTTCTCTACCTTACATCACAGAAGTCACAAAGGAAGACTAGATGGATAAAGTATAGATAATAATTAGAAAGTACAAATAAGTAAATGAATACATTGTATACATTACATAGAAGCACTAAGGAACATGCACCAAAATAATCACCACTGTAGGATGAGGTTATCCAGGAACCACGTCTCCATCTAATGCAATTTGAATACACCTAGGTTGGTAGAGTTTATTGCCTCCCAAGATATCCTTGGAAAAAAATGTTCAGTGATCCAGTACTGAAACTTTTGAGAAAATGAGAGACAAAACTGGGAAGAAAATAATAAAATCCACCCAGCAGGAAATATGGTACCGTACAAAGAATTACGGTCTTTGAAGTTGGGTGAGTCAGTGTCTAAACGCCCTCAGACTCTGCTGCTGTGCTACTTGGGATCCGTTGTTTAACTCCCTGAGCCCCAACTTTCTAGTCTATAAAAATGAAATTCTCCTACCTAACTCACAAAGACAATGTAAAGATCATATAAGATCACCCCTATGCAAGCACCCCGCACAGGGCCAGGCACAGAACAGTTCCTCTCAGGATGCTAGCTGCTTTCCTCTCCCTTTTTATGCTGGTCATAAATCACATGGTTTCAAGCCAAAGACATAATCTGAGGAATTTTAGAAATTACAGGGTAAAATAGCTGTTCTTAATTTTGCTATTGTATCAGGGCCAATGCACGAGAGGACCCTACTTCGAGGACTGCCTATATATCCAGCATCTGTGGTTTTTCTCTCTAACTCAGTCCTCTGTATGTTGGATAATTTCCATTAACAATGCTGCAAATCAGTTAAAAAAAAGACATAGTTTCTTGTTTGTAATCTTGTCAAAGAATTCTGTTCATTTGTATGTTGGGGGAAAGCTATGGCTAACCTTTAAATTTCTTTAAATTAGTGAGAAAAGCAAAATAAAAGGTGCCTTTACACAGGATTGCAAACATGCACGTGTGTACAAGGTATCAAGAAACACAATATAAAAAAGTTGTGTTTATAGGTCATTTTCCTAAAAACACTTTTATGAACCTTATTTTTGCTACTGTTTTTGCAACTAAAAAGGAATATTTAAAAAGTATATATATCCATAGTGATTATGATAATTAAAAAAATGTAGGTTGTCAAAATATCCCTTTTAGAGAGGAGGGGACTAATTAGAACCAGCTGTATGCGGTAATAAAAAAGGCAAGAGCTAGAGAAAAGGTTTGGTGATTTGGGCTATTGAAGAGGTAAACTGCTTTAAGAAAACCAGAAAACACAGATTAATACAGAAGTGTCCAGTTGAGCAGGCTTTGGCTGTTCTAATAGCCATGAAAATATCCAACCAGTGAATGTGACACATTGTAACTCAGAAATTTAGGGACTGTCAAAGGGGACTTAATATGACATTTAAATCCTGGATCAAACCATCACTGATTGCTTCAAATGACTGCAAATAGGCTGAGGCAGGAAGTTCTTTAGTTTTTAATTTTGTTTCTGTATTGGAGAGAGCAGGGGTGCAATTATTTAAAAGATTTATTTATTTGGTTACCTGATTTATGTTTGCTAAGCTAGTTAATTCCCTTCTCTGTTGTTTAAAATAACAAATACATTAAAAAGAAAAAAGAAAACCATATGTTCTTCATAATATTTCCTGTGGTTACTGCTTTGTCATTTCTAAGGTTTTCCTGGTGTATACTCTAGGGTCTGCCTCAGTACTCAAACATGAGGCAGGGGAACAGCTACCAGTGAAAGCATACTTTGGAGGGAGCAGTGACACTCTCTGTGGCATGCCAAATACCAAAGAATAATAGGAGTGTCACAACTAATGCTTCAAGCCAGAGATATTGTCCAAGTTAATTATATATTAGTTACTTTGCCACTTGTTTGAAAGGTATCCAAGCTGGTTTTCCTTTTTTCTTCTTTCAGGTTTAATCAATAATCAGGACTAACTAACTCAGGTATAATTTCTCCTTTAGAAAACCCCCATCAGGGACTTCCCTGGTGGCGCAGTGGTTCACAATCCGCCTGCCAATGCAGGGGACACGGGTTCAAGCCCTGGTCTGGGAAGATCCCACATGCTGCGGAGCAACTAAGCCCATGCGCCACAACTACTGAGCCTGTGCCCTAGAGTCCATGAGCCACAACTACTGAGCCCGTGACAACTACTGAAGCCTGCGCACCTAGAGCCCATGCTCCACAACAAGAGAAGCCACCGCAAATGAGAAGCCCACACACTGCAGTGAAGAACAGCCCCCGCTCGCTGCAACTAGAGAAAGCCCGCATGCAGCACCGAAGACCCAACGCAGTCAAAAATAAATAAATAAACAAATTTAAATAAATAAAAAAAAATAAATTCCACACACACAAAAAAGAAAAACCCTATCAACACACACACACACACACACACACACACACACACACACACACAATTCCCCTTTTATTAATGACCCCCCAGTTTGCCCTGTGAAAGAGACTTTCCAGTTACTGCACTGGATGTTGCATCTGAAGCTCTTTTAAAGGCAAGATGGTAGCTTTGTTTAGGAAAGAAGAACAATCTCCTAATGGGCAGTTCCATGAGATAATCTTTGGGTTTCTGAGAACTTATATGAGGAATTCCCTTTAGTTTCAATGATCTGTTTACATTCAGTTCAGAAATTCATTTTGGAACTTCCTGTGCATTTACCATTATATTAATTAATTTAACGTATCTAATATCTGCTTAAAAATAATTTGGGAGTTAAAATCTTAACATTTTCTGTAATACATCCTTGACATTTTCCTACTAAAAAGTGAAGTAAAAGGATATCTATTTATTACCCTTTCTCTCTGTTTTGTCACCAAAGGCTCTACTATCAAGCTAACTGGTTTCCTGAATTTGAATGAGATAAACTACTAGTAATTTTGAGCTCACTGAAAACTGTTTCTAAATTGTAAAATTTAGATTGGGGACCTGCTTCATTCTTCCCAAGCCTGTCTTCATTTCGTCCTTCATTTTGCAACACAATAAAAGTTAAAATGATTCCCTCTACTTCGTCTCTCCTTTCACTTGAAATAATCCTTCATTCCAAGACCTCATCTCCCTAAATGAGCCTTAAATTTTATCTCCTATACAATTTCTTTCATGACAAAAGAGGAAGGTAGTCTCTAATTTCAATAAGGCAGCATTTTACTAGGGGTAGGAGTCAGGCAGGATGGAGCTTAATATATTAACTGTAGTGTCAAAGGCTTTTAATATTATAATTATAGACTAAAATGCCCTCTTAGGTACTCTGGCTCAGCATTCACAAGTTCCCATGAGAAGACTGTGAAAAGGAATAACTACATTTACCTTTTGGAATCTGGCACATCCATTCAAGTTTTGTATCACAAGCAAAAGGCCTTAAATAAATAAATTCTCTGTCATCATAGAAATACCACCTTCTTCGCCATGGCCTATTAATGACCTAAAGGAGGAAGAGGATTGTAGAATATTTTCAAGTTGATGCAGCCCTTATACAACACTAAACTGTAAGCCCTATGGTCTTTAAGTCTGCTTTAGCTCTAGCACCTAGGATATGTTTATGAATGAACACATGAAAGAATGCAGTGTTTAAGCAGTAACAGTCTAAGCAAGAGCCTTCAAAGGGACTGATAAAATATAGCATAGGGTCATGTTTATGTCCAAAATGCAAATTACTGGGGTTTTTTTTTTCTGTTTTTTGTTGATATGAAATTGTAGAATCTTGCAACTTTAAATTTTGGGAAGATCAAGCTAGAAAAGAATATTTGGTTCCGTGGTTTCCAAACACCAGCCTGTGATCATAGCAGATCTGTGAAAAGTGACATAAAACTCTGGCATCAGGGGCCCAAGTTCCACCTTTGGCATTGCTTTGTGTTTCTGGGATATTGCCCTCCTCTGTGTGGTCTAAGATGGCTCTCTACAAATTCCAGGCAGCAAGCAACAGGGAAAGGAAAGGGGAGGACAGGACCTGGTAGGAGCATCCATCAGTTTTTGGACTGCTATCTCTTAAGGGCAACATTCTGGAGGGTTAGAAGGTGGCAGGTGAGGTAAGATTCTCCTTCCAGACACTGCCCTAGCTGGCCTTGTTACTGATCAATGTCTCTTCTATTTAGTTTTTTTGGTAGGTTCTTCCAATCTTTTCACACATAGGGACACAACTTGCATAGAATGTAGTTTATTGCATCAGTGTTCTGGAAACTTCACAAACTTCTATTAAGTTTTCATTCTTTCATGTGTTAAACTGGGAATTCTATAAAAACAGCATGATACTACAGAGTGTTTTACTAAAACGGTTACTTTGAAATAATGCTTTCCAATGGCCTTCTCAGTACTTGGTCTCAACCTTCGTGCAACGTTTCTGGTCAGTCATCTTCCTGAATCTCTTTCTTGGGCTTACATAGCAAAGATATTTTCTAGATGTCTCCTCCCTCCTCATCCTCTTACATTTTATAAAATGTTGGTAATCGCCTCAAATCCACTTCTTGGCCCTTTGCGATTTTTTTTTTCTTTTTTTGGCCGCGCTGCGTGGCTTGTGCGATCTCAGTTCCCTGACCAGGGACTGAACCTGGGCCCTGGCAGTAAAAGCCCAGAATCCTAACCACTAGGCCATTAGAGAACTCTTTTTTTAATGAACATTTTCCTTCAACTCCAGTTTCTTTATTCTAACTTACTACAGCATATTTCTTACTGCAAGCCTGGATTCAAGACATCAGTTAAAACTAAAATGTACTACTATTTTCTCCATAAACAAATACCCCTTCTGACTGTTTCTGTAAATGCCATACATAGCATAGTAGACCCATACACCTGGGTTTAAATTTCAGTTCTGTAATCATGTAAGTTACTCAGAGCTCACATTTCTTCCCCGTAAGATGGATACAGTAACAGTACCTACCTGACAAGGTTGCTTAAGTATTAAGTGAGATAATATATGTGACATGACTGTGCCTGGCTCATGAGTCAACAAGTGTTAGCTGCTGTATCATAACCATCATCACCGTCATTGTTACTCTCCTGGAACACTCTTGTTCTTGCATAAAACATACACTTTGTCTGTCATAGCCCTTGTAATTGACCTTTTACTTGTCTTTACCTCCTACGAGACTGTAAGTTCTGTGAAGACAACGACTGTTTTATATCTTGTCATTGTTGACCCCCCAGAGCATCACAGACTGCTTGGACATACTACTTATGGAACGAATAAACAAATGAAGTCTGCAAAGGAAGAGGCCTAACTGGTCTTCCATGTCTTCTGGTCCTATCTTTTGCATCTTGAAATCTGCCTCAAGATGAATCTTCTCACACCCTCCGTAGTTCTTGACAAAAACCGTTAATCATGCTCTGTTGCCTACCAAAAAAATGCACAAACTCCTTAACCTGGCATCAGTCTAACTTCCCACCTTTGTTTTCAACCACAGCACCAACAAAAACTTCTTGATCTGCATTGTTCCCTTCACTGCCCTAGCCTCTCCCTTCCACTCCCACTTTCTTTTATGCCTTACCCTATCCTACCTGTATAAACTCTACCCATCCTTAAAGGTCCAGTTGAGGTCCCACCTCTTTCTGGAAATAGGCAATAGAAATCACTTCCTCTTCTGAGTTTCACTAACCCTCCTCAGCCCACTCATTTGGAGCTTATTACTGCATAGTAACAAGAGTCGTCTTTCTTGAACATGAATTTTATCTTCTCAAATTAAGTGTCAGTTAGGTTGCTTGAGGGCTGGGCCATGGGTGTACTTCTAACCTCCCACTGCACCCAATATCATGCTCCACACGCAAAAGGCACTTCATGGGTCTGCTGCCTGACTGCACATACTGCCAGATTTATTTTTTAAATATGCAGATTTTCCAGCATTGTACTGACCTTGACAGCAGCACAGTCTCTGATATCATAATCCTGCTGAAACTCATTTGCCGTGATAATAGTAGACACCTTAAGAGACAAGAGAGGCTTGATAATTTAAGACTGATGTATAAATATCTGCAATTTAGATGTAATTTAGGCAGCTTTAATAACTCAAGTGTGTTCAAATGCCAAGGGAGGAAAACTTTTTCATTTCTTTTTTATGTCAGGATGCTAAATCACGTGAGGACTTATAAAATGCCATGAGGTCTTCAGATTCCAAACAAAGGAGGCTACAGTTTCAGAAGTGGAGGTTAATCATGTATTAAGTTCACAGTTGGAGTCATAAAGAATCAGGAGCTTGCAAAATACTTTTTTTAAATGCATGTGTTGAAATGTTAGTTATTCGATTGACTATTCTTGGATATGCTACAGTTTGAAAATGAAGTCAAGGAATTTTACATTTCGAAAGAACACACAATGACTTGACGCAACGGTAATGTGGAGCAAATATTTAATACCTGAGAATAATTTGCTCCTCTAAGTGTTACCTAAAACCTCTCCTTAGGATAATGTAAACATTTGAAATAATATTTAAGGACTTTTTAAGGTTATCCTGAATTGTTTCCTCCAATTAAAATTCTTTCTTTTTTATATAACTCATATTTTTAAATAATAAAAATAAATGTTGCTCATTATGAAAAAAAGGGAAAAAAAACAAAGAAAAAGAAAAAAAATCACTTTTACTACCCCAAAATTACCGCTATATTTATACATCTATATTTTTATGTATTTTGGATTATATGTAGAGAGACTATGTGTATGGTTATTTTTTTAATAAAAGTGAGATTAGTAACTTATTTTTCCCCACTTCATATATGTGAATCTACTTCCATTTCAATAAAGATACATCTACATAACTTAATGGTTGTATGGCTATATTAATTAACAATCAACTTTCTTGTTATTGAAATAAATACTCTTTCCATATTATCCTAAACAAGAAAGATTAAACTTACTGGTGTATGATCACTCCATTGCCAGGATCCTTGTAAGTCAGGGCTCCTTTTATTCAAACCTATCCAAAGCCAACGCTGGTCACTATGTGAAAAGGAAGTGTTAAGAAAATTTGAGCACAGCATTTGGCAAAAACATTTAGCATCCACATCTCTAAAATGCTTAAGACACGTAAGCTTATTCAGAAGTCCTTCTCACTAACTGAGAAACATAGTTTCAAGCTATATAAACAAGTCTCCTGAAATGAAACTGAACCCTATTTACAGGGTAGCTATCAAAAAAGTACCAGACTTTTTAAAACTAAATTTTATGTTATTTTCTTCATATGAAAGGCAAAAACTATTCTGCTTTGAAAAACTTAGGAGGGGGAAAAAAGTGTATGATTAATTCAAAACTTTTACTGAAGAGCTTCAATTTTAGATAATGTTTTCAGATACAAAAACAACCATAGCATTTCCTTAAAGCATTTGTCTATAACTATCAAGTATCTTTTCTTTAAAATGAAGAACTTGGCTAACCTTTGGCTTGGCTAACCTTTTATTAAATGAGATTTAAAAAAAAATTTAATTCCCTCTGCCCACTAAGTTTAAAGTAAAACAAGCATTCAAGTATCAATATTTTCTAAATACCAAACTCCATGGGTTGTACCAGAGCAATATAGTTAAGCAATCACTTAAGTGAACATATTTAACCGTCATAACTATGATGCTTTTATGTACAAGGCATTGAGCTATGTGCAATGATGATACAGAGAAGTACAAGCCATAATATCTACCCTCAAGTGGCATATAAACTAGTCAGGGAGACAAGATATATATGAACAAGGAAAATATGAGGCCATTTTTGAAAAACATCAAATGATAAAAATTTGCATACATTTTAAGCACTACAAAAATTTCGGAAAAAGGAGAGGTCACTGTGGACTGTAGGAAGTCAGGAAACATTTTGTAGAGTTAGTAGGACAAAAGACAGTCTTTGAAGAATTGCCAACATTTCTTTCGAGGCATAATCTAAGTGTTTACCACGTGCCAGTATTCAGGTTGGCTGAGCAGAGAAAGGATAGGCATTCCAAGGAAGAATACATACAACAACATATAGAGGCAGGGACATACATTGGAAGTGATCCCTTCCCCTCAATTAAACTCATACTCAAACCAGGGAGATATTTTCAATAAATTGAAGCGATATAACCATAAGAAATTTCTCCACCTCTAACTTCATTTGAAAATACTTTCTAAAATATAGTATACTTCTTAGGCCTTAAAAAGTAGACCATTTACCATGCAATTTTTTTTTTTGGTGGGGGTGGTGGGTTGGTGATGCTGGTTATTTCCATATAATTTAACCTTCTGATTGTATATGTCATGTACCACCAGTACATGAGTGAATGTTATATATGCAAAACAATGCATACATAAATGCTAAGTATAAATAGAACACATATTAGAAAAGGGGTAGAATCCAAATCTAAAGTTAATCCCTACTCTCAAGTTCAGGAGAATTTATGGAACACATGGAACTTACAGTTACAAGACTGCTGGGAAACACAGTAAGTCTGCATTTAAAAATATTTGCCAGTGAATCCAAGGCAGGAACAAACTTAATTTTAAATTAATTTCTCACTTTTTAATGAAATAACTGCTTTTCTTTGTCTCTTTCCTCTGTTCAACACTCCCTCATATTTTAACATCAATAAGCATGTTTTTCACCTTACCAACCTCAAGCTTTTCGACTTACTGCAATGGAACATGAGGGTGGTCCCCTTTCAGTTTTTATTGTTTTACTGTTTTCTTTCAGAAAGAAAGATTACCAATTTGCAGAGTTAAGATAAATCCAGTGGAGACAATTAAGTCTAGTTTGAATTTAGCAGCTAAAAAAGGATTTTGCAGTTTGTGTCTTCAACTAATCAGAGCTTTCGTACGGACTTCCAATTGCTGGATTTCTAAACCACCAGGTCTAGATAATTGCCATATACATTATAATTAAAGTCAGACAGCTAAAATAAAGAGGAGGTCAAGTTTGCTTCCTCAAACTTCACTTCTTTCTAATTTTTGTAGATTATGTATTTGGGCCTGGAGAATTTGTGCGGAATTTTGTGTTTCCCTAAAGTAAGCATTAGATATTTTATCTTCTTTGCACAATCAACAGTACAACTGGAAGATGATCAAAGATCGTTTGCCATCTGCATTTACTCTATAGGCAGCTCCCACAGAAAGCTTCTTTAGGGGTCTGTCCCCACCACTGCCACTCAGTCTGCTCTTAGCTCCCCATCTTCCCTTAGAAACCTCTGCTTTCAAGCCCATTTCTGCCTCCTCTGCTGCATCTCAGAGAACAGTTTCCTAGAGAGAAGTTTATCCCGTTGTCCGAAGCTTCTCATCTTCACTACTTTCTGAGACTGAACTTCATTGCAACCCAGACCTTTATAGTTTTTAGCTTCCATTTCAAGAGATTTATTATTCGGTTATAAATATAGTAAATAGTAGCTACTTGTGGGTTTTTTTTGTGTGTGTGGTAAGAGGTGGAAAATATTTCCTCATTTGTAACTTCTTCCTGGTTTGGCCTGATTTGTCTGTAGGTAGATAAAGAGAAGAAGAAATTGGAAATCACATTAATTGTCGCACACCTCTAATGTGGATTTTCAAAAATTCGAGGGAAGAAAAAAATTTGTGGTTAGAAATGGATCATAACTGAGGAATTATATCAAACTGAAAATTTCTCTCTGTATATAAATTTCTTCTGCTCCAAACACTAAGTATATGGTTTTAAGGCTATGAGGTTAAGAAGACATTGCACGAAAGGTTACTTTGTGTATTTGCGTTAAAATTTCTACTCTCAATCAAATTTCCTGCTGCATCTGGTTCCTAAGGAAAACAGCACCTCAACCATAACCCCCAGTAAACACTATTTGATGAGGGCGCTTAGTCTGCAAAGCCTTAGATTTATATCCAAATCCACTCATGCCACATCACTGGAGGTAGTGCATACAGCAGCAATCGCACTGCAAACAAGGCTTTCTTCCCTAATCCTAAAACTACTTTCGTTCTACAATGGCTTTCCCTGGTGGGCTGCTGTTAAGAGTTGCAAAGATTTTAGAGCCTTAATGATCTGGTGCACCATGAACCCTTTTCATTGAAATACAGAGACATGGAACTTAGATTGTGAGAAGTAGAGCAGTAATCTGACCTTATTCCTTGGCAGGCAAAACACAATTTGGGCAATGGACGTCTTGCTGAGCAAGGTCAATCCCTGCAATAAAAAGCTAAGGTGTTCAAGGAATAAGCTTTAGAATCATTTTCTGATATAAATGGGCTGGCTTCCTTTCTTCCCTTCAAGCCATGGTTATAATATTGAATAAGTTTTAGAATATGTTGTCTAAATATAGCATGGGCAAATGATCTCTCTATTAATGGAGCACGTATTAAGCAGACGTTACAGTCTGCTTAATACATGGTACTATATTAGCTGCTAGGATGAGTACAAATAAAATATAGTCCCTATGAGTGAAAGGATTAGGTGATGTGTTTTTCCTTTGTGCTCTTCTGTTTTCTAAATTCAATATACATTTCCTCTGTGATCAGAAAAAAACCTAATCATTGTATATTCTGTAGAAAATAAAGTATATGATAGGAATAGAAGAAAATGGAAAAGATTTACACAAAATGTTAACTATGTTTATAACTAGGAGCTAGGATTTGAGGTGATTTTAATTTTCTTCATTATCATTTTTTACATTCCCCAATTTTACATAATGAACCTGTATTTTTCAATTTTTAATTGAGGGGGAGAACTCATCAAGTGTGACTAGAAATTAAAAAATCAAGAAAGAGTCCTTAATTACCTCTCAGACTTTTGTTTTCTAGTGTAATTTGTTCTGTATATAGAAGCTCTTAATGATCATTTATATCATATATGATATTCCATTTTTCATCAACTGATTCCCACAAATATAGTTGCCCCTTGGTATCCACAGGGGATTGGTTCCAGGACCTCCCTCATACCAAAATCCAAAGATGCTCAAGTCCCTTATATAAAATGATGTAGTATTTGCATGTAACCTAAACATGTCCTCCTGTATACGTTATTTTTAGATGACTTATTATACCTAAAACAGTGTAAATACTATGTAAATAGTTGCCAACATGAGGCAAACTTTCCTCATGAAAGTTTCCAACAAAGTTTCCAACATGAGGAACTTTCCAGAATTTTTTTCAAATATTTTCGATCTGAAGTTGATTGAATCTGCGGATGTGAAACGTGTGGATATGGAGGGCTGACTGTATCCACAACCTCATTGCTTAGTACTTATCCATGGCTCCCTGAACCACTTAAAGCTTCCTAATCTCTTGCTGGGTTAGGAACTTGATTCAAAACCCAGTTTGTTTATGTCAGTATTTTCCTTAAAGATACTTTAGCTTAGACAGTATGATATTGTGTGTGTCAAGCTTGAGATCTAGGGGCTAGCAAGCTGCCCAGCTGAAATTCTCTCTTCAGGGAGGGTCAGCAGGGCATTACAAAGGTTATGTTCCAGAGGCAGCCACCACAAGGGAGACTGCAGTCCAAAAGCCGTACCTGAGACTTTGGTTGTTAGCAGAGTAAATGTCAGAAATAGGTTAATATCAGCAAACTTAGAAGCTTGTTAATCAGCATGATCTTAGAAATGGGCACTCACTGGTAAAATTGAAGATATGAGGAATAGCTAAAAATACTTAGGGACACTCTCACTCTTCATGAAAGGGTATGAGAATCTCGTGAGGCTGGTATCCTGTACCACTGGAAATGGATCTACGTCCTGATCCCTCTTTTTTAAAAAAGTTTATTTATTTTTATTAATTTATTTTTGGCTGCGTTGGGTCTCTGTTGCTGTGTGCAGGTTTTCTCTAGTTGTGGCGAGCGGGGGTTACTCTTCGTGGCAGTACACAAGCTTCTCACTGCGGTGGCTTCTCTTGTTGTGGAGCACGGGCTCTAGAGCGCAGGCTCAGTAGTTGTGGCTCGCGGGCTCTAGAGCGCAGGCTCAGTAGTTATAGCGCACGGGCTTAGTTGCTCCACGGCATGTGGGATCTTCCTGCACCAGGGCTCAAGTCCATGTCCCATGCATTGGCAGGCGGATTCTTAACCACTGCGCAACCAGGGAAGCCCTGGGGCCTGATCTTTTAATGGTCCCATGTCCAGTCATTGGGTCAGGTGACTGGGACTGCCTGATGCCAACTATAGTGGGAACAGAAGAATCCTGCTTTTGGAACATTGTCACATTTACCTCAAATGAGCGTTCCATGCAAGATGGTCACTGGAATCTAAAAGGACAGACTACCGGGATGTTGTAAGCTTACAAGACAGGTTATATAACATGTTTTCTGCCTGCTTCAATGACTGTTTAATAAATGTATGTCTGGAGAGATTCGGTCTGAATATTGCATTCATTATACTCTACTCTCAAGGTTGTGGGCAGTAGCTAAGAAACACTCACCTTGAAAGAAACTTAGGAGTTTGTATATTCAAATTAGCTTAGTGTGCAATGAAATTTTGAATATTAATTTCTAATGCTAGAAAATGAAGTCTAAAATACTAGAAATTATACAACAGATGCTTAATAAATGATTATTTATGGAACGCATGTATTGTATTTTTCATCAGATTCCAAGCACACTGTAGTGAGACTTTACTTGCTTTAATGAAGAAAATACAATCGTTAGCATATTAATGCAAATCTGGAAAATGTGGAAAAATGTTCAAACATTTAAACACGCATTCAAAATCTTATCTTCCAGAGGTAACAACGATGATCTTTTCTGACGTAGTTTTGCAGTCTACTTTTTGATGTAAATAGTATATTTTCTACTCTTTTATAATTTGCCTTTCTTCCCACTTAATACATTATAAATACTTGCATGTTGCAATGTTCTTTTTTTAAATCTTAATGAACAGGGGATAAATTCCAAACAAAGATCAACAAAAGTGATGATACTAGGCATCTTTACCTTTTTTCTGACTTTCATGGAAATGCATTTAATGTTTAATCATTAAGTGTCATATGGCTATTGGTTGAACTACACTTCTATTTTTAATTTAATAAGAAATTATGTGTTAATTATATTAACTATGTTAAGTATATATTTATATATAAAACCAGGAATGAATAGTGAATTTTACCAGATGCATTCTCAGCACCTATTAAGATGATCACGTATTTGACTAGATATATAGAGTTCCTAATACTGGCCCAACGTTGTACTCTTGGAAGAAATCCTACATGATCAGGGCATGTTATTTTGAGGTACTATAACACAGCCGGTTAGGAAAGTGGGCTCTAATGGGTTCATATATTGGATCCTTTATTTACTAACTACATAACCTTGGGCAAGTTGTTTTACTTCTCTGTGTCTCCATCTCCCCATTTAGATAAAATGGGCATAGTAACCTACCTCATAGGCCGTTGTAAGGATTAGTTAGTAGAAAATACTTAGGACATTATCTGGCATGCAATAAGCAGTGTATCTGCGTTTGTTATTGTATCCCTCGTTAGTATTTACTTTTTCAAGTCTAGATATGAGGTTGGTCTATAATTCTTTGTGCTATCTTTGACAGGTTGTGATATCAGAATTAGACTATTTGTGAAATAAACTGAATGCTTGCACCAGTTTCTATGTAATGGAATACAATCTCTTGGTTGTACTACTGAAATACGTGGTAATGATCTCTTTCTTAAGATATGAAGGAGATCACATATAGAACCATATATGTAGTTACTATCTTTTTCTTGGAAGAAATTCTTTGTTAACTTTTTCCATTTTTTCCATGGCTATTGGAATACTGGGTTTCCACTTATTAAATCAATTATATACTAATTTATATTTCCCTAGATATTGTTCACTTTAATAATTTCATTATAATAACGTAGAATTATGCATAGGATTCTTACCAATTAAAAAATTCTCCATTGAAAGGATTTTATAATCTGTTACTTAGGTTTCATTTTAAGTATCTGTTTTCTTTTTTGTTTTCATGATTTAGTCATCAGTAGATTTTTTTCCTCTGTTTTGTAGTTTTATTTCTAGAGATAAAACTCTAGAATTTGTCAGTTCTACTGCTTTTCCAGTTTCTAATTAATTCATTTCACTTTTATCTTTATTAGGTTCTTTCTTATGGTTTCCTTTTATTTATGTTGATAAATATTTTAACTTTTAGGTGAATGCTTATTTTCATTATTTTTGTTTAATAATTAAAAGCCCTTAAAGCTATTAATGTACCTCCAGCTATAGCTTTGGTTATATCTCATGAAGTTCAGAGTGAGTGTTTTTATTATCATCTATACAGTTTTGATTTACTTGCCAAAAGAGTTCTTAAAAACATTGAATGTTTATTTTGTAAATAAGAGTCACAGATGTAGAAAATAAACTTATGGTTATGGGGGGGAAAGGGTGGGGGAAGGAATAAATTTGGAACTGGGATTGATACATACACACTACTATATATAAAATGGATAACTAATAAGGATGTACTGTATAACACAGGGAACTCTACTCAATACTCTGTAATGACCTATTTGGGAAAAGAATCTAAAAAAGAGTGGATATATGTATATGTATAACTGATTCACTTCGTTGTACACCTGAAACTAACACAACATTGTAAATTAACTATACTCCAATAAATTTTTTTAAAAAACACTGAATTTTTAGGTGAAGGGGATTTGATTTCACTTCTAATGTAACTTGTATAATTCTACCACTTTGAAATGTTAGGGTTTTTTTTTTTTTAGCCTAATAGATCCATTATTTTAAGTGATCCAGGCAAAGAGCTTGAAGAGGAAGTATATACAGACTTTTTAATCTATAAATAAAGAGGATATTATTAAATCAATCTTAATTATACTATTCATATGTTCTATGTTATTTCTATTTTGCCTGTCTCGTTCGTTGATAAATGAGATGAGCGTTAGAGTCTCTCATTACTATTTTTTATTGAAAAATTTTAGCAATATAATTAATATTTTTGCTTTATACATTTTGATATCTTAAGTGTGTAAAGGTTCTTGACTATTATAACTTCACTGTAGATTGTACCTTTAATCAATAATAAGATCTCATTTTCCCATTTAATGTCTTTTTACTTCAATTGTATTTTATCTAATATTAATACTACAACTCTAGCTTTTTCATTCACATTTACACAATATAATTTTGCCCATTATTTTAATTTTCCCATTCTAAGTTTTACATTAAGTTTGTGATTATTAACTCAATGCTACTTGGGTGAATAAGGCCCATACAGCAAATTATAAAGAAATAAAATAACATAAGTGAAGTGGCCAAGGAGTAATAAATTGGAGACCATAACAAATTGGAGAGTGATGCCACATTTTGGTGGGTCATTGGCTAATCAGCACTAATTATTGCTGCAATATGAAAATGTTGCCAGTAGTTTTAATTTTAAAAAGAGTGTCAGAAAATATGGATTTTATCAAAATGTTTTGATTCTGAAACACTTTGTGGTCCCTTCCTTCCAGGAAAAGAACATAATACTCCTTGGGCTGGAAAGGTACTAATTGGCAAGATTTGTTTTAGGTATCTTTCAACAGCATAGAGTTGGGTTTCATTACTGAACACATTTGCAAACTTGGACTTAAACATAACTGATAATGGATACATTTGGTCTTCTGCCATCTTCTTTATGCCGGACTTTATGCTTTGTTATTTTATTCCTTTATAATTTGCTGTATGGGCCTTTTTTTCCCCACTCATTACATATTCAGTAGATGAACATACTCTTTACAGTTTTAAAAAAATACAAACTCTGTGTTTCTAAATATGATTTCCAGGTAAAATGAAGAATTTATTATACTTTCAGTTTTCACAATCATTTTATCTCTTTACATCTCAGTTTTTATTTACAAACAGAGTTATAAACTCTGGTATTAACCAGAGTTAACACCTGGTTTTATTAAAATATTCTTGTTTCTCTTTCAGAATTTAGGATAATTACATTCTAACTTTAGGATAATTTAGGGTAATTTTATAATTACATATATTGCATTATTTAGACTGGGACTATGTTTTTATGTTATGTATTCTTCCTTCTAATTCTTTAACAACAAAATACCTGTTCACGTGTTTTGATTTTTATTCATCTCTCAACTGGAATATGTCTGAAATTTTTTTCAAGTAGGGAGCATTATCAATTACTATCTTCACAAATGAAAAACCACACAACTGGGAACTAAGATCAACACATTGCCCACATTTTCCAGTTCAAAACTCTTTAGATGTCAATTTTTAAAATGCCTTCTTATATTTAATGTCCTAGAGAAGAAAGCTAGCTGGATTTTGTGTTTTGGTACCTGTTTTATTTTTGCTATTTTTCTTTGAAGTCTTTGTTTTTTTGAGTCAAAACGATCAGGAAAGTATTCACTAGGGTATGTCCAGGTGGTGATTTCTTTTCCATAATTTTGCCTGGTATACCCTGAATCCTTGATTTACAAGTTCTGGTCTTCTTTTTTTTTTTTTTCGGTACGCGGGCCTCTCACTGTTGTGGCCTCTCCCGTTGCGGAGCACAGGCTCCGGATGCGCAAGCTCAGCGGCCACGGCTCACGGGCCCAGCCACTCCGTGGCATGTGGGATCTTCCCGGACCGGGGCACGAACCCGTGTCCCCTGCATCGGCAGATGGACTCTCAACCACTGCGCCACCAGGGAAACCCCAAGTTCTGGTCTTCTTTTCGATTCAAAAAGTGACGGGAGGGACTTCCCTCGTGGTCCAGCGGCTAAGAATCTGCCTTCCAATGCAGGGGATGCAGGTTTGATCCCTGGTCCGGGAAATAAGATCCCACATGCCACGGGGCAACTATGCCATTGTGCCGCAACTACTGAGCCCCCACATTCTGGAGCCTGCACGCCACAACTACAGAGCCTGTGCGCCGCAACTACTGAGCCCACGATCTCTGAAGCCCGCACACCACAACTACAGAGGCTGTGTGCCACAACTACTGAGCCCACGATGTCTGGAGCCCGCGCACCACAACTACAGAGGCTGTGCGCCGCAACTACTGACCCACGATCTCTGGAGCCCGCGCACCACAACTAGAGAGAAGCCTGTGCACTGCAACGAAGAGCCCATGTGCTGCAATGAAAGATCCCGCATGCTGCAACTAAGACCCCACACAGCCAAAAATAAATAAATAAATAAATTTAAAAGTTCATTCTCTTAAAAAAGAAAAAAAAAAGTGAGGGGAAAAATAAATTGTGAAGTAGAAGCCCCTCATACCTATGATTGTCCCCAAAGCTTCAGAAAAAATTCCCTCTATGGCAGCAACACCTTGCCCATATTTCTCCACATTATCTTTAAGGACACCAAGAAAACTGTTCAGGAATCCTCCTTCTACATAACATCAAAATCACAGTGGCTTATTGACTCCATCTTTGTTACATCTCTGATCACTTCCTTACTGTCCCATCTTACTGCCCTTCTTCAATGTAGTTTTCTACCAGCTGGGCTGTAATAGCCTTATAATTAATTGTTCTGCATCTACCTACCATGTCTGTCTGTCTGTCTGTCTGTTTCTCTCTCTCTCTCTCTCTCTCCACACACACACACACACACACACACACACACACTTTGTTTTTGTTTGTTTGTTTTTTGCCTATTGACTTACTAAACTCCTTCCCTGGCAAGAAAGGGTGTTTCAATTTTATACCCAAATTCCATTTTCTAGCTAAGTTCTTTGGCTCATTTCTCTTTCACCATATCTGTATATTCTAGTCCCAGTTCCTTTGCTTATATTCTGCTTTCCCTGGCTTTTTCTCCCATCTTAACTTTCAAATATTACCTTACTTCCTAAGAACCATCCTTCTTCATAACATTTTCCCCAATTATACCTACCAGAAACACTTCCTCCCTCCTCTAAATTCCCATGGCCTCTCCCTACTCGTGTTCTAGATTTTTCCACCATACTTTTCTTATCCCCACTGCTGCACACTATTACACTACACAAAGGGTGGGGACTCTGTCTCCTTCATCTCTGAATCCCTCATAGCGTCTTGCACATAAAAATGTTTGATGTTGAATGACTGTTAAAGTACTGAAAAACCCTTTTAGATAATAAAACATGTCAATTCTGAATACCTAGAGGACATCAAATTTAACAGAGAAGATCTCATTCTAAAAGTATTACCTGAACTGGTCTGTTAGAAAGTGAAGAAATTTCTTTATTTCATCCATATGACTGAAGCTAGGAAGGTGCCCTCCAAGTGCTTGGCAGAATCTCTCAGCTTCTTCCCAGTTCCTCTTTCTTACAATTCTTTCTATATGAAATAGCTTAACAAAATATAATGTTAATTTGTTTCCTGGTATAATCATAAAGTATTCATAAGTTCAAAGTCAATTACAGTCAAATGTGTGGGCCCCTGAAATGGACTCTTAGAAGCATAATAAAGTCATAGGTAAAGGCCCATATACTGTGACACAGACAGGTTCTGCTGAAAGTGTCCACTAGAGGCCAGACTGACACGGACCCTAAAGTAAAATTTTTGACTTGTAAGAAATGACAGAACTCTTCATTTGACAACAATAATTAAAGGGATATGAGAATCGTAAGCAAAGTATTAGCATGGCATGCAGCTCACTCAATTTCCCAAAACAAAAGAACCCTAGGAAAGAGCCAGTTCTGGCTCTGGCCCTGCTCTTTTGGGTAGCACATGAGTTTATATGGGAATGAGTCATCTGACACCAGAGGTTCAATGATACCCTGACAAGGACTCTGTGCTCCCAAACACTTCAGCAGGTGATGTATATGTCTGGGAAGGAGCACAGTTTGGACAAAAACATGGACTAGGATAGTAGACAGATAGCTTCATTGAGGGATTGAATGAGAGTATTACTTTACCTTATAACAAGAAAGACCTGAGGGGAAACTATGCCAGCCTTCAGGACAGGGGTCTTCAGGCTTGGGGGCTGCTTTTTCAGGCTCAGGGTGCTCACTTATTTTCTTGCAAATTGAAAGTGCTCTGAAGCTTCTGCAGTCTTTTACCTCCCACTTTCCAAGAGACTTTCCCGTAGCCATAGCCACACACCCTCCTGGAGAAGCTGGGGTTGAACAGAAAAGTTTAATTAAAAATAACATTAAAGGGACTTCCCTGGTGGTCCAGTGGTTAAGAATCCACCTTCCAATGCAGGGGACGTGGGTTCGATCCCTGGTCAGGGAACTAAGATCCCACATGCTGCGGGGCAACTAAGACCGTGCACCGCAACTACTGAGCGCATGAGCCACAACTAGGGAGAAGCCTGCATGCCACAACTAGAGAGAACCCAGTGCACCACAACAATGATCCCGCATGCCTCAATGAAGATCCCAGGTACTGCAACTAAGACCCGACGCAGCCAAAAAATAAAATGAATATTTTTTAAAAACATTAAAAAATTAAAGCCCAAACATTTTCTAGTGCCTACACACTTTATTTGATTCAAAGTGGGGAGAGAGAATAGGAAAGAAAATGGAGGAAATAAATGTGTTGTTCACAATAATAATGATGACAGTAATACAGAGAAGTGTTTACTACTTGCCAGGTACTATTCTAAGAGGATTAACTGAATTGATCCTCACATAGAGTGGATTCTATTGTCACACTGAGGTACAGTGAGGATTAGTGATTTGTCCAAGGTCACATGTGAGAAAGTTGCTGATCCAGAATTGGAATCTAGGTGGTGTGTGTGTAGAGCTGTACCCTAAACCACTATGATGCTCAGAACAGTCTAAATCGTTCATATTCACCTAACAGCTTTCAACAGTTTTTAAGCAACTTAGTAAACCTCAAAACAAGACTCTCAGATTCAGATCCAAAGGAAGAGCTGGTACAATAAAGGTAGAAGGAGGTGTGTGGTAATATACATTTGTTTACTATTAATTTTATGGCAGCCAGAATTTTATTTACTCACTACAACGTTAAAAGATAGTTTGTATTGTCAGATCCATTTCCAGATGAAGAATTAGTGACTTGCCCACAATCATAGTTAGTGAGTGGAGGAGTCAGAACTTGAACCCAGATTTGTCTGGCAAAATGCCATGCTCCCTTTCCCATTACATCACACTGCTGGAAATGCGCAGAGGACAAGAAGAACATACATTGCAAAGTAATAAGGACAACTTCCATTCCATCACACAGAGAAGCCATATGGTCTCATGTTTCATTATACAAGGACAGCAAGAGGAACAAGGAACTGGGAAAAATAATGCTGTGTTACCCTGGATGGGTGTGCTATTTTCTCTTATTCTACCCCCTATCCATGGCTTGCCCAATGCAAACCAAACTGGCTGAATCTGGGAGTAATAATGGTAAAGAGGACTTACAGGCAGTCTTTCTGGCTACAGACTGAGACAATAGCTATTACAGCTACTTCCTAAGCACCCCTGCCCCCAACCACTGAGGCTTATCCATGAAGAATGTGACACTGACTCTAAAATGTCTGAGTGTCTATAAAAGAAATCATGTATTTTGTATTTTAGAACATTCTAATTTAAGATGAAATTTAACCAGGATTAGCATCTGCATCCTCCATCTTCTACAAGTAAAAAGATGACCTTGTTATTATCAATACCACTCATATTTATACTGATGATCATGTATTACAAATTTTGTGGGCATTCTCTATTTCAAACAGTGTGTTTAACTACACATTCACATGTTCCAATTTCTATGTTATAAAAATGGTCTTCATGATTCCATTATACAAACATAAGAAAATATAAATAATTCAAAGGAAGAAAAGTCGAATGCTGTCTCATAAAAAGCGAAAGTCCTCTAAAAAGCATTGAATTAGAAATCAGATCTGGATTTTAGCAATTCAATAACCAGGTAACCTTCGTCAAGTAAGTCACCTTTCTAAGCCTCTGTTTTCTCAACTCTAAAATCAGAAGGGCCTTCTGAGGCCTTTTCTGGCTCAAATGTTCTGATTCTATGACTAATTATGGTCAAGGCTTTAGGCTAAAGAAGGATAAACTACCTTTCAGAAAAAATAATACCTATAATACATTGCCTCCTTAATTCTCACCCATTGAGAATAATAGAAATAAACACATTCAATTTTGCAGAAAGAAGTTAAGAAGCAGAGAGGTGAAAATGTAAAGTGCTCCACAATGAAGCTTCTAGGTTCTGTTTGAGACCACGTGGAAAAGATAACAAACTCACACTGATGCTTCTAGCTCTGTGCCATTAGATGGTAGTTTCTGAGAACTGAGTTTTCTAGCTTTTATTGGGTAATTGCCGAGGATTTCATAGGGAAGACATAGTCGCTGCTTCTATTTATGGTTCCGTAGACAGACTCTAGTCCTGAAAATCATCATCTCCTTCGTATTTCAAAGGTATGTGAAGAACAGATTTGGGAGGAATGCTGCCTTTCACAAGTCACTGTATTCTACTGCTTTCAAGGCTAAGGCACTCACCTGGCTCAAGAAAATTCCAGTTGGAAAAGGTTACAGCCCGCTTTATTCCACCAGCACTTCCCCAACTATACTCTCCACTTGCATCTGTATCTCTCAGGCCAGTCCAGAAGTATTTTTCTGGAGACTTAGTATACTTTTTAATCATATCATTCAGGTATTCTTGCTCAAATCTACAAAATGAGAGTCAAATTAGTAGGTGTTTTTTACAGTGACTGAAATACTATATAAATTGAAGACGCACTTTTTTTAGGAAGATTATTTAGCAAAGGAACCCAGAGTTAAAAGTTCACACCTGCTAGTTACAGTCAGATTGCAGTTGGTTCCAAAGGGGACCTCATCCTTGTAAATCTTGTAACAGGCTTCTCCATGTCTCTTCCAGCCCTAAATCAGAGGAAAAATATCACACTGTCTTCTGCACTTGATAACAAGCCAGTTTCTGTTACATAAGTAACATCTTACAACTAAGGGAAATTAAGGACATGGACAGGGAATTTAAACACATGATGAGAGTGGGATACAATTTCATAGAAAACCTCCATAAGCCTGTGAACCTGTGTCAGACAGAAGGAATGTCTTAACTTTCTTTACCCCTAATGCCTAGCTCATCATAAGAGTATAACAGTTGTTAGTTCAATTATTTTTGAATAAGAATAATACAAGTAAGAGAAGTAAAAAATTAGCGTTGAGGATATAATCATATACATTTTTATAGAAATTCATGAATAGATAATTAGTTTTCCTATAACTCTTCCTTCTTCTGTAAGAGTGCCGATATCTATGATTCACCATCTTCTGGCTTGCTCTAACGTATAAATGAACAGAACCTAGTAATTTCTTCTATTTTCCAAGTCTAAAGTATTTAAGTCTCAACTACCATATCTAACCAAGAAGGTATAATATTGCCTAGAAAAATTTCCACAGGGGTTTTACATACCTCATCTGGAGGACACATCTTATCAGATCTTGTATCATTCAATTTTTCTCCCTTTTTCTTACATACATATTTAAGTTTCTCTTCACATGATTGGACCTTCCACTGACCTAGCTTTTAAAAAACAGAAAATAATTTTTCCCACAAGAGAAATTATTTGCCACACATTTAGAATTGAACTCTTATCTTAAATCAAGATAGTTTCTTCCCACAACTATCAGGGAGGGAGAGGGGGAGGAGGGGAAGGAGGAAAGGGAGGGGGAGGAAAGGAATATAAATGAATGATTAAATCTGAGAACATACTCCTAGAAAATGCTACCCAACAAACCTGGAAGCCTGTTACTTCAGCATCACCTCAAGGTCACAGTGGGGATGAATTTCATTTTCTTATAAGAGTGACAATAAAACCACCAAAGGACACTATACAGAAGTTGAAGAGAGAAGAACCCAGCCCACAGAGTTGCCAGAGTTCTAGTCCTCTTCCATATGACACAGCCAGTTTGTCCACAGGTTAAAAAACATTGGGGCAACGATAGCCAGGACATGGAAGCAACCTAAGTGTCCATCGACAGATGAATGGATAAAGAAGATGTGGGACATATATACAATGGAATATTACTCAGCCATAAAAAGAAACGAAATTGAGTTATTTGTAGTGAGGTGGATGGACCTAGAGACTGTCATACAGAGTGAAGTAAGTCAGAAAGAGAAAAACAAATACCGTATGCTAACACATATATATGGAATCTAAAGGAAAAAAATGGTTCTGAAGAACCTAGGGGCAGGACAGGAATAAAGATGCAGATGTAGAGAATGGACTTGAGGACAAAGGGAGAGGGAAGAGTAAGCTGGGATGAAGTGAGAGAGTGGCATGGACATATATACACTACCAAATGTAAAATAGCTAGCTAGTGGGAAGCAGCCACATAGCACAGGGAGATCAGCTCAGTGCTTTGTGACCACCTAAGGGGTGAGATAGGGAGGGTGGGAGGGAGACTCAAGAGGGAGGAGATATGGGGATATATGTGTATGTATAGCTGATTCACTTTGTTATAAAGCAGAAACTAACACACCATTGTAAAGCAATTATACTCCAATAAAGATGTTAAACAAACAAACAAACAAAAGAAAATTTGGGGCAGGTCACCTAATCTCCCTGTCTGAGTTTCCTCATATTTAAGATGATGATGGTGATTAGAATAGCTACTCCCTAAGAATTTAGAATCAAAAGTTTCTGCCAACTCTACTTCAGTCTAGATGTCAAAGTTCCAGCTTTCAAATGTGCTCCTTAACATTGATTTTGCTTAAGTCACTCTGCTTTCTTTGAATTAAATTTTAGTAAGTCAATTGTGATGCGGGTCAGTTTTGAATGTTGGAAGCTGTCTAGATCAGCCATCAGTTCACTCTGGCCTATGGGACCTCATTTCTATCTTTGATACTCTTTTAAAGATATCCTGTGTACCCTTTTAAATGGAGCATTAAATGGGACACCCTTCTAAATTCAGCTTTACACCTTTCTAAAAACATCTTTACTATTGAAACACTTCTAAATAGCCCTACCATTTATGGCTTCCACTTAAGTCTCTCTAGAAGTCTGAGTGACACGACTGGCCTCCCAAACAATTAGGAGTCCACAGGAAAGTGCTACAAACAAAAATATAGAGATACGTATGTCCTTTCGGCTCAATAGTTTATTTTGGACTCTTCTGAAAGTCCAAAGCATGCTCAGTAAACATTTATGCATTCTATAGGAGTAAGATAGTCTCTGAACAAAGTCAGACCTAATTTTTTAACAATAGTTTTTCAGTTCTTAAAGTTGGCTTACTTTGATCTGAACATGAGAAGATGGGATTTTCCAGGTCACATTGTGGCTACCTGCTAAATATCACACTGGTGGTACTGAGAGAAAGCAGCTTCTCAGAAGCAATCTGGCACAAGGATCTGAGCTCTAAAGGGATTCTCTTGATCTGTTTCACACCAGAGAAGATACTCTCAGACAGGAACTGGATTGCTTCTTTAGTAATTGCTTTATTTACCTTTTCTCAGCAGCTACTGGAAAGACAGTCTACAGTGTTATTACCTTTTATTTTCTTTCCCAGCTTAAACACAAATATCCCAACCAAAGTCATCTTATTATTATTATTAGATTTTCAGGTATAACAATAAGGATAGAAATAAACTTGAGGAGGTTTCCTACCTTCCCTAAATAGGAAACACAGTTGGGAGTCTTATTGTAGGGAACATGTGGCTCATTCTCATCCCAATAAGTCAGAGTAACTTCAGTACCATCTGACCACTGAAATAGAGTTGGTGTATTTATGTTCCTAAGGCCTGTCCATACTTCTTCTTTGGCATCTAAAAGAAAAATGTTTTATTTGTTTGGTTACTCAATTACATTCTTCAATATGTACACTGCTACTGAGTTTTACATTCTGATATGGGGTGTTAGGAGCCTTGACGGTATTTTTTTTCTTTTAAAATTTTAATTCAGTAAATGGTACTCTTAATTAACCTGTAAAAGTATTGACAAGTTAGGCAGGCCCGATGATGAGGGCTTTTCAGGTCACTTATACAGGTAGGGCACACAGGTGGAACAGCTGTACTATGACCTGTAGGCTGGATGTTCCTGATACCTGGTTTAGATAAACCTTGCTTTATGAGAAATAATGAAACTCTACAAATACAGTCATAGATATTCCAATTAGAATAAGGATATTGTCCATCACGGCCATGGAATGACTATACTGCCTTCCCAGGTAAAACAGCTGGCACCACGCTGGCACAGAATAGGTATCTAGTACTTGCTATTACTATGGGTGAATCCTAGGAGGAGGTCTTAATACTGGCTCTCTAGTGTTTCGTTCTTCATTTTTCAGCTTTCAAATAATTATAAAAGTGAAACAATCATCACTTAAGTGTTGGGAGTAATTTAAACAGCATTTAGCTTATGAGAAGAGGGAAATTATTCAATTGATGGTTGTACTGTCAGGTTGGTAGCTGCTAGCTACATGCGGCTATCCAAAACTGTAAATCAATTAAAATGAAATGAAAGTAAAAATTCAGTTCTCCAGTCGCCCTAGCTACATTTCAAGGGCTCAAAAGCCACAAGTGGCTGGTGGCTACTGAATTGGACAGCACAGATTACAGAATGGTTCCATCACTGCAGAAAATTCTATTAGACCATGCTGATGTACAGGATCAAACTAAAAGCTTTTCATTCTTGCTAAGAATCTGAAAACGGGGATACTTTAAAATGTTTTAAACCTCTCAAAGAGGATATCTTAAAAACTTACCCCCATTATGGAGTTTTGTGACAATCAGCTCCACATCTGCTAAAGAATGAATGCTGATGAGGTCACTGCTGAAGGTTTTGCATTTCATATGTGCCTTATCCCAGGAATCGCTTTCATTTACCAGCAGATAGCAAAATCCATTATTTGGCAGCCAGTCTGCTGCCTCACAGCGGGTATCTGAGTATGTCCAAACATCTGGAGGAAAAGAAGCTATTTATATTCCAGTAAAGACACATCTATTTTGAATCAATATTTGAATTCCTGAATATTGAATTGCAAATTCTTCTTTCTTGAATCATAAGACTTCTGGAAAACTGGAGAATGCGATGTCAGATGGTACAGTGACATGCATTTTTGTGGTGCCTAAGGTATTCATAACATCATAAGAGTGACTGCAGGGATTCAGATAATAATGTGACTTTAAAGGGATACAAATGTGCTACATGGCTGGCCACAGACTATTTAAAGAGGGATTGCCCTTAGTCCTAGTAGACAGAAGAAAAGTGTGGGGTAAGCCAGTTGTTGACAAATCTCTTCCTGGGTATGGGATTTGTGAGGTTCCCCTCCAGTCTCTGACTTTGAGAGATTATGAAGTTGAGCTTCCTTTTCATGTATGGTCAGCCTAGCAAAGGAATGTGCATTAATGCTCACTGTTGAACAGAGAACAGGCAGAGATTTAAGGAACATAATAAAACATTTATTCACTTCACACCCAAGAAATGGCATCACTGGAGGAAAAGGGCATCTCTGGACCTCTTCTTTCCTCCCCTCTGCTAGTCCTACAGTCCATGGAATGAGGGACTCTTTGTTTTGACTATAATAAAACTCACTCAAGTGATGGTCAAGAAAGATTAGAGAAAAAGAGCAAGGTATAAACCATACAAAATACTTCTACCTACCCCTCTTAAAAGAACTAGAAAACAGTTTGGCTTTTCAGGCTTCACGGATTCGGACCACTTGGAATGTTTGTTATAAGACAACATAGCATCTTAAAAATGTGGACAGTTTGATTTTTACTAAACGATAAAATTCAGGTTCAGCTTCTCACACTTGTAAAATAACTCAATTAGCTTTAAGGTCCTGAAATAGCACTTATTATTATGATATTTTACAATTATAATAAAAGAACAGAGGGAAAAACACCCATAATTGAACTTGAAATAATTATTTTCATATTCAAGTCTTTGTCTCTATGAATACATATTTTTACAAGATTAAAATGATAGGTAGGCATATGATTTTGTTCTGTTTTTTTTTTTTTTTTTTTGCCATACGCGGGACTCTCACTGTTGTGGCCTCTCCTGTTGCGGAGCGCAGGCTCAGCGGCCATGGCTCACGGGCCCAGCCGCTCCGCGGCATGTGGGATCTTCCCGGACCGGGCACGAACCCGTGTCCCCTGCATCGGCAGGCGGACTCTCAACCACTGCGCCACCAGGGAAGCCCCTTGTTCCGCTTTTTGTATTTTCCTGCTGGCACAGTTATTTTAATAAATGCATACTGTTCAATCATGTGGAAGCATCTTGATTTACTTAACAATTGATACTACAGGATATTTATTTGATCTATCATTAGTCATCCTGGTTTATTTTCATTTGTGCTGTTTTTTCTGCTATGCCTTTTATCGTATGGACTAAATTTGGTTTGAATCAACTTGGAAGATAAATGTTCATTTTCCCCTATTATTTTTTAAACTTAAAATATAGCTTTATGCTCCTATTTGGATGATAAGAAATTTTATACTTTATTCTCTTCCCCCAACATTCCTTAAAGCAAGACATTTTAAAACCTCCTCTTCTCCTCCCAGTTTTAAGTATTAGTTTTTCTTATTCAGTGAGGATTTAATCAAATACCAGGTATACGGTGGGCGCTGTGAAAGACAGTAGGGTATTTCTCTTCTCCATTCTTTCAAAGACTTTTCTTTCAAACTTTTAAACTTTTCTGCAGCTCAGAAGTTGCAGCTGTCCTGTGTCTCTCTTATCCCCGAACTCCCTGGGAAAAAACCCCTCTGTGCACATATTTTGTCCATCTGCACCCCTCCTTTCTACCTGACTTAGCAACACAAAGAACTAGTCTGGCAAAGAAGGAGAGAGAGGTGGGCAAAGAAGGGGTGGGCATTGTGGGGAAGGGGGTGGGAACATTCCCGTGTCCATCATTTTTTACTTCCCACGGAGGTAGGTAATATGTAAGAGCTGGCCTTAAAGCCGTGGCCCTCAAACTTGAGTGTGTATCAGAATCACCTGGAAGGCTTTTTAAACCCCAGATTGCTGGTTCCCACCCTCAGAGTTCCTGATTCAGTAAATCTGGGGTAGGTCCTGAAAATTTGCATTTCTTACAGGTACAGGTGAAGCTGATGCTCTTGGTCTGGGGAAACCACTCTGCTCTAGAGAAAGAAGAGCCACCTGTGAACAGAAATATATTTCCTATCTAGAATATCTCTGCCTTCTCATGGGCATATACCAAACCAAAGCTTTACTCATGTGGAGTTGATAATATCTAACCACAGGTTCAAAACCAAATACTCCCCTGCACTGGCAGTATCAGGTGAAGGAAAGGGGAAAACAGGTATCTGAAATGGATTCACTTAACTTCACAAAACTGTAATTGTGGCACCTCTTTGTTGGAGGAAGTGAGAAAGGTACCTGTCAACTCCACTGTGTTATTTAACAGTTTCTTGCAGACGTAGGGCAGTTGAGCCTCACAGGAAAAACTCTGCCACAGACCCGAGTCGGCATCCATTCTCGCACAGCTTGATCTGTCAATTATAGGTGCACTCGGCACATCTTGAACAGCAGGATTTTCAAAGAGTTAAAAGAAGAAGGTTGGGGGCAAGGGTGGTGGTTAGAAAAAAATAACTTGTATTCCTAATTTTCTGCTTTTAGGGGGACTCATAAAATAGTTAAAACTTTCAACTAAATTGAAATGTTTAAGCTGCAATGGACAATCATGTGCTTACCTATGTCTTCTTAAATACAGGATGTGGCGGGGGCGGGGGGGGGGGGGCAGGAATACTCTGATCTGTTGTAGTTAATTTAAAAAACAAAACCAAAAACCAAACCTCTGCCCCAAACCAACTTGCATGTCATATCTTGTGGTCAGTAGTTACCCTACACAATAAAAATACCGATTTATGATTCTGCCATGCCTTTAAGGCTTTAAGATTAAATTCTCTTTAAAGATTTTATTTACTGAGATAATAGAAAATTTATTTACTACTTATAAAATTCCATTAACTAAAATGCCCCATGTATTGGTATCTTATTGTGCTTAACTTGTTTTTCTTATATGTATGCAGAATATTTTGGTACTGAAGTTAGTGTTAACTTTTACATTCTACATTTGTCAGAAGCCTATGGTTTTATTTTTTAAAAAGGTATCTAAACCTTCTTTCCAGGGGGAAAAAAGGCATTTTGGCTAGTTAGTGAGTTAGGGTTTGTTTATTTAGTATAAAATTTTCTTTAAGGTCTTTGTGTATTAAAATATAACCATTATGTTGTCAGTACTTGGGTGCTGCAGTGGAAGACACCAAGAGTTTGAGGAACTATTTCCATATCAGAGTTAAGCTGCAGATGAAACACAACATGGGTCAGTCATGGACACGTCAAGTCCTCTCAGGGACACAGAATGGTTCCTGGGCCACGTAGCGGGGCTCATTCTGCTCCTATCTAAAAATGCAGGGTCACTCTAAAGATTAGGGACAAATGCTCAGTTGCCCATGCTGGGGGTCAACTTGCCTATAATGGAATCACAAGCGTGTAGGAAAAAATATTCTTCTGAGAGGTAACCATAATAAGAGTTGTCAAGGTTTGAAATTTGTACAAGCTCTCAGGGGATGGGAAGCTCTTATTTTTTTTGAAGCCTGTGCTCTGTGCATAGTAAGCGGAAGAGGGAGCAATTACCTGGGTCCCAGTTGAGAAAGTTTAATGGCTTGTGGTCTGACCATTCCCAGCCTCTAGCAGAGTACAGCTGATTTAAACCAATCCAGAAAATTCTTGGAATGCCTTCTTTTTCTGTAAGAATTACACATTTTTAAAAAGTGACAAAATTACCTGTTATTATCTAAGTCAGACTTAAGTTTATACTAATAGCAAAAATATCTGAAGGCCTTGATTATGAGGCAGGAACCCTGTAGGAGGCTGTCTATCCAACAAAGGCAGATGATGTGAGAGGCAACAAAACTGCAGTCTATTGAGAAACCCAAAGGCTGCTAAGTTAATTCACTGCTGCTTTCCCATTAGCTTGTCCAATTCCCTTTCTTCTAGTAAGAACAGAATTTTCTCAGAGTAGATGTTTCACTATCTACTTTTAACCCTCTTGTACTGATATAGAAAAAGTAGTTTCCATTACATATCTAAGTTTTGAAGGTCTGATTATATTCCAGACTGACAGTTTACATTCGTTAAGCACATATCATTTGCCAGGTACTAAGGACATAAAAACCAAAAGGATAAAGTCCTGCCCTCATGACGAGTTCAATCTAGTAGGACACAGATATGGATCCCCAAATGGTGAAGTGTAACCAGTACTGTTTCAGAAATATGTACTGAGCTAGGCAAGGGATATACAACTCTAGAGTCCAGAGGAGACATTAAGGCTGGAGATACAGAATGGGACACACACACACACACACACACACACACACAGACAAACACACGCAAACACTCGTGTTACAGTTGAGATACATCATTCAAAGTTATTATTTGACAACTAGATGACATTAGCATAAAAGAAAAAGAGAAGCAGAAATACTTTAAATAGAGAAGCTAAGTGCTGATATGCCACTCAATGTGTACATGCTCACAAGCAATGGATGCAATCATGCTTGTTGTATGGGGCCATGTGTATTAAAAAAAGAATGTGCGAACAATTGTAAGGATTTTCACACCACTGTCAAGGAAGTCAACACCATTATTCAAGAACCTGGTAAGACTTTATCGACATCACAAAGAATTTGAAGATATTAAAGGCCAGGTAGAAGAGATAAAGCAACTAATGAAATGGTCTACAGAAGACAAGGATGATGTTGACAAACAGGAAGAGCTAACAGGTTGGAATCTCTATAAATTTGTTGAAATATTCCCAGCAATAAAACACATGATAACAGTTTCTCAATTCCTCCCAGAGAATTCTGTATGATATATTATAGTATTATATATATATAATTCATGTATCTCTCTATATAAATGTAAAATACAATTCTATATTACATAATATATATATATTATATAAGTATAAATAATTCTTAAAGTATGGATTTTGTTCCATCATACATATCAGATATATCTGTGTGATTTGCATGCAGAGAACCATATCCATACTTTAAGGGCTCTTTGAGGGTAATTTTGACTATATGTAATTTTTGCCTTACTTTCACACTTTAGAACCCAAATGCCTAAAACAAGTAACTTCACCAGAACTGACACCTGGGAGTGGAGGAGAATCCCTGGGTAAAGCAGAAATAGCACCAGCAAAGACAAAAGCGGCCAAGAGCAGTAACCTGGACACCAACATCCAAGGGATGGGCAGGAGTCTGGGAAGAGGGTGGTAGGACAGAGGCCCAATTATCACTCCAGTGAGGAATAAATGTGAGGTTAAAAGTGAATTGTAGGGGCTTCCCTGGTGGCGCAGTGGTTGAGAGTCCGCCTGCCGATGCAGGGGACACGGGTTCATGCCCCGGTCCGGGAGAATCCCACACGCCGCAGAGCGGCTGGGCCCGTGAGCCATGGCCGCTGAGCCTGCGCGTCCGGAGCCTGTGCTCCGCAGCGGGAGAGGCCAAAACAGTGAGAGGCCCGTGTACCGCAAAAAAAAAAAAAAAAAAAAAAAAAAAAGTGAATTTTAAGGATACACTGTGCTTTCCAGGAGCTTCACTGTGAAAGATAGAGGCAGGGCTTCAGGGTCCAGGGAAAAAATTTTTAATGGTAGAAGTTTAAACAAGTTTATAGCCTACTGGAGAAGAGTTAATAGAGTGTCGATAAAAGTATAAGAGATAGAAGAAACAGTTGACGTGGATACAATGAGCTTGGAGGAAGTAGTTAACCTTGAACGAGCTGGAGTAATAACAGTATAGATAAATTTGTAAGTGTGAGGGTGACAAACTAAGGGTTCACCTCACTTTTCTCAAGGAGATAGATGATAAGGATACTCTCTACTAAGGAAGGAGAAGGTGGATGTTTGGGTACATGGCTTGAGGAGAATGTTGAAGGGAACTCTGGATTTATCCTTTTCTTTCACCTTGTTAGCATAAGCAAAGGCTGCCAGCACTGGCATAGCAAGACCTTGAGGAATTACTCTAATCTAAATCTTTCTTCATTAGTAAATGTGATTGATTTTCCAGCATTCCTAAAGAAGTCCTGGGAACTATGACATATTGATGGTACTCCAGACTCAACCATACCCTGACATTCAGAATTCCTTTCATTCATCTCTAACCAGGGATACTATAGAGGACCAATCCAACCAGGGATACTATAGAGGACCAATCCTTTCCATCTATTCCAAGTTCAATGTCCTCTTTTCCATGAAGACTTTCCAGATATCCCCCAGCAGGAAGTCTGAATAATCCTACTGCTTCCTATGGATAATCCTATTGTTCACCTGCATATGACAAGTACACATTTACAATGGAACGAAATGATGTTTGGAGGGTGTCAGGCTCTTGTTTACTTCATCACAATGTTCTATTTGTGATCTGTATTGATGATGACTTATTCTTCACTAGAATCATAAGATTTTAAAATTGTGACTGTGTTGGTAAATTCAAATGCTCTTTATGTGTCTCGTGCCAGGTGGGTGTGATAAATTTTAAAGGCCCTGGTTGGGCAGATGCAAAGGGCAGGGATTTCTTATATGGCCTGGACAATTTGGAGCTTGATTTTTTCCTTCCTAGAGTCCAGGCAAGGAAAGCTATGATGCATTTCCTCCAAATGCATCATTAGATTGTTTGGCAGGGCGTTGACCAATTTGAGACTCTATCAATGCCCATCTTTGCCATCAAGAATCAGATGATTGCTAGCGTAAGTTCCTATATCTAATCAAATGGGCAAGTCCCATGAGCTAGATGTTCTTGACTGTCCCCAACACCCCTATTCCGACATGACCCTATATTTCTATTCCTCTTCCCACAATGAGAAACTGCAGGGCCTGATAATGGTCATGCATCTGGGATGAACACCAGAAAGGCCACAGCAAGCAGAGGTCCTGACCTAGGAGTGTTCTAGCCTTGGGTCACTATCAAGGTAGTTCAAAGTGAGCAGCCCCTGAGGCCAGAGATAAATTAGAAAGAACTGAAATGTGTTGTTCCTTCTCTGGGGACTCTCAGTCCTCCTTTGAGCTCTGGGGTTGAATCTGTGGTTACAGGTCCCTGGGAAGGCCAGAGCCATAGGAAATTAGACTCTCAAACAGAATCCAGCGAGGCTGAGGAAACCAAATCCCCCACCGTAGGTCCCTGTATTAGTAAAACAAAATCGAAACAAGCTAATTAGGTGCAGGGCAGGCACAAAAGAGAAAGAAAGTTCTTTTAGACTGCATGGGATTTATCTTCAAGAGAGCTGATTCTGCTTTATTTCTGTCAGCAAATTCCCTAGTCCCACCTAACTAGTAGCTGCGAAACCCTGAAGTCCTTTAGGAATAACATTCTCCACTATCCTCTGCGTATGTACAACTCTTATTTCCCTGAGTAGATCAAGCACTTTGATCACAAAATCTCTGATTCACTTTTGTGGGCCCCACTGTTCCTAGCCCACTGTTTAACATGGTAGTTTTCAGGGAAGGAACACAATATTAACAGGGACTTCAAGAAATGTTCCAGATGTTAAAGTACAGCTTTCTTAGGTCTTAGGAAACCGGCAGTCATAATTAGGCATACTGATATCCCTAAAGAACACTCACAGTGAAACAGAAGCTTGGATCACTAGAAAGGGCTGTACCTCTAAAATTAGTGATATGCAAAAAATGTGGGGAGTGTCTGGCCAGGGATAGGGGAAAACTGGGTCCTTCAACACATTTTCTCACTTTTATGTGTTATTAAAGAAAACTGATGCATAAAGGAACCCTGCAACATTTATTCCTCCAAAGGCATCATTAGATTGTTTGGTATGGTGTTGATAGTCACACTTTGACACCTTTTTCCTTCATTGAAGCTATCAGTTTCCAAATGTCAGTATTTTGGGAGACTTAAATGTATTGGTCCTGTCTACTCTCAAAAATATTTTTTGTAAGGTTTCAGCGGGGTCTGGAATAGAATTCCATTGCCAAACACTAGCCCATTATGCTTCTTTGACAGATTTCTATTCAAGACGTCTGATTATTTAAGTCCCGAACAACGCAGGAAAAGGTTAAAACTATAAGAAAGAGGTCTGAATAAAGCTTAAGCCAAAAAGCATGACAAAAGACCAGCAGACTTTTTTTTGAGGTTACGCAGGTTTATAACATTACAGAAGTTTCATGTGCGCAACATTATATCTCAACTTGTGTACACACTACAGCGTGCTCACCACCAAATTTTAGTTTCCATCCTTCACTACACAGTTGACCCCTTTTACCCATTTCACCCACTTCTCTCCCTGCTTCCCCTCTGATAACCATTGCTCTGTTCTCAGTATCTATGTGTTTGTTTTTGTTTGGTTTGGGTTGTTCGTTTATTTATTTAAATATTTCACATGAGTGGAACCGTACAGTATTTGTCTTTATCCGTCTGACTAATTTCACTTAACACAATACTCTCAAGTTCTCCCCATGAGGTTTTTCACAGGAATAGAACAAAATTTTATATAAACAAGATTTACCTGGAGGCACAAAAGACCCCAAATAACCAAAGCAATCCTGAGAAAGAAGAACAAAGCTGGAGGTAGCCACTCTCTGATTTCAAATTTTACCACAAAGCTATAGTAATTAAAACAGTAGAGTATTGGCAGGAAAAACAGACATATAGATCAAAAGAACAGAATTGAGAGCCCAGAAATAAAGCCATGAATATATGGACAACTGATTTATAACAAAGGGGCAAAGAACATACAACAGAGGAAGGATAGTCTCTTCAATAAATGGTATTGGGAAAACTGGACAGCCATGTACAAAAGAAAGAAACTAGACCACTATCTTGTACCACACAAAAAAATCAACTCAAAATGGATTGAAGACTTGAATGTAAGACCTAAAACCATAAAACTCCTAAAAGAAAACATAGGCAGTGTGTTCTCTGACACCAGTGTTAGCAATGTTTCTGGATATGTTTCCTTAGGCAAGAGAAACAAAAGCAAAAGTAAATAAACTGGCCTATATAAAACTGAAAGCTTCTGCACAGCAAAGGAAACTATCAACAAAACAAAAAGACAATCTACCAAATGGGAGAAAATATTTGCATGTCATTTATCCTATAACGGTTAATATTAAAAATATACAAAGAACTCATACATTTCAACAGCAAAAAACAAACAACCCAATTGAAAAATGGGCAGACAATCTGAATTGACATTTTTCCAAAGACAACATACAGATGGCCAACATACATATGAAAAGATGTTCGACATGGCTAGTTATTAGGGAAACTCAAATCAAAACCACAATGAGACATCACCTCATGCCTGTTCGAATGGCTGTTGTCAAAAGGGCAAGAAATAAAAAATGCTGGAGAGGATGTGGAGAAATGGGAACCCTCTTACACTGTTGGTGGGAATGTGAAAGTCCAGTAGACTTTTAATGATGAAAACAAAGAAAAAAAAGATATGTAAGAGGAGTAAGTACTATAGTAAAAAAGCAAGGGCTCTGGAGTTATACATGTTGATATTCAAATCCCAATTCTGGTACTTCATAGCTCTGAGATGTTGGGTATATTATTTCTAAACATCAATTCCTAATCTGTAAGTGGGGATAAAAATACTTGTCTTATGGTGTTGTAATGATGATTAAATTATAGTTGACCCCTGAACAATATGGGTTTGAACTATGCAGGTCCACTTATATGCAGATTTTTTCACTAAATACATACTACAGAACTATACAATCTATGATTGGTTGAATCTACGGATGTGGAACTGAACTCATTTATTCAAGTGTGAAGATTTTTTACTGAGGTGATCTACTCTGACTCAGCCACCTTCTCCACCTTCTTCAAGTTCTCTACCGTTCAATGTTCAAAGAGTTTAATGCTTACCTTTCTTCAAATCCTTTCACCTAGGCTTCAGGTAGCAGTTTAATCTTGCTACCTCACCTCGTTTTCTGAATATTAACCTCTCTTGGTCTCTATCATGAGATGCATTTTCAATAGACAGAATAGGATTATATTCAGTATTTTTTACTTGTGGGCTTTGGTGTTGAAGTTTAAATCCCAAGAAAAGATAAATATATGCAGAAAACAACATACCTAGATACGAAAACAGAAGGCAGACAGCACCTTTACAATCGCAGCAATTTGCTCTACCACACGCAACTTAAACCTACCTGTAAGATAAGTTAACTCAGCAGCACTGTTGATGCTCAGTAAGTCAGCTCCTTGATTCTGACATGAAACATAAGCTTCTTTCCAAGAAAGAGTTGCCTGAGTGTTAAACTGGTAGCAACTTCCCATCTCCTCTTTCTTTTCCCAATTATCTTCACAGCCATTTTCTTTGATAAAAAGATACGTTAGTGATCATAAAGTAAGGGCACAATGTTGTCTATTACTTAGAATGCTTACAAATACTGCCATTCAATTTGCATACTCTTAGGATATGCTAAAATGGAGGCTGTTATTGTTCTACTGGACAACGTTTTGATTCTTTGGTTACACAAAAAAACTGAAGTCATAGGACAGGAAATGACTTAGGCTGGATAAAGCTTCCACTCTCCTATCTTCTACCCTCCCTTCACCCCCATCAATTACAATGCCATGTTTTAGCCCATGCCTACCCTCTGCCTCAAAGTAGGAGTCTTCAACTGTGCTCAACCCCTGAGCTCACTTAAAGATGGTGGCAGACTGCAGAGGGGTTTGCTCATGGCCTGCAGTGAAACCACTGGATATGCATGTGTGTGTGTTTAGACATGCTGCTTAAGTGCCCAAGATTTAAAGCCTAGTGATAGCTTATTTGGGAAACTCAGTCCATTTTCTCCTTAATATTTTAATAGATGATTTAATATATGACAAATATTATATAACTAACATTATACATGCATTGTATATCTATATGTACATATATACGTGCATATATGTGTTTATAAACATACAGATACGCATGTGAACATCATTTTCTTTCACAAATATCTAAAAAGCATGTATAATTTCAGATGAAGAACCTTCAAGCTCTTTCTGGGACAAGATTTGTAGGTCTTGATACAACTAGTTCAAAAATATACTCACAGCCTCCTATGTGCTCCCAACAAGAAGAAAAAACCAACATAACTTATGTCAAGCGTATCCCAGGTTTCACTTGGGGTTTTTCCAAAGGGTCTCCCATAACCAGTCAAACTTATGGACTCTCAAGCTGGAAGGCCCCTTAGAGATCATTTTGTGTCATGTCTTCATTTCACAGATAGGAACAAAGATATAGGGGTGTTTGTGGCAAAGCTATAACCAGAGTACTGTTGTCTAAGTCTGGTGGTGTTGATCTTCTGAATGGCATACACTGCTTCTTCAGCCACTTCTGAATGTCCTAAATAACAACAGACGTTGTTCTGATATTTGGTAAAAACAAAATAGGTGGATTTGCAAGTGCATTGCCTAAAGGTTCTTTGTTACCACTAAGGCCAACACTTGTAAATCTGGAAACTTTCAGCAGAAGGGCAGTGTGTTTGCTATAAAATACAGTCTCCATGGTTTGGCAGTTCTCAGGTTTGAGAAACTCACAATCTTGCTTCTTCTGTAGAAAGGGAGTCACATGAATGCACTGACAATCCCCCCTTCCATCCAAAGTAGGCTAAAGGCACCAAGACACATGTCAGTCAAGGCAGCAAGGTAGAATGGGATAAATACACAGGGGAATAAGGGTCAGGAATCCTGGGATCTCCACCCGGCTCCACACAAATATGGTCTGACCCAGACAGGCTATTTCATCAACCAAGGCCCCAGAAATCTGTATTTTAACAAACTCTCCAAGTGATTCTGTTGCAACCTGAAGTTTGAGAACCATTGGCTCAATATAATTTCTTCAAGTTGCTTAGGACTCTGCATTTTGAAGCTCAGCTTCCCTTAAGGAGAACTGAGCTCTGGTGGTGGTATTACTAATACCACCAGATTGACTACTGAATAAGGCATGATAGTACAATTATTTGAGGCAAGGACTTCAGAGCCAGATATCCTGGGTTTGAATCCTAGCTCTGAAATTTATTAGCTATGTGACCTTAGGCAAATGAATTAACTCCCCCGTGCCTCACGTTGCTCATCTGTAAAATGGTGCTAAATGATGGTACCTACTTTATAGAACTGTGTGAGGATTAAATGAGTTAAGAAAGGCTGAATGCTTAGAATACTACCTGACACTCGGCGGTGCCAGGTAATAACTATTACTACTTTAAGTAATAACTATTACTACTTAGGCCTGGAGCTTTTTCCTTTCTATTTACTGTAGATTCTTTTAACTTATTGCCCATTAAAAAATATTTCTTAGGCACCCATCACATGTCAGGTACCATGATCCCCTGTAATTCTCACCAGATTATCGAGAAAATACGTCTCGGTTATATACCGGATAGTGACGCAGCTGCTGCTTTGGTCTCTTTCTAAAGAACAATGAATATTTTAGCACACCCTGAAGAGTTTGCTTCAAGTAAGAAGCAACTAGAAAAAATGCTTTGACCAACGTACAGGTACAGCAGAAGGAACAACGTCACCAATTTTGAGAGGGATAGGGATATCTGTCTCTTGTTCGCTGCTCTTTACTCAGGCCATAAACATACTTAAGTCTCCATCATCTGAAAAGAAGCTTCCTCAGTCCACTATCACCCATCTTCTTTGAACACTAGTTTTTTGGAAACTGCTCTATTAAAGGCCAACAGCAATTTCCTGACTGCTCCTGCCTGGTCCATTTCCCCTTCCTAAGGTATCTGGGGGTATAGAACACTTCCTCATCCTTTGTCTTCCATCACAGCATCCTGTCTTGGTTTTCTTCCTGGCCTACTTCTGAAAGTAAGTTCTTAGCTACACATGAATTCTCTCTCTTTCCTCAAATATATACCCCTTCTCTAGGATATTTGTTTTCGTCATTTTTGAGTCACGATGGACCCTTCCTTCTCCCTTTTGCCTCATAGGAATGGTATCCTTTCCCTTCCACATATGAAGTTTACCAGCCCATACATACCTGGTTGTAAGCAGATGCCCCACTTTTGATCATATTCATAATTTAAGGTGGTTGCACACCAGGGCCCACTGCGATCTCCATCATGAATGCACTCATGGTGCCAGGTCCCATTAACTAAGAATGGAAATTCACAAGGTCTCCCATAGGAGTTCCCATCTCTAGTATAGATCTCTGTGGGTTGGGGAGAAAGTAGAGGAAAGAAGAGTTAAAAACTGGATAATCAGCTTTAGTTAACTAATTTCTAAAACTGTTGTGAAACAAAGATTATGTTTTCACATGTATGAGAATATAGTATCTGGGTAGGCTGCACAGTGTGGAGATTCAGAGCATGGATGCCGGCTCCCCCACTGATCATCTGTGCGTCTGTGGGCAAGCTTTCCAACCTCTATCAGTCTCAGTTTCTGCATTTGCAAATTAGGAATAATGACATGGGGCTCATGGGCTTGTTCATGAGATTCTATGAGATGATCCATGTAAAGCTTCATTAACTGTGATGCGATGAAGAGCTAGAAGATTCCAGCTTTACCAAGTAAGGATCAACTGACTACTGCGGGTAGCAGAGTACTTCACCAGAAGGGGTGCCCCGCTTGAGATTAAACTGACACTCTATTTTCTTTAGTAAGAGTGAGGCTAGAAAAATACCTTGGAATCACTGAGGCTGGTTGTGGACTTTGAAACTAACTGTGCAGTTAGAGAGATGCACAAATAGCCCTGTTGTTTACAGTCTGGTGGTAGAACTGAGGCTGTGCATTTTGAGGAAGGAGGACGAAGGGCTGCTGAGTCTCTCAGCAGTCTCTTGGAGAGGGCAGGACATGGTAATTCAGGTTCTGAAAGAAGAACCAGCTTCAGCTAGGCAGTCATGGAACCAGCTGGTGACCAGCAAGGTAGCAGAACTAGCTTTTCCTTTTAACAATTTCCTCTGGTACACAGAGAGGAACTGAAAAATTATTCTAACCTCAAATATGTCTGGAAATGCTAGAGGAAGTGCTAAATACTTATGTTGATAACAGTTCTTTTGGAGAGGTGTCTTATAGAACAGCTAACCCTGTGACTATCTCGCTCACTTTTTTCCATAGCCTTAATTTGTTTAAAACCGTGGTTGTTACCAGATCAAATAATGACTATTAGGTAAAGCATAGTAATCAGATCTTAGCATCATTTACCAGGCTATTAGGGTCCCTCAAAACGTCTCATAGATTTGCTTGAAAGTGTGCTTAAGGTAGAATTTGATTCCATATCCTTTATTATTCTCAAATGTTCATTTAACTTAAGTGTGAGACTTAATTTGACAGTTTAGAATGTATTAAGCAGCAGTACAGCAAAAGGAAGAGTAATCTAGATGCTTTTACTTGCAAACAGTCTTTTAAGGAACATTGGGTTTTCCTCTGACATATAAATGGTTTTGAACAGTGTACTTTTGTTAAAGAGTAATTTGACCTTATATTTTATAAGGATTCTGCTTATTAGCATGTTTTATTTTTAACCATACCAAAACTCCCAATAGCTCATGACCAATTTCTCTTCCCAAATTACAGCACTTAAAAGGAGAGTCCCTGAGCACAATGACTATCATTTGTAGAACCATCAGGGTTTTTTTGTAAAACCTTGTGTTTCTGTAATACAAAGTACTTTCACTTGTTCTTTCCCATAAGCCCACAAGATCAGTAGGGCAAGTATTACACTTGTTTGTGAAATCCCCATTTTTGCAAAGTTAAGTGAAACATTCAGTCATTCAGCTGTGCCAGAAATGAGAACTGACTCTCTGATTAGAGTCCTTGACATATAAGGACAACTTGTGACATCAATGGCTGCTTTCTCAGGTTCCAAGGTAGTGTCATAGCTCAAAGCTGGGCTTCAATTAAAACGCTCTCCTGTTCACAATATGCTTTGAAGAATGATAACATGGAACAACCACCACAAGAGCAGCAGCTAAATTATGCTAACTGCTCACTAAGGGTTCTTTTTTTAAATAGATCTTTATTGGGGTATAACTGCTTCACAATACTGTGTTAGTTTTATTCTTGCACATCGTTCGATGCTACTGGACCTCTTAAGTCCCAAGCGTCTCCCCAGAGACACAGGCTTTCTTGAGAAGAACCTTCTCTGAATGTATGAATTTATGGTGATGGCAGCCTTAAGACAGCAGCTTATTCTACGATAGGCACAAATTTGTGAGATGAGATGCTTACATGGAAAACATTTTTTTTCTGGCCGCATGGCACTGCATGCGGGATCTAGTTCCCCGACTAGGGATCGAACCCGTGCCCCCTGCATTGGGAGCACAGAGTCTTAACCACTGGACTGCCAGGGAAGTCCTGAAAACTAACATTAATCTCTTTGGTAACACAAGACAAAATAGTTTCAATGTTTAGAGAGCTCGACAGGCTTCTGAGTTGCTCAGAATGTAGACACTTCCACAGCCACCCCTCCACTGTCTACCTCCTCTGCATGATTCACCAAACATTCAAAACTTGAAGACTGCTAGTGAGGTCAAGATATCTTAATGATATAAATGCATACCTGGATGCTAGTCAAGAGCAATTTATTCATAAAATTTATACAGCTAAAATTTTTCTCTGAGAGAAACATGGCTCACACAGGATGGGGGTTGGGGAGAGAGGTAACCCAGGACACAACGACAGATAAATGTTCTTATATCAGAGGTAAAAAAAAAAAGAAATTATACAGCAAAAGCCAAGGGAGAAATAAAGAAGCTAAATTTGGCCTTCCCTGGTGGCGCAGTGGTTGAGAGTCTGCCTGCCGATGCAGGGGACACGGCTTCGTGCCCCAGTCCGGGAAGATCCCACGTGCCGCGGAGCGGCTGGGCCCATGAGCCATGGCCGCTGAGCCTGCGCGTCCGGAGCCTGTGCTCCGCAATGGGAGAGGCCACAACAGTGAGAGGCACAAAAAAAAGAAGCTAAATTTGGGGAACACAATGCTGGTTTTGAGCCTTAGCTTTGCTGTAACAAGCTGGGTTACCTTGAACTTCATTTTGTTGAACTCAGGTATCTTATCTTTCTCATTCTGTACAATTAGACAGGAAGGAGGGGGCAGGCACCAACATGAGGAGTCTGAGAGAGCAGTCCTAGGGGAAGTCCCTAACTTAAGACAGCAGTCTCCAACCCAAGAACAGGAAGGGACTGCATAAATTTAAAAGAGTAGAATTGCCAGGACTTAATATTTGATTGAATTTGAATGGTGGGAGAAGAAAGCAGGGCAACTCTAGAGTGACTTGTAGATTTCTGACATATGCAACTTCGATGGTACAAGTCACCTGGAGAGGAATGAAGAAGAGGCACGTTTGGCCCTGGCCTCTGTGCATGTTAAAACTCGAGGTATATGTTGATAAGTCAGGACTACATGCATCTTTTCTTAGAAATTTTTAAGTTTCTTATCTGGAAATTTAGTGTTCCAAATACTGTATTTGCTAAGGTCACGAAACACTCTATGCCTATGGGCTCTTGCTGGTGAGCACTGTTTAGCTTTCTCTGGGGTGACACCCTAGGTGGGTTCCTTTTGTTTGTTTTTTAATTAATTAATTAATTTTATTTTTGACTGTGTTGGGTCATCGTTGCTATGCACGGGCTTCCTCTAGTTGTGGCGAGCGGGGCTACTCTTCATTGCGGTGCACGGGTTCTCATTGAAGTGGCTTCTCTTGTTGTTCTCATTGGCTCTAGGTGTGTGGGCTCAGTAGTTGTGGTTTGCGGGCTCTAGAGCACAGGCTCAGTAGTTGTGGCGCACAGGCTTAGTTGCTCCATGGCATGTGGGATCTTCCTGGACCAGGGCTCGAACCCGTGTCCCCTGCATTCGCAGGCGAATTCTTGACCACTGTGCCACCATGGAAGTCCCCTAGGTGAGTTCGTAATCTTTTCTGTGCTACTGATCACTTTGGCAGCCATGTGAAGAACATGAGCCCCCTTCTCAGCAGAATATTATAAATGCATAAAATAAAACACATAGGATTACAAAGAAAACCAGTTACGTTGAAATAAAGGCATTTTGGGGACTGAGGAATTTATAATTACAACTATGTCCCTCAAAAGAATTAGGAGCAGGAGACAGAAAGAGCCCTGCCAAGAAAATTATCTTTTCTAATCCTTGAACAAATACAAGGAAACAAGTCAAATCCAGTTCAAAAGGCAATTTGTTTGGTTCCATGTTTTCTCTTAGCTGCCAAGTTACAGAAGGGCTTTTATAGCACAAAATTTAAGCTTGCCATTAAGTGGTATCCAGAAAGCAGTTGCTCTTTTTTTTTTTTTTTTTTTTTGCGGTACGCGGGCCTCTCACTGTTGTGGCCTCTCCCGTTGCGGAGCACAGGCTCCGGACGCGCAGGCTCAGCGGCCATGGCTCATGGGCCCAGCTGCTCCGCAGCATGTGGGATCTTCCCAAACTGGGGCACGAACCCGTGTCCCCTGCATCAGCAGGCGGACTCTCAACCACTGCGCCACCAGGGAAGCCCAGTTGCTCTTTAAGGTTAGGAGGAAGGTAGCTAGCAGAAGCAGACTTTTCAACTACTTAAGGGATGAGGACTAAAGAAAAGGAAAATCCCATCTCTGATTCTCTAATATTTCCCGTAACAGCAGAACCTGACATCTCAGAAGCCGCTGCATCTTCACTAGGAAACAGAAAGAGGTTCCCCTAGGAGAAAAAATTGTGCAGACAACAAGAAGAATGGGAGGCCAAATTTAGCTTAAGAGAAGAGGAAAATCTCTGTAAAGCTATGTAAATGTACAAAGAAGAGCACAGACAATAGTTAAGACTTAGATAATTAAATATATATACATATATATATATATATATATGCACCAACATTTGATGTAAGTTAGAGCAACATAATGAAAAAAAGATTTGCTTGGGTAATTTACATTTAGAGGTTTAAAAAATGAATCTACTCTTTCTTTCTAAACTCAGAAATTTGTTATCACTGAGTCTCTAGACTCAAAACAAAGTTCATGATCAGCTCCCCCAAAGGCAACAGAGACAGTTTCAGACTTACGATGGTTTGACTTATGATTTTTCGACTTTGTGATGGTGTGAAAGCGGGACTCATTCCATGGAAACCGTACTTTGAATTTGGTCTTTCCCTGGGCTCTCAGTATGTGGTACAATCCTCTCTCATGATGCTGGGCAGCAGCAGCCACAGCTCCCAGGCAGCCACACGGTCACGAAGGTAAACAACTGACACACACCACTCTGTTTTTCACTTTCAGTACAGTATTCAATAAACTACATGAGATAGTCAACACTTTATTTTAAAATAAGCTTTGTGGTAGATGATTTTTCCCAACTGTAGGCTAATGTAAGTGTTCTGAGCACATTTAAGGTAGGCCAGGCTATGATGTTCATTAGAAGTGTATTAAATGCATTTTTGACTTATGATATTTTCAACTTATGATGGGTTTATAGGGACATAACCCCATTGTTAGTGGAGGAAGATCTGTATTCATATACTTATTTTTGGAAGGAAGTGAGGAAAAAGTCCACTGTTAAAATGTTGAATCATAAATTCAAACATCAAAGTGTGATAGCCATGCCAAAAATAAAAGTAAAGCCCGCAAGACTCTTAAAGTTTTTCCATTACATCCAAATCTGCAGACAAGAAAAAATTCATTTCCTTTTTTTTTCCTTTCTCTTTCTTCTTTTTTAACTTAGAATAGGTTCAGCTTTACTAGATCATTTGACTTTTATCCTGTGTAGAGGACTTCCTGTTCCTCTAACATTTCCTTTTCTCTGGAGTTCAGGATGTAATCATAGGAAGTACATATGCTCAGGCATCGGAGAGATTTCGAATCCCAGGGTGCCACAGAATGGCTGCAAGACCTCTGACAAGGCACCTAACCTCTCCTAGCCTTGCCTGTTAAAGGAAGCAAACGGCACTGACGTCGGTGTCTGGAACTAAACACCAGCTCACTCCCCTCACAAGTGTATGACTCTCCTTGTGGTCAGTGGTGCATGTTCAAGGCCACTTTCACCAAATACAGCAGCAAGTGAGTCAAAGTGCCTCTCCAGTACTCACCATGGTAAGGCTGGGCACAGAGGTTTTCCTCTGAGCCTCCTTTTTTCCAGACGTCAGATGAATTGGTACTTGCTATGGCATGTCCACCCTTCAGAGTCAACCTGTACTGGGCAGCTCCGTACAGAGAGTGGTGCTCACATTTCCACCACAGCATGGCATTGGAGTCACAGCTGAACATTCTCAAGGAATCCACGGGTTTGGTAATGTCTAGGCCAAGGCACTTCTGGGATTGCAAATGAAAGAGTCGATGCTGGGACACCCACTTCCACAACATGTCCTTGGCTTCATCACAGTCCTTTGCCACTATCCAGTCATTCAGTGGCGTGATGCACTTGCCTGTGTTTTCATTAACGATGGTGAATGAATCATTACCTGAGACAAGACAGGCAGAAAAGACATTTCAGGATTCTGAATTACGTGGTTGATATGCCCTGGCCCCTGTTTGCTAAGGAGAGTCTGAGCACCCCTGGACTGTTAAGACCCTCCAAGCTGTATAAACTGTAATGTTCTACACAAGGTCGGAGGACAGTGAGAGCCAGAGAGGCAGTTCAGTGTTGTGTAAGAGCATGAGCTCTGGAGCCAGTCTGCCTGGGTTTATAGCTTGCCTCTGCTACTTACCGGCCATGTGATCAGGATGTTATTTACCTGCTATGCCTCAGCTTCCTCCTTTGTAAAACAGTACTTCATAGGGTAGATGTGAGGATAAAATGAGCTCATACATGTAAAGCACTTAGAATAGTATGCATATTTGTTATTGCCATTCACTCAACTATTTCTCCCCCTTATTTAGTAAGATGAAGAAACTCCTTAGTTTTCATCTTCTTTAGATAAGTGACCTGTAGTTAATGAAAGATATCCTGAGCTTATTCAGGACTGCAATTCTGTCTTGCTTACACTTTGGCTACTACAGCAGGGTAAATTATTATGTAACATTAATGTGTCTGAGAGGAAATAGGGTAGAAGCAGAATAGTGAGATAAAAGGATGAGAGGAAATGGTGGCCTGGGTTCTGACGGTAGGGGGACCTATGACAAGCTCCACTGTTGAACCTCCAGGAAGGTGACAGGATGCCCCTGGGGAGGGGATGTGGGGACTGACCACCTGGATCGCCCGGGAAGGTCAAACCTGAGCTCCAGAAATCACCTGAGCCACAGGATTCAAGACCCAGTAGGTTTGGACAACGGGAAACTCAGAAGTAATCAGTGTGAGCTGAGGGCAAAGGGAGGGATCTCCCTGAATGCCTCCCTGGCAGTTTTGCATGAGCTGGGGAAGACCTCAGTAGTGACAGAAACTGAATTTCTGTTAATCTGGTAGAATGGGACCTCAGAACAAAACTTAATTTGATTTTATGAAAAGAAAGTAGTACACTGCTTCTTGCACACCTGAGTTTGTGGAGCAAGAGTCACATCTGCTACAGAAAACCACAATTGAACAATTTGGTCAGTGCTTTTACAAAGAAACATTTTCCGACAAAGAAACACTTTTTGAAGGTATAGCACAGAACCTCACGTTGGTGAGCTGAAATAGTTTAGACAAACGTAAGGAATCTTTGTCAATGAACCAAAGGGTTCAGCAGAAGGAGCTGTAAGATTTTAGTTCTCAAAAGGCACTCTGATTTTGATACCAGCCTCACATTCAGTGGTTTTACTAACACTAAACACCTTTTCTAGTAATAATTCACAGGCTTGCAGAGTTAAAAATTCTCACACTAAGTAAGGCCTTGAGGGGAAATTTCACCATGCAAATAACAACTATAAAATTAAGTCCAATTCCAGTTTGAACTTTGGACGGAAGTTTTGTTTGTTTTAAATAGCAGTAGCAGGGGCTTCCCTGGTGGCGCAGTGGTTGAGAGTCCGCCTGCCGATGCAGGGGACACGGCTTCGTGCCCCGGTCCAGGAAGATCCCACATGCCGCGGAGCAGCTGGGCCCGTGAGCCATGGCGGCTGAGCCTGCGCGTCCGGAGCCTGTGCTCCGCAACGGGAGAGGCCACAACAGTGAGAGGCCCGCGTACCGCAAAAGAAAAAAAAAAAAGCAGTAGCAGCACCAAGAGAAACAACAGGAACAAGAACAAAATCCTTTAAAACTTTCTTTCTGCTTTCAAATTGGTATTTTAAAATACTGCCTAGGGTTGCAGCTAGATCTGTTTGGATAGCAGCTTCCATCCCTCACTCTTCTTTGACATCACTCTGCCATTCTCTATTTTATGGGCACAGCTTGGAAGGATAGTTAACAAAAAAAAGGAAAATGTACTATTTTAGAAGATTATCAGACTGTGATGTACCTCTTTCCCAACCTATTCCCTCTCACCTCTCCTGTGTTCCAAAGTATCAGGAATTACCGCAGAAAATAAGAAGTCTGCTTCTGCAGGAGAGTGGGCGGTGGCCACCCCTGCTGGAACTGTCCCCTCTCTTGCCCTATAATCTCTCTGCACATTATAATCTTTCCTGGGCACTTTGCTCTGTGCCCTTTGACCCCAGCTTTGCCTACCTTTGCAATCTGGATTTCTAGATTTTCTAAGTTGCCTTTGCAGAATGCAATGGATTAGCTACAGCTCTTAGAATAGTGGAAAGAGCAGTGGAATAAGGAGTTAGGGTCCTAGACTGAAGACTTACCTCTGCTATTGGTTAGCTGGGAGACCTTGGGGAAGTCAATTAATCTCCTCAGGGTCTTCTAATCTCCAAATGTAAGATGAAAGCAGTGGATATAAGAAATCTAAGTCACTTCCAGTACTAACATCCTATGCTTCTACTAACTGAGTTTTTCTAGCCTTGTAGGCTTTACAGGCCTGTGCTAAGTTCATTGCATATTGTTCTTAAACAGATGTCCACAACTTTATTATGTCATGCTAGTAGAATTTTAGGTCATTTGAATTCCATCTGTATTGGGCATGTGCACTTAAGTGACAGTGCTGCTTTATAAGTACTCTTTAGAAGAGAAAAAAAATTTAACCTTTCCCATTTACTGTATGTTTAACTTTTAGGACACCCATGGACTTAACAAGCTTGTAGGACCTCTGAAAGACTACAGGAGAGGTGTGGAGTAGCTACATTGAATAGGAATTGCCAAGCTTCTTACCTAATCGCAAACATCTGTGATTATAGATACTTGCCTCATTCTAAATCTGTCTTTTAACCAAGTATGTAATATCAATGCTTGACACCTATAGTGATCACTTAGCAAATACATTAATTATTGATATAATTTAAGGAAACTTGTTATTAGCCTTCATACATGATGTATGTGTAAGCATTCGTACATAATACATAACGTAGGGAGAGTCTTGTACTCATGATGTTTTCCCCTATCTTTCTTTACCCTTAAGAAGAAGCGTTCAGTCTGCCCCAGTCTTGTGACCCTATTGGGAGGGTAGGTTGAAGAGTGGGAAGAAGAACTAAGAAGGTGTGAAAATAATTTATTTAGAAAATTTGTTTAATAAGGGTCTATGACATATATCAGAAATGTATTACACTTTGAAAAGGTGATTGCAGAGCAATTTATAAAACAGATTCTTTATTGATAGCCCTATATTGCATCTTGTTCACTTTATACTGGCCCTAAATGGAATTTTAATATTTACCTACAAATACAATATTGGGACAAGTCTAAAAGACAGAGGTTGATGAAAAGAAGCCTCAACACCTCTAGCAGCACTTTTTAATGTTTCGTTTTATATAAACATTTTACTGGTGTTTGAGAGGAAATGGCTACATAGCATTATCATAATTGAAAATGAATTTTTAGACCATCACAGGAAAACTATTTCTTATTGTCTGATTGTGAAGTAACTCCTTTGTTACAAGCCCTAAACCAAAGAGTTCTGCACATTCCAAAGAGAAGTTGGACCTCAACTTTTTGTAACCACAGACAAATGGAGAAGAGATGGCTTGGGAAGGCAAGAAGGATGAAGACTGCAGCTTTTTTAGTTTCAGGGGAACTTCCACAGCCCACACTGCTAAGCATTTTGTGGAGCTGCTACCATGTGTGCACAGAGTGTACACTAGGAGAGACTCAGAAGTCTGGATTTGCCAGTTCAAAAACAGGTCCTCCTGCGTGCAGCAGCGGGGAGACCCAACTCAGCCAAAAATAAATAAATAAAGCCAAAACAAACAAACAAAACACAGGTCCTGAAGTGACACCTGGGTCCACATCAGTGTACTAGCAGTCAGAAAGTCATGGGGTTCAGACTGGGTGGTGTGGGCTGGTGAGAACCTCAGAAGTCCCTGAAGAATGAGTTTACTTCAAGCTGCTGGCTCTCCAAGGAGGCAAAAAAAGTTAACTAAGCAATTGGCATTTCCCCAAGGACACAGAGGTACTCCTCCAGCGTCTGAGCAATGGAGACCACCTGCGCAAACCTAGCTGCGTACATGGGATGGAGTGCACGCCATCACCAGCATCATGAAGCCGGCATACTGCCAACAAGCTACCCAAGTGGCTAGGGTTTCAAAATTCCAGCGCTTCCCTTAATAGGGCCACAAGTCTGGTCTGATGGTGCGTGTAAGCTGATCAGAGCAGCTGCTCAAGGTGGGGAAGGATGCAGGAAAACAAATACCTGCGAGGACCTAGTGCAGGAAGAATGGCGTTAAGCTGGTGCTCTTTGCTTTGGGTTAATGAGAAAGGCCAGGGATTGCAGAGACTGCAAAAATTAAGGAAGTCTTGAGTTCTATGGGGGAGACAAAACAGATAAGACTAAAGCAAATGTAGATGGAAACCAAGAGTATAGTGATTGAAAGGCTAGAGTGTTTTGACTATAGTTAGTCGCTGCGGTGAAAATTTTCTCTCTGGATTAGGGGGCAGGCAGAACAGAATTTCTCACAGCAGTAAAGGCCTTTAGGTAGTTTCCAACATGGAGGATCAAAGAACACAGAAATGTGAATCAGCACAGGGTCAACTAAAAAGTTCTGAATGTAGATAAGACGATGCCACTCATACGCTGAACAAACTATAACTCAGATAGTAACTTAGTTTAGCTGCAAAGAAAGTAAATGCCACAAGCAAACTGAAGCTTTTCAAAAACTCCCTCGACCATCTTTTACTTCCTCATCTAGACAAGATGACGGAAGTGATAGGTAGGGACGGCTCACGGATTGCCTATTAAGCGGCCAGACTAAGAAACAAAATCCTCAGCGCACCTTTGGCCAAGGCAAAAAGAGAAAGTAAAAGCATACTCCAGGTGCTGCGAAGGGGTTGGTGCGGCAAGCACTGCCCAGAGCATCAGCGATCCTGGTCCTGCTTCTGAAGCGACAGGCAGGAGGTCTCCGGGCAAGCAACCTGAGCTCCACCGCGGGACCACCGGCCTCTGGGGTAGGGCATGGGGCGGTCGTCTGGAGCTGATAAGGCAAGTAGAAGAAACGCTCGCTGCTCGAGGCACTGGGGGAGGGCATCATAACAGAGTCACGGCCATGGTCACCGGAGGAGACATGGCTTTTTGATGTGCACCATGAGCGCAGTGAAGTCAGGGCATCGTTACTCATTCTGGCGCTGTGGGTGGAAAGCTCCTCTTGACATTGAGTGGCCAAGGTGACCAAGGGACGAAGGAGGGGCGAGATGGGCGGGATGGGGCTTGGGGCGGGGGTGTTAAGGAGCCCTATACTCTAGGGAAGCAAGATTTTAGAGGAGAGAGGACGAGGAAGGAGCGGGAGCCTCGTTCTGAAAAGACTCTGGGTGCCTCCGCTACGGTGGACTCCTCGCCCTCAGCACGAGAAAAGCCCGGCGCTCCCACGCCCCACCCAGCCCTCCTCCGGGACCCCGGGGGGTAATGGAGCTGCTTCTCCCTGGACCTCCCTTCGGCTCACTTGTCCGGCTCCAGCCCCTAGCAAAGCAGAGGTGACGTGACCCCGGAGCGCAGCCCTAACCCGAACTGAGGAAAGTCAGCCGGCCTGGCAACGTCGAGGTCCCTAGCCGGCCGGCGAGCGGACGCGCCCGCGGTTACCTGAGCGGTCAGAGGGCTCCACCAGACCGAAGCACGGGAGGAGCAGCACGAGCAGCTCCGCCGCACGGAGAAGGGTGGCCCAGCGCGTCCTCATCCTGAGCCGGCTCGGGCGGGTCAGTCGAGTCCTCGGGGGCACTCAGCACCCAGCACTCCCGCTGCGCGCAGTCAGCCCCGCCAGCGCCTTTGGCCCCTGGCTTCCCCCGGTGCTCCGGACCCGCCCCCGCCGCTCTCGGCCAATCGGATCAGCACGTCCTCGGTCCCAGGGCGTGGGGGGGGCGGTGCGGATACAAGGCGGGAAGACGATGCGTAAGGAGCTCTGCGCACCTGCGAAGGGCGGCCCCGCGAGGAGGCGGGTGGTGAGCGTCAGGCCAGAGGGCAGAGCGTCACCCAGACTAACGGATGAGGGGGGCCTGCGGCCCGCCGCTTCTTCAGTAAAGTTGAGGAGACGCGGCCCTATGCTGGGACTTGGCACTGCCCTGGTGAGTGTTCATTTTAGGACCTTGATTTCTGCCTAGCCCCCCTCAGTCAGGCAAGACTTCTTCCTTTTGCACGGTTGGCCTGGGAAGGCACCCACATCCCCTCGTACCCCAAAGAGGGAAATGTGCACCCATCCTGTTACAGCTGCGGTCGAGCCAAAGAATTCAGTCGTCCTTGGCAACGTCTTGCGTATTTTGATAGTGCAAACAAAGGTGAGGTAATGGCACAATGAGGTTCGACCCACAGTTGTTAAAGAATTAAAAGCAAGAGCTATTCGAGTGACCCTACTCTTTTCTTAATAATTAAACAGCAACAATAATAATCCAATAGAAATGTGGAAGTCTGCATCCAAAACTGGTAATTGTGAGAGTAGAATTTATCCTCAGCCTGTGGGAACCGCCATCATTATAAACAGGGTGATCTAAGTTACCTGGATCTGAATGTCCTGTATTTTTAAACCCGTATTTACTGAGCGCATGGTGTGTGCCGGGGATGGCCTCCCTCCCTCCCTACAGGGTGAATTCTTCCAGGAAGAGGTGAATAGGAAGTTCACCTTTTCTGATGCCAACCACCAAGGCTTGGATGATGGCTTCCAAAGCTCCCTTGGCCCTGTTCTCTCACCAAGCCCCTGCCTTTCGGTTCAGTGTATATATTGAGCACCTGTCAGCACAGGAACTGGGCACTTCCCAGGATGAGATCAAAGGATGACACCCTGCCCTCTCCAGCTTACTGAGTACTGGGGGAGAGTGAGGCACACACAGTAAATCAGGGCAGAATGAATGGGGAGACTCCACAAAGCTTCAAGGAAGGCAACACCTCAAATGGGCCTTGAAGCATGGGTAATGGGTAGGCATTTGACCAGGCACAGCTGGTGGGAGGAAAATACTGACAGAACAGAGGCAGGAAAAGGCAAAGCAGTGTCAGAAGATAGTCAAGAGTCCCGTGTGGCCACCCTGCAGGGTGCAGGTGCGTGTTGAAAGAAGCTGTCATGCAGGCCTAAGTGGAAATGACAGCAGAAAAGTGAGATGTGGCTATTTTGTGAAATGCCTTGAACAAGATATTAAAGACTTTGACTTAATTCTGTAGGGAATGGGCAGTGGCAAGTTCTGGGTAAGACAATCTGCTACTGCTCTGATTCCCTCGACGTCTGTGGCTGCTTACCTTTCTGATCCTGCCCAGCTTGGAGCTCCTTGACAGCAGTGATCTTTTTTTCTTCATTAATAGAACCAGGCCTGTCTCAGAGTGAGCTCTCGATAAATATTAGTTTACTTAATTAATGAGTGCCTAAAGCTGCTACCTTAGCCTAGGGCGGTATGAGCTCTGGCTTGCATTATATTGCAATAGTTTCTCAATTAACCTCACTGCCAACAGCTGTTAGCCTCTCAGGAAAGTGAAGGCTTCTAAACATGGTCTGAAACGTGCTGCCTTTCCTTCACTCACACCCTTTCAGTGCTACTTGCTTATAGCAGGGGTTCCTAAATGGGAGTTCAGGGGGATTGTGAACCCCTGAAATTGTATGCAGCTTTATGAATGCTCTTTCCTTTCTTTCTTTTTCTTTCTTTCTTTCTTTCTTCCTTCCTTCCTTCCTTCCCTCCCTCCCTCCCTCCCTTCTTCCTTTCTTCCTTTCTTTCTTTCTTTCTTTCTTTCTTTCTTTCTTTCTTTCTTTCTTTTCTTTTCTTTTCTTTTCTTTCTTTTCTTTTCTTTCTTTCTTATGAGGAGGGGTCCAAGGCTTTCATGAGAGTCTCAAAGAAGGCCATTCCTTCAAAGAAGGAAGAAAATTCCATGTAAGATAAAGCAAGCCCCTCTATGACCCCACTCTTTGTCTTTAATTACTTTCCTATGTCACTCCTTGATTCAAGCAACCTGTCTAAATGTCTTGCCTTTTCCTATCTCTGCCCATATGTTTATATTTTCCCCTATCAAGAATTCCTCTTTTCCCCCATCCTTGTCTTAGTTCCACCTTTCCAGTTAAGGCCCTGCTCAAATCTCATACTTTATATAAAATGTTTCTAAGACAGTCTCTAACCTTCCGGGATTCCAATCATCGGTAGAAGGTACATTCTGTTCCCTTGGTAGTGCTACCTCCTGCGGCTATTTTTTCTGTAAGTACATGTGCCTTGACATTCCACCTAGGTTATAGATCCTAAATAAACATTTATTGGCTATGGTGACAGTAGAAAGCAGTGTATCCTTTAAGCCTCAACTTGAATGTCACTTCCTCAAAGAAACCTTTCTTGACTCTGCAGGCTAGGTGAGCTTCCTCTGTGACAGGTTCTCAGTGCATGCCACACTTTGTCTTGATAGCACTTAGCACAGCTGGATTAAATAATTACGTGCTTGCACGTTTGTTGAATGTCTGTCTCCCTCCCCAGGCCATAGGACCCATGAATGTGGTGACTGTATCTATTTTAGTCACTTCTATGTTCGCAGTACCTAGCCCATGAGTTGCTGGATGAATAAAAGAATAAATACGTGGTAAATGCCTCATAAATGGTGCAGGTAACAGGAGGTCTAGGTATTTAAAAGAGGGAGAAATCAGGGTGAAAGTGAGGGTCTGCAGGCCTTGATCTTCCCAGACCAGGGCGTGAACCCATGTGCCCTGCATTGGCAGGTGGATTCTTAACCACTGCGCCACCAGGGAAGTCCCATTTCACTACTATTTATTACTATTATACTCATTGTGGAAACTGAAACAACACAGACAGTATCAACAACTTAACCATGGTCAGTAGCCATAAGTGAAGATACCAAGAATTTGCATGAGTGTGTGTGGTTGTTACTATTATTTTATTGCCAGTTACAATTAAGGAGAGGGAGTATGAACTTTTAGGACCCCTGAAGTCATGTTTTTTTTTTTCTTCTTTAACATCTTTATTGGAGTATAATTGCTTTACAATGGTGTGTTAGTTTCTCCTTTATAACAAAGTGAATCAGCTATACATATACATATATCCCCAAATATCCTCCCTCTTGAGTCTCCCTCCCACCCTCCCTATCCCACCTGTCTAGGTGGTCACAAAGCATGGAACTAATCTCCCTGTGCTATGCAGTTGCTTCCCACTAGCTATCTATTTCACATTTGGTAGTGTATATATCTCCATGCCACTCTCTCACTTTGTCCCAGCTTACCCCTCCTTCTCCCTGTGTCCTCAAGTCCATTCTCTACGTCTGAGTCTTTATTGCTGTCCTGCCCCTAGGTTCTTCAGAACCTTTTCTTTTTTTAGATCCCATATATATGTGTTAGCATAGGGTATTTGTTTTTCTCTTTCTGACTTCACTGTGTTTCACAGACTCTAGGTCCATCCACCTCACTACAAATAACTCAATTTCATTTCTTTTTATGGCTGAGTAATATTCCATTGTATATATGTCCCACATCTTCTTTATCCACTTCATCTGTCAATGGACACTTAGGTTGCTTCCATGTCCTGGCTATTATAAATAGTGCTGCAATGAACATTGTGGTACATGACTATTTTTGAATTATGGTTTTCTCAGGGTATAGCCCAGTAGTGGGATTGCTGGGTCATATGGTAGTTCTCTTTTTAGTTTTTTAAGGAACCTCCATACTGTTCTCATAGTGGCTGCATCAATTTACATTCCCACCAACAATACAAGAGGGTTCCCTTTTCTCCACACCCTCTCCAGCATTTATTCTTTGTAGATTTTTACATGATTGACATTCTGACCCGTGTGAAGTGATACCTCATTGAAGTTTTGACTTGCATTTCTCTAAGGATTAGGAATGTTGAGCATCCTTTCATGTGTTTGTTGGCAATCTGTATATCTTCTTTGGAGAAGTGTCTATTTAGGTCTTCTGCCCATTTTTGGATTGGGTTGTTTGTTTTTTTGATATTGAGCTGCATGTATATTTTGGAGATTAATCCTTTGTCAGTTGCTTCGTTTGCAAATATTTTCTCCCATTCTGAGGGTTGTCTTTTCGTCTTCTTTATGCTTTCCTTGGCTGTGCAAAAGCTTTTAAGTCTCAGTAGGTCCCATTTGTTTACTTTTGTTTTTATTTCCATTTCTCTAGGAGGTGGGTCAAAAAGGATCTTGCTGTGATTTATGTCATAGAGTGTTCTTCCTGTTTTCCTCTAAGAGTTTTTATAGTGTCTGGCCTTACATTTAGGTCTTTAATCCATTTTGACTTTATTTCTGTGTATAGTGTTAGGGAGTGTTCTAATATCATTCTTTTACATGTAGCTGTCCAGTTTTCCCAGCACCACTTATTGAAGAGGCTGTCTTTTCTCCATTGTATATTCTTGCCTCCTTTATCAAAGGTAAGGTGACCATATGTGCGTGGGCTTATCTCTTGGCTTTCTATCCTATTCCATTTATTTTATATTTTTGTTTTTGTGCCAGTACCATACCGGCACGATTACTGTAGCTTTGTATTATAGTCTGATGTCAGGGAGCCTGATTCCTCCTGCTCCGTTTTTCTTTCTCAGGATTGCTTTGGCTATTTGGGGTCTTTTGTATTTCCATACAAAGTGTGAAAATTTTTGTTCTACTCCTGTGAAAAATGCCAGTGGTAGTTTGATAGGGATTGCACTGAATCTGTAGATTGCTTTGGGTAGTATAGTCATTTTCACAATGTTGATTCTTCCAATCCAAGAACGTGGTATATCTCTCCATCTATTTGTATCATCTTTAATTTCTTTCATCAGTGTCTTATAACTTTTGCATACAGGTCTTTTGTCTCCTTAGGTAGGTTTATTCCTAGGTATTTTATTCTTTGTTGCAATGGTAAATGGGAGTGTTTCCTTAATTTCTCTTTCAGAATTTTCATCATTAGTGTATAGGAATGCAAGAGATTTCTGTGCATTAATTTTGTATCCTGCTACTTTACCAAATTCATTGATTAGTCCTAGTAGTTTTCTGGTGGCACCTTTAGGATTCTCTATGTATAGTATCATGTCATCTGCAATCAGTGACAGTTTTACTTCTTTTCCAATTTGGATTCCTTTTATTTCTTTTTCTTCTCTTATTGTTGTGGCTAAAACTTCCAAAACTATGTTGAATAATAATGGTGAGAGTGGGCCACCTTGTCTTGTTCCTGATCTTAGTGGAAATGCTTTCAGTTTTTCACCATTGAGAACGATGTTGGCTGTGGGTTTGTCATATATGGCCTTTATTATGTTGAGGTAAGTTCCCCCTATGCCTACTTTCTGGAGGGTTTTTATCATAAATGGGTGTTGATTTCTGTTGAAAGATTTTTCTGCATCTATTGAGATGCTCATATGGTTTTTATCCTTCAATTTGTTAATATGGTTTATTACATTGATTGATTTGCATATATTGAAGAATCCTTGGGAGAAACCCCACTTGATCATGGTGTATGATCCTTTTAATGTGCTGTTGGATTCTGTTTGCTAGTATATAGTTGAGGATTTTTGCATCTATATTCATTAGTGATATTGGCCTGTAGTTTTCTTTTTTTGTGACATCTTTGTCTGGTTTTGGTATCAGGGTGATGGTGGCCTTGTAGAATGAGTTTGGGAGTGTTCCTCCCTCTGCTATATTTTGGAAGAGTTTGAGAAGGATAAGTGTTAGCTCTTCTCTAAATGTTTGATAGAATTTGCCTGTGAATCCATCTGGTCCTGGGCTTTTGTTTGTAGGAAGATTTTTTAATCAGTTTCAATTTCAGTGCTTGTGATTGGTCTGTTTATATTTTCTATTTCTTCCTGGTTCAGACTTGGAAGGTTGTGCTTTTCTAAGAATTTGTCTATTTCTTCCAGGTTGCCCATTTTATTAGCATATAATGCTTGTAGTAATCTCTCATGATCCTTTGTATTTCTGCCATGTCAGTTGTTATTTCTCCTTTTTCATTTCTAATTCTCTTGATTTGAGTCTTCTCCCTTTTTTTCTTTATGAGTCTGGCTTATGGTTTATCAGTTTTGTTTATCTTCTCAAAGAACCAGCTTTTAGTTTTATTGATCTTTGCTATTGTGTCCTTCTTTTTCATTTATTTCTGATCTGATTTTTTGATTTCTTTCCTTCCCCTAACTTCGGGTTTTTTTGTTCTTCTTTCTCTAGTTGCTTTAAGTGTAAGGTTAGGTTGTTTATTTGAGATTTTTTTGTTTCTTGAGGTAGGATTGTATTGCTATAAACTTCCCTCTTAGAACTGCTTTTGCTGCATCCCATGGGTTTTGGGCTGTCGTGTTTCATTGTCATTTGTTTCTAGGTGGTTTTTGATCTCCTCTTTGATTTCTTCAGTGATATCTTGGTTATTTAGTAGCATATGGTTTAGCCTCCATGTGTTTGTATTTTTTACAGTTTTTTTCCTGTAATTGATATCTAGTCTCATAGCGTTGTGGTCGGAAAAGATACTTGATATGATTTCAAATTTCTTAAATCTACCAAGGCTTGATTTGTGACCCAAGATATGATCTATCCTGGAGAAAGTTCCATGAGCACTTGAGAAGAAAGTGTATTCTGTTGTTTTTGGATGGAATGTCCTATAAATACAAATTAAGTCCATCTTGTTTAATGTATCATTTAAAGTTTGTGTTTCCTTATTTATTTTCATTTTGGATGATCTGTTCATTGGTGAAAGTGGGGTGTTAATGTGCCCTACTCTTATTGTGTTACTGTCGATTTCCCCTTTTATGGCTCTTAGCATTTACCTTATGTATTGAGGTGCTCCTATATTTGGTGCATAAATATTTTCAATTGTTATATCTTCTTCTTGGATTGATCCCTTGATCATTATATAGTGTCCTTCTTTGTCTCTTCTAATAGTCTTTATTTTAAAGTCTATTTTATCTGATATGAGAATTGCTTCTCCAGCTTTCTTTTGATTTGCATTTGCATGGAGTATCTTTTTCCATCCCCTCACTTTCAGTCTGTATGTGTCCTTAGGTCTGAAGTGGGTCTCTTGTAGACAGCATATATGTGGGTCTTGTTTTTGTATCCGTTCAGCCAGTCTATGACTGGGTTGGAGCATTTAATACATTTACACTTAAGGTAATTATCGATATGTATGTTCTTATAACCATCTTCTTAATTGTTTTGGGTTTGTTATTGTAGATCTTTTCCTCCTCTTGTGTTTCCTGCCTAGAGAAATTCCTTTAGCAGTTGTTGTAAAGCTGGTTTTTTGGTGCTGAATTCTCTTAGCTTTTGCTTGTCTGTAAAGGTTTTATTTTCTCCGTCGAATCTGAATGATATCTTTGCTGGGTAGAGTAATCTTGGTTGTCCGTTTTTCCCTTTTATCACCTTAAATATGTCCTGCCACACCCTTCTGGCTTGCAGAGTTTCTGCTGAAAGATCAGATGTTAACCTTATAGGGATTCCCTTGTATGTTATTTGTTGCTTTTCCCTTGCTACTTTTAATACTTTTTCTTTGTATTTAATTTTAGATAGTTTGATTAATTTGTGTCTTGGTGTGTTTCTCCTTGCATTTATCCTGTATAGGACTCTCTCCCCTTCCTGTACTTGATTGACTATTTCCTTTCCCATATTAGGGAAGTTTTCAACTATAATCTCTTCAAATATTTTCTCAGTCCCTTTTTTTTCCTCTTCTTCTTCTGGGACCCCTATAATTTGAATGTTGGCGCATTTAATGTTGTCCCAGAGGTCTCTGAGACTGTCTTCAATTCTTTTCGTTCTTTTTTCTTTATTCTGCTCTGCGTTAGTTGTTTCCACTATTTTATCTTCCAGGTCACTTATTCATTTTTCTGCCTCAGTTATTCTGCTATTGATTCCTTCGAGAGAATTTTAAATTTCATTTATTGTGTTGTTCATCATTGTTTGTTTGCTCTTTAGTTCTTCTAGGTCCTTGTTAAACGTTTCTTGTATTTTCTCCATTCTATTTCCAAGATTTTGGATCATCTTTACTATCATTATTCTGAATCTTTTTTCAGGTAGACTGACCATTTTCTCCTCGTTTGTTTGGTCTGGTGGGTTTTTACCTTGTTCCTTCATCTGCTGCATATTTCTCTGTCTTCTTATTTTGTTTAACTTACTGTGTTTGGGGTCTGCTTTTCACAGCTGCAGGTTTGTAGTTCCAGTTGTTTTTGGTGTCTGCCCCCTATGGGTAAGACTGGTTCAGTGGGTTGTATAGGCTTCCTGATGTAGGGGACTGGTGCCTCCGTTCTGGTGGATGAGGCTGGATCTTGTTTTCTGGTGGGCAGGAACGTGTCTGGTGGTTTATTTTGGGGTGTCTGTGAACTTAGTATGATTTTAGGTAGCCTCTCTGCTAATGGGTGGGGTTGTGTTCCTGTCTTGCTAGTTGTTTGGCATGGGCTATCCATCATTGTAGCTTGCTGGTCATTGAGTGGAGCTGGGTTTTAGTGTTGAGATGGAGATCTCTGGGAGAGCTCTCACTGATTGATATTACTTGGGCCCAGGAGGTCTCTGGTGGACAAATGTCCTGAACTCGGCTCTCCCACCTCAGAGGCTCAGGCCTGACACCCGGCCAGAGCACCAAGACCCTGTCAGCCACACGGCTCAGAAGAAAAGGGAGAAAAAAAAAGCAAGCAAGCAAGAAAAAATAAAATAAGATGAAGTTATTAAAATAAAAAATTGAAAAAATTATTAAAATAAAAAATAAAAACTAGTAAAAAGAGAAAGAAGAGAGCAACCAAACCGATAAACAAATCCACCAATGATAACAAGTGATAAAAACTATACTAAAAAACAAACAAACAAACAAAAAACCAGACAGACAGAACCCTAGGACAAATGGTAAAAGCAATCCTATACAGACAAGATCACACAAAGAAGCATACACACTCACAAAAAGAGAAAAAGGAAAAAAAAATATATGAAAGGAAGAGAGTAACCAAATCAATAAACAAATCTATAAATGATAATAAGCTCTAAATACTAAACTAAGATAAACATAAAACCAGAAACAAAGTAGATGCAGAAAGGAAACCCCAAGTCTACAGTTGCTCCCAAAGTGTACTGCCTCAATTTGGGGATGATTCATTGTCTATTTGGGTATTCCACAGTTGGTGGGTACATCAGGTTGATTGTGGAGATTTAATCCGCTGCTCCTGGGGCTGCTGGGAGAGATTTCCTTTTCTCTTCTTTGTTCGCACAGCTCTTGGGGTTCATTTTTGGATTTGGCCCTGCCTCTGCATGTAGATTGCCCTCTGGCGTCTGTTCTTCACCCAGACTGGAGGGGGTTAAAGTAGCAGCTGATTAGGGGGCTGTGGCTCACTCAGGCCAGGGGGGAGGGAGGGGTACAGAATGCAGGGTGAGCCTGTGGGGGCAGAGGCTGGTGTGACGTTGCAACAGCCTGAGACATGCCGTGTGCTCTCCCAGGAAGTTGTCCCTGGATCCCGGGACCCTGGCAGTGGCGGGCTGCACAGGCTCCTGGGAGGGGCGGTGTAAGTGACCTGCGCTCGCACACAGGCTTCTTGGTGGCTGCAGCAGCAGCTTTAGCGTTTCATTCCTGTCGCTGGTGTCCACGTGATAGCCACGGCTCACGCCCATCCCTGGAGCTTGTTTAGGCGGTGCTCTGAATCCCCTCTCCTCGCGCACCCTGAAACAATGGTCTCTTGCCTCTTAGGCAGTTCCAGACTTTTTCCCGGACTCCCTCCCGGCTAGCTGTGGTGCACTAGCCCCCTTCAGGCTGTGTTCACGTGGCCAACCCCAGTCCTCTCCCTGGGATCCGACCTCTGAAGCCTGAGCCTCAGCTCCCAGCCCCCACCGGTCCCGGCGGGTGAGCAGACAAGCCTCTCAGGCTGGTGAGTGCTGGTGGGCACCGATCCTCTGTGTGGGAATCTCTCCGCTTTGCCCTCTGCACCCCTGTTGCTGCGCTCTCCTCCGTGGCTCCGAAGCTTCCCCCCTGCCCAACCCCATCTCCACCAGTGTAGGGGCTTCCTAGTGTGTGGAAACCTTTCCTCCTTCATGGCTCCCTCCCACTGGTGCAGGACCCATCCCTATCTTTTTGTCTCTGTTTATTCTTTTTTCTTTTGCCCTACCCAGGTACGTGGGGAGTTTCTTGCCTTTTGGGAGGTCTGAGGTCTTCTGCCAGCGTTCAGTAGGTGTTCTGTAGGAGTTGTTCCACATGTAGATGTATTTTTGATGTATTTGTGGGGAGGAAGGTGATCTCCACGTCTTACTCCTCTGCCATCTTGAAGGTCCCCCCTGAAGTCATGTTTTTAATTGTAAAGTATATCATACCTAAAAAAGAGTGGCTATGCTTGGGGGCCTCCTCCTGATTATACCCACCTCACTACCACACAGAAGTAACACTCCTCTGAATTATCATTCATTGTTTACAGTTTCCCATCTATGATTCATTTCTTAAACAGTGTATGTAACTTGGCTTCTTTTTGAATTTTATGCAAATAGAATCATTTCAAGTTTTTTTCCTACTTCTCCTTTTTGCTCAAAATTACACCTGTGACATTCATCCGTGTTGGCATTTGTAGGTATAATTCATTCATTTTTACGTGGTATTCAATTATAAGAATAAAGCACACTTTATCCATTCTCTTATTGGTGGACATTTGGGTAGGTTCCAGCTGGGTGGTTTGCTGTCCTTAGCAATGCTTCTGTGAACATTTTTGTACACATCTCCTGTGCACATTGCTGGATTTTCCTGAGGGTGTGTTCTTAGAAGTGGAATTCCTGGAGCATAGTGTATGTTCAGCATCACATTATTAGACGATGTCAATGCGCTTTCCATTCTGCTCTCCCAGTGATGTGCACATGTGTTTCCACTGCTGAACACCTCCATCAGCACTTGGCATTTTAACATTTTTGGTGGGAGGCAAAATGGTATCTGATTGTGGTTTAAAGTTGCATTTCCCTGATTACTAATGAGGTTGAACATGTTTTCCTATGATTATTGGTTATTTGTATTTCCTTTTCCAGTTCTTGTACAGGTTATTTGTCTGTTTTCTCTTGGATCCATTCCATGACCTTCCCTCCCTTGACTCCCAAGGGGCTGCTCTGCATTTTTCAGGCTCCCTCACCCACTGCCTTCTGATTAGGTTCAGCTAGTGGGAGTTCCTGACAGGAGATGGAAGTTTGGGAAGGGGAGGCCCTGAGGTGTTTCTCTCCTCTCTGCTTTGCAAGTTTGTCTAGCAGTGCTGTGTCTCTTCTGTGGTTCCAGCTTCTGCCTGGAAGCCTCACCCACCAGGCAACCCCTGTTTTGTTTCTAGCTCCTTTTGAATGGTTCCTTCTCCAAGGTTCTAGCTCCCACAGGGTAGCCCTGGCTCTTGTGCTGATAGCACCAGCCCTTTTCTGTCCCTCAGGCCCCATGGGTAGTAGTAGCTTCTTGTAGTTGTTACCTTCTACATAGCCTCATTAGCACTTGTTTTTAGCCCCTCCAACACCTCTGTAACTAGTTCTTTCTCGATAGTAAAGTTCTTCTGTTGAACTTGTTTTGTTCTCCTTATTGGACCTTGGTGATACTGATTCAACTTACAAAAAAATTATACCTGAGACAGCATCCAAAATTGAGTTAGTATGTAAACAAGAAAAACTGCAAGTGGAGTGTATTCACTGCACAAGGAGCTGTGGCATAAGGAGAGCCAGCGTGGGATGCATTTAAACTGAGGCTGCCCACAGATGGTCTCAGGTGTAGTAAGGAAGATCCAGGAGACCCAGGCAAGGGCTTGGTCTAAGAATAAATTTTAAACAATTCCCACTACACTATGATAATAAAGATCTGTGCTTATTCCTGGTCATAACTAAACTCATGAGAACTATAGTCATAGACATAGACCCCAAAGGTCAGAGACGAGATTGTAATTCGTCCACTTAAAAAACAAAGAAAAAAATTTAAACAACTCTTCCTGTTAAAGTAAACTGAACTTCCTTCACAGACTTTCAACTGTAGAATTCTCAGATGAGGAAATACTCTGTTAGGATGTCTACAGAACATTGACGCAAGAGACTAGACAAGGAGTTGATGTGGTAGACGCTTTCACTTGCTTGACTTAACCTCATGCACAGACACCAAGGAACTGTGGAATTACAGAGCTCATAGAGATCTTGGAGTTCATTATCAGCCCTCTCACTTGATAGACAAGGAAACTGAGGCTCAGAGGATTCAGTGACCATTGTGGATATAAGGAACACTAAAGGGGTTAGTTGTAGACCCCTGAGATTCATAGGAAGAGTCCAAAACACCAACAAGAGCAACTTAGGGCTAGCAAGCTACTTCTGATTGGGGGCAGAGGTGGAATTTGGGTGTGAGGTGATGGTGCAAGGGTGGGTCACAGATCAAGAGGATGCTGATGTTTGTAGGAGTTGTGTAGCTGGTAGGAGTGTGTTGTAAAGATCAGTGATGTGTTTCAGATAGGAGTGCAATATCTCAAGCATGGTGGGAATTCTCTAGGAAACATTTTCATCAAAGGAGCATGCTTTGAAGAATAAGGAAATAATTGTGGTACAGATGATTTCCTGGATGTGGGAAATGCGATGAAGGGGTAAGTTTTGACTTTGCCAGAGACATGCATTCACTATGTTTTGTCAAAGAGGCAAGAACTGAGGTGATGTGTTTGCTTTTTACTTATGTAATTGGAGGCTCTTTTCTCAGATTAACTAAATCCATTGCCCAAATCTGTTCCAAGAAAACAACAGTTCAAATGATAAATAACCAAAGCCTAGGAGTCCTTGCTTCTCGGGGAAACTGATCAGGTTTACACTTTAGAACAGTTATTTTTCCAACTTTAGCAGAAGATAAAGAAGGTCAGGTTTTCCAGCTTTAGAAATCAGAGGTGTTATGACCATATACCAAAGCTGACTCATAACCCAGGGACAAAGTTCAGGACCACCTAACCTGCTAGTTAAGGGTGAAGTTAAGAATGCTCGATTGCTAATTTTTAGAAATATATGTGAAGTGTAATGGTGAGAATTCTGCTAAGAAATTCTATTACCTAGGGGCATGAACCTATGACATTACCGTATTTACCAATTTTACCATTTGCTCACCTTTTGTCAACTCACTAATATCTCCATAAAGCAGATGGTCCAAACCATTTCCTCTTCAGGACCCAGTTCCATCTCCCCATGGGCTTCCTCCATGGAGAGGAACATTCCTCTCACTTTGCTGATAGGCTAGAGGCCACTTGATGTGAGTTCACTAGGTCTCTATTTTTCCTCTCTGTAAACTTATCTTTTTCTCAGCCTTGGAGGAAAAGCCAGCCCCCCTTTTTTTAGCTGTGCTCCCAATCACACTTCTCCCCTCTTCAATATTTTTTGTCTCTTCTTCTCCATGAATCAGAGGAAGAGAGACTCTGAGCATGTTTAAATTTAAAAAAAAAACTTTTTAGTGTAGAATGTAAAAGCGACACCCAAAGTAGAGACAATTGCTGTTCCCATTTCCCTCCTTCAACAGTTATCAATATGTGGTCAGTCTTGTTTCATCTGTACTCTGACCCAATCGCCACTCTTCACAGATTATTTTGAATCAAATCTCAGACATCAAATATTTCATCTGTAAATATGTCAGCATACATCTCTAAAAGATAAGATCACGTAAAATATGCAACCGTATTATCTCCCGTAAAAACATTGACAACAATTCCTTAATACTGTTAAATATCCAGCTGGTGTTCACATTTCCCCAGTTAGCTTATAAATGTTTTTTGCTTTTACATTGACACCAGTTGATATAGCTCTTAAGTTATCTCTTAATCTCTGGGCACCCTGTCTTTCCATTCTTTTCCCCTTGTACTTGTGTGAGGAAGAGCCAGCTCATTTGTAGAATTTCTCACAGTCTGAACTTTTATTATTGCATCAGTGTTGTGTTGTTTAACATGTTCCATTATCCCTCATATTTCCTATAAATTAGTAGTAGGCTTTATAAGATTCAGATTCAACTTATTCTTGACAGTACTATTTCCTATGTGTGGTACTTTTCCGTCAGGGAGCACAAAATGTCATATTTTTTCTTGTTGTTTGGTGATGTTATCAGCCACTGATGATCATTACCTGGAACCTTTAGTTTATTAAGAATTAGAAAAGGGAGATGTTCTAATTCTACCATTTTTCCTTCACTTATTAGCTGGATGCTTCTTTAAAGAGAAGCTTTCCCTTATCAACTATTTGGTTACCCAGAGCTACAAATCATATAGGAAAGGCAGGAAAATGCTTGATTCTTTCCCTTTATTTATCAGTTTTAAAAATAAGGAGGTGGTTCCCTAGCATCCTCCAAAGGGGACCAATGAGATTTTAGTTTTTTAAAAATCATTTAGTCATATTTTATGTGTTTTAATCCCTTGTAGTTATCATATTTATTGACATTCCACTTTGGCCAGCAGAGTCGTGGCTGTAGGAGTTTCATAGTTTCCTTGTGATCTGGAATGACAAGATGTTTCAGCTTTAACCTGTACATTTCCGGTTTCAGAGCTGGAATCATCCACTTCTCTAAAGATCTTTGCTTCCTTAAGTAGGAAATGGTATTTAGAGACAACTGCTTACTAGGAGTATTCATTCCTGATAGGTTGGTCCTTATTTCCATCATGGGCTTTAAACGCAAAACATGTGGACATGAGTCCTCACCCCACTACTCGTAGCTGTGTCCTTAGGCAAGATACAGTCTTCCCTTGGTATCTGCAGGGGATTGGGTCCAGAACCCCCCTTGAATACCCAAATCCATGGATGCTCAAATTCCTAATATAAAATGGTGTAATGTTTGCATATAACCTATGCATATCCTCCTGTATACTTTAAATAATCTCTAGATTACTTATAATACCTAATACAATGTAAATGCTATGTAAATAGTTGCTGGAGTATGTGACAAATTCAAGTTTTGCTTTTTGGAAATTTATGGAATTTTTTCCGAATATTTTCGATTCGTGGTTGGTTGAATCCTTGGATGCAGAACCCATGGGTGCGGAGGGCCCACTGTTCTTAACTTGAGCCTCAGTTTCCTCATTTGAAAAAAGAATAGATAATGATAGTCATAAGATTATTGCAAGCCTTAAGTTGCCTAGCACAAAATAAGCAACCAATAAATAGTAGCTATTAATATTTCATGTCTTCATTAACACAGATGTGCATGTTATCAAATAGAGGGGGCTTACTAAACTGATCCAACGCTACCTATTCAACTTTATCATTCATGACTTTTCCATACTAACCGCTGGAAATTTGAATATGCAACTTTTGTTCATGTTCCGCCAACCTGGACTGTCCTTTCTCTTTTGTGCAAAGTTTGATCCTTCAAAGCCTATTCTCTTTGACCTCTTATAGCAATACCTCTTATCTTTGGCATTTGATCATATGTTTTGTATTGTTTCATACATATATGTATGTCTTTTCCCCAGTAATACTGTCACATCACTGATGGCACAGTTGTTTTGTTATATTTTATTTTGAAACATAACATATATGAAACAGTATGTAAAGCATCAATGTACAGTATAATCAATTACAAAGTGAATATCCATGTAACCACCACTTAGGCAAAAAGTATATAATATTTCCAGTACTCCAGAAGCTTTTTTTTTATCACACACCCTTCCCTCCTCTCTAGAGGTAGCCACTATTTGCATTTTCATGGTAATAATGTCCTTGATTTACTTTATAGTTGGAACTCTTACAAATAGACCCCTTAGGTGTTGCCTGTTTTTGAACTACATATGGATGGGTTCATGATCTATGTATGGTTTTATATCTGATTTCTTTCGCTCAATACTATATTTGTAAAATTTATTCACATTGTTGTGTGTAGCTGTGCTTTTTTAACATTTTCATTGTTGTGTATATCCCATTGGATGAATATACCACAGTTTGTTTATCCATTTGATGATGTTTCCAGTTTCTGGCAAATAGAAATAAGGCACTTTGAGCACTGTTGTACAAATATTCTGATGTACAAGTGCATGTGTTTGTTTTGAGAATATTGCACAAGTGGAATTGCTTGGTCACAGGGTTTGAATATATCAAATTTTAACAGATAATGTCACACTATTTTCCAAAGTTCTTTTGCCAGTTTACTCTCTCACCAGCAGTGTAGAAGAGTTTAGTAGCTCTGCAATCAAACCAACAGATTTTCTGACTTTTAAGTTTTGCCAGTTTGGTATATGTGTGGTAGTATCTTACTGTGATTTTAATTTGCTTTTCTGTGATGACTAATGAGATTGTGCACCCTTCCATGTGTTAATTGGCTGATTGGATATTCACTTTTGTGAAATATGTGTTCAAGTGTTTTGCCCATTGAAAAAAATTAGTTGTCTATCTTTTTATTATTGGTTTGTAGAAACTCTTTGCATATTTTAGAAATTAGTCCTTTCTCAATTATAAACATTACAAATATCTTTTCCTATTCTTTGGTTTATATTTTTTAAGCTTTAAAAACATTTAAATTGTTTATATGTGTTTTGTTATATAACATATATGTGTGATATATAACACATATAGAGTTATACTTCAACTTAAGAATATATATTCAAACACATATATATATATATTAAATGCAATGACTTAGTATACAACTTAATGAATTACCCAAAATAAAAAACCTAGGTAAACAAATATCACCAGAAATAAGGCATGTTGATATCATGTACCTTCTGTATGATGTAATGAATGACTCATCAGTTTCGTGGTATTTTTTTCTCAAAATCCATAACTTTAGTCTAATCATGTGAAGACATCAGGAAAACCCATGTTGAGGGATCTTCTGCAAAATACTTGACCATTAGTCTTCAAAAGTGCCTAGGTCATGAAAGATAGAGAATGATTGAGGAATTTTCTCAGAGAGGAGTAGACTAAGGAGATAGGACAACTAAATATAATGTGATGTCCTGGATTGGATTTTGGGAAAAGGATATTAGTGAAGAAACTGGGGAGATCTAAATAAAGTCTGTAGTTTAGTTATCTGTATTGCACCAATGTTAGTTTCTTAGTTTTGAGGTGGATTTTATTAGCCCTTCTTAACAGATGAGGAAATTGAGACTTAGCTTGAAAATTTGCCAAAAGCTAGATGGTTAGCAAATGGCAGAGCTATGACTCAAAGTCAGGTAAGAGCCACTGCAAAGCTTTTTATTATTGTTTTTGCTGTTTTGTTATGTACATTTGTTTGTCTTATTTTTAGATTCCACATATAGGTGATAATATACAGTATTAGTCTTTCTCTGTCTGACTTATTTCACAAAGCATAATACTCTCTAGGTCTTATTTCACAAAGCATAATACTCTCTAGGTCCAACGACATTATTGCAAATAGCAGAATTTCATTCTTTTTTATGGCTGAGTACTATTCCATTGTATATATATACCACATCTTTATCCATTCATCTGTTGATGGACACTTGGGTTACTTCCATGTCTTGGCTGTTGTAAACAAAGCTGCTATGAATGTTGGGGTGCATGTGTCTTTTCGAGTTAGTATTTTTGTTTTTGGAATTTTTGAGCTATATACCCAAGAGCAGAATTGCTGGATGATATGGTAGTTCTGTTTTTAGTCTTTGGAAGAACATCCGTAGTGGAGGTTTTCCATAGTGGCTGCACCAGTTTACATTCCCACCAATAGTGTACAGGTGTTCCCTTTTCTCCACCTCCTTGACAATATTTGTAATATATTTGTAGATCTTTTGATGATAGCCATTTTGACAGGTGTGAGGTGATATCTGATTGTGGTTTTGATTTGCATTCCTCTAATAGTTGGCGATGCTGAGCGCTTTTCATGTGCCTATTAACCATCTGTATGTCTTCTTTGGAAAAATATCTATTTAGGTCTTTGGCCCATCTTTTTAATCAGGCTGTTTTTTTTTATATTGAGTTGTATGAGCCGTTTATATATTTTGGATATTAACCCCTTATTGGTCATATCATTTTCAAATATTTCTCGCATTCAGTAGGTTGTTTTGTTGATGGTTTCCTGGGCTGTGCAAAAGCTTTTGAGTTCAGTTAAGTCCCATTTGTTTATTTATTTATTTATTTTTGCGGTACGTGGGCCTCTCACTGTTGTGGCCTCTCCCGTTGCGGAGCACAGGCTCCATACGCACAGGCTCAGCGGCCATGGCTCACGGGCCCAGCCGCTCCACGGCATGTGGGATCTTCCCGGACCGGGGCATGAACCCGTGTCCCCTGCATCGGCAGGTGGACTCTCAACCACTGTGCCACCAGGGAAGCCCCCATTTGTTTATTTTTGCTTTTGTTTCTTTTGCCTTAGGAGGCCGATCCAAAAAAATATTGCTATGATTTATGTCAAAGAGTGTCCTGCCTATGTTCTCTTCTAGGAGTTTTTGGTTTCAGGTCTTACATTTAGATCTTTAAGCCACTTTGAGCTTATTTTTTGTATATGGTGTGAGAAAAAAAGCATCTTTCTTGATTGTAATACTTATGTGCAGAGCAACCTGGAGGGTTCAGACTCTTTCCTCTCAAACCTTCTGCACTGCATTGCCTTCATATCAAAAGATGGATGAGGACTAGAGAAGCTCCACACCAAAGAAAACAGTGGAGATAAATTAATATTTGGTGAACACATGATGAGGAAACTGGTGGCCATGTGACTCCTTGGGTACATGAATGAAACTTTTTCTAAAATATACAGCTAGGAGGGAAATTGCTAGAAATTAAGGTATGTGTATGCAGGGTACATGAATGAAACTTTTTCTAAAATATACAGCTAGGAGGGAAATTGCTAGAAATTAAGGTATGTGTATTCAACTTGTTTTAATGTCGCCAATTGTTCACCAAAATGGTGAGCAATTGAACTCTCAGTTCACCAATGTGAACTCTCAGTTTCCACTGCTTTATATTGTCGTCAGCGATTGAGCATTCTGTGTTTATTGCCTTTTGATCTTCTTCCTTTGTGTGTTGATAGTCATTGTTTTGCTGTCTTTCTACTGATTTGTTTGTATTTTTCTTATTGGTTTTTAGAAGTTCTTTATATATTCTGGATACCAAACCTTTTTCAGTTATATGTATTACATATATCTTTTACAAATTTGAGGTATATCTTTTTTCTTTATCTTCCAGACGTTTTAAACTTTAACTTAGTCAAATATATAAATCTTTTCCTTTTAATGCAAAGAAAAAAGTCCTGTCAGGCAACAACAATGGATGATAATTCAAGAATAAAAATTAAAACCTTCACTTGTTCCATAAAGGACACTGGGGTTTTTTTCCTCCCTTTTGTGGGTAGAGTTTGGACGATTGTGCTGTATGAGGTCATCACAAACAAATTTGGGTAGAATTTTTTTGGGGGGGTGTGGAATATTTGTGGACCTTTCTCTTCTCATTTCCTTCAAAAGTACCTTGTGTGTTTGTGATTTCTTTCATTTCATGGCTGTTTTATAGTGTTACTGCTGTATTGTGATGTCTATGTGTGAGTTAAGGTAAGCAGTTATCAAGTCTAAAGGACTTTTTTAGTGTTTTATTATTCTTACAGTTAAATGATTTAATCTGTAAATCACCTACCATGTTTCTTTATGCAATTTACAGAATGAAAGATAGATACCTAACAATTCAAAAATTAAAAGCAGAATACAACCATAAATAAATGTATACCCTTGCTATCTTGTAAATAGCTGTAAACAGTTTCTGCCCCATGGGTGGTCAGACTTCCCCTATGAGTGAGTTAATGGAAAACTAAGGAGATACTGTTAAGGTTCTTAAACATGGTTCAACCTCACATTGCTCTTAGTGAAAAGAGTTGATGTGTGTGTGTGCACGTGCATGTGCATGTGCACGTGCATACCTGTAGGTGTGCTTTCTCTCTTGATACTATACTCCCAAGTTTGTTTATTACATCTTTGTCTTTCATATTTTAAGGTACTGCTTTATGATTACAAATGACACATTATCATTTCCACACTTTTTCATCATTTCCACTACAGAGAGCATTTTGGTTTCTTCAATTTGACATACACAGTTCGCAATTATTGCCTTTACTTGTTATCCCCTTGCCATATTTATGCCCAGCAGGCATTATCCAAATAAATATGAATATGTTCTCAGGGAAGCTCCCTGGCTCTGAGATTCTGTTTCTCATACTCAGAGAGGCTGCCAAGGCGTATGGCCAAAGCCTTTGATAAAGGGTATGCACAGATTACGATGCTCTCTGTTCCACATGACCCTGCAGCTCCAATCACAGCTGATTAGATCAAAGATGGGCTTCTGCCTCAAAGAGAGCCAGTTTCTACATGGCTTAACAGAGTATGAAATATTCTTTTCTATGAACATAAACCAAAATCCATAAGGTAGGCTGTTAAGAAGGGCAGATTGAAAACTCTCAAGAAAAAAAAAGAAATGGCCTTTTCTGAGATGGGTTCCTCAAAAGCAGGCCCTGGGATAATTGTGTGAAAGTGCCCTCCTGAAAAGAATCTTCAAATAGAATGTAGAGTTTGTCTCACTGTCACAGGACTCTTGAGATAGGAAGTATTCCCAGAAAAATCTAGAGCAGTGTGGACCTGGGACAAGGATAAAAGTAAGACAAACAAGGGTGGGATGTCAAGCAAAGCCCCACAGAAAGTAACTTTGTAACTGTTCTGTAGAGAGGTTTGGAGACATGTGGGTCTCATCACAGACAATCCCATCAGGGGTGAGGGAGCTGGGGCATTTATACTCCCATACTCATCAGTCTTTGGCCAAAAGCTGAGGCTGGGGTGGGGATATCAATTCCCAGGCACTGTCTGCTCTCTGTGCATGCAGAAAAAGCTGGGCCTTATGCAACCTGAGGGCAGCTCCCTGACAAAGAGATGCAGGTGCTGGCTGCTGGGAGTGAAAGCACTGCAAGACTGAAGTGCATTGACATAGCACAACCACCAGAGGGGATCTGCACAGAGCACCGTTAGTTGTGTTCTACAGGCCTGGCATTAGAGGTTGCTCAGCAGGGACTATTGTGATTCATGGAACTAATCACATCCTCTCTCTTATGGATCTCGGGATGACAAATACAAAGAGTTAGCAAGAATTCATGAGGCAGCAGGATCCAGGAGCAAGAAGCAGTAGAAAGAGTTGAAAAGAATAGAAGTAAAAGTGTACAGAATTCTTTGTGGGCATGTGCCATGGTTTCACTCAGCTGAACTCTCTCATTCCCCTGGGGAAGTAGTCTTTTATTATTCTATCACTGCTTTTTTTAAAACTTAAGGAATTAAAAAATTTTGGGCCATGTTGCTCAGTTTGCGGGATCTCAGTTCTGCAACCAGGGATTGAACCCAGGCCTCTGCAGTGAGAGCACCAAATCCTAACCACTGGACCACCAGGGAACTCCCCCATCACTGCTTTTTGTAATGACAGGATACCTTAAGTGTAAAGTAAAGACAACAGGCATGACTCCCGCAACAGAAGAACAAGATAGTCAAATCCTTGGGTTCAACTACTTTATTATTCTGCTTCTGTTTTCCCTTTTCCTCACCTATGTCAGGTGAGGTGTGGATTCCACCTGGAAGGACTAACTAGATTGTTACTGAACTTATCCTTCTGTGATTTTCAGTATGGGTGGTGGGTATCTCTGATGAATTAGTCTAGAAACTGAAGGTGTTTTTGTAACACTTCTCTACCTCAGTGGCAGAGCCAGCTTCATGGTGGGCAGTAGGTAGTTGCTACAAACTGTGTGATTTGGCACCAATCCTTGGACAAATACCTCAGCCTCTCATCTTCCACCCAGCCACCATCCCCCCCCCCATTTATTATGCATTTGAGTTCAGCATATTGGAGTTGTTAAAATGAAAATGTTTTCTGGAAATAACCAGTATTGGTTAACAATCTAAGTTCATGTGCTCATGTGCAGTGATGTAGCTGAAGAATTGCAAAACTGTAGTTTCACAGAACAACTGTTTCTTGCAATCTAGGATAACTCTCAACTCCATCTTAATACTGAGACTTGCTGGAGAGAAGGACTCAAACCAGATAAATATTAAATTAGCACAAGAACTGCTCACTCAGTGGTATTGAGGTGGGCATTTTTTTCTTCCCAGGCCTGGCAACCTTATCTCTGTATTGGACATTTTAAGGGAATAGACAAGAAATACCAATGCCAATGATTCATGTTGTTTAGGTACAGACAAGATCAGGGAAGGGGAAAATGATTTACAAAGCCAGTATAGCATGTGAAAACAAAAAACAGAAACAAAGCAGTTAATCTTGAAGCCCACTATATGTGGAGTTGAATTCAGAATGGCAGATAATCTAGGTCTTCCCAAATCAAATAGCTATCCTCATGCCACTGCATCTACCCTGCTGCGCCAAGGTACCCACTTCCTGTTGTAATGGTATCTGGGAGCTCTCAGGAGTAATGATGATATGAATACATTAAATTTTTTAAAAAGCAACAATACTCATTAACATTATTAAGCACCTACTTTGTGCTTTACTTTTCTTATCTATAAAATGGGGCTAATAATATTACCTAATTCATAAAGGTATTGTAAGAATTAAGTGAGGGAAGCAGTTAGATTAGCACCTGAGACAGTTCTAGTGTGTAATCACTAATATTTATTATTACTGTTAGCTACTCAAGTCAGTGTTGGAGATATAAAAATAGACATGATACAGTCCTTCTCTTCAAGTAGCTCTGAGCCTAATGGAAAATGAGACATGTGAAGAAGCATTTATGATTTAGGAGGATTCAGTGCAACAGTAGAGACACATTAACACCAGGGTCCTGGCTTAAAAGAGGGACCAGTTAATTTTGCTTAGATAAGTAGCGAAAGATTTTCCAGAGTAGGAGGTTCTGGGAGCTAAAAGAGGTTGTTATATGGGAGAGGGGTGAAGGACTTACTAGTACTGAGACTTGTATATGCAGTGTCATAAAGACATGACACAGTGCAGAGCATTTGGGAGCTTGAGTGGATACCTAGAAGCGGAGCAAGGTCTGTCGGTGCAGAAGTGGCCACAGGTGATGCTGGATGGTAAGGTGGAGCCATGTCAAGAAAAGGTTCTGTGTGCAACACGTAGGAGCTTGGACTTTATCCTGTGTACTGCACACCATTGAAAGGGTTTGACCAAAACAACAAGAACAAAACATATAACCAGATTTACATTTTGAAAAGGTGACAAGATGGCTCTGCCAGCTGTGGATACATTTAAAGTTGGTAAGACTGGGAGAGCTGTTAGGAAAGTCCAGCAAGAGAAAGGAGAGTGTTAACTAGGACAGTTACAATGAGAGGAGATGAGTGGTAAGGGAGATCATGCAGGGGTATAGAATATTTTTTTAACCTCTTTATTGGAGTATAATTACTTTACATTGTTGTGTTAGTTGCTGCTGTATAACAAAGTCAATCAGCTATTCATACACATATATCCCCATACCCCTCCCTCTTGCTTCTCCCTCCCACCCTCCCTATCCCACCCCTCTAGGTGGTCACAAACCACCGAGCTGATCTCCCTGTGCTATGTGGCTGCTTCCCACTAGCTATCTGTTTTACATTTGGTGTATATATGTCAATGCCACTCTCTCACTTCGTCTCAGCTTACCCTTCCCCCTCCCCGTGTCCTCAAGTCCATTCTCTACATCTGTGTCTTTATTCCTTTCCTGCCTCTAGGTTCTTCAGAACCTTTTTTTTTTTTTAGATTCCATATATATGTGTTAACATACGGTATTTGTTTTTCTCTGACTTCCTTCACTCTGTTTCACAGACTCTAGGTCCATCCACCTCACTACAAATAACTCAATTTCATTTCTTTTTAATATGCTGAGTAATATTACATTGTATATATGTATCACATCTTCTTTATCCATTCATCTGTCGATGGACACTTAGGTTGCTTCCAGGTCCTGGCTATTGTAAATAGTGCTGCGATGAACACTGTGGTACATGACTCTTTTTGAATTATGGTTTTCTCAGGATATATGCCCAGTAGTGGGATTGCTGGGTCATATGGTAGTTCTATTTGTAGGTTTTTAAGAAAGCTCCATACTGTTCTCCATAGTGGCTGTATCAATTTACATTCCAACCAACGTGCAAGAGGGTTCCCTTTTCTCCACACCCTCTCCAGCATTTATTGTTTGTAGATTTTTGATGATGGCGATTCTGACTGGTGTGAGGTGATACCTTAGTGTAGTTCTGACTTGCGTTTCTCTAATGATTAGTGATGTGGAGCATCCTTTCATGTGTTTGTTGGCAATCTGTATATCTTCTTTGGAGAAATGTCTATTTAGGTCTTCTGCCCATTTTTGGATTGGGTTGTCTGTTTTTTTGATATTGAGCTGCATGAGCTGCTTGTATATTTTTGAGATTAATCCTTTGTCAGTTGCTTCATTTGCAAATATTTTCTCCCATTCTGAGAGTTGTTTTTTCGTCTTGTTTATGGTTTCCTTTGCTGTGCAAAGCCTCTGTTTCATTAGGTCCCATTTGTTTATTTTTGTTTTTATTTCCCTTTCTCTAGGAGGTGGGTCAAAAAGGATCTTGCTGTGATTTATATCATAGAGTGTTCTGCTTATGTTTTCCTCTAAGAGTTTTATAGTGTCTGGTCTTACACTTAGGTCTTTAATCCATCTTGAGCTTATTTCTGTGTATGGTGTTATGGAGTGATCTAATTTCATTTTTTTACATGTAGCTGTCCAGTTTTCCCAGCACCACTTATTGAAGAGGCTGTCTTTTCTCCATTGTATATTCTTGCCTCCTTTATCAAAGATAAGGTGACCACATGTGCATGGGTTTATCTCTGGGCTTTCTATCCTGTTCCATTGATCTATATTTCTGTTTCTGTGCCAGTACCATACTATCTTGATTACTGTAGCTTTGTAGTAAAGTATGAAGTCAGGAAGCCTGATTCCTCCAGCTCCGTTTTTCTTTCTCAAGATTGTTTTTGCTATTCGGGGTCTTTTGTGTTTCCATACAAATTATGAAATTCTTTGTTCTACTCCTGTGAAAAATGCCAGTGGTAGTTTGATAGGGATTGCATTGAATCTGTAGATTGCTTTGGGTAGTAGAGTCATTTTCACAATGTTGATTCTGCCAATCCAAGAACATGGTATATCTCTCCATCTATTTGTATCATCTTTCTTTCATCAGTGTCTTACAGTTTTCTGTGTACAGGTCTTTTGTCTCCTTAGGTAGGTTTATTCCTAGGTATTTTATTCTTTTTGTTGCAAAGGTAAATGGGAGTGTTTCCTTAACTTCTCTTTCAGACTTTTCCATCATTAGTGTATAGGAATGCAAGAGATTTCTGTGCATTAATTTTGTATCCTGCTACTTTACCAAGTTCATTGATTAGGTCTAGTAGTTTTCTGGTGGCACCTTTAGGATTCTCTATGTATAGTATCATGTCATCTGCTAACAGTGACAGTTTTACTTCTTTGCCGATTTGGATTCCTTTTATTTCTTTTTCCTTTTATTATTTTTTTTCTTTTTCTCTGATTGCTGTGGCTAAAACTTCCAAAACTATCTTGAATAATAGTGGTGAGACTGGGCAACCTTTCCTTTTTCCTGATCTTAGTGGAAATGGTTCCAGTTTTTCACCATTGAGAACCATGTTGGCTGTGAGTTTGTCGTATATGGCCTTTATTATGTTGAGGTAAGTTCCCTCTATGCCTACTTTCTGGAGAGTTTTTGTCATAAATGGGTGTTGAATTCTGTCGAAAGCTTTTTCTGCATCTATTGAGATTATCATATGGTTTTTAATCCTTCAGTTTGTTAATATGGTGTATCACATTGATTGATTTGCGTATATTGAAGATTCCTTGCATTCCTGGGGTAAACCCCACTTGATCATGGTGTATGATCCTTTTAATATGCTGCTGCATTCTGTTTGCTAGTGTTTTGTTGAGGATTTTTGCATCTATGTTCATCAGTGATATTGGCCTGTAGTTTTCTTTTTTTTGTAACATCTTTGTCTGGTTTTGGTTTCAGGGTGATGGTGGCCTTGTAGAATGAGTTTGGGAGTGTTCCTCCCTCTGCTATATTTTGGAAGGGTTTGGGAAGGATAGGTGTTAGCTCTTCTCTAAATGTTTGATAGAATTCGCCTGTGAATCCATCTGGTCCTGGGCTTTTGTTTGTTGGAAGATTTTAATCACAGTTTCAATTTCAGTGCTTGTGATTGGTCTGTTTATATTTTCTATTTTTTCCTGGTTCAGTCTCTGAAGGTTGTGCTTTTCTAAGAATTTGTCCATTTCTTCAAGGTTGTCCATTTAATTGGCATATAGTTGCTTGTAGTCATCTCTCATGATCCTTTGTATTTCTGCAGTGTCACTTGTTACTTCTCCTTTTTCATTTCTAATTGTATTGATTTGAGTCTTTTCCCTTTTTTTTTGATGAGTCTGGCTAATAGTTTATCAATCTTGGTTACCTTCTCAAAGAACCAGTGTTTAGTTTTATTGATCTTTGCCTACATTTACTTCATTTCTTTTTCATTTATTTCTGATCTGATTTTTATGATTTCTTTCCTTCTCCTAACTCTGGGGTTTTTTGTCCTTCTTTCTCTAATTGCTTTAGGTGAAAGTTTAGGTAGTTTATTTGAGATTTTTCTTGTTCCTAGAGGTAGGATATTGTATTGCTATAAACTTCCCTCTTAGAACTACTTTTGCTGCATCCCATAGGTTTTGGGTCATCATGTTTTTATTATCATTTGCTTCTAGGTATTTTTTTATTTCTTATTTGATTTCTACAGTGATATCTTGGTTATTTAGTAGCATATGGTTTAGCCTCCATGTGTTTGTATTTTTTACAGTTTTTTCCTGTAATTGATATCTAGTCTTATAGCGTTGTGGTCAGAAAAGATACTTGATACTATTTTAATTTTCTTAAGTTTACCAAGGCTTGATTTGTGACCCATGATATGATCTATCCTGGAGAATGTTCCATGAGCACTTGAGAAGAAAGTGTATTCTGTAGTTTTTGGATGGAATGTCCTAAGTCTATCTTGTTTAATGTGTCATTTAAAGCTTGTGTTTCCTTATTTATTTTCATTTTGGTTGATGTGTCCATTGGTGAAAGTGTGGTGTTAAAGTCCCCTACTCTTATTGTGTTACTGTTGATTTCCCCTTTTATGGCTCTTAGCATTTACCTTATGTATTGAGGTGCTCCTATGTTGGGTGCATAAATATTTACAATTATTGTATCGTCTTCTTGCATTGATCTCTTGATCATCATGTAGTGTCCTTCTTTGTCTCTTGCAATAGTCTTTATTTTAAAGTCTATTTTGTCTGATATGAGAATTGCTACTCCAGCTTTCTTTTGATTTCCATTTGCATGGAATATCTTTTTCCATCCCCTCACTTTCAGTCTGTATGTGTCCCTAGGTCTGAAGTGGGTCTCTTGTAGACAGCATATATATGGGTCTTGTTTTTGTACCCCTTCAGCCAGTCTATGTCTTTTGGTTGGAGCATTTAATCCATTTACATTTAAGGTAATTATCAATATGTATGTTCCTATTACCATTTCCTTAATTGTTTTGGGTTTGTTATTGTAGATCTTTTGCTTCTCTTGTGTTTCCTGCCTAGAGAAGTTCCTTTAGCATTTGTTGTAAAGCTGGTTTGGTGGTACTGAATTCTCTTAGCTTTTGCTTGTGTGTAAAGGTTATAATTTCTCTGTGGAATCTGAATGAGATCCTTGCTGGGTAGAGTAATCTTGGTTGTAGGTTTTTCCCTTTCATCAGTTTAAATATGTCCTGCCACTCCTTTCTGGCTTGTGGAGTTTCTGCTAAAAGATCAGCTGTTAACCTTATGGGGATTCCCTTGTATGTTATTTGTTGTTTTTCCCTTGCTGATTTTAATATTTTTTCCTTTGTATTTAATTTTTGATAGTTTGATTAATATGTGTCTTGGGGTGTTTCTCCTTGGATTTATCCTGTATGGGACTCTGTGTACTTCCTGGACTTGATTGACTATTTCCTTTCCATATTAAGGAAGTTTTCAACTATAATCTCTTCAAATATTTTCTCAGACCCTTTCTTTTTCTCCTCCTCTTCTGGGACCCCTATAGTTCGAATGTTGGTGCGTTTAATGTCCCAGAGGTCTCTGAGACTGTCTTCAATTCTTTTCATTCTTTTTTCTCTATTCTGCTCTGTGGTCGTTATTTCCACTATTTTATCTTCCAGGTCACTTATCTGTTCTTCTGCCTCAGTTATTATGCTATTGATTCCTTCTAGAGAATTTTTAATTTCATTTATTGTGCTGTTCATCATTGTTTGTTTGCTCTTTAGTTTTTCTAGGTCCTTGTTAAACATTTCTTGTATTTTCTCCATTTTATTTCCAAGATTTTGGATCATCTTTACTATCATTACTCTGAATTCTTTTTCAAGTAGACTACTTATTCCCTCTTCATTTGTTTGGTCTGGTGGGTTTTTACCTTGCTCTTTCATCTGCTGCGTATTTCTCTGTCTTCTCATGTTGTATAACTTACTGTGTTTGGGATCTCCTTTTCTCTGGCTGTAGGTTCGTAGTTCCCATTGTTTTTGGTGCCTGGCCCCAGAGGGTAAGGATGGTTCAGTGGGTTGTGTAGGCTTCCTCGTGGAGGGGACTGGTGCCTGTTTTCTGGTGGATGAGTTTGGAACTTGTCTTTCTGATGGGCAGGACTGTGTCCATTGGTGTGTTTTGGGGCGTCTGTAAACTTACTATGATTTTAGGCAGCCTCTCTGCTAATAGGTGGGGTTGTGTTTCTGTCTTGCTAGTTACTTATTGTAATAAACTATTACTTATTGGAGATGGTTTAAATCAGTGGTCTCCAAACTTTAAAAATTGTGTATCCAATTGATAGTTTTTGGCATGGGGTGTTGAGCACTGGAGCTTACTGGTCGTTGAGTCGACCTGGGTCTTTGCGTTGAGATGGAGATCTCTGGGAGAGCTCTCACCGATTGATATTATGTGGGGCCGGGAGGTCTCTGGTGGTCCAATGTCCTGAACCCGGCTCTCCCACGTCAGAGGCTTAGGCCTGACACGTGGCCGGAGCACCAAGACCCTGTCAGCCACATGGCCAGGTACGTGGGGAGTTTCTTGCCTTTTGGGAAGTCTGAGGTTTTCTGCCAGCATTTAGTAGATGTTCTGTAGGAATTGTTCCACATGTAGATGTATTTTTGATATAATTGTGGGGAGGAAGGTGATCTCCACGTCTTACTCCTCTGCCATCTTCAAGGTCTCCTCAGGGACATTGAATATTATAAGCTGTTATTGAAAGGGTGAGAGATATAATTGTTATTTATAGTATTATACAATTAGGTTTCCCAATTATTTTAACGAAACTTACTTTGATGACTCTCAATCCAAGTACAGTTGAGATTCTTTGCATTTCTCTTCAGACTGTATACTGTGGTCTTGGGTTTTGTACTTTGCAACCAAACTTGTCTGCATTTAACTTGTAAATATTGGAAGAGGAGAATGAAGTCAGCCATAAAGCTGCAATCGTCTGTGTAGCTTGTCTTGTATTTGCCACAGTCCATCATCGCTGAAAGGTGTTAGAATGAAGAATTTAGGAGTTTAGTCAAGATGAAAATGGGAAATTCTGGAGATATAAAGAAAACATGGGATGGTAATGGTATTATGTAAGGAGTATATTGGTATATGTTAGTGAATAGCTCTGTTAGAATATCAGCACTATTTGGAAAGCTGTCAAGATCATCTCATATTTAAACTATTAGGTGCATATTTAAGCTGTGCAAATCACTTGCATTCATTTCATGGCTAATCAATCCAGTCTAAAATCGTTTGCCAAATAAAAATAGGATTTTCTCTAGCAGCCAGATACTTAAGTCACTAGACACCAAATTATGGGATAAAAAATCAATTCAACATCCCAGTTAATTATTGGCTTAAAACAATATTGTGTTGAGTCCTGGCACACACCCTTTAGCAGCAGATGTCTTGGTTTTGGATCATTTTGATGATCTCGGTAACTCTAGCATGATAAACTAATGATGGAAATTATTTTTTCATTTTAATTTTACATTGTGGATGGAGCTATTGGCCTTTAACATAACCTAGTTTCTATTGCAGCCAGGGCCTAAATTAGAACAGTAACAGTGGAGAAGGAGAGCAGGTGACATATTCCAGAGCTATTTGGAAGGTTTGGTATCTGAAAGTGGAAAGTGGTAATTGAAAGAATAAATTCCAAGCTTCTAAAGTGGGCAACTCAAATGATGGTACCATTTACTGTGATAAGGGAGACTGGAGGAGGGGGAGGTTTTAAGCGGAAGACAAATTCTGTTTTAGATTTGGTGAACTTGAGGTATTAATGGTCTGGATGTGGAGAAATTCACTGAGTCTGGAATTCAGGAGGGATCTGTGTTGGAGACAGAGATTTGAGAGTCATCAGATGAAGTTATAGGACTGTCTAAACAATGAAAGAATTCTAGGGAATACTAATATGGAGGGGAAAAGAGGGAGGAAGGGGAGAGAGGAGGCATGAAGACAGTCAGAAAGAAAAGGTGGAGGAAGAAAACCGTGAAACTGTTACTTACTGGAGATGGCTTAAATCAGTGGTCTGCAAACTTTAAAAATTGTGTATCCAATCGATAGCTTTTTTGAACAATACCCATATATATATATTTACTTATGAATTATATACATATAACATTATCAATCCATAAGTAACTATTAGTAAAACTTAATTTCTCTAAGTTTTAGGTATAAACTAAATATATTTTATTTAGTAAAAGATGTTTATTTTTCCCATTTTATGTCTGTCTATCAGGGAGCTGAAACGACATCAGTGTCCACACATATATGAATTTAGTCACAACGAATCATACCACCAATATTTGTAAGTTTCAATAAATATATAAGTTTACATAAAGCTAAAAGAGTTCTTGTAAAAAGTATTAACTAAATGTGTAAATGACAAGAAAGCTGTATCGCATTTAATTGGCATGATTTTTCCTTCTTACTGATACATAAAATAATGGTGCCTGTTACAATCAATGGAAGTTGCAAGATTTTCTTTTCCCACCCAAGTGAATCATCTTGTATGCCCCACTTTGGAGATTGGGTTTTAATTAAGAGAGAGGGGTCCACAGTGTGGAATACCTTGAAGAAATTAAATAAAATGCTGTCCTCTAATAAATGGAAAAATGTTTATCACCTTTAACAACTCGGTCACTGGGGGCCTTGATGGGGGCAGTGTCAATACTAGAAGAGGGGGCAGCCAGATCATGGAGGTTCAAGGCCTAAGCAGTAACAGGTTACATTTAATACACACTCACTGCATGCCAAACTGTGCTAACTGAGCACTTTTCATATAACTCTGAGAAGTTGTGATTACCCCTGATTTAAGGTAATAATCAGAGACTTTCAGAGTTTAAGTGACTTGCCCTAGGTCATACAGCTAAGTAATTGGTCCTAGCAACATTTGAACCCATGAGATCTGCGAGGTGGAAGAGGAGAACCATTGTTTTCCAGCTGCAGGTATGCGCAAGTGCATGAGCGTCTGTGGATGGCAGACATCTGGGCAGACATGCCAAGATTTCCAGGCTTCCTCCTGAGAATCACCTACTTTGCTGCTGCAGAGGGCTGAGATCCTCAATAGTGGTTTCTACAATGTATGCATTTCTAAATTCCTTGAATTCCAGCAGTGGCTTCTCTGACCTTTGCTCTGACCTTTTCCCTGACCTTCTAGAGACCGAGTAATCCTCTAATTTTCTGTGTTAAATCCCCTTTAACTTGATGTGTTTAGAGAGCTTTTTGTTTTCCTGACAAGCCTTGGCTAATGGATCCCCCCAGTTCTTCATTTAAGCTGGATTATGAGCTTTTCCACATCAGTATTGGTCAGGATTATCATATCTGTCAGGATTCTTAGTTGCAAGCAAGATAAAATATAGCCGATTTAAAAAGAAAAGAAATTTATTGAATGGATTCAGAGAGCGTGTTGGGAGGGCTGGAAAACCGGCTGGAAAACCGGCTCTGAAAATGAATCTAGGCAGTAGATGGGAAACCATGGATAAAATCATGTCACAGAGCCACTGCAGTGACATCCACTGTTACAGTCAGTGGTGGGTGTGCCTAATTGATGAATCTAACCCATGCGCCTCTGTCCTGGACTTAGAGGTGACAGGGCAATTGAGGATCTGACCTTTCAGCTTTTAGAGTGATAGCTCTCTGCCTCATAATTCAGAGGAACCTCAGACAAGAGATTCAAATGCTGGGAAGCCTCATAATTAATGCATATCTTCTCTAACATCCAATTTTTGTGTGTGTGCTCTTGTTTATACCTTTTGTTTTCTCTGGCAAACCCTCCAAATGCTCATCATCCCCACTGTGTGTATTTATCCTTTAGCCAGCTTCCTCCTGGAAACCTTTCCAGCTGCAGGTGCCTGCTTCCTGCCCTGAACTGCTACAGCAATTTGTATCTTGTTTGACCTTATTAAATTCTAATTTGTTTTTATTGATATCTTCAGTTAAAAATGTCAAAGTTATAGCACATTTAAGGTTGAATGAACATTACAGGTTGTCTAATGTGGCTTGCTCCTCAGCTCATTGAGGTCACGGCTTGCCTTACCCAAATTTGTAAACCCCCAGTTCCGAGCAGAGTACTTGCTTATAGTAGACACATCGTAAATATTAGTTACATTGAATTAAAGGAGCCATACCAAGATTTGCTTGTCCCCATTTCCATTCTCTCTTCCAGCCACCACCTTCCACCACCACTTGCTGGTATTTATCTCAACCCTTCCCACATCCTCTAGGATCTTATTTCCCTCCTTTTCTTCTTCTGGAATTTTCATCACCTTCTACAGATTCCTGCCCAGTGGCCTGAAATATGCTCAATGTCCCTCATTCTAAAATAACCATTCTTGGCTATCTTTCTTTCTACTCCCACACTTAGAAAAAAAGTTTATATACAGCCTCCATGTTGTCGCTCCTCTCAGCGGCTCGTTTCTTATTCAAGTCTGGCTTGTTTCCTCTTGAAGGTGCCAGCGACCGCAATGGGCTGATCCAGGAACCATTTGCCCGCGTCCTCTTTGGCTTCCTGGTTGTTTGCCTCTGGTGATCACGTGACCACTGCTCTTCTCTCCAGAGAGACTTGCACACCTGATCCCTCGGCTGCCTTTCCTGCCCCTTCGCTGCCCTCTTCCTCCCCTCCCCCACCCCGGGGGCTAGCCCGGTTGACTGCACCTTCCCAGTCAGAGGCTTCTGCCCAAGACAGTCAGAATGTCTTCTGCAGGTGGAGATAGCACTAAAGTCTCTGCGGGGCGTGCCCTGCAGACAGCACTGCGGTCCCTTTGTCACCAAACCGTTTCCTTGGCCTGTGTGAGCTTGTTCCTCCTCACAGCTGCTGGCCTCATTTGGTCATTGTTTTCTGGGCCCGGTTTTCCCCTTCCCACTCTCTAAGCCCATGTCCTGTCGATACCCTCCTCTTCTGCTTAGGTGAGCCAGAGTTGGGTTCTTTGCTTTGCCCCCAAGACCCCTGGCTAGTACATTTTCTTTTCTTCCTCTTTCTGACCCTTAAGTGAAGGTATTCCTCCCAGCTCTTTGCTTGCCTATTTTTTATTTTTTTTTTTTACCATCCACACTTTTTTTTTTTTAGCACTGGCAAGCTCACCTATTTCCCAGATATCGGTTACCACCTTTATGTTGATTTTTCCCAAAACTTTTTCCAGGTTCCACCTCTCTCCTGAGCTCTAATCTAATCTCATGTTTCCATATGCACACCCACTGCCTGTCCTGATGCACCCAAACCAGTAAGACTAAAATTCAGACTCACCAATTTCCATCTCGCTAATAAACCAATTTCTCCAAATTTATTTTTCTTGCTGAACACCCAGACTTTGGATTTTTCTTTCCATGGTGTCCCTCACATCCCCCAATAGTACCAAGTCCTTTTTATTTTTTTCTGGACCAATACCTCTCAAATCCTTTCTTTCCAGGACTTCCCCAGCAGTCCAGTGGTTAAAAGACTGTGCCTTCCAACGCAGGAGGCACGGGTTTGATCCTTGGTTGGGGAACTAAGATCCCACATGCTGTGGGGTGTGGCCAAAAACTTAAAAAAAAAAAAATCCTTTCTTTCCCTCATACTGTCATTACCTTGTTGTTGCCTGAACAATTGTCACATGCTCCCCACTGAGCTCCTACCTCTAGCTGTCCCTCCGAATCAATCTGACACATGTGGTCAGATTAAATTTCCTAAAACACGGCCCTGGGCACAGCACCGTCTCTCCTGCCCTTTCGCGCACCTTCTGTGCTGCAGTCTAAAGTGCAAACTCTAAAACCTGACTCTCAAGCCATCCAGAGTCAGATCCTAACCTACTTCAACCTTCCTTATCCTATAGGTAGGGTTTTAAAAAACACTTTATGACACATAATCATGTTCCATACTCTCCCACTCTCAGGCCTTTGCTTAGGGTGTTTTCTTTACATGGAGTCTCTTTCTCTGTACTCAACCCAAGAGTCAACTTAAGTGCCAAGCAAAATGCCATCTCCTCCATGAAGTCCTCCTTCTGTATATCATTTATTTGTACTATTCTACAATTTTTAAAGTGCCTGTTTTGCCTCCTCAAAGACAGGGATTGGGCTTGGCAAATTGTTATTTTGGTTGAACACAGTTCAACCAAATTTATTTGGTTGAAGTCCATCAATTTATTTTAATTGAATTGAATATGCTTCTGATAGCAACTTCTTTTCTTTTCCACTCCATGCTTACCCTCACTTCTTAGTTTAATTGAATTTCAAGTGGATAAATGTGTGGGAAGAAGGGGATGCTCCATATGTGATCTGCTGTAGGTGAGGATGACCCAACGTTTTTAAGATAATGATAATTTAATTATTGTTATAGCTAGGATACTTAAATGCAAAAAAGTGAACCCACTCTAGCTTAAGCAGAAAAGTAACTTATGAAAGTATATTAGGCAGCTCACAGAATCGTTGAGAGGGTCTGAGACTACACAGTAAAAGCAGTGCATAAATTATACCAGAGGACTCCACAGCCACACCCTTTGGACATAGAATCCGCAGCTCATAGCATATTTGGCAGTAGTTCTGGAATTTCGGCCTCTTCAGCTGTGTGCATCTGCCACCACTCTCACCACAGTGGGCTCTGTGCAGAGCCTCTTTCTTCGACTTTGTGTTCGTTTCCAGTGTGTAACAAATTACCAGAAACTGAGTAGCTTAAAACTAAAATTTATTTGCTCACAATTCTGGAGGTCAGAAGTCAGAAATCAGTATCACTGAGCAGAAATCAAGGAAGCTGCAGGCAGGGCTGTGCTCCCGCTGGTGGCTCTAGGGGAGAATCCATTCCTTGTCTCTTCTAGCTTCTGGCTTCTGGCATTACTTGGCTTAGCTGCATAACTCCAGTCCTTAAGGCCAGGATCTTCAAATCCCTGTCTGGTCTGTCATCACATTGTCGTCTCCTCCTTGTATGTGTCAAATCTCCCTCTGCCCTCCTTTTCTAAGGAGACATGCAATGCCGTGTATGTGTATATGTGTGTATAATGCGGGTTACTCTCCCTGTCTCAATACCTTTAATTTAACCACATCTGCAAAGTCTTTACCTTATAAGTTAACATTCACAGGTTCCAGGTATTAGGACCTGATCTCTTCGGGGGCCATCACTCAGCCTGCCTACCATAGTGTTTTCTTCTGCCCTGAAGTCTCACTTGTGTACACCTCCCTGGTGGACTCTAGGTCACATGCCTGCTGCTGAGCTGCAAGGGAGGCTGGGAAGTAAGCTTATCAGGGAAGGTGTTCAAAGATGATAAATGGACAAAATATATGTCAAATATCAACTAAAATAGTCACCAAAGCATCATAAAAATGAACTTGGTGCGAAAATCTTTAAACTGAGAGAAGCTACTTATGGCTGACTGTCTTGGGCACCAAATTTCAAGCCATGCAACTACGGACGAGGAAAATTATCAACCTGCAAAATCACTTTCTTTGACTTGGGGAGGGGGTGTGTGACAAAAACAAAACAAAAACTTCAGGGACAGCCTTGGGCTGTGTTCCTCCTTTGATCACAGGAAAAATCTTCCCTAGGACCCTAGAGTGGACAATTCAGTTAGATCCTATATTTTGTTAAGAATAACATTTGGTTATAATGTCATGGTAAATTCCATTTCTTATCTGGTCTGATGTATATCACACCTGTGGTGCCCAGCATCGTCCAATACATTTATGGCAACAAGGACTTGGACAATAGGAGATGGACAACTTCTGATTTTTCAACTCCCTGATATGATTTTCAAACAAACCAGAAGGTCCTCCTTGTACCTCCCCCCTTTTTTCCAATGCACATGTGAGCCTCCATGTCAGCAATTAATTTTCCCAGCTCCTCTCACCTGTATGTCTGCTAGAAATAATGGTGCCAACTTTTATTTGCCTAATCAGTCTGTCAAAAAAAAAAAAAATCAAATAGTCTGGTAAGAAATGCCATGGCTTAATAGTATTACAGTGGTGGTAGGTATCTTACAGGTTGTCCAAATAACTGTGGCAGAGCAATAATTCTACATTTTGAGGTGCATGTGTATATAAGACAGGGAGGGAACCATGTAAAAGTTACTGAGATTAGCATTTATAGCAACTACATAGATGTCAATGTAAATACATTTTGGGCTCTTCTGTATAAATAATCTGAGAACATTGTTTTTATTGTTGACACTTAGCTGTAGGTTTCTAAGACACACTTAAAATCCAATTTGTTCCCTCGAGCACTTTTTTGTGAATCTGGCAGCATAACAAAAACTTTCTTTTGGAGACCCAGAATCAAAGTGATGAAAAAAGAGTTGTGAAAAAATTTATTTTTTCTTTAACCTTAGAGGCTTCCTATTTCTTTGATGAGAGATATTATTCGGGAAGGGACTGTTATGACCTGATTGACAATGATCTTGGCTCCTCCAGACACTGACTGAAAAGTTTGGGGCAAATACCTAACACTTTCTGGCACTCCGCTTCTCATTATAAGATGAGAATCATAACCATGTCACTTTCTTACTTTCCAGCACCAGTCACTTCTTCCTTTATTAGATATGACTGGCATTTTTAGAAAAGTATATTTTAGTCCTTGTCTCTCCCTTGGGTTCTAGAGTGGTTTTGTGTATATCGAACATTCACCAAATGTCCATCTCTGTTTTAACGCCAACCCACTCGTTCGATGTGACCTTTGTGGTAGGGGGAGGAAGGATGAAGGAGAACTGGAGAAGTTTTGGAAGCTTCACTCCATGAATTAATACTTCTGCTTCAGCATAATTCTGGTATTTGATCAAACATAAAAAGCTTCGAGCTTTTAGTGTCCTGCTGACACCAGTATCAACAAAGCATTGAAGTGGAAGCTTTCTGGCGGCTGATTAGAGGGAGATTTTATTTCACTGACTTTAAGACTAAGCATACCTTTTAGTAGATTTTTCTCAAGGGTAAGCTACATCATGCATTATAAATCAAATTCAAGAGCTTTAATAAAGGACCCTTGGTAATTTGGTAATATATTATCACTATGTTTTGGAAAGGCGATAAATGACTGCTTTTTATAGTGTAATTTAAAATAATAATATGGATTACAGTTGTGTTCAGTCATGAAAGTATAATTTAACAGTTTGGGCTTATAATAACCTTTTTTCCCTTGACAGTGTCCACTCTAATTTTAGCCCAAGCATGGCTTACTTGGGAATGATTTACTGTGCTTGCTGTTAGAGTCTAGTAGGGCTGAACATGTGTTTAATTGGAGTTTTATGTTGTTGTCTTGAAAAAGCTTCACACAAAAATGAAATTGAAAGCTGGAGGATAAAGACTGTCAAAGTGTGAGCTGTTCCAATATCAAAAGCATGACCCAAGCTTGCTGTACCTATAGGGGCCCTCCAGGAAATGGGGAGCTCATGAGAAGTGGAACTGAAGAGAGTTTAATGAAGGAACTATTTATAAAGGTGTGGGAAGGTACCAGGGAGCAACAAAGGACAGTGAAGCACCCAGGTATTCCTGCACTAGGAGACTTTACCACCCCAGGCCTGAAGAGATAAGTGGTTTTGCTGTTCCTGGATCTGGAAAAGGCTGTGGGCCTGGGGCAGGGTATGGGTGCTGTGGCCTCAGTAGAAGAATGTGGTCACTGTTCGGCTGCATTTAGGCAAGGAGGGAGTCAGGGAGATTTGAAATCTCTTTGCAGAGTCTCCCATTGGGTGGACCCAACGAAAGCTGGAAGGCAAGGAAGTCCAAGTGATATAGTCTGAGTTACAGAGCAAGGTGAAGACAGGTGGGTCGTGGATTTGGAGGACTATCCAGCATACATACCAGACTGCAAGTGAGGAAACATGAACAAAACTGATGCTAAGAGACTTTGCATTTTTATCTGATACGTATGTGACCGATTAGAACCTAAACTCAATGATCTACTAGTTCCCGTTTTTTCTGCTTTCTAGCCATTACACATGAAAAGGACTCTTTCAAAGTTCTCTTGTTCCTCAGGTTATGTGACTTTCAGAGCTGTTTTGTATCTTTAATCAAGTTGGAATGCAATGCACTAGCTTTTAGCAAGAATATGTTGGTCTCTAGGAACACAGAACAAAACAGAAACCAACCTAATTCCTGCTGCTATCCAGGACTGCAGGAGGAAATCTTGCTATTCATAAGATCCATCAAAAAAAGTAGATGGGTAACTTTGCTTTTAGTTGTTCGTCAGGTATTCTGTAGATCTCCTCTGGGCTTCCTGAATCCCCCTCCTGTATCTTCTTCCTTCAACTCCCCACTTTCAGAGCTCTACCTGGGGCTTCTTCCCTGCTCCACAGACCTGTTTGGATTCCAAAGCAGAACTGCAACTATGTCTCAACTTCCCAGGTATCTGAGTTAGCTGAGAAGCCTATATGCCCTTCTCTGACTTTATAGCCCAGCCTCTTTCATTGTCCTTGGTCTACCATCCCCCCCAACTCCTCTGAACCTCCACTTTTCTTACAGTGCTCTGGGGTCAGCCGAACTGCAGGCAACACAGACTACTGATGAAAGCTTGGAACTGGGAATCATGAGACAGATTCTAATTCCAACCTTGCCACAAATTAGCCATGTATCATTCATTGGTTAAATCAAAGAATATTTCGAAGCCTTGTTTTTGTTATCTGGAAAACAGGGTGCATGAAACATCTGTGATCCCTTAAATACTACCGTGAAATCAATAGAATGAGAGTTGGTGGAAGAAACCTAGTTGTCTTCACAGGAAATGGAGGCTAAGTGGAGATGGGATGGACCTTGAAGATCACAACTGTGTCCCAGGATCTGGTTTTCGGTTTTAAGCCACAGAAATTCACCCTAGTCACTCTGGGACTACGGGATGTCATGCCTTGACTCACCCTAACTAAACACCCACAAAATCTGGGGTAGAGATTTTTATGCCAATTTATGATTGTTCTGCCATCCAAGTAAGCACCATGACCTGTTCTTCAGTCACTGTACCAGCATAAGTTCCGTGCATCTAGATCCCCTTTCCAATGAGATTACCCACCCTTGGGCACCTCCTACTGCAACATTCTGGAGCCATCACTGCCCCAACAAAACCACACAGGAGACTAAAGTAGCTATCAAAATGCCATTGTATTAATTAACAATGAGAAATTTAAGATTAGTACTTATACAATCAGCACCGTTTTTCAAGCTGCATGGGCAATTTAATCACAGTCTCAAGCTATTTCCTTTACCATAGGCAACCGCTCTCCTAAGAGCCTAATATACTCAAAGTCTGGGAAGTCAGACATTCTCACAACACTAGGCAGATCTACACTAAGGAGGTTTTTGTTGGGCATGGAAATAGAACCAAGATAGTTATGCTTATACCACAAGGTAAAATGGTTTAACAATACATCCATCTCACCCAGGGATGTCTTTGGAACGCTAAAATACACTCTGCCCAATATCCAATTCCCCTAGCCCCCAACACTGTCAAGGATGTCTGTCTCTGAGCCTACTTCCATGGGGCAGTGATTCCCCTCCCCACTCCCTTCCTCAGCACCTACTTGCTTTCTTTCCTCGGACATGTTTAATCAAGTTGAAATCTAGATGGTAGACAGGTGGCCTGGGGAGCTATTTTCTCTCTTTTAGATGACTTGCTTATTTATGTTCAGATTCATTCTGTGTGGATTTCAGAGTTAAGTTCTGAGGGAAATTCTCACTTCCTGTGTTTGGAGTAAATCTCAAACTCTAACAGCTGAAGAAGAAGCTGAAAACTTCACTGCCTTGGTGGGCCAGCCAAGCCCTCTGTGAAATATGCTGTTAAAATGAAGGCAAGGCTGGAGATTGGTTCAAGATGGCAGAGTAGAAGGACATGCCTTCACTCCCTCTTGTGAGGGCACCAAAATCACAACTAACTGCTGAACAATCATTGACAGGAAGACACTGGAACTCACCAAAAAAGACACCCCACATCCAAAGACAAAGGAGAAGCCACAGTGAGATGCTAGGAGAGCCACAATCATAATAAAATCAAATCCCATAACTGCTGGGTGGTGACTCACAAACTGGAGAACACTTATAACACAGAAGTCCACCCACTGCAATGAAGGCTCTGAGCCTCACGTCAGGCTTCCCAACCTGGGGGTCCAGCAATGGGAGGAGGAATTCCTAGAGAATCAGACTTTAAAGTCTAGTGGGATTTGATTGCAGGACTTCCACAGGACTGGGGGAAAGAGAGACTCCACTTTTGGAGGGCAAACACAAAGTAGTGTGCGCATCGGGACTCAGGGGAAGGAGCAGTGACCCCACAGGAGACTGAACCAGACCTACCTGCTAGTGTTGGAGGGTCTCCTGCAGAGGCCAGGGTGGCTGTGTCTCACCGCGGAGATAAGGACACTGGCAGCAGAAGTTCTGGGAAGTACTCCTTGGTGTGAGCCCTCCCAGAATCCACCATTAGCCCCACCAAAGAGCCACGTAGGCTCCAGTGTTGGGTTGCCTCAGGCCAAACAACCAACAGGGAGGGAACCGAGACCCACCCATCAGCAGACAAAGCGGATTAAAATTTTACTGAGCTCTGCCCACCAGAGTAACAGCCAGCTCTACCCACCACCAGTCCCTCCCATCAGGAAACTTGCACAAGCCTCTTAGATAGCCTCATCCACCAGAGGGCAGAAAGCAGAAGCAAGAAGGACTACAGTCCTGCAGCCTGTGGAACAAAAACCACATGCACAGAAAGATAGACAAGATGAAAAGGCAGAGGGCTATGTACCAGATGAAGGAACAAGATAAAACCCCACAGAAACAATTAAATAAAGTGGAGATAGGCAACCTTCCAGAAAAAGAATTCAGAATAATAATAGTGAAGATGATCCAGGACCTCTGAAAAAGAATGGAGGCAAAGATCGAGAAGATGCAAGAAATGTTTAACAAAGACCTAGAAGAACTAAAGAACAAACACCTAGAAGAACTAAAAAACAAACAGAGATGAACAATACAATGCCTGAAATGAAAACTACACTAGAAGGAATCAATAGCAGAATAACTGAGGCAGAAGAATGGATAAGTGACCTGGAAGACAGAATGGTGGAATTCACTGCCATGGAAGAGAATAAAGAAAAAAGAATGAACAGAAATGAAGACAACCTAAGAGACCTCTGAGACAACATTAAACACAACAACATTTGCATTATAGGGGTCCCAGAGGAGAAGAGAGAGAGAAAGGACCAGAGAAAATATTTGAAGAGATTATAGTCGAAAACGTCCCTAACATGGGAAAGGAAATAGCCACCCAAGTCCAGGAAGCACAGAGAGTCCCATACAGGATAAACCCAAGGATAAACACGTGAAGACACATAATAATCAAATTGACAAAAATTAAAGACAAAGAAAATTATTGAAAACAACAAGGGAAAAACGACAAATAATATACAAGGGAACTCCCATAAGGTTAACAGTTGATTTCTCGGCAGCCAGAAGGGAATGGCATGATATATTTAAAGTGATGAAAAGGAAGAACCTACAACCAAGATTACTCTACCCGGCAAGGATCTCATTCAGATTCGATGGAGAAATCAAAAGCTTTACAGACAAGCAAAAGCTAAGAGAATTCAGCACCACCAAACCAGCTCTACAACAAATGCTAAATGAACTTCTTTAGGTGGGAAACACAAGAGAAGAAAAAGACCTACAAAAACAAACCCATAACAATTAAGAAAATGGTAATAGGAACATACATATCAGTAATTACCTTAAACGTGAATGGATTAAATGCTCCAACCAAAAGACACAGACTCACTGAGTGGATACAAACACAAGACCCATATATATGCTGTCTACAAGAGACCCACTTTAGACCTAGGGACACATGCAGACTGAAAGTGAGGGGATGGACAAAGATATTCCATGCAAATGGAAATCAAAAGAAAGCTGGAGTAGCAATACTCATATCAGATAAAATAGACTTTAAAATAAAGAATGTTACAAGAGACAAGGAAGGACACTACATAATGATCAAGGAATCAATCCAGGAAGAAGATATAACAATTATAAATATATATGCACCCAACATAGGAGCACCTCAATATATAAGGCAAATGCTAACATCCATAAAAGGGGAAATCGACAGTAACACAGTAATAGTGGGGGACCTTAACACCTCATTTACACCAATGGACAGATCATCCAAACAGAAAATTAATAAGGAAACACAAGCTTTAAATGGCCCAATAGACCAGATAGATTTAATTGATATTTATAGCACATTCCACCCAAAACCAACAGATTACACTTTCTTCTCAAGTGCACACAGAACATCCTCCAGGATAGATCACATTTTGGGTCACAAATCAAGGCTCAATAAATTTAAGAAAATTGAAATCGTATCAAGCATCTTTTCTGACCACAATGCTATGAGATTAGAAATGAGTTACAGGGAAAAGACGTAAAGAACACAAACACATGGCAGCTAAACAATATGTTACTAACTAACCAAGAGATCACTGAAGAAATCAAAGAGGAAATCAAAAAACACCTAGCGACAAATTACTATGAAAACACGACGATCCAAAACCTATGGGATGCAGGAAAAGCAGTTTGAAGAAGGAAGTTTATAAAATTAAGCCTACCTCAAGAAACAAGAAAAATCTCAAATAAATAATCTAACCTTACACCTAAAGGAACTAGAGAAAGAACAAACAAAACCCAAAGTTAGTAGAAGGAAAAAATCGTTAAGATCAGAGAGGAAATAAATGAAATAGAAACAAAGAAAAAAATAGCAAAGATCAATAAAACTAAAAGCTGGTTCTTTGAGAAGATAAGCAAAATTGATTAACCATTAGCCAGACTCATCAAGAAAAAGAGAGAGAGGACTCAAATCAATAAAATTAGAAATGAAAAAGGAGAAGTTAGAACAGACACCACAGAAATACAAAGCATCCTAAGAGCCTACTACAAGCAACTCTATACCAATAAAATGGACAACCTGGAAGAAATGGACAAATTCTTAGAAAGGTATAACCTTCCAAGACTGAACCAGGAAGAAATAGAAAATATGAACAGACCAATCACAAGCACTGAAATTGAAACTGTGATTAAAAATCTTCCAGCAAACAAAAGTCCAGCACCAGATGGCTTCACAGGTGAATTCTATCAAACATTCAGAGAAGAGCTAACACCCATCCTTTTCAAACTCTTCCAAAAAATTGCAGAGGAAGGAAAACTCCCAAACTCATTCTATGAGGCCACCATCACCCTGATACCAAAACCAGACAAAGATACTACAAAAAAAGAAAATTACAGACCAATATCACTGATGAATATAGATGCAAAAATCCTCAACAAAATACTACCAAACAGAATCCAACAACACATTAAAAGGATGATACACCATGATCAGGTGGGATTTATCCCAGGGATGCAAGGATTCTTCAATATAGGCAAATCAGTCACTGTGATACACCATATTAACAAATAGAAGAATAAAACCCATATGATCATCTCAATAGATGCAGAAAAAGCTTTTGACAAAATTCAACACCCATTTATGATAAAAACTCTCCAGAAAGTGGGCATAGAGGGAACCTACCTCAACATAATAAAGGCCGTATGTGAAAAACCCACAGCAAACATCATTCTCAGTGGTGAAAACTGAAAGCATTTCCTCTAAGATCAGGAAAAGACAAGGATGTCCACTCTCACCACTATTACTCAACATAGTTTTGGAAGTCCTAGCCATGGCAATCAGAGAAGAAAAATAAATAAAAGGAATACAAATTGGAAAAGAAGCAGTAAAACCGTCACTGTTTGCAGATGACATGATGCTATACATAGAGAATCCTAAAGATGCCACCAGAAAACTACTAGAGCTAATCAATGAATTTGGTAAAGTAGCAGGATACAAAATTAATGCACAGAAATCTCTTGCATTCCTCTACACTAATGACAGAAAATCTGAAAGAGAAATTAAGGAAACACTCCCATATACCACTGCAACAGAAAGAATAAAATACCTAGGAATAAACCTACATAGGGAGACAAAAGACCTGTATGCAGAAAACTGTAAGACACTGATGAAAGAAATCAAAGGTGAGACAAACAGATGGAGAGATATACCATGTTCTTGGATTAGTAGAATCAATATTGTGAAAATGACTCTACTACCCAAAGCAATCTACAGATTCAATGCAATCCCTATCAAATTACCAATGGCATTTTTTACAGAACTAGAACATAAAATCTTAAAATTTGTATGGAGACACATAAGATCCCGAATAGCCAAAGCAGTCCTGAGGGAAAAAAATGGAGTTGGAGGAATCAGACTCCCTGACTTCAGACTATACTACAAAGCTACAGTAATCAAGACAATATGGTGCTGGCACAAAAACAGAAATATAGATCAATGGAACAGGATAGAAAGCCCAGAGATAAACCCAACCACCTATGGTCAGCTAATCTATGACAAAGGAGGCAAGGCTATACAGTGGAGAAAAGACAGTCTCTTCAATAAGTGGTGCTGGGAAAACTGGACAGCTACATGTAAAAGAATGAAACTAGAACACTCCTTAACACCATACACAAAAATAAACTCAAAATGGATTAGAGACCTAAATGTACGACTGGACACTATAAAACTCTTAGAGGAGAACATAGGAAGAACACTCTTTGACATAAATCACAGCAAGATCTTTTTTGACCCACCTCCTAGAGTAATGGAAATGAAAACAAAAAACAAATGGGACCTAATGAAACTTAAAATCTTTTGCAAAGCAAAGGAAACTACAAACAAGATGAAAAGAAAACCCTCAGAATGGGAGAAAACGTTGGCAAATGAATCAACGGAGAAAGGATTAATCTCCTAAATATATAAACAGCTCATGCAGCTCAATATTAAAAAAACAAGCAGCCCAATCCAAAAATGGGCAGAAGACCTAAATAGACATTTCTCCAAAGAAGACATACAGATGGCCAAGAAGCACATGAAATGCTGTTCAACATCACTAATTATTAGAGAAATGCAAGGCAAAACTACAAAGAGATATCACCTCACACCAGTTAGAATGGGCATCATCAGAAAATCTACAAACAACAAATGCTGGAGAGGGTGTGGAGAAAAGGGAACCCTCTTGCACTGTTGGTGGGAATGTAAATTGCTACAGCCACTCTGGAGAACAGTGTGGAGGTTCCTTTAAAAGCTAAAAATAGAATTACCATATGACCCAGCAATCCCACTACTGATCATATACCCAGAGAAAACCATAATTCAAAAAGACACATACACCAATGTTCATTGAAGCACTATTTACAATAGCCAGGACATGCAGGCAACCTAAATGCCCATCGAGAGATGAATGGATAAGGAAGATGTGGTACATATATACAGTGGAATATTACTCAGCCATAAAAAGGAATGAAATTGGGTCATTTGTAGAGACGTGGTTGGATCTAGAGCGTGAGAGTGAAGTAAGTCAGAAAGAGAAAAACAAATATCATATATTAACGTATATGTATGGAACTTAGAAAAATGGTACAGGTGAACCGGTTTGCAGGGCAGAAATAAAGACACAGATGTAGAGAACAAACGTATGGACACCAAGGGGGGGAAATGGCGAGGGTGGTGGTGGTAGTGGTGGGATGAATTGAGAGATTGAGATTGACATGTATACACAAATATGTATAAAATGGATAACTAAGAAGAACCTGCTGTATAAAAAAATCAATAAAATAAAATTCAAAAAATGAAAAATAAAACAGGCACTACATTGTAAGATGCTCTCAGAGAGCACTGGTTTAATAAATGTGACATTCCAGAGAGTAAAAAAAAAAAATGAAGGCAAGGCTGCGTTCCCACCAATTCTCTCATACACATGGGTAAGGTGATGGGCTGTGTCTGTTCCCAAATCCATTTATGCCAGTTGTACTAGGTATTGTAGTTTTATAGTTTAATTAAATTTTGAAGCAAAATATGAGCATAAAAAGAGAATTCTTTTATGAAAACTAAAAGCTTTGCAAAGACTCAATAAAGGCGAATAGCTAAAAATTCTGTTGTTGAGCAAGACAATTATAAATATTGGGGAAAATTATAAAAAATTAGGGCTTTGCACTCAGATTGGCTTACAGATATCTTTAAATTTTCACTCCACTAAAGACCATGAAACCAGTGATTTTGAAGGAAACCTTATGGATATGCTTTATGCACGAGACCAACAGGAAGCCATACTGAAATGAATGATACTGTCCCTATACCAAGACATTTGTGGATAAATGTATATTTATGTGTTCTAATGAAAAATAAAATGTCTATGCTACCTATGCATCTATCACTTTTTATGATTCCTTGCTATAACTGATATTTTTGATTCCCTAACTAGAGATCCCAACTGAGTCAAATGAGAGTGCTTCAAATGCAGTATGAGTAATGATAATAACTACAGGATAATTATAGGGGCTACCACCCATGGAACTACATTTTTAAACAAATTCAGTTTATTATTAAAATGGAACAGGAAATTTACTTACTAATATGCGATTACAGATTATCTTCTAAAGCAGAAGATAAACAAGTTGGTCTTCTTGCTCAATATCTCTCTAAACTTCCCTTGGGGAGTATAAATTGAGGTAGCAACTCCAGGGAGTTTCTACTGAGTGCCAGAGTCACCAGGCTCTCTGATCCTTCCCTGTTGCCAGGAGGCGCTGCTTCACTCAGATGCACCGCTTGTTGGGCAGTGAGCAGAGAGACTGCTTTTCCTTTGCACCTTTAGGTGTCACAGGGAGTGAAATGGGAATAAAACAATTTTGGGTCCAACCAGAGGAGCCCTTGCTTGAAGACTGCAAGTACTGATGGCTTGGGTAAACACTGCATCTGTTCAGGGATGCTCAATCTTGAACAAATTTCTCAGTCTCCACAGAATCAAATTTTTAATCCCATTCCTCCCTAATCCTTCCAGTGAGTTTTTCCTGATTCTGCCTTCTGTTCTGGGTCTTCCCCTCTAACCAAACTCTATAGAGGTAAGACTCCTGCTGATTCCTACATCTTTTGAGTTGGGTTTCCAGCTCCTGCAAAGCTCCACTGTCAGAGCAGGTGAAGAGTAAAGTTTAAACAACCTCCTGGGGACATGACCTCATAAGTTGGGACTGAAGGAGCTCAGGTTAATTAATGAACTACCGGACAGAAACAGTAATAAAGTCGCAATTTCAGGGTTGGAGGAGGGGCAGAAAAATATGGAAAAGTTCCTTTAATAATTTGCCATATTAAATTCAAAATATTTGGAAAATACTCAGGATAATATATAATGCTTGAATTTAATGTAAATGAGAGACTTAGGAGAAATGAGAAACAGAAAACGGCATTTTATATTAGTTTTAAAAATCAATTTCCATTATTAAATAGAAGCCTGGGAAAAAATTGAAAATGGCGTAGATCAGGATGTCTGTTTTTTGTTTTTTCAAAAAGAAAAAAAAGGTATTGCTACTCATAATTACAAGAAAAGGATGACAATATTTTAAATGAGTAAACTTTGGCCCATCGTGCTCACTTCATGGTGTGAAGAAAACAGCACTTGAATGATTTTTTCCCTTACTTTGTCCTAAATTACAGCAAAGTGCTCTGCAAGAAGCAAGTGCTTGTGTTAATTAACTCTGAGTAAAGAAGGTCACTGGTATACATAGTACTCATTTTGTGGCTTTGGTTACAGATTTTCTTTTGCAATTAGAATTCTTCATTAGGCTTTCTAAACACATGCAGATTTTCACTTTTTTATCTAGCATTTTAGATTTAGGCACGCTGTTACTTTTCTCTAAAAAACTTTAAAATTGCAACAGTACTAATGGAATTGACTTAAGAAATAAAACATATGGTTCAACATATTTATAAGAACACCTAGAATATGAACCTTTTATATAAGCCTGAATATTATAACTGAATTTTAAAAAGTGCACACACTATTGTACTTCAAATTTTACAACATAAAAGTGAACAAATCCGAGTTTTCGGTCATTTTATGCTGAGTTGTAAACATCAGAGATAAGATTCTGAACGCTGTAAATTCTTGTAAGTAATCCAAGGTACCAAAAGTTTCATCTTTAGAGAACCATGAACAGCTAAGTCAATGTTTCTAAAATAGATATAACTTTTAAGTGTTTATTTCTAATGTTCAATTATAAAACCTTTAGTTTTTTTCAATATAAGCCAATATTTTTATGCCTAAGAATTAAGAGAGCTGTAATGTTAGTTATGTTGCTCATATAACACGTGATATAATATAGACTTTTAAACTGAATTTGTTTATGGAAGTAAATAATAATGCCATGGTATGATCAGCAATGCAGATTTACTCACCCTTTCCATTCCACTCCAGTAATAACTAGGAAGAGCTATAAACAAGTTGGCTTTAAATAGATTTAGCCCTAGTTCAAAGGTAATAATGTTTGCCATTCTTGTGATTGTCTTTTTTCTGAGGATTCAAAAGTTAAGTGTATGCAAATTCGGTACATCTTTTCTTCATTATTGGCCCCAAACTAAAAACTTTCTTTCTAACTCAAAAAGATATCAAAGAAATCTGTTTTATCTAAAATTTTCTACTGTTTAATAGGCACTACTCTCTCTGTCAAGCGTCTTTCTCTACCTGACAGAATTAATCAGTACCCTTTTTTTCTGATTCTTTTCATCTTGTTTATATTTGTATTGCATTATATTACACTTATTATTTACATATTCCTCTTCCTCTGAGACCTCATGAGCACAGAGATGGGGTTTTGTTCATACTGCCACCTCCAGAACCTAGGGCCCTCTCTGGGCCACTGTAGGCTCTCAATAAATGTTTACTGATCAGAATTGCTTATCAATGTTGTAACCACTCAACTCTGCTGTTGTAGCCTAGAAGTGATCATACACAATAAGTGAATGAATGAGGATGGCTGTGTTCCAATAACTTTATTTACAAAGACAGGCAGCAGGCTGGACTTGGCCCTGCCAATTGCTGCTCTTTATCGTTGTTTTGAGGGGTGGAGGAAGAGGGAATAAAGATTCCAACCATGTATAGTAATAATCACCACAAAGTTTCTTATAAATGTTGGCAATAAGAATTTTGTTGGATGTAACATTTTGAAATACCTCCCAATGCTCGTTCCCGAAGAACAAAGAGAAAACTAAGCAAGTTTTGTTTTTTTCCCCTTCTGTACTTTGTCTACCATGAAGACTAAGCCATTAGGTTGTAGTGGATAAGCACAAGTGAGAGAATTAGAAGTGCTGATAAGACACTATGGAGGTGAAATAAAAGAAGAACGTAGAGGCCAGAAAGCAAATAGAAGTAACCGTGGCTGACAAGACCTATGTTTGTCCAAATCCTCCACCGGGTGAGCTGTTATAGACGGATTGAAGAAAAGTTGGGTTTTTCTTCCTTCTCATTTGGGGCAGGAGAAAAGAATGTCATACAGCAGTAGTCCTCAAACATTTTTGCTTGCATACTTCCTAAAAGAATTTTGAAAAAAAATGTATATCGCTTCCTGCCTTTCTAATTTGACATCTAAAATTTTTTATAATTAGGATGCAATTTTCATCAAATTATAATAACATTTAAAAGTAAACACGTCATGTCACCCTTTCAATATATCCAGTGGAATCTAATATCATAGCAGATTTTTAACTTTTTATTTTGAAATAATTTTAGATTTACAGAAAATTTGCCAACACGGTACAGAGAATTCCTATACACCATTCACCCAACTTCCTCTAATGGTACATATATAAACGTAGTACAATCATTAAAACTAAGAAATTAATACTGATACAGTACCACTAACTATAGATTTTAATTTCACATTTTTCCATTATGTGCATTTTCCATTCCAGGATCCAATCCAGGATTCTACCTTGCATTTAGTTGTCATGGCTCCTTATTCTCCTCCAATCTGTGACATTTCCTCAATCTTTCCTTATCTTTCATGACCTGGACACTTATGAAGTCATCAATTATTTTGTGTAATGTTCATCGATTCGGATTTGTCTGATTTTTTTATTGTTAAATTGGGATTATACATTATTTTGTGGTGGATACCAAAAAAGTCGTGTGCCCTTCTCAGGGCATCATTCTAGAGGATACATGATACTGATGTGGCTTATTACTGCTTAAGTTAACCTTGATTACACGATTAAAGAGTTTTCTCCATTGTGAAGTTAGTACTTTCCAGTTGTAATTAATGACTATTTGGGAGGCACTATTTTAAAGCTATGAACATTTCCCGTTTCTCCTTCAACGTTCATCCACGAATTTTAGCACCCACTGGTGGATCTTGCCTGTAACAATGATTACTGTTGTGTTTTCCTAATGGTGATTTTTCTCTCATTCCTTCTACATTTTTAATTGGGATTCTTCTGTAGAAAAGAACTGTTGCTCCTCCCCGATTTACTTATTTATTCATTCATTTATTTATTTACATTAATGTGGATTCATAGATATTTATTCTATGCTTAAAATCCAGTACTATTTTTATTTTGTTTCTCAAAGCGTTCCAGTTTTGGCCATTGGGGACTCCTTCAGGTTAGTCCTATGTCCTTTGGACATGACCCCATCTTTTTGTAAGCATTTCCTTACTTTCTAGCATCACAAGATATTTCAGTTTCATCTTGTATTTTTCCTGCCCCAGACCTGGAATCAACCACTTCACCGAGGAGCTCTCTTTCTTTTGATTGGTGATACCATGATAATTAGAATTCTATCATAGTCTATTTAAAGATAGAAACACACAGAAACAAGCTCTTAGCAGTCAGAGATTCTTGTTTCTTTTTCTGTTTAGTCTTGTATTTCCATTCTAATCTCCACACAATTTTATCCTAATATTTTTATTCTTGAAACTATTTTATTCATTTCCTTGCCATATTTGCCTGTAGTAACATATGTATATAAGTTAAAATTATTTTTAAAAATTTCCCTGTGAACATAGGCAGTGTTATACATTTTCTTCTGTATTGAGTTGCCATTTCAATTACTATCAGCACACAGTTGATCAGACCAACATGAATATATTACAATGCTTAATAAAAAATCAGTATATATAAAACTAAAATGTTATAGGTAATGCATCTCTTAATGAAATGGATGTATCATAGAGGAAAGTAATTAATATTAATTAAAACTTGCTAGAATGAGCCAGGATTCAGCATGAATTCTATTCCCGCACTCCCTTTCTTTTGTAGCTATATGTGCTGAGAAAATCTGGCAGAGATTGCTGGTGCTCACTGTCGTCCATTATCCTCTCCTTCCTGAGCACACTGGGAGACCTCCCAGACTTCCTTGCAGTTGGGATGGACCCTGTGAATAACTCTGGCCAATGATATGTGAGCGGAAGTGCCATGTTGTGTTTCTAGATCCAGAAACTTGAGTTCTCTACTCCTTTTAAAAATGACTGTCAATTTTGCCTGTTACTCTTTCACTTACGGGCACTTTGCTTTACCTGGCATACAAAGTAAGGTTTGGAAAAATAAAATATTGTTAATTTCATCATACTTTTGTTGATACTACTTTTCTATTAAAATGTCTTTATATGAATACATGTTTTAATCAGAACACTGGAGTTGCACATATAATTCATCCAATTGAATGAAAATGTTCATCATAAAACTTAATTGGTAAAGCCAATCTTCATTGTCAAAGAAATGATCCAAATAAGACAATGTTCAAAAAAAGTCTGATTTCATTTTGCAATTCAAATAAGCATGATAATACTCATCCCCAAAGCTCAGTTAGAAATCTAAGATAAATAAAGCGCAAAGTCTTGCCATGAGCTCTTAGCCCAGATAAGGTAACACCTCAGGGTCTTATCAATAGCTGCACTGTCTTTACTTTGCTTTCCCTAGATTTTCTCTCCAGAAATAGTCTCTCATAATAGACAGGGGCTGGATGAGATAAAGTCTCAAAGGAAGGCAGTTATCTTTCCTGCAGTTTTTATATATATATATATACACACACACACACACATACACAATGCATATTTAGACTATCCTAACATGGGGCAAAATAACCCTTTTCTAATCCACCACTTCATCCTTAACAGAAAAATGTATGAAAACAGAGGAAGACGTGAGAATTTACGTGAGAAATTTCACTGACATCATTATTTTGAAATTTTGTCTTTGTCTGGTGCCATGGAGGATTTTACCAAGAGAAGGCATCATCATAATATTTGGAGTAAAAGACATGTCTTTTTTTTTTTTTTTTTTTGAGGTAAAAAAGGACATTTCTGCAAAAAGAGGTGGGAAAGAAGAACCAGCATGACACCTTGATCTCAGGCAAGTCAATTCTAAGAAAGAATATATATAAAGGTTAATGAGTCTGGAAACTGAGCTCCTTAAAAATATTGGGGCTTCCCTGGTGGCGCAGTGGTTGGGAGTGCGCCTGCCGATGCAGGGGACACGGGTTCGTGCCCCGGTCCGGGAAGATCCCACATGCCGCGGAGCAGCTGGGCCCATGAGCCATGGCCGCTGAGCCTGCACGTCCGGAGCCTGTGCTCCGCAATGGGAGAGGCCACAGCAGTGAGAGGCCCGCGTACTGCTAAAAAAAAAAAATATATATATATATATATATATCCATGGCCCTGTATCCCTTGGAAGTCTTTATGTATCCACAGGGTACATATTCTCAATTTAAAGACTGTTAACTTAGAGAATGTATTTCAATAGCCCATGGAAGCTACATAATTAATCGAAGATAGATCTCTAACTTCTTCTGTCAGGCAGAGGTAGGGGACCCACTGAGGCAACCAAGGCCTTAGGAGATGGAGGACCTACTATTTAAGAGGAGCCTGGACCAATAAATAACTGAAGTCTTCCTGCAACCCCATGTTAGTGTGGATGAAAAATAAACCTTTGCTGTGTTAAGCCAATGAGATTTTGGGATTGTTTGGTCCAGTATCAAGCCTCCCCTGACCAAGGGAGTAACTGATAGTGCTGCAGAGGTGACATGGCCTTATTGCCAAGAACTGTAATGTCCAGGTACGGAACTGAATGGGAGTCACAGCCAGGGATAAGGCAATGCCAGGGAAAGCCAGGATGGGGCCAGTCCAAAGAGACTAGACTACAGGTTACACCAAATACAGACTTCATAGAGACGCCAGTAGAATTCCCAGGTGTGGGCCAGACAGCCACCATCAGTGGACATCAGTGGACACCAGATAACACAGACACAGTCAGTTATCACCTACTCCCCACAGTACCACAAGGACACAAGAAGTTCTCATACATCCAACCACCATTTTGAGGAGGGAATGGAAACTCCGGAAGACTGAATGTTTATCTAGTGAGACCATGTAATGCACCCTTGATAGGGGATGGAACTTTCAATAGAAGAAACATTTAAACTGAAAGAAAACTGTTGGAATTGGAAGAGCCCAATATACCTTCAGTTGAAAAAATCCAAGATTTCCTATTACTCAGAGTTATAGGAAATAATTGACTGTTTTCTGGAGGGGGCACATTAATTACGTGTGAATGAGTTTGTGACCCTGCTATTCATGAAATCTAGCTCAGATTAAAAATAGTTGTGGAAGAAAGTTTTTAAAAGTGCACGTATGTGAATAAAACAGTATTTCAGTAATTCCTATTTCTGAAATTTCAGTAATGGGAAGTAGCACATGATCTGTCCATTAGGATGTGGTTCGATACTAAATATCAAAGTACAGAGCACTGACAAGCAATACAGTTTTTTTTTTTTCCTGCAGAACCACTTTACTAATGACATACTTTGTCAAATTTTTATGTGTGACTGACTACTCAACTTCAATATACCTTGACTGGAAGGATAATTGATTAGCAGTTTTTACCAAGTCCACTAAAAAGAACAGAACTTTAATTTCACTTGACAGATTATTAAATTGAGCTTTTATAACATCTGGTTAGTCCAAGCCAATTTTTCCTTTGAGTTATAAATATACAACTGTCACATAATGTAATATCTTAAAAAAAAATAAAGTCCCCAAACAAACAAAATTATGGAAGTAGATTGTCTCAGTGTGTAAACTGCACAGCAGTAGCAAAGAGCTGCTTTTGGAAGCTGTATTAACTGTTTCAGGCTGCAAGGACTTCATTCTTAGGACACGTTCTTCAAATTGTATTTCTAATGATGATAGTTTTCCACTTAGAAACTTATTCATACTTTCTCCCAAGCTCCATCTTGTGACTACTTGTCACCAGTTTTGAGGCAGCTGGTTGTAATAACTAAAATGCACACTCTAGGGAGACTCCCCCAGTTTCTCTCTATCACAGAACCTTACTTAATTTTCATGACCACCTGATATTTTCTTCTTATGCATTTCTTTACTGGTTTACTGTAGGTTTTCCTTCATTCAAAAATAAGTGCTCGCCCCAATACCTCCAATTTCTAGAATGGCTCTTGGTTCTTAACAGGAACTCAGTAAACATTTACGCAATGAGTAAACTTTTGAACATTGATTATGAAGTCCTTTTACTTTATAAGAAATTAATGAAGGAAGATCAAATCCGTGAGTTTTAATTTATGGATAGTATCATACTTTTAACCATTTTTTCCTGACTGCATGAACTAGCCCAATGCAAATGGAGTTGGTTCCCCCAAACCCTAGTTTACTCAATAGAACTCCCCAAATAAACTCCTTTATATAGCAAAGGTATCTAGATTACTGCTGAAGAGTAATTTATTTAGTACTTGTCTTGTTCTGATGAAACTGTAATTCACATCTTTCATTTTTCCCCTTTAAATTCAAGTTACATTTTATATCTTTTGGTTGTTAGGAGTGGTATATATACATTTTATACCTTTAGTCTTTGATAAAGCTTGTGAATTTTAACAGTATTAGGATAACAATAAGTCCCTCTGAGCTTATCTATAAGATTTTTTAACTATCCAACTTTGTCATCATTTAGTAATTGATGATTTTAGGCCACATTGCATGGTTGCTTATGAAATTGTGCTGCTAACCAAGATTTTTACTATTTAAAGAAAGGTTATTTTTCTTCTCCTTTAGTTTGAGAAGTCAGAACTAATAAAAATGAATGTCACCCTAAATACTAGTATAGAGCCCAGAACCTGTGAGTTTTAAGCTTAGAAATTAGTGTTTTCCAAACCCTGCTGTTAAACTGATCAAATTAAAAAACAAACAAGAAACCTCTCAAAAGCCTTTTCTTTTTTCCTCTCTTATACAAGTGTAGGACTTTAAAATTTGTTTTGCTTTTCTCTGCCTCTCTCTTTTAATGGAATGAGTATTGGCAAATGTCTGAATAGATATCAGATTAGTTTTAAAATTCCCAAAAATTTTTGGTAGAAGCATATTAATGCAAAAACTATTATTCACATTGGTTTGAGAGTTTTCATTTGGGAGTTTCTTTTAATAGTTTTTGTTTTCTGAAGAATAGCCATTGTAAAATCTCCCCTTTTAGAGAATAGATCACAGTTCGAGGAAATGAATAAATGAACACCTATCTGATTTGGTTACAATTCAAAACCAGTAATCATTTTAAGAATAATTAAAATGGTGACACGATTCACATTAGAGCGGCATCTGGTCTGTAAAGGAAAGTACTCTTCTTTACTCATTCTCATGGCCGTGGCATCCTCTCACTTCATTATTATTGGTCATTCTTCTCAAGATCAGAAATGAGAATATTTTCTTCTAAATGTACTGTACTAAAGTTGGTTGCAGGATAGTAAGGATTTCCAAACTGTGCAAGTCTCCTGAAGATACCACTATTGTGCTTGTATATGCAGAAGGAAAGTGTGGAAATTGCCAGAATTACTATCAGTGTCACTGCTACTGCAAGGGGTATAATGCTGTGACTTGATCCTGAAAGAAGATGAAAAAAAGAAAACTTCAATGACAAGTAGTAAGATAGATACTGTCACATAGTTACTTTTTTTTTTTTTTTTTTGCGATATGCGGGCCTCTCACTGTTGTGGCCTCTTCCGTTGCGGAGCACAGGCTCCGGACGCGCAGGCTCAGCGGTCATGGCTCACGGGCCCAGCCGCTCCGTGGCATGTGGCATCCTCCCGGACCGGGGCACAAACCCGTGTCCCCTGCATCAGCAGGCGGACTCTCAACCACTGCGCCACCAGGGAAGCCCGTTACTTTCCATTTTACTATTTCTATGAAAAATCAAAACTTTCACTACTGTTCTAAACCTACATTTTCCTGGATCCTCCTTTACTGTGTGAATATCTAAAACCAAATACAAAAAATACTGAGATGAAAATTTCCTTTTAATCAGCAAAGTTATGTCATTGCTTATAGCAGGGCTCAGCAAATAATGGTCCATGGATCAAATCTGGGCACCTGTTTTTACAAATGACGTTTTATTAGAACTCAGCCACACTAATAATGTTTCTATTGTCTATGGCTGCTTTTGTGCTACAAAGGCAGTGTGACAGAAACCATATGACTCCTACAGCCTGAAATATTTACTATTTGGTCCTTTAAAGAGAAGTTTGCTGACCCCTGATTTATAATAATCATTATTAGTGCTCACAAACACATACACTGCTTTTTTTTTTTAAGCTGAAGAATCCCCATCCAGTTTCAGCACGGTGCTGCATTAAAAATATGAGTAAAATATAGTCCCTGCCTGCAAGGAACTCAGTTTTGTTGGGATCTGATGTGGAGTTGGTCCAGCAACGGTAACCTCCCTGGCTTTTTGCAAAGATTAAAAAAATCAGGACCTTCTCACCTTTTAGATCTCAAGAATCTTGGGAAATGGATAATAGCTCCTCCATTCAAAAAGCTAGAGGGTTCCTGTTTGAGGATTTTCTACTGTAAGAATGTATCTTTTCCAAGTAGACTCTATATCAGAGTTTGAACTCTGCTATTTTTGCTCTAAGCAAAGATCCAGAGAAATATGTAGGGAATGACCCAGAGGCAGAGCAGTAAAGGATTTGTGAGTGGAGGAAGTGCCTTAGTGCACTACTTATGCTCATTCACTCTTAAAAGAAATGTCAACATTACCAATAGCAAAAATACACTTTAAAAAAAAAAAAAAACCCTCGATTTTGCAATTTTAAAATAATATTGTATAATTTTGCATAATATTATTGAAAACATGTAGTATTGTGTATGTGTAAAGATACTTTTTAAAGAAAGACTGTTAAACGAGTATTCATTCTCAGGATGGAGGCAGCGGGCAGGTATAGAAGGGGCATATGGAATCAGAAAATGTGGAGTGTAGTTCTCCATGTAGCCTCAGTTTGGACAAGTACGTTTCTCATCTGTAACATGGGAATACTGTATCTGCTTCACTGCCTTGGAAAGTTGCTGTGTAGGATAAAAGAGGTGTCTTATGTAGTACAGGAAGCTTTAAAGTCCTGAACAGACATGAGATGTTTCTGATTTGTTCTTGATAGTCGAATGCTAGCGGTTGCTTGGGCACACTAATAGGTTAGTCATGGTTTCCACACAGAGTTGATATCCACACTTTCAGAGCTTCAAAGTTTGGTTCCCACACCTACCAGTTTTTGCTCTTTATTTCCCAATATCTAATCAGTCACCAAAGCCTGATGATTCTCTTTTCCCATTTCCGCCTTCCCTTTTTTGTTCCCAGTTCTATCACTCAAATTACAACCGTCTCCCTTTACATCAGATGGGTGTGACTCCACTGTTGGTGTCTCTAGAGCATGTAGGTGTCCCCTGCGTCCTTCACCATGGAGTTCAGCTCTTTAGCCCAGCACTTTCTGTGGATGGATCCTACAGTAATACGATTTTATTCCCAACACCACCTAACATGGTCCAGTCTAAGCTCATTCTCAATTTCTGCCTTTAGTCATTCTGGACCTTTTATCCAATATTCCTTTCCTCCTCTATTCTCATTATCTTTTGCGATTCCAAAGACTCATCCCCTCTATGAAGTTGTCTTCAGGAGCCCAGGCCATATCAATCCCTCCTTCTTTGTTAATACCTGCATCTAGAAACTGTTGTGATTACTATAAACACCTTCCCACTGTTAATGATCCTTGTTAATGTCTTCTCTTAGAAAGCTCTATTATTTGCAACGGACTAGAATTTTCTGGCTTATATTTCTAAAATTATTTATAATCACCACAACCTAAGTATGTAGCTCAAGATCAAGTTATATGACTTTTATAGTATATTATGGCCTGCAGTAGAGAATCGCATCTACTTATCCACAACAAGGATACCTAGACCTGAATTATATTTCCTGGGACGAAAGATGGAGCTTAAAATTCTGAGTAGAAGCTGCCAGAATGAGGGTTGCTGGTTTACATTCCCAGCTCTATTTGCTTGAGGTGAACTTTTTTTTTTGCCCATTAAGTTAACAGCTAGGGTGACACAAGAAAGTCATAGTCTTTGATTTGATTTATAATGATTTTTTTCCTTCATGTCAGAGGAAGGAGCTGAAATGTTCTCCGACTTGTTTAATGTAAAACAAGACGACAATGTTAGGATCTATCTGAATACTCTCTGAATACTTAGATTTTAAAAGCTTTAAGTGCTAAGGAGGTGGGTCAACTTTAGTCAAGGTAGAAGCAAAATGAAGATTTACTTTCTAACTTTACCCACCTGCTTCCATTTTACATATAAATCCTTTTTTGTCTTGACATGAGGATAACTGCCACACTCCTTCGGGAATCCTCAGGGCAACACACAGATGGGGTTTGACGTGGTCCATCTCTGGCTTCCTAATACCCCAGTTTGACTGGTCTGCCAGAGTTCCATCAAACCACTTTATGGTTTCATCTGTGGAAAAAATGCTAACATGAATTATGTGCATGGTATCAAACATACTAAGTCTGGAATGAACCTTAAAAAGCAGCCCCTAAATTTAATGAGACTCTCTCCTTATCTGATGCACTAACAGTCATGAACTCAACATCAAAAGGTAGGTATAAGTGAAATTGCCTTGTGAACAACTCTCTTTATTTTAGATATATTGTTCTAATTTAGTTCATTCAAGATATCATGTTTCTTAATGTAACAGTTTGAATTTGAAATATTCCCTATCATTACAAACAATTTAAAGAAATCATTTAAAGTCCTAACAGCTATATCATTACAAAGTAGATCACTTTCTAAAAGAATTTTACAGTGAGCTTCTTTTTTGTTGTAAAGTGCCCCTTAAAATTTATTAGATTTATAGATAGAATAATAAAATTTGTAGTTTGAACTTAAAAGCTTAAAGAAAAAAAAACTTCATTACTTCAGTATATTGAATATCTTAGAAATCAAGTAGTTGCAAACAGTCCTTTATGAGCACAGAGTACAATGAGCTTCTTTAAAAAGCAAGCCAGTGGTATACCAAGGGGTGGGGGCAGTGGTAGAATCCATCCATGTGTAGGTGATAAGGATTTAAAACAAACAATAAAACTAAGCATAAGTCAGTCAGCTTTTTATTATCACCCTGTGCTAGAAGTTTTAAGCAATGTCGGTGATTGAAATACTCTTCCTTGCCAGCATGGACCCATCCTCTACCTTGGTACACCACTGTAACAAGTTCTCTATACCAGTTAAAGTAATTTTCTTTACAAGTACTTTCAACAACCATCAGTTACATAAAGAAAAGAGTAGCATGCTCTCATCTGATTACAAACTCTGGTTTTTATGAGTAGCAAATAACAGTTCTACTAGCACTATTTATCACTGAAATATTTCCATAACTCTGTTGTGCTCTTATAACATTTAGAAACCTGGGGTATTTTCAAGTAAATATGGTTTGGTGTCTATGACTAAGTCTGTGAACACAAAGTTCCAGCCAAGCATCTTCATAATGCAAGATTAAGTATAAGATAAACTTGTTTGTTTTCATTTTTGGTTTTCTGGGATTATTTCAAAGGGCAAGAAGGTATAAAAAGGGGTTAGCAATGATGTCTTTGGAAGACATGACTTTAGGATTTATGATATTTTTTTAAACAGCAATGTATCCAAGGAAAGTTTTCTGGTTTGCAGATGCCATTTCCATCAACCTTGACCATTGTGTATTTATTTATGCCCTCTCCTCTTCTCTACCCAGTCACTTACTGTCACCATCAAATTGAGCATTCAGCCAAACCATCTTGACAGAAGAACTGAAAGCTAAAAGCTGGTCTAGGAGAAATGAATTTTCAGCTTCATCTTTGATTGTTAAAAGATTAGCTCCTATAAAAGAGACAAACAGCAAATGAATAACTATTTGTGTTTACATGTAAATACAATTAAAATAATGTCTTCTATACCATAATTCATAAAGCTCAGGCTTTGATGCATGTAAATCAATGAAGTTAGAACACTCCTTCACACACCATACACAAAAATAAACTCAAAATGGTTTAAAGATTTAATATAAAACATGACACTATAAAACTCCTAGAAGAGAATGTAGGGAAAATATTCTCTGACATAAATCATAGCAATGTCTTCTTAGGTCAGTCTCCCAAAGCAGAAGAGATAAAAGCAAAAGTAAACAAATGAGACCTAATTAAACTTATAAATTTTGCACAAACAAAACGAAAAGACAACCTATGGAATGGGAGAAAATATTTGGAAACAGTGTGACCAGCAAGGGCTTGGTTTCCAAAATATACAAACAGCTCATATAGCTCAATATCAAAAAAAACACAACCCAGTCAAAAAATAGACGGGAGACCTAATTAGACATTTCTCCGAAGAAGACATACAGCTGACCAACAGGCACATGAAAAGATGCTCAACGTTGCTAATTATTAGAGAAATGTAAATCAAAATTATACTGAGATATCATCTCAATAATATCGAGATGCTATCCAGTCAGAATTGCCATCATCAAAAAGTCTACAAATAGTAAATGCTGGAGAGGGTGTGGAAAAAAGGGAACCCTCCTACACTGTTGGTGGGAATGTGAATTTGTGCAGCCACTATGGAGAACAGTATGGAGGTTCCTTAAAAAATGAAAAATAGAGTTACCATATGATCCTGCAATTCCATTCCTGGACATATATCCAGAAAAGGTGAAAACTCTTAATTTGAAAAGATACAGGCACCCCAACGTTCATAGCAGCACTATTTACAATAGCCAAGACATGGAAGCAAACTAAAGTGTCCATCGACAGATGAATGGATAAAGAAGATATGGTATATATACACAATAGAATATTGGCCATAAAGAAGAATGAAATAATGCCATTTGCAGCAACATGGATGGACCTAGGGATTATCATACTGAGTGAAGTAAGGCAGACAGAGAAAGACAAATATCATATGATATCATTTATATGTGGAATCTAAAAAAATGAAACAAATGAACTTATTTACAAAACAGAAACAGATTCACAGACATAGAAAACAAACTTATGGTTACCAAAGGGGAAAGTTGGGGGAGGCATAAGATAGGAGCTTGGGATTAACAGATACATACTACTATGTATAAAATAGATAAACAACAAGGTCCTTCTGTGTTGCACAGGGAACTATATTCAATATCTTATAATATCCTATAATGGAAAGGAATCTGAAAAAGAATATATATCTATATATCTAACTATCTGTCTATCCATATCTGAATCACTTTGCTGTACACCAGAAACTAACACATTGTAAATCAACTATACTTCAATAAAAAAATTAAAAAGCTCAGGCTTTGAAAAGTGAAAATTTCCATTGTTAATACGTAATTTTTGACTAGAATTTTAAAAGTAGTATGACATTTATTAAAAGATACAAGCTTGTACTTAAAGAATAGAATATTAATTTTCAGGAACATTAAAGATTCATAATTCAAATTCATTCAAAGGGAACACTTTTTTGGGCAAGTGCAGTATCCTGAGATATTGTCTTGGGTTTTTAATTGTATGCTGGACATTGGACATTTTAGCCATCCCCCAAACAAGCAAATTCAATAATATTTACTTTTTCAATTGTTTTTGTTGCCTCTAAAATCACTAAATAATCAGACAAATGAAGAAAACTACATTGTTTACTGAAATGTCAAGAAGGAACACATTGAAAGCATTTTACCACAACAAAAGAATTACCTTCCTTTTTGCAAAATTCGTGAGCAGCCTCAAAACTCGTACTGTCTAAGACGGTAGAAAAACTGTAGCAATTACTTTTGAATTTTATCCAGGGAATAGATGTTTCTGAGCACAACTCTGGGTATCCAAATGGTCTTGTTTCTATGAACAAAATGAGTTATGATTTCAGGGTGGTGACTGGGTTCACTTATTGAGATAAACATTGCATTACATTCTATGAAAGACCAAGATAAATATATGTAATGAGATTTTCATGATAATACTCTGAAAGAGTGGGTTTAATGTAAATGATTACAAAACTGGAATGGCTTATAGCATGTCTGGCAGAAATAATCTTTTCCTACACATAACAGGGTATATTAATGCATAGCTTCATAGGTTTAGTTTGGGTGTTATCTTTAATATTTACAATTAGTGTCCTAAAGGTTGGAAAAACTGGGGGATGTGATTCAGAGAAATACTGGCAGCTGAATGAAGTTGGTAAAAGACACTTCCAAATGCACAGAATGTGTTCCATTCGGTGCTGAAGATTTAGTAAATCCTTACCTGCTAGTCAACTTAGAGAAAATAAAGCATTCAATAAAGTAACATATCATAACATAACATAACATTAGTATAACATAATATATCATAACATAACATAGTATAACATATCATAACATAACATAACATAACATAAGAAATCATATCATAACAACATATCATATCATGACATAACATAACACAACACATAACTAAGGGGAATTGGGGGAAGTCTTTGTTTCAGAGGGCAAGCATGAGAGTCAGACGCACCCACACTGAGATCCTAGGTGCATGGCTGTGGGTATGTTACCTATCTTCCACACACTCCCACACACGTAAAAGAGAGCTAACAATAACATCTTTCTTACAACTTAAGAAGTTAGGTGAGCTAGTGCCTGTCACTTAAGCACTCAATAAATGTAGCGTTATTAAAAAAAGAAGGATAACTTCATGGTGTTTTAGAAGGAGAATTAGCTTTCCCAATACATATGGCTATCATTTATATTTTTGTCCTGAATTGTTTTGAGCTGAACTTACATAATATATGTGCTATTTGACTTATAGTATCCAGAGAGTAAGTAAATACATGCACACTTACTAAATGAGAGATTTAAAAAGAAACCAGTTAGTGTTAAGGAAATTTCTTTTTGTACACCATAGCAATCAAAGGAAAGGGGACCTGATTTAATGGGATAAACATGATATCAGAGATCAAGGAAACTTGGCTTCTGCTCCTGGTGCTGTTGACAGACATCTGTGAGATCTTCAGGAAGCTATTTAATGTTCTGAGTTTAAGTTTCATCTTTAAAATAATGCTCATCTGGTTGGGCGAGGTGAACATTCAGTGTAATGAGATACTATTATCATTACTGTCATGTTTTATATATACATATATAATATAAATACAAATATTATTACCATAATGGTGATGATGATGCTCTAGAATCCTATTAATCTTTGACTTAAACATAAATCTTCAGTGGTATTCAAGGTCCTCCACACATGCTCCTAACCTACGTTTCTAACCTGATTTCCTACCTCTCTCTTACCAAAATCCTGCCATGCAGGAAAATCCCAACACCAGCTTTGCTCAGCTAGATGCCCAGTCCTTTCTTCCTCCCATGTCTGCCCAAGCTTTTCTGCTCAGAATGCCTCTCCATGTCCCATCATTTCCTGATCACACCCATTCTTCAAGACCAATCTCCACAGTCCTGTCCTTCAAGAAGGCTTTTTGCTTTTCCCCGAGTGGATCTGATGTGTCCATTTTCTTGCTAACCCCCCACAGCACTTGCTATGGCTCTTATATCATTTGGTAGCCCTGCCTCATGTAACACTTATTTGTACATCACCTACCAGACCGAATACTTCTCGAGGGCAGATACTTCTTACTACTTTCCCTCACAGCTCTTGCTTAGCACAGTGCCTTGCATACAGTAGGTTCACAGTATGTATTTCTTGAGTTGAATAGAATTGAACCTACCTGTGGGCACATGACAAATGGCTCCTTGCAGGTATGACTCACAGGCTGTGCTACTCCAGTGTCCACTGGTGTCGGCGAAAACACAGTCACCCAGGAAGGATGACTCATCGTCTTTCCAAAAAGTGAAGGAGGATTTGGTGCCATCTGACCAGTCAAAATGAAGACCATTCTGTGGAGGGAAACTGAGCCATCATTTCCTTGCCATGAATGCTGGCAACGTCACCCAATGCTGTCTGAGCAGCTCTCACTTCATGCGTGGATTTATATTTCCACATCTAGACTTATATTTCAGGAAGTCTAGGACAGCATGTGGAAATGGCCTGACAAAAAGGACTATCTGCCATAAGCAGTATCTTCTTTAGTTTTGGGGAATCCTTGGTTCCCTCCCACCATAATTTCCTGGTAAGCAATCAGAGTGAAGTTGAATCAATATCTTGTTCTTAACACCGAAATAAATTTAAGATTGATCAAAGATTCATACATATAATTGAAAACATAAAAGTGCTAAAGAAAACTTGGCTAAATATTTTATACTCTCGACATGGGAAAAATCTTTCCGAGTCTGATAAAAAAAATCCAGAGGCCATAGAGCAAAATTGACTACATAAAGTTAAAAATTCTGTAATACAAAAATACAATAAACAGCCATGAAATACCATCCTTTCACCTATCCTACTGGCAAGGATTAAAATTTTGACATACCCAGTGTTGGCAAGGATGTGAAAAAACTAGATGCTATCATACACTGTTGTTAGCATGTAAATTGGCACAAAATTTTAGAGGGCAATCTGGCACCATCCTTTGTTAAAATTTATAAAGGGTACTTAGCAACTTCATTCCTGGGGATTTATCCTACTTGTACAAGGATATTTGTTGTGCATTGTTTGGAGTTGTGAAAACTGGGAAGAACCCAAATGTCCATTCACATGAGAATGATTTAATAAATTGTGGTATATCCATATATGCTGCTGTCTCAAAGAATGTATTAGATTTTTATGAGCTGACATAGAAAGCTGAACAACGTATATTAAATTAAAAGCAAGCTTAAGGACATTATCTATAGTATGAGCTCATTTATATCTTAAAAAAATATACATACTAATCCATTACATGTGTATATATATGCATACCCAGAAACTTTCTAAATGACACACAAGAAACTGTTTACGGTGATTAACTTTGAGGAGTAGAACTAGAGGTCAGGATAGAATAGATTTACTTTTCGCTATTTGAGTGTGTAATACTTTTGTTTAAAAAAAATTAAAAATATTACTTTCCAAACAATTTCCCTAGAGGGGGAAAATAACGCACATGTTAAATTCCAAGGGGTACTGAATTAATTAATAACCGGATTTCTACGCAGGAAGCATGATTCATTTTTCTTGGGGATTCTTTAAAGGCAACATATTACCCAAACGCAGGTGCTTGAGTTCAGTATGTATTCCAGTGCACATATAAGTCAGTATCCTGAAATTTTTCAAACATCTTCAGAGAAGCTTTGAAGGGCATGAATTTCCAGAAATTAGGCAAGTAGATGTTTACCCTAAAAAGGGACACCTTTTGTAGTTATATGCTGCTCATGAGGTTGGTCAGTAGTTATTGTATAATCCAATTACCTAAATGTTACATTTACTGTTATTTCATGGCTTTTTTTTTTTCTGTGCTGATTTCAGTGGCTATATCACTAAGGATGTAGATATGAAACTTAATTATGCAAGGATTGTCCAAGGGATTTTAGGACACCTACATCTTCAGTGAACAGTCCAATCCAGTGGGCATGTCCTAGCCGGTTGAGGATAACAGTGAGGAAAGACTGGTGGTACTGGTCTGTAATGCTGACCAGCTCTGCTCCGTGCATCAGGCAGGTTTTTAGTGCTGTATACCAAGTCATATTTGCATTAATTATTTTGTAAGTTCTGTTTCCGTATTCTAAGGTATTGGGGATTGGGTACATATCAGATGTATTTATACTGTGTCCAGAAGTATCTAGAAAAAGAACAATAAAAATTATTTGTAGAACCTGGATGAGAAGGGGGCGGCAAAGCTTAGCATGGATCCCTGTACAATGATCCATGCTGTCGTTAACATCAGAGTTTTTCTTCCCAGAATTGACTATTTCAAACTGAAGACAATACCTGTAAGCATAGGTGATACTAAAGAATGAAAACACTTAGGAAATTTAATGAATGAGTTTTAAATATATATAAACATATATTGAATCATTTCTAGATTTCCCAGTTTTGACAATCCCTTGTCAAACTGACCACTTTTTGGTGGAACTGATAGGATCTCCTTAGGCAAGCTTACTTCTACTAGGTACACTCAGCCTAACGCATGCCGCTGGCAGAACTTAATACTTACTAACAGAATATTAACATATATAATGTAGTCAAACACTGCTTTGCAAACACAATTTACAAGTGCATATTCTCAAATATAATACTTTATTAAACTTTTGGGACTGTATGATAGTTGCTATCATGTTTAATGCTAACATGTATAATTTCTAAAGAGAAGTTAAAAAATAAGTTAATGCTTAGAAATACATACAGTTCTTAGAAACCATTACTATTAATATGTCACCTATCAGAGTCAAGATTTATAAATTAAAAGACAAGGTTTTCCCACACATGATCATTGGTGCTTTGTATAAATGAGTGGCTGTGATCAAGTGAGAACCAAGCTCATGTGTTACATAGAGATGTTTCCTCTTTACTAAGTACATTTGCCTTTTTGTTCTGTACTATCTTTAGGCCGAGTTTAGGCATCCTATAACACACAAAAAAGGTAAGCATTTCTCAACTGTCTGATCCAAGGTGGCTGGGATTTCTCTCTGTATACTGGTTTTTATCACGTTTGGGGTTGAAAAGGAGCATGGTGGATAGGTCCAAAGACCTGGGACTCGATCGCAGTCCTGACCCTAAATGGCCAAATTAGTTAATCTCTCTAAACTTTAAATTTCTGCTCTGTAAGAGATTACTAAAGCCTTCGTTAGAGGCGTGTGGGTAAAATTCAAGGAGATATGTACATAGAGCACCTACTGTAGGATGTGGAACACAGCAGGCACTCAATAAATGCTGCTTCTTGCTCTCCTCTCCTCTTCTTGTCACACTCTCCCAAATAAAAATGGCAGGGTGAGGCTTTGACTTTTCCTGAAACTGTTACCTCAGTATAGCAGTAGTACATATTGTAAAACCAAAGTAAAATTAATCTATTCACCAATTAAATTTTGATGGACCACACTTTCATCATCTGTTTTTCTTTGTAGAAGTCTGTTTGCCAGCTGATGTACCAAGACTAAATGTTATTTATACAAAACCAACATAATACCAAAGTAGCCATTTAAAAATGATAACAATTATTAAAATTAAAGTAACTGAAATTCTTTGTATGTGTGACCCAAATACCAATTTAACTGGTTTTCCCCACTAAGACATGCCCCTGTATTTTCACATATATGAGTTTCTCCCTATGTTATTGATTTCATCAAGTTTCAAAACATAAGTGATTTTGAGCACTATGATTTTGCCATCTGCTGCCCTGAGAAAGATCCACTGGAAACCAAGTTCAAAATTGGGGGTCTTGACTTTGCCCTTGTCTCTCTTTTTATTCAGATATCTTTATTCTTTCAGGCAGATCAAAGACTTTAGGTTCGAAACCCAATGTAAACACATACTCACATGGCACACAAAGAAGAGGAGTCAGAATTTGGATATTCACTGTAGACTACAAGAACTTGTGTAGTTGAATAACAATATAATAGAAACAATAATAACAAAAGCAACAACTGTTTGTTAAACACATGCTAGGAACTTGCTAAGCATTGTATATATGTAGAGTCTGTGAGATAGTTATTATTCCATTTTACAGATGCAGAAATCAAGGTTCAGAGAAGATAAGAAACTTGACTGACAGTTTATTTATAGAGGTGGAATAGGAACCCAGGTGGGATTTGAACTCCACCACCACTGCTCTATACTATCTCCAAAAGAACATAAACATTGTTAGTCCCAAAAATATCAAAGAGAGAAAGTGGTCAGAGAGTACATTTCAAGAAGAGATCAACATCAAGGTCCTAGAATAGAATCATTGTATTTGAGAGAACTTGAGTATGTTACTTATTTTTCCTAAGCCTCAAGTTCCTCATCTGTAAAATGCGGAGACTTTTACCTACTTCATAGAAGTGTCGGGAGGACTTTATGACACAATACTTATAAAAAGCAAGGCACAGTGCCAGGCGCATCATAAGTGTACAAGTAGTGACGTATTGATGTTATTTCTTTTCTGACGAGACTCTGCTCTTCTTATAATACTCTTGCTATAGCTGATCTGGTATCTTTCAGTTCCTGACCACTACCATGCTAAAGTGATAACTGTGAACTAGGAAAGAGGATTTCTCTGGAACGGCTTTTCTGAGGATGGGTTGATACTTAGTATCATCAAAGAGTTCACATGTATGCAACACTGAGAGGTATAATTCATATTCCAAGTAAGCATAGGTAGCCTAGGCTGCCTGGAATTCCACACAGCTCCAGACACAAATTATGGCCTTCTAGGGAAGCCTGTGACTCAGTAAAGGCATGAGATGTGAGCTGTTGTTGTTGTTGTTTTTATTTTTGTTACTCAAGGTCACTTACAGTGCATTCACATTGTTCATGCCCCCACTGGCTACCTGTAATACTATAGCTTTGGTATTTCATACCAGAAGTCGTTGGGGGTTCTGATATCTAGAAACGTGCTGTTTGCCATATTTAGCCACAGAGACCATTTTAGGGTTCCAAGAAAGGAGTAAGTATTGAGTTGGTTTATTTCCTTGACTCTCTTCCAACATATTTTCAGTGTCTTTTTTAAAATATCTGAACAGACACATAATCCTAGAACAAGCAGTAAAGCCTTTTAATATGACCAAGATGGATGCATAAACTTGGTCGTCACTCAAGTGGTCTCTGGAGTCCTTAGAACCCCACTAGGGGGCACAACCCTGAGGTAGTGGAGATTAAGTGACCATATATATGTAAAGCTTAAAAAATAAGTGCTGGCACTTAGCTATGAAACTATCATTTATACAGTGTGTAAAACAAATGTGGAAGAGAAGAGTGGGCCATGGAAATGAAAGGAATAAAAAAACAAATATTTCTTACCCTGCATTTTTTCACAAACAAACCCATAGCCTTCTTCTCTACAGTCTTCAAAATACCATTTTCCAGTGAAGTGAAAATTAGGATTATTTGACAGCAAGGCACAGAGAGGAATGCGTTTTTGAACTTCGGTGGTGTTATGACTTGGAATCTTCAAAAGAATACATGTTTTTTTTAAAAATGGTAACATATAACGTTATTATAACGTTGATATTTTTATTAAGGACATAATTTTAAAAATTCAAACACTGTTATTCCTTTATTTGCATTTAATAAACCTGTTCACAAATCAGTTCATAACCCACAAAATAAATAATTATTGTGATGAGTAAAGAAATTATATTCATGGAACACATGACAATTATATGAAATTACATTATTAAAAATTAATATATTAACAACCAACTAATAAAAATTTATGCCTACGAAATATAGGAAGTAAAAAAAGAAAAACTTCAGTAAACAAGTCTCAAATAGGATCTCTTGCTAAAATGATTTCTAAAAAATAAATCTTAAAACTTACATTTACTATATCAAATGGGGACCAATTAGAATATGACACGGGCCTTCCATTTAGCCATTTTTCGTAATCATCATTTTGTAACCCTATCCACACATTAGTGGTGTGGCCAAAAAGATTCATAGTAATGAAAGCTGAAAAATAAGAATACATTATCAAATTTAATACCATATAAACCATTTGGGTAATCATCAAATTCTGTTTATAGCTATGATTTTATTTAAATGATAGCAAAACTTAATTACGAATCAACTGTAGGAATTTGTTACTTTGTCCTTATTAAGATGATGCCGTCTCTGTCACTTTTGTTCAGTTTAAATTGACAGCAATTAGCTGGCTAAGCCTGGGATTTCATCATATCATTAGTAAAACAATTTCCAGTGTTCATTCAATGCCTTTCTAAACAAAAGAGGGTTTATCCATTATACTTAACTAAAGTATACGATTATTGCCTAAATAGCAAATGAAAGTGTGTAGGTAAGTCTAAAGGGATCTAAAAAATTATACCATGCAATTATAATCGACTATACCTCAGATTATTTTAGCCATTTTGAAATGCCGATCATAAATATATCCTTATTCTTTCCACCACGCCTGGTGAGACAAAAGGCTCCCCAAAATCAGCAGTTTGTAAACAATGGAGTGTACTAACTTTTACAGATGTCATGATATAAACCTTATAGGTCAGACTGAAAACTTACGTGTCACCAGCAATATAACACTTAAAATGTTGATTTGGAAATGTTAGTATTTTGGAGGACTATTTTAACAGACGCTTGAATAAAAATGGTGATTTTTGCCTGATTGAACATTGAGTACTCTACCTTGTTCCACCTCATTTTCAATGGCGACAAGTGTCCCCCCTTCTTCAACACAAAAATCTTGAGCAGATGTCCAGTTCTTCCAATCGCTTGGGTCCTTGGGGATTTTCATCAAAAGGCACTATAAAAATGTCCAAAAAAGCATTCATTTCCATATTTTCCTAAATGAATTAAAAGTTTCCTAAAGATACTGAGGACCAGCTTTGAAAATTTTTTATAATTTTCTTGCACAGAAATGACTCTTTTTTTTTTTTCCCCCCCAGCTGCTCCAGAGGTGTGAAAGAAAAACAAAGAGGACCAGCTTTCAGGGTGAGTCAGTGCCTTTTGTACATTTGCATCGGGTGGGAACAGAGGATGCAGGATGTCAGAACGATGTCTTCAGCTTGAGGAAAAATAGCATTCCTTTTAAAAAGGAGCCAGCCTGACTGCAGAGTTTACAGTGGAGGATTTAATCTTGAAAATATTTCTTTTGGTGTTAGTTAATAGATTTGTTCCATTTTATTTACAAATACGCTTCCTCACTTTAAGTGAGAGAGGAATATTGAGGAATCAAACCATATCAGGTATTTAAATTCACTAAATACTTGGAGTCAGCCATGTGGTCCAAAAGTCAATGAGGAAGAGGCCGAAAAGAAAAAAATGAGCCCCGTGGGAAGAAAAGCAAGGGAGGACCAAGGAAACCTAGGAAGGAGAAACAAAGGGGAGGGATGCCAACAAGGTCAAAAGGAACTCAGAAAGAAGGCTGTGGGGTTGGCAGTGAGAGTTGATTTTCACTCGAGAGAGAATCATGTCTATGGCGTGGCAGGGGTTACTTATTATGGGATGTGAAATATGGAATGGTAACTGCTAGGCAGATCAGGCAAGTTGAAGAAAATCACCCCCTCACCAAGCTCAGTGAAATTTAATCATGTTGGTTGGGCTATATGGAGTCAGGGGAGAGGGAAAGATAGAAGAGAAAGGCTGCAACAGATCAGGCAAAGTTCCAGAGAAGTCAGGAGAGACTTTATGCCAAAAATATTCCATGTGGATTATTCTCTCATTAATGAACATAGCCAACCCTGGTCATTGATAGGTGTGATCTTGAGGTCTGCCACTGAGAAAATCCCAGCTACAAGATTATTCTAGGCTAATGTGGCAACCTCCATGCCACGTGAGAGCGCATCCTTCTGCATCCTTCTTTAATTTCTAAGTTTATCAGTCCCCCATCCCTTCCCTACCGTCATAGACGCCTTACAAAGCAGAGGGACTAAGTGTTGCTCCTCTCTGAACAGCAAAACAAACAAGGTCCTCAGTAAATATTTAGGCAACAAAGTAAAAGCCAATAGACCCTGAAATGATTGTCAAATGACATTCTCAGGATTCTAGATTTAGTCCAGTGGTTCTCAAACAAGGCCATTTTGCTCCTCAGGTGATATCTTCATAATGTCTAGAGACATTTTGGTTGTCACAGTTCAAGGTGGGAGGGGGTGGTGACTGCTATTGGCAGCTAGCGAGTTGAGACCAGAGATGCTGCTAAACATTCTATAATGCACCGGTCAGTCCCTCACAACAAGGAATTATCCAGCCCCTGATGTCAGTACTGCTCAGGTAATTCTTTTCAGAAACCAATTCTGAACATGTCACCCTTCAGGGATTTTCCACTGTTCTTAGGATAAAAACCAGAAACTCTGATCTAGCCTGAATTTGAGTTGCCAACTAAGAGAGGAAGCACATTTTCTCTTCTTCTGATCCCCTTTACCTTATTTGCTTCACAAAGAAATGGAATTGGCTTTAAAGGGTTTTAATTTTATAACAACTACCCTTTTATCAATTTCCTTTCATTCTGCCTCTTTCCTCTAATTACAAATTCCAAAGAGTGGCGCATACTAATTATTAGGAAGTCTTATCATTTAATGCGAATTCACCTTGTGTTCAGATAGTTGCACTAATGAACCATTCATAAATACCAATGAACCTCACTGTTTCATTTAGCTCAATAAATCTCTCCAGAAAACACACACACATACCCCCTGCTTCCCACCCAGCCCCCACCCCCCACCCTGTTTGCCTCAGCCAGGATTTACCAGCTTGAGTATGGGAGTGTAGACCCCCATTGCCACAACTTCATTGTTTCTAAAAATATAACATGTTTACTAACACACTTTGAAATTGTGTCAATAATTAAAGCAAAGTAGCAAGATGGAGTACAACACCCTCAATTTGAAATTGTTTATTTACTTACTGATTTGCAAAATGTGATCAAGTTTAATGCATCTCTGATATTACTGTGAATTAAGGATACCTTACTGTATTCCAAAGGAGTTTTGAATATAAAACTCTTTTGTCTCAAAGTCATTTCCAGTTCAATACTTGAAAATGGAATTCATGATCTTCCTCCCAAATTTGGTCCTTTTTCAGTGTTCTTACTGACATTGAATGGCATAGTCAGTCATGCATTTACCTAAATCTGAAACCTGAGCATCTTCTCACCCTTCAGTCACCTTCATCACCCCTTCGGTCCTACCATTTGGACATCTCATTTCTGAGACCTTCACCACTCTCCCTATTCCCACCACCCCACAGTCTCTGCCACCATCATCTTAGCCCAAAGGACTTATCTCTTGCTTGGACTATTGCAATATCTTTCTCACTGCTCTTACTTTCCTCAACCTCGCCTTCCTCCAGTCTATCTTTGGTACTGCAGCCTGAATGATTCTTTTCAAAACTCAACCCTGATGATCATATCCCTCTTTAGTTAAAACCCTTCAGGGTTTCCTATTGCTCTTAGGATAAAAACCAGAAACTCTTAACACAATAATCGCCCTTGCCTACTTCTTTTGTCTCACTTTCTACATTCTAGTTCTCTATGCTTCTTTTACTTTCTTCAATATGTCACATTCCTTCTCACCACAGGTGCTTAGTACATGTAGTTTCCCCTACTTTTAATGTTTCCTGTCCTTCTGACCACCTCAGTCAGGTCCTCCTGTTATATACTTTTATGGAACTGTGTAACTCTCCATCGCTTGTGTCACAGTTGTAAATTAGAGTTATTTTCCTGATTGATTTGCTAATGTTTTCTCCCCCTCTAGTCTGTAAGCTCTCAAAGAGAAGGGATTATATTTGTTTTCCTCACCATTGAGTTGCCAATATCCAGCATAGTTAAATCAATGAATGAATAAAGTGCTAAGAATTTCAATAATTTAAAAGAGGAGAGAGTGTTTTTTTTTTTTTAAGGAAAAACTGTGTCGTGCATGAAACCAAATATTGGCTAATCCAAAATTAGATGGTGCAAAGCAGCCAGCAGCACTAAATCCAGGTCCCCGAATAAAAATGTATAAGTAGAAGCACAAGAGTTAATCTAATATACACAGAGAATTTCTTCCTCTTACATACAACTCTGCTGTGACAAGTAGCTTAGATGACTCACTCTTCCTGGGGCAATCCCTGGTCAAACCTCTTTTACATCATCAAACATGGGGAAAATAATTTATGAGAAGTGAGAAAAGACACTTAACTTCTGGTATCTCAGTTTTGAAACTCTTAAAGGTGAAGAGTCAACCAAGTGGGATTTTTTTCTTAGAAATAACCAATGAAAATTTGTCCTAGGAAGTTGACAAACAAGAAGCAGAGTTTAGTGGAACATAATACAGTGACGCTCATTCATAATTCTGAAGTGAGTAACGTCTGTCGTTGCTCTCTCCCAGTTCTCCTTCTGTAGCTTTTTTTTTGTTAGTCAGAACTATGCCCACTGGGCTTTCCACTCCTCTCAACTATTAACCCTCCTATTCCCACCTTTTCTAATGATCTGATAAACCCACTTATCCCAAAGTGTAGGTGACAGATGAGGCCATCTCAGAAATATTTCCCTTAAAAAACGAAATGGAAAGCGTTAAGGCAAAGGAATGAGACTCCAATGGTGGGATTTTAGCCATTAATATGCAGGGGAGAGCACTGTGGGTGGGGAGACACACTTGGGGACCCTGAAATCTCACTCTGTAAAAGGTCACCCTCTCATGAAGCCTGCTGTGACCCTATCCTTAGTAATCAAATCCTCTGAATGATTAGAAGACTAAGTTGTGTAACTGTTGCATTGCTGGGCAATTATTGGCTGCACATTAGAATAACCAAGGGAGCTCTTAAAAAATACTGATGCCTGGATCCCATGCAGATCAACTAAATCAGAATCTTTAGGATGTCACTTGCACCTTGATATTTTTAGAAAGCCCACCTGGTGATTCTAAATATTTGATCAGGGCTGTGAACCATTAATCTAGCTACTAGTTATCAATAAAAATTAAAAATACCCTCTGAGCTACATGAGGGTGTTTTAATCCTGCTCCATAGTTAGCCTCAGAAAGCCCTTCTCCTCTTATGTGTGTGTCTATGCTTTACTCATGCCCCTTCTTATTCTTTCAAAGGAAGCATTCACTTGCTCTTTTGCCCTGGGTCTGCTGCACCATCACTATTACCATGCCCATATGTGTACATACTGCCCATGTTTACACAGGAGGAAACATGGAATATAGCTAAGCTGTGTAGATAAGAAAATTTAAGGAAAGGACAATGGCCAAGGGTAAACCAAAAACAACCATTGTAAGTTTCTAAGAATTATTTCTCTAATGCCAAGGGCATGACTTGTCATGAATTTCCTTAAAATATTCTTTTTTATACATGGGATGCACTTGTTTTAATAGTTGTGAAAAGCTATCAGGTACAAGAATTAACTAAAAATGGACCAAAACCTAAATATAAGAGCTAAAACCATAAAGCTCTTAGAAGAAAACATGAGGTAAATATTTGTGAACTTGGATTTAGCAACATGTTCTTAGATATGACACCAAAAGCATGAGCAACAGAAGAAAAATTAGAGAAATTGAACTTCATTAAAATTAAAAACTTTTGTGCATCAAAGGACATTATCAATAAAGTAAAAAGACAACCTAAAGAATGAGAGAAAATACCTACAAAATATATATCTGATAAGGGTTTTACATAAAGAACTCCTACAACTCAATAACAAAAAGACAAATAACCCAAATAAAAAAGTGGGCAAAGGAGTCGAATAGACATTTTTCCAAAGACAATATACAAATGGTCAATAAGCACATGAGAAGATGCTCAACATCATTAGTCATTAGGGAAATGCAAATCAAAACCAAATCTAGTGAGATAACACTAGACTCTAGTGTTGGCAGTAATCAAAAAGACAGGTAGTAACAAGTGTTGTCAAAAACAAAAAAAACAAGTGTTGTCAAGGATGAGGAAAAATTGCTAGCATACACTGTTGGCAGGACTGTAAAATGGTTCAGCCACTGTGGAAAACAGTTTGCTCATTCTTCAAAAAGTTAAACATAGAATTAGCATATGATATAGCAATTCCACTCCTAGGTATATACCCCAAAGAAGTGAAAGCAGGGACTCCAACAGATACTTGTATGCCAATGTTCATAGCCGATTTATTCACAATAGCTAAAAAGTGGAAATAACCAAAGTCCATCAACAGATGAATGGATAAACAAAATGTGGCATGGAATATTATTCAGTCATAAAAAGGAATGAAGTTCTGATACATGCTGTAACATGGGTAAACCTTGAAAACATTATGCTAAGTGAAATAAGCCAGCCACAAAAGGAAAATATTGTATGAGTTCATTTATATGAATTATCTAGAATAGGCAAATTCATAGAGATGGAAAATAGATTAGAGCTTACTGTGGGCTAGAGGGGATGGGGAATAGAGAGCTATTGCTTAACCAATTACAGAGTTTCTGTCTGGGATGACGATAAGTTTTGGAAATAGAAGTGATGGTTGAATAACATTGTGAATGTAATTAATGCCACTGAATTGTACCCTTGTAAATGGTTTAAATGGCATATTTTATGTTATGCATATTTTACCACAATAAAAAGCTAATTGTCAAAGGTTTTAATAAAAACCTTAGTTATACTCAAGTTCTGTTGAATATTTGCTATGTTTGTCATATTGAAATGTATAAATAGTTTACAACTGGTAGAAAGAGTTTATGGTTTGAGAAAATAAGAAGCAGACTGAAGGTATCAACTATTAAAAATAGTGTCTCAATACTATATAACATTTTAGAGAATGACTATATTATTTTAGAAAATATTTCACAGTGCCTCCGGACTGATTGTGTCATAGAGCTAAGGTGATTGGTAATTCTTAAGTTCTTATATGAAGTGGCAGCTGTAGGAAAGGGACAAGACTCAGGGTCAAAAAACTTAAGGTTGATTCTCAGCCTGACACTTATTCGCTGTAAGTTTCAGAAAAACCACACAATTTTATTAGACTCAGTCTTCTCATAGGTAAGATGGGATAACAATTCTGTGTATTTTAAAAATTCAATAAAACAAGAAATATATATATTCATTATATATATATTCATTATATATATATATTCATTATATATATATATTCATTATATATATATTCATTTTATATATATATTCATTATATATATTCATTTTATATATATATATATTCATTATATATATATGAAATTGCCAGCAGAAACAGTTAGCTACGTGGTAGAAGAAACCCAAATGTCCATCAATGGATAAATGGAAAAACAAAATGTGTTATGTACATATAATGGAATATTATTCAGTCTTAAAAAGGAAGAAAATTCTGACACATGCTACAACATGGGTGAGCCTGGAGGACACTGTGCTAAGTGAAATAAGCCAGTTACAAAAGGACAAGTACTGTATGATTCCACTTACATGCAGTGTCCGAAATAGTCAAATTAATAGAGACAAAGTAGAATAGTGGTTGCCAGGGGCTGTGGGGAGGGAGAATGAGGGGTTGTTGTTTAATGGGTTTAGAGTTTCAGTTTTACAAGATGAAAAACGTTTGCAGAGTCATTGCACAGCAGTGTGATTATACTTAATACTACTGCACTATACATTTAAAAACGGTCAAGATGGTAAATTCTATATTATGTGAATATTAACACAGTTAAAAATATCAGTGCCAAATATGTAGTGGGTGCTCAATAAATGTGTATTAAGTCCAAATGGCCCCATTTCACAAATTAACAATGAGAGGAAGATCACAAGGGAGGCAATGCCCTACCCATGTAACTAAACACATAGACTGAAAATTGTCCATGATGGAGGAGCAATTTCATACTAGCATATGAAATTATGACACAGTTTGAGTTTTTAATTATCAAAGAGTTAAACATTTATAATTTGAGATACATTTTAATTACTTCCACCTAAGGCTTATAAAGTTATTTTATTTTAAAACATAAGGAGTAGAGGGGAAGTCTCAGCCTTAATTGGAGACAGTATCAGAAATAATAAATCTAGTTTACAGTATCCCCACTGGCCATTTAGAAAAAAAATCCAATTCTGCGTGGAAGTGCCAGCTATATGAGGCTCAAGACAAAGCTGACGGAGCTACGTTATTAGTCAGGCAGGTGACAAGGCGGATAGAGCTCTATGAGGGCTCCAGGCAGGGAAGACACAAAAGAAGAAGACAGTCTGGGCCCTCTGGAGCTGACAGCTCATTTGGGAACAGGGCCTAGATACACATGCCCACCCCCACACACATGCCCACACGCACACACATGCCCACACGCACACACACGCCCACACACATGTGCACGCATCCACATCCCACCTAATGAAACTCATACAGCGCAATGAATGACAATGTCAGTAGCAAAAACTGAGTATACGTATGAAGGGTGGTGTCAAGGCTGTTTTTGACAAAACCTTTTAATTGTGACAAAAAATTGTGACAAAAAAATTCCAGGTCCAATGGACAACTCATAGTTTTTCAAAGCCACACCTGCTTTTTGATTACTTTCTAAAATTAAAACCTACAAAAGAGAAACAAAAGCAACTTTCTGAAAACAAGTTTACCTTATAGTCAAAATATAACCATCCTTTGGGACATGTTCCATGTTTTTTTGGTGTATCTTTCTCTTTCTCTATGATCCAAAACTTTTTTCGCTTACAGATGCTAGGCATAGAAACTGAACACTCTTCACTAGCCCAGAGTCCTGGAAGAGAAAATGGTTAGAAATGACCAGAAACAATGGTGACTCTTTGTAGGCATTCTCTATTGGTCACTGTTTTTTTTATGACTGCTGTGGTTTACCAGACTTTGTTAAATCTAGAAATTGAACTAAATTTAACTACTAATCATAGAATTCTCTAGTGACAAGAGCTAACTGGGCAAGGTGCCAAATCAGTAATTCTAATTTAAGAATGTAGAAAGTTTGCAAATGCAAAAGAAAAAAAAAATCTAAACAAATACTGCGATTGCAATTACAAAACTGATGAAAGTTTTAAGAATATTTGACTTGGTTAGCCAAAGAATACTTTGTAGAGTAATATTTTTGACTTAAAGTATTCAACCTCAAGATAAAAAAATTCTAAAACAATAGATGATCATTTCTACTTTATAATTATTAAAAATATAATAATTTAGAAAAAATAACTCAGGAACTTCTAAGGAAGAAGCACTTCTGAACCCTGACCCTTAAACAAAACACGCACATTTAGAGACATGCCCTCAGGAATATAGCCCAAAGTCCTCAGTCTCTTGGAAAATGTTCTTTTAATTAGAAGAGCTATATTTTCAGAGTAAAGGTTTATAGAATGCATTTCATTAGCATTCAAGTTACAAATTCCAGAATAGGGCAAGGATGCATGTAAATTGCAAGGGCAGATTCAGTTTTCTAGTGTGAGGGGTATAAGCCAAAAAGATATTGGCATTCTGAAGGAGGGGCCGGAATGATATTTTCAATGCCGATTAGCTGCCATTCTTCCAGAACCACAAATAGCCTTTCTGTAGGCTGTTGTGACACCTGCTGGCAAAAGCGAGCTGATTAACAACATGGTTTTTCCTCTCTTAACTTTCTCTGCAGCTGCCCTTACATCAGAGATTGCTTTCCATGTTTATCCCTCTCCTGACTTGGGAGAATCTGTTAGAGTCAGGGACATCATTACCTTTTATTGGATAGGAACAGCGGGATGGATATGAGTGGACAATCAACCCCAATAACACTGTATTGATGAATAGAATTTAAAAACCCATCTTAAATGTGCATGTACTAAATCCAACTGGCAAAGAGTTGGTGTTCTAAGGCAGGCAGCAATTAATGCCTGGTGTTAAAAAAAGAACACTGAATTCAATGAAAATTTTTCTTAAATGGGAAAATGAAAGTAAATTTCAGAGGTTAAAGTTCTGACCAATTATAAACTGGATCCTACACAGAGATTTTAAAAAATGGGCCCATGTTGAAATTTCATAGAGAATAGTATTTGTCAGGCAATTTTTAACCCATTTCAGTGGGCCCATTTTTGGTAGTTTTGGTTCAAGAGGAAGGACTTATCTGGATGTAAATTATTTTCAAGAACATGAATGCATGGAATAAACTGTAGGAATGGTCATCCTTAAGACTTAAGACTGATAAAATTAAACACACTCAGTTGAAAAGCAAAATAACCAAACAAAACCTTCTCACTGAACTAATGCAATGACAAGGAGACTTTAAGTCTTCTGAAAATTATGTTTGTATTATAAACCCAAAAGTGGATGAACAAAATAACCTGTTATGGATGAAATGAAGCCACATCTCTGGCTCTGATTAATCATGGATTCTTCTTTTCCTTTGTCCCAGTTCTGGTATATTACTGGTGATCCATCTCTCCAGCTGCAGGAAAATCAAAAAATTAAAGGTCTTCTCTCATTCTCCACGTTCAATCTCCAACACCATTTTTGGAGTTCTGGGATATGGACTGAAGGCATAATATTTTATTAAATTAAAAATAAATTCATGTCTGTGGTTAGGGAAATGAAAATTTGTAAGTTAAAGATAATGTTTGAAGGCTATTCAACAAATTTTTTAAAATTTAATTTAATTTTATTTTTATACAGCAGGTTCTTATTAGTCATCCATTTTATACACATCAGTGTAAACATGTCAATCCCAATCTCCCAATTCATCACACCACCACCCCCACCACCCCTGCCATTTCCCCGCCTTGGTGTCCATACGTTTGTTCTCTACATCTGTGCCTATTTCTGCCCTGGAAACTGGTTCACCTGTACCATTTTCTAGGTTCCACATGAATGCATTAATATACGATATTTGTTTTTCTCTTTCTGACTTACTTCACTCTGTATGACAGTCTCTAGGTCCATGCACGTCTCTACAAATGACCCAATTTCATTCCTTTCTATGGCTGAGTAATATTCCATTCTATATATGTACCACATTTCCTTTATCCATTCGTCTGTTGATGGGCATTTAGGTTGCTTCCATGACCTGGCTATTGTCAATGGTGCTGCAATGAACATTGGGGTGAATGTGTCTTTTTGAATTATGGTTTTCTCAGGGTATATGCCCAATAGTGGGATTGCTGGGTCATATGGTAATTCTATTTTTAGTTTTTTAAGGAACCTCCAGCTGTTCTGCATAATGGCTGTATCAATTTACATTCCCACCGACAGTGCAAGAGGTTTCTCTTTCTCCACACCCTCTCCAGAACTTGTTGTTTGTAGATTTTCTGATGATGCCCATTCTAATTGGTGTGAGGTGATACCTCACTGTAGTTTTGATTTGCATTTCTCTAATAATTAGTGATGTTGAGCAGCTTTTCATGTGCTTCTTGGCCACCTGTATGTCTTCTTTGGAGAAATGTCTATTTAGGTCTTCTGCCCATTTTTGGATTGGGTTGTTTGTTTTTTCAATATTGAGCTGCATGAGCTGTTTATATATTTTGGAGATTAATCCTTTTTCCATTGACTTGTTAGCAAATATTTTCTCCCATTCTGAGGGTTGTCTTTTCGTCTTGTTTATGGTTTCCTTTGCTGTTCAAAAGCTTTGAAGTTTCATTAGGTCCCAATTGTTTATTTTTGTTTTTATTTCCATTACTCTAGGAGGTGGATCAAAAAAGATCTTGCTGTGATTTATGTCAAAGAGTGTTCTTCCTATGTTTTCCTCTAAGAGTTTTATAATGTCCGGTCTTACATTTAGGTCTCGAATCCACTTTGAGTTTATTTTTGTGTATGGTATTAGGGAGTGTTCTAATTTCATTCTTTTACAAGTAGCTGTCCAGTTTTCCCAGCTCCACTTATTGAAGAGACTGCCTTTTCTCCATTGTATATCCTTGCCTCCTTTGTCATAGATTAGTTGACCGTAGGTGCGTGGGTTTATCTCTGGGCTTTCTATCCTGTTCCATTGATCTATATTTCTGTTTTTGTGCCAGCACCATATTGTCTTGATTACTGTAGCTTTGTAGTATAGTCTGAAGTCAGGGAGTCTGATTCCTCCAGCTCCGTTTTTTTCCCTCAAGACTGCTTTTGCTATTCGGGGTCCTTTGTGTCTCCATACAAATTTTAAGATTTTTTTGTTCTAGTTCTGTACAAAATGCCATTGGTAATTTGATAGGGATTGCATTGAATCTGTAGATTGCTTTGGGTAGTATAGTCATTTTCACAATGTTGGTTCTTCCAATCCAAAACATGGTATATCTCTCCATCTGTTGGTATCATTTTTAATTTCTTTCATCGGTGTCTTACAGTTTTCTGCATACAGGTCTTTTGTCTCCCTATGTAGGTTTATTCCTAGGTATTTCATTCTTTTTATTGCAATAGTAAATGGGAGTGTTTCCTTAATTTCTCTTACAGATTTTTCATCATTAGTGTATAGGAATGCAAGAGATTTCTGTGCATTAATTTTGTATCCTGCTACTTTACCAAATTCATTGATTAGCTCTAGTAGTTTTCTGGTGGCATCTTTAGGATTCTCTATGTATAGTATCTTATTATCTGCAAACAGTAACAGTTTTACCTCTTCTTTTCCCGTTTGTATTCCTTTCATTTCTTTTTCTTCTCTGATGGCTGGGGCTAGGACTTCCAAAACTGTGTTAAATAATAGTGGTGAGAGTGGACATCCTTGTCTTGTTCCTGATCTTAGAGGAAATGCTTTCAGTTTTTCACCATTGATAATGATGTTTGCTGTGGCTTTGTCATTTATGGCCTTTATTATGCTGAAGTAGGTTCCCTCTATGCCCACTTCCTGGAGAGTTTTTATCATAAATCAGTGTTGAATTTTGTCAAAAGCTTTTTCTGCATCTATTGAGATGATCATATGGTTTTTCTTCTTCAATTTGTTAATATGGTGTATCACATTGATTGATTTGCATGTATTGAGGAACCCTTGCATCTCTGGGATAAATCCCACTTGATCATGGTGTATGATCCTCTTCATGTTTTGTTGGATTATGTTTGCTAGTATTTTGTTGAGGATTTTTGCATCTATATTCATTAATGATATTGGTCTGTAATTTTCTTTTTTTGTAGTATCTTTGTCTGGTTTTGGTAGCAGGGTGATGGTGGCCTCGTAGAATGAGTTTGGGAGTGTTCCTTCCTATGCAATTTTTTGGAAGAGTTTGAGAAGGATGGGTGTTAGCTCTTCTCTAAATGTTTGATAGAACTCACCTGTGAAGCCATCTGGTGCTGGACTTTTGTTTGTTGGAAGATTTTTAATCACAGTTTCAATTTCAGTGCTTGTGATTGGTCTATTCATATTTTCTATTTCTTCCTGGTTCAGTCTTGGAAGGTTATACCTTTCTAAGAATTTGTCCATTTCTTCCAGGTTGTCCATTTTATTGGCATAGAGTTGCTTGTAATAGTCTCTTAGGATGCTTTGTATTTTTGTGGTGTCTGTTCTAACTTCTTTTTCATTTCTAGTTTTATTGATTTGAGTCCTCTCTCTCTTTTTCTTGATGAGTCTGGCTAATGGTTTATCAATTTTGTTGATCTTCTCAAAGAATCAGCTTCTAGTTATTGATCTTTGCTATTGTTTTCTTTGTTTCTATTTCATTTCTTTCCTCTCTGATGTTTATGATTTCTTTCCTTCTACCAACTTTGGTTTTTTTTGTTCTTCTTTGTCTATTTCCTTTAGGTGTAAAGTTAGATTGTTTATTTGAGATTTTTCTTGTTTCTTGAGGTAGGCTTGTATATCTATATACTTCCCTCTTCAAACTGCTTTTGCTGCATCCCATAGGTTTTGGATCATCGTGTTTTCATTGTCATTTGTCTCTAGGTGATTTTTGATTTCCTCTTTGATTTCTTCAGTGATCTCTTGGTTATTTAGTAATGTATTGTTTAGCTTCCATGTGTTTGTGTTTTTTTCATTTTTTTCCCTGTAATTGATTTCTAATCTCATAGCATTGTGGTCAGAAAAGATGCTTGATATGATTTCAATTTTCTTAAATTTAACTGAGTCTTTATTAGTGACCCAAGATGTGATCTATCCTGGAGAATGTTCTGTGTGCACTTGAGAAGAAAGTGTAATCTGCTGGTTTTGGATTGAATGTACTATAAATATCAATTAAATCTATCTGGTCTGTTGGGTCATTTAGAGCTTGTGTTTCCTTATTAATTTTCTGTTTGGATGATCTGTCCATTGGTGTAAGTGAGGTGTTAAGGTCCCCCACTATTATTGTGTTACTGTCGATTTCCTCTTTTATCGCTGTTAGCAGTTGCCTTATGTATTGAGGTGCTCTTATGTTGGGTGCATATATATTTATGATTGTTATATCTTCTTCCTGGATTGATTCCTTGATCATATGTAGTGTCCTCCCTTGTCTCTTGTAACATTCTTTATTTTAAAGTCCATTTTATCTGATATGAGTATTGCTACTCCAGCTTTCTGCATGGAATATCTTTTTCCATCCCCTCACTTTCAGTCTGTATGTGTCCCTAGGTATGAAGTGGGTCTCTTGTAGACAGCATATATATGGGTCTTGTTTTTGTATCCATTCAGCGAGCCAGTGTCTTTTGGTTGGAGCATTTAATCCATTCATGTTTAAGGTAATTACATATGTATGTTCCTATTACCATTTTCTTAATTGTTATGGGTTTGTTTTTGTAGGTCCTTTTCTTCTCTTGTTTTTCCCACTTAGAGAAGTTTCTTTAGCATTTGTTGTAGAGCTGGTTTGGTGGTGCTGAATTCTCTTAGCTTTTGCTTGTCTGTAAAGCTTTTGATTTCTCCATCGAATCTGAATGAGATCCTTGCTGGGTAGAGTAATCTTGGTTGTAGGTTCTTCCCTTTCATCACTTCAAGTATATCATGCCACTCCCTTCTGGCTTGTAGAGTTTTCTGCTGAGAAATCAGCTGTTAACCTTATGGGAGTTCCCTTGTATGTTGTTGTTTTTCCCTTGCTGCTTTCAATAATTTTTCTTTGTCTTTAATTTTTGCCAGTTTGATTACTATGTGTCTCGCATGTTTATCCTTGGGTTTATCCTGTATGGGACTCTCTGCACTTCCTTGACTTGGGTGGCTATTTCCTTTCCCATGTTAGGGATGTTTATGACTATAATCTCTTCAAATATTTTCTCAGGTCCTTTCTCTCTCTCTTCTCCTTCTGGGACCCCTATAATATGAATGTTGTTGCATTTAATATTGTCCCAGAGGTCTCTTAGGCTGTCTTCATTTCTTTTTTTTCTTTTTTTTTTTTTTTTGCATGGGCCTCTCACCGTCGCGGCCTCTCCCACTGCAGAGCACAGGCTCCAGATGTGCAGGCTCAGCAGCCATGGCCCACGGGCCCAGCCACTCCACGACATGTGGGATCTTCCCGGACTGGGGCATGAACCCCCATCCCCTACATTGGCAGGTGGATTCCCAACCACTGTGCCACCAGGGAAGCCCTGGCTTAATTTATTTTCATTCTTTATTCTGTTCTGCGGCAGTGAATTCCACCATTCTGTCTTCCAGGTCACTTATCCATTCTTCTGCCTCAGTTATTCTGCTACTGATTCCTTCTAGTGTAGTTTTCATTTCAGTTATTGTATTGTTCATCTCTGTTTGTTTGTTCTTTAATTTTTCTAGGTGTTTGTTCTTTAATTCTTCTAGGTCTTTGTTAAACATTTCTTGCATTTTCTCAATCTTTGCCTCCATTCTTTTTCCAAGGTCCTGGATCATCTTCACTATTATTATTCTGAATTCTTTTTCTGGAAGGTTGCTATCTCCACTTTATTTAATTGTTTTTCTGGGGTTTTATCTTGTTCCTTCATCTGGTACATAGCCCTCTGCCTTTTCATCTTTTGTATCTTTCTGTGCATGTGGTTTTTGTTCCACAGGCTGCAGGACTGTAGTTCTTCTTGCTTCTGCTGTCTGCCCTCTGGTGGATGGGACTATCTAAGAGGCTTGTGCAAGTTTCCTGATGGGAGGGACTGGTAGTGGGTAGAGCTGGCTGTTGCTCTGGTGGGCAGAGCTCAGTAAAACTTTAATCTGCTTGTCTGCTGATAGGTGGGGCTAGGTTCCCTCCCTGTTGGTTGTTTGGCCTGAGGTGACCCAACACTGTAGCCTACATGGCTCTTTGGTGGGGCTAATAGTGGACTCTGGGAGGACTCATGCCAAGGAGTACTTCCCAGAACTTCTGCTGCCAGTGTCCTTGTCCGCACAGTGAGGCACAGCCACCCACCACCTCTGCAGGAGACCCTCAAACACTAGCAGATAGGTCTGGTTCAGTCTCCTATGGGGTCACTGCTCCTTCCCCTGAGTCCCGATGTGCACACTACTTTGTGTGTGCCCTCCAAGAGTGGAGTCTCTGTTTCCCCCAGTCCTGTCGGAGTCCTGCAATCAAATCCCGCTAGCCTTCAAAGTCTGATTCTCTAGAAATTCCTCCCCCCATTGCTGGACGCCCATGTTTGGAAGCCTGACGTAGGGCTCAGAACCTTCACTCCAGTGGATGGAGTTCTGTGGTATTACTGTTCTCCAGATTGTGAGTCCCCCACCCAGCATTTATGGGATTTGATTTTATTGTGATTGCGCCCCTCCTACAGTCTCATTGTGGCTTCTCCTTTGTCTTTGGATGTGAGGTTTCTTTTTTGGTGAGTTCCAGTGTTTTCCTGTTGATGATTGTTCAGCAGTTTGTTCTGATTCCAGTGTTCTCGAAAGAGGGAGTGAGAGCATATCCTTCTACTACACCATCTTAAACCAATCTCCTATTCAACAAGTTAACCAGTAAGATATAGTCCAATCATTCTGCAAATAAAAACCTGTTAAACAAAGTTAAATGCAAATGAATCAATGTCCATACCGAAATTCATCATTGACTCTTTCTTCCCGAAGTCCAATCCACCAGTTTACACCATACTTTGACAGCTATTTAAAAAAGAGAGAGAGAATGTCAGCATTTATCCTACTTTTTTTCCCTTTTCACTATTAAGATTAATGGGGTCACTGTTAATAGCTTTCTATTCTTCAGTATTTTACCCAGTTATCTAAAGAAGAGTACACTGAGGCCTAGCATCTTTAGAAGACCTGAAACTTCATTATTCTAAACTACTCCCTCCTCATTATGTAAGAAAATTGGATTCAAATATTAAAAGCTATTTTGGTTTCATACAACATGCCATAACTTTGTTACAATGTTTCCTATATATATTTAAAAGTAAATTCTCTAACTCTCATAATAGGAATTTAAAAAGTAATATTGTAAAGTAAAATAGAATGTGGATTCCTTTTTTGACTAAAAATTTAGTGGTTTATGCGCTCAGTGATTTATAGAAGTTTACTATACATGCCACCTACTTGAAAAACAATTCGAGGCACAAAGACCTCAATAGTAAAAATAATTTGTATTTTAGGCACTAGTCTGATTGGTAAGTTTTTAAACTAAGTATTAGCACCCTCCCCATTCAAATGGAAACTGCATTATAGGACAGAATAATACTACAGTATTTCCAGTGTTTGACAACTAGAAAATTATCCTTTATATATTTTATGAATTTACACCATTATTTATTACATAGATCCCAGTACAATAAAGAATAAACTTGAAACACCATAGGCATGCACATGCATATGCACATTAGAGCAGATGTAATACTGGACTTATGACCCAGGAAATTGAAATTCCCTCTTTAACTATAAAAGAAGAACAGGCATTAGGGATTTCTCTAAGGTCTTTAAATCAATATTCTTTATTGTGTGTGTGCTGTGTGTGAAATGTAACTTAATTTTTTATGCTAAAATCCTGTTAATTTGAAGGCATTGTACATTTAAATTTACACTTTCATTTCTTCTGTAAAGACTTGGGAATGCATTTTAAGATACATAAATATTTTTCCATGTGAATTTCAGGTCATCATACAACAGAACCTAATAGCTCTCTAACATTTTAATTTATACACAGGTATTTTTACTCCTTAATCAGTGTGGCTGTCTGCCATATCAGCAATTTGAAAATAATGCAAGATGGAGCAACTATAATTTTGGATCCCTGAGTTGTTGTTTCATGGACGTGTTCTTACATGCTGAATTTAGACTCCTATTATCAGATTTTGGAATGGGTCCATGGAGACTGGCTTTGAAATCAGTGGAAGAACCATAACAATTTCATTCAATCTAAAGAGGTCTTATGTGCAACAAGAGTGGAAATCATGGCCCGATTGTTCACTGCCCCAATTAAGGACCTCTAAAGAGGAAGTATAACTACTGCCTCTTAAGTGGCATATTTATTACTACCTCGATTATAGCACGGTAATCCTCCACAGGGCACATCACAACCTGTTGTGATATGGAACAGAAATTCATAGGACAAGATAGAGACACCCAAAGTGAAAAATCCAATGTGAAAAATAGATGTTGTAAATTTCAGTTTCGGTATGAAACCGCAACCATAGAAGACATTAGTATTCTTTTGTATAAAAAATGTGATACAACTGTGTACCTCATAGTATCAATTATGTTTTGTTACAGAAAAGCAGTCATTATAGATAGCATCATATGGAAGAACACACCAAAAAGAAATAACCCACAGCAATAGCCAATATATTAATCTACTAAGCAGTATAAGGAAGAACAACCTGTCATCTCTTAAAATGTTTCCATAAAAATAGCAAAACCAAGTTATTTTAAGGATTTAAAACACCAGATTTTTGAGGATGACTAATAGATTTGATATATTTTTGTTAGAAATATTTTGAAATAAAATTTTAAAAGTAAGAGTAAATTGCAATTTTGAAATGCAAATATTGTACAACACAGCATAAAAATGTTAGTTCATGTCAAACAACGCCTAATGTGCTCATTTTTTTTTACTTTTTTGGCATTAATCTGACCAACAAGATGGCTCAAAAAACTAGTACTCAAAAATTCCCTCGCATCCTGCCTTGTGGTCTTCTGTTAGTCAAAGAGGAAATTCTGACTCATCACTTTTCCAAGCTGGAAATATTCTGTTAAAAAAATTCTGCTTCAGATTTAAAAAACTGCATCCAGCTTTCTTTTTCAATAATTCGTTCTTCTACTCCCCAACTGAATATTGTCTTTGTCTTTCACATTTCTGAGTTACTACTCTTCTTAGAGGAGCTATACAATACATATGTAACTTTAAAACTATTTAATTATTTAATTCTTATTCTTCCTGTAACTATAGGATGGGCATGCCACAAGAATGAGTGGTATGACCTCTACATGTTTAGTTCCTCATCCAGAACTTCTGGACTGACTCATTCCAGCCAGACGTTCTTAGACATGGGATTTCTTAGTTAAGAAATGTAAATGGTCACCATAAATACCACCGCTACCACCAACAAACATTGCCTAACTGCTATAAACTAAGCAGGAGGAAGAACTGCTTTCGAAATGTACAGCATTCTTTTTTCTAAATCGATACCCTTCCCATTTGGCTTTCTTGCTCCATTCTTGGTCTGCACATTCCCTATGATGATTTTCTTCTGTGGCACAGTGCAGTGTTAGATCAGTCAGCCACTCACCCATAATACTGACAGGGCATTCTTTATTAATATGGTCATAGGTTTGGTAATGATGTTGCCATATAAGACACTACAAGGTTTGTCTGGTTTGAGATCACTAGATCTAGTCCTCAACTAGATCATGGCAATGGCTATGCCTTTTTAAATGTCTAAGCCTGTGGAGTTTTACTCTTCCCTTCAATGGGAGGTAGTAACTCTGCCATTTCCACTGACTTCCCAGCAACCAAAGACTGGGAGAGTGAATTAAGGGAAAGGTTAAGAGAGAAGACCTGCAGAGGTTCCTAAAAGAGCTAAGCTCTGCTGGAACGATCAAAGAAGCCCTTTACTGTGCATATCTGAGACACAGCTGACAGCCATCTTTTGGGGAGGGATTTTATTTTATTTTATTTATTAATTTTAAAAAGTTGAGGTATAGTTGTTTTACAATATTATATTAGTTTCAGCTATACAACATAGTGATTCAAAACTTCTATAGATTATACTCCATTTAAAGTTATTATAAAATAATGGCTATATTTGCCTATGCTGTACAGTATATCCTTGTAGCTTATTTATTTTATACTTAGTAGGTTATATCTCTTAATCCTCTACCCCTATCTTGTCCTCCTTTTCTCTCCCCACTGATAACCACTAGTTTGTTTTCTGTATCAGTGAGTTTGTTTCTGTTCCGTTATATTAATCATTTGTTTTGTTTTTTAGCTTCCACATATAAGTGATAACGTACAGTATTTATCTTTCTCTGTCTGACATTTCACGAAGCATGATACCCTCTAGGTCCTATACGTGTTGCAAATGGCAAAATTTCATTCTTTTTTATGACTAATATTCCATTGTATATATGTGCCACATCTTCTTTATCCATTCCTCTGTTGATGGGCATTTAGGTTGCTTCCATGTCCTGGCTACTGTAAATAGTGCTGCTATGAACATTGGGGTGCATGTATCTTTTCGAATTAGTGTTTTCATTTTTCTTTCAGATATATACCCAGGAGTGGAATTGCTGGATTTAGTTCTTTGAGGAACCTCCATACTATTTTCTGTAGAGGTTGCACCAACTTACATTCCCACCAACAATGAACAAGGGTTTCCTTTTTTTGGATGGATTTTAGAACTAGCATTTTAATGTAATGAATATGCTGTTCTGCTGTCTGCAGCCATTTTTTAAAATGACCTTGTAAGTCAGATGACCTGAGATCACTTCCAAATTCCACTACTTAGCTGCTGTGTAACAAAGTTCCTTCACCTCTTTGGAGTCTTAGCTTCTTCATCTGTAAATTATGCTGACGATAGAACTTCCCACAGAGAGTTCTTAGAAAGATTAAATGCCATTAAATGTTAGTACTTAGCCGTGTTTGACACTGTTACAGTAAGTATTGGCCAAATATCAGCTCCTCTTGGGATGTGCACTTTGCATGTCCATGGATTCGTTTTTAGCCATTCACACGATCTCTTGTTATTGCCACCAGGGGTGAGGAGTCTGCTGTCTAGCTAAAGAAACAAATGTATTTTCCGAGGTCATGATATGTAATTTGTTGATACTTAATATTACAGTTTTGGCTTGAGTGTTCCATTTGTAGGAGATGAAGAGAAGTAAAACAATGCATGAACCAATAATACTGGGGAACATCCAGTTCTCATGGTTGGTCTGCCACTGAGTCTCTGTAAGGCCGTGCAGTTGTCACCTAACTCCTCTGGTTCTTGACTTTTCCATCAAAATGCAGTAGTAGTCCCAACCTGCATGCACTTCACAGGCTGTATGTGTATCAAACAGAGTTATAGAAACAGGAAAGCCCAATGAGGTGTGAGGGGAGACATTTCTCTTACAAGTCAAGGATGCTTTAATCCAGAGCTTCATTTTAACAGTCAACTTTACAAGCATAGGAAAAGATGATAGAGCAACCAAGGATTCCTGCAGAGCATGAACTAATGTTAAATTATGGGAAAAGAAAAAAGGCTCTTTCTTATCTTCAGCAATTTCCTAGGGAAAATTGGGAATGAGGTTTTTCCTCCCTGGTGCCCCCCTTGGTAATTTGTACATACTGCTCCCTTTTCCCTTATTACATCATGTTATTTCCAGCTTTTTAAAGACACTGACTGTATTTTATTTTTGTGTCCTTGACAAATACCACAATGTCTGAGACATACCTAATGCTCAATAAATGCTTGCTGAAGAAATACACTGAAAACCAACACTATTCCTTGGCAGTCTATTCATTGTTGAATGGATTTTGCATGCTGCTTTCTAACAAGCCTAGCTTCTCAAAGGATTTCTCTATCTGAAGTTGAAATGGAGAACCACTGCTTACCATTTTCTGCATAGAGTCTAAAACAATATTGTACTCTTATAAGTCAAATTTGAAACATTAAAACAGCCATGCACCTCCCAGTACTCTTTGTCGCTCATTTGTGCTTTATTTTCCTCCATGGCATTTATCCATTTATCTTTTTCTAAAATATTATGTAATTCTATTTATTTATATTGATTACAGTCTTCCTTCCCAGACTAGACTAAAAACTCCAGGTGGGCAGGAATTTTGGTCTATTTTAATCACTGATAGAGCCTCAGCCCCTAGAAGAGTAGACTCAATAAATATGCATTGAATGATGGAATGAACCTCACAAAAACAATAAAATGCTATTTACTCATCCTTTGTTGCTAAAAAAGCATGAGGAGAAGTGAAATGACTGACCAGCATCGTAAACCTGTGTTTCCATTATTTGCTCTAAATCTCTGTGACAGGAAGAAAAACAGTTCTTAAAAATCTAAGACTTTTAATGAAACAGATAAATGTCTGAAGTAATATAAAAACAAAATCCCTCAAGGACAGAAGAAGGAGTTAAGCTCCGAGTTTCTCATATTTAATCATATTTAAGTACCGCTCTTATTTTGCCGTGGATGAATTCTTGTTCACGTGCAGAATGAATAGTGAGAATATCACTGCGCAGCCAGCCACAGACAAACTCAAAGGAGGACCATTCCGTGGCAGAGGTATGAAAAAGGTACTCTGCATCCTGATAAAAGAGCCAGGGTGCATCTGAAAGAAAAATAAGCAACACAGGTGAGGCAACAATTACTGAGCAATGTAATACAGACTTAAACAGGGTATACTATGATTGACCCCGAATGTGTAATTTGGTCACTCAGCATTAAGAAAATGTGTGTGTATACACCCACTCCCACACATAAATAAGTATACAATTTACTTATTTTCCTTGGTCTATTTCATATAAGAAACATTCATGTATATTCAAAAGTCCGGGATAGATACATATTTTTAAATCATGTGTCATGAAAATGGAGTTAAGATATGATATGTCTTCAGTAATATTTAGTGACATTTATTAGTTTGATTATTTATTAATGATGAATTTGTTAATTTGAAAAAATTAGTTCTCAATTGACACAAGAAAAGAGAAACTCGATTGGAGCTACGTAATAACACAGTAATGCTACAAAACAGCACAGAATTAGAAATTCAAGAACTGCCAGGATAGTTCTTACCATACTGGTACCAGGGTGGAATCTTGGGTCTCACATCTGCAGAGTGAAAGCAAACCGGTTTGAGTGAACTTTACTTACAGGTGTACTATCTCTGAATTACTTCAGGTCTAAACACAATATTTTGGACTTTGCTTTTTAAAAGATCATTTAAGAACCAGGTGTTGTTTGGAAAGTGGTAAGTTCTCATACTTGAAGAGGAAGCTCAAGAGAGACCTCTGGTTAAAGAGAAAAGGATGTGAATACTTGTTGAGAGCCTACTGTGTGTCACACACTGTGCCAGGTGCTTTCACGTACTCATTTGATAAGTAATTTTGTTTGCTTGTAATGTCACAGTGACATTTCTTCCAGGTTGTACTTGCAAAATACAGTATTCCACAACATAGGCAGTTATTTTCATTTCCTACTAAGTTAGCGTACTGCACTGGTGTCACCTTTTCTCATTCCCCCATGATACATTATTTGCTAAAAGAGTACAATTTGTTTCATCATGAAGGCTGTTGGTACTGTGCTCCAGGGTGCTTAAATTTTAGACCTCTGTAACTGTTCACTTGGGAAAATGCTATAGATTATTAGAACGCAAACAAATAGTAAAGATCTTATTAATATTTTTACCTCTTGGAATTTTGCATATCCATTCACGTTTGGAACCACAGTATGAGGGTAGCAACGTTTTATTCGCCTTATAAACAGCACAGTTTCTTGCATCTTCTCCAAAATAATTATTGTCTAAAAATGAAGAGACAACCTGCAGCAGATGAAGTTCATTATTCCTTAATAACGATCCCCCGCAAAAAGTTTCAAAAGATCAAAAAGACATCCCTGTAAATAAATCACAATAGACTTCTGGAGGAAGTAGGTTATGATGCCAGTTAAAGGTGGTTCCACATTTGTGAAAAGCAAGCTAATCAAAGCTTTATCATTTTTTTCTTGAAGATGCCTTTTTTTTTTTTCTTTCTTTAAGAGGCATTCTACTCTTTTGTCCAGAAGGAACAAGTCAGATGAACTTGCACTGTTTTCTCACTGGCAAGATTAGGCTAGCCCTGGGATCCTGGGTAAACTGTTTAGAGGCTCAAAGATCTTTCAGAATCGAGTCTCACCTTTGATGTAGATTCTTTTGCATAAATACTAGGCTTTTAGTCTCTAATCACTGACTTCTAAGTCAGCCCTAGCTTTAATCAGGAAACTATCCAATGTTTTCCAGGAATGATCACGTAACGGGGTAGTGACTAGAGATTCAACCTTCTCAATGACTTGATGACTACTTGACAGAAGAGTGGATGGGCCGTGAGTAAAACTGAGGTACAAAATTTGAAAAAAAGAGGGTTTTGAAACCATTTATACTCCTCAAACATCTACACGGTCATGCAACCATTCATCTAACTTAAATATATATAAGCTCAGATTCAGAGAATGGCATGAGTTTGATATTTATTTTGTCCAGAGGGAAGTGGCAAGGGACTCAGTCCACTGCTTCATCGCTTAATCTCATTGATTCTGAACCAAATTGTCTATTCCTCTCCTATTACTGATGAGTTTTTGTTTGTTTGTTTGTTTTACTAAAACGCATTCTCAACCTCTATGTACCACATCTTATTCTCCAAGTGCCGTATTAATGTTAACCACCCAACTGTGCCATGTGGTGGCTGCCATTTATGGGGTAGGTCGACCCTGCTATGCCCCTTCCACTCTCTGGGCCTTGGTTTCTTCATCAGCAAAACAGTTGGGTGGGGCTGGGTGATCTCTAAGATCTCTTCCTGTTCTCTTGTCCTGATGCCCTTTTCAAAGAAGCAGTACTGGGGTAGAATCGTTATTTTTTTAAACTAACATACTCTTACTATTTTTATTCCCACTATAAGCATGTAGCTTTTCTGCAAACCCCTTCCTTGCTACAGATTTGAACACCATCTATGTAGCAGGTCTAGAGATAGATCCCTTTTCTCTATTGATCTTTACTATTTCAAAGTTTGGCTGCCGCTGTTTTGCCAACGAGAAGACATTATGATATTGTGGCTTTGGAGGCAGACAACCTGTGTACAAATACTGTCTCTCTTATGTATTATTTTAGGCAAACTCTTTAATCATTTTAATACCCACTGTATTGAATCACTGTAAGGATGAAGTGAGATCATGCAGGAGTGCACTCAGCTCAGTGCTCAGAACATAATTAGGGCTCAATGAACAGGAGCTGCATTAAATGCTCACTGCAGGCTGTTGCTAACCCCAGTTCACAGGTGAAACTGAATCGCTTGATTTTGCATGTGCCTAACTTGAGTTTGCATGTGCCTTCAGATGGATCTCATTTTAATCTGGGATACTGCTACTGTTTTTTTCCCTATTATGAGGAAAATCTGAGAAATCCTCATTGCACCTGAAAAAAAAAAACCCAAAACGTAATTGTGAGTTCCCTCTTTCCTTCATAGAGGTTTTTTTTACACGTGAGGCTGAATGAAAAGCAAGTCTTTTTTTTCCCTTCCAAATAACTTGCTTTGTCTGGGAAGGAGGAGCTGTTTCTAAGGCTGGCATTTCTGTTCTTTTAGAGTGAGAGAAACTGAAAATGTTTCTTTTCACTGTGACACAGACAAGGGTCCCACACTCACACAATCAGGTGCTCTGCAGCAGAGGTGGGGGGGGTGCAAAGGAAGCCTGGTATTATTTTAGAGAACAGTTGCTTCTCTGCTGGAGATTCTTCACATGGGAGATGGTTTTGGGGGCTTTTTCAGAGAATTTGATTCCTTTTTGGGATGAGATCTTATAGCTGGCTTTAGAACTATCTGGCTAGCAAAGGTTTCTCAAGACCTTGCTGAAATAACTCTTTTGGTACCAAGGTCTGGTGCAGTTTTTGATTTAGGTTTGGGTCATGGGGAAGATGGTCATTCTTTCCAGGTTCTCTTGGTTGGTTTACCAAGTGGTTCCAGGGCCAGCTGCTTTGAATTCATTTTCTTTTCTCTAGCTTGGAAAGACTTACAGGAGTTCCATCAGACCACTCCCAAGAGCCAGCATTCAGTGGGTTTCTTTTGTTAAATCCAATCCAGAACTGCCTTTCTTCTGTCCTATGAAGAGAGGAAACAAAAACTTGGCTCTTCCCGTTGAATTCACAACATTATGTAAAATGTTCAAGAAATATTTTAAAGTATTTAGTTGTGTAGGGAACAGCTGATGCTACTGGCAAAACTGGTCAAGTCAGCAAGCATTTATTGAACATTTCCTGTAAGCAAAACCTGAGCTATAAAATGAACTGAGAGAAGATTAATCTCACTTCCCATTTTCTTGGTTTGTATGGTGTGCTCATTGGTGATGGGCAGTTGGGGGAACAGTCAGCCCGTATTGAGAACGTGGCTTTCGCATGTTCATTAGGAACGGCAATATCTTTCAATTAAGACAAGAACACATGAAAGCAAGTTGGTAAGAACTTTTGGAACATCTTTTCCCTAGAGGACTATTTATTTGCTAATTTACTATACTATTTATACTACTTTACTCTTTTAATTTGTTGTTCTTTTGTCAAATGTTCATGTATTCTCTGAAGGTTAATCACCACCACCCCATTTAATAAAAGGTACACAGCAGATTTGTTTTTTTGGTTTTTTTTTTTTTTTTTTTGGCGGTACGCAGGCCTCTCACTGTTGTGGCCTCTCCCGTTGCGGAGCACAGGCTCCGGACGCACAGGCCCAGCGGCCATGGCTCACGGGCCCAGCCGCTCCGCGGCATGTGGGATCTTCCCGGACTGGGGCACGAACCCGTGTCCCCTGCATCGGCAGGCAGACTCTTAACCACTGCGCCACCAGGGAAGCCCTTTGGTTTTTTTTTTTAAATGTCCCAATGTAAATAATTCCACAGCAAACCAGTCTGAGGCACGGTAGATTAACTTCAGCCGTCACCACTGGTTAGACTTGGTGAGAAGCCCCACAGAGAACCATCTTCCCTCCTATTAGGCTGAGGACGAATGCGTCAAACCAGAGAGCACTCAATAAATCAAGCAATAAAGCCTAATTATACAACGAATCATCTGACTAAGATAATTTTCTGAGAATAATTTTGAAGAATTAAAGAGTTAAAAGATTCAGAAGTCATGACAGATGCTTTATTTTCCTTAGTGCACAGAAGAAAGCCTGTTCTGAAGCAAGCCTGTTCTGAAGCATCCCCTTCTCAGATATTTGAGCTCCTTTGCCTGAATGATACAAATGAAAGTAAAATGTGACTTAGAAAAGGTCAGAATCACTGAGGTGCATTGGTCACTGCCATGATAATAACTTACATTTAAGGTTGTGGGAAGGTGAGAATGCTGCCTTAAGGTTAAACCAGGCATATTAATCTTAATGGCCAGGCTGAAAACTCACGTCACTCTCCCTGCCTTGAGAGCTTTTTATTTCTTTCCTCACTGAATTTAGAATTTTACATGTTTCCTGCTATATATTGGCTCCTAAACGATGAACTGGTACTTATTTTCTCTTCATCATTTTCCTAAAATTATGTAACTTTAATTAATATAATATGAATATAATAAAATAGAAAAGCAGCGCCATAAGAAGGAGAAGAAGCATGTATGCTAACTATGAGAACTGGTTTATTTGGTATAATTAAGCATGAGATTTGACTGAACTCCCTGGCAGTCTGGACAAAAAGTAAAACATACGTTATATAGCTTTCGTGATTAAGTGCCGAAGATCAATAATTTGATAGATACTTGACACTAAATTCACTAAATTCTTGACATTCCAAGTGTGAGAATTTATATAAATACAAGTGTTATAATGAAATTTGATGTTACAGCAAACTTGGAATCAGTTTTCATGTGTTGTTTCATATAGCAAACCTCACAATATGCAAGTATGAAAGGATGTTTTGCAAGGGGCTGAAGTCATGAAGCCAAGTTACAACTTAGAAAAGTGGAGACGATCACATCTCCCTTGGATCTGAGGCCCCACACCAGACTAGCAAACCAATCGACAAGGAAGCTTCTTGAACTTTTCTTCAACCTCACAGAATCTGACCCAGCGGCTCTGGCGTGAGACCAGAGGGCACTGTGTGAAAAAGTCTCCCAAGTGAGTGTGAGAATCAGCCAGATTTGGGAAGCATGGTCTCAGGCCAGCATTTCCTGCAGGGACTAGCAGTTCCATGGGATGTTGGTAAGTGGTCTCAAAAAAAAAAAGGGTTTTGCAGTCAAAGAAATTGCTTCCTTCTAGAAGCCTTTACAATGCTAAAGTATATGGCAAATTTCCAAGATCGTACCTTGTTTTGCAAACATATTTGACCACAAAATCCCCCTATTTCCCCTGGAGTACTTCATGAGACACACACTGGGAGATATTCCCACCTTTGAGGTCATTTTTGTAGATGCTGGAGATGAATAATTTGATAGATGTTACATATTAACCTTCTTAGGGGAGGGTCCTAAAGGAAACTTGTGGGGAAGGCCAGGATTTTCCTCAAAAAGTAGTTCTGGATTTTCTGTGAGATTCAGGTAAGTGTTTCATTGAGACTTCAGATTTCCAGAGCTTGGAACAGAGTACCTGGTATTATATTTGTGTTACATATATATGGAGGCATGCCCCCGCCCCCAGACCACGACATCCTGAGGGGCAGGATTTTGTCTGTCATATCTATTGCATTCTCCAGCCACCCATGCATATAATAGGGTCCCTTCCATTGAAGATATTCTCAAAATACATGCTAACCGACAAGAACATTCTAGAGAAAGAGGCCAAGGGATGAGAAGACTTACTAAAAGAGAACATGATGGCTATTTTCAAATATTTGAAAATAGAGTAGACTTGATCTGGCTTACTAGAAAGTTGATCTTTGAAACTAGCCTCCAAAGATGGAATGGGTTTTATCCCAAGTAAAGAGCACTTTGAAACTGAAAGGAATTATGTAGACCAGTGGTCCCCAGCATTTTTGCACCAGCGATTGGTTTCGTGGAAGACAATTTTTCCACTGCCAGGGGTGGGGGGATTGGCGGGACGGTTCAGGCGGTAATGCCAGCAATGGGTAGCGGCAGGTGAAGCTTAGCTCGCTCTTCCGCTCACTTCCTGCTGTGTGGCCCAGTTCCTAATACACTGCGGACCGGTATTGGTCTGCGGCCCGGAGGTTGGGGACCCCTGATGTAGACAGTAGATGACCACGGGAATGTAAGTAGAAGAAATTCCCGTATTGGGTCAGAGGTAGCACAAGACCTCCTATGTTTCTTCAAGTTTAAATTTGATTAATTTTCCAACTTCGTTAAATTCAAGATTCTGTAAACTTGCAAAATGGATGCAGACAAGTGAATGCTTGTTTCCTCAGAGGTAAAATTAGAAGGTTTGATTGGAATTTTTAAAAAAAAATTAGTGGGACTTTCTTTTTTTCAAACCAAATCTCACATGGACTCCTGTTATATACAAAACAACTAGAAGGGGAGTTGGCTGGACCTGCTGAGTCAGTGAGCAGGGAACCAGGAGCTCTGCCCACTTGGCCTCTCCTGCCCTGGGGGCTCAGGACCCTCCGGACCCTCAGACAGCACTTTGAAAACCACTGGGCTAGATAATTTCTGAACTTGGCAGAAAAGCTCTAAAATTCTGATTTGAGGTACACAGAAAAGATTTCAAATATCAAAACAATCGTCACTTTGTTCTTTGTTTTATGGAATGAGTCGTGGGTGCAATATAAATATAAAACTGTAAGTATGTATTTTTTCTTTCACAACTAGTGTTTAGTTGGTTTTAGACTTAAATAGTTGAGATTTTGAATATCCCAAATACCCCCCGATATTGGGATACTCATGCCTAAGAAGCCATTACTTGGAGACAAAATATGCGACTGAAATTTTTCAAAATTAACAAGTATTTACCGATTAAATTTTGAATGTAAAAGCTCATTCACAAAATTCTCTTCCTCGATGTGGGCAAAGCTTGCAAGATGAGCTCCAAATTCTTCACAAAATTCTTCAGCTTCTCTCCATGTTCTTTTCGTCAGAACTTTTTCACTATGAAATACCTGTGTAGTAAAAGGAAAAAAAAAGTTGACACGGTCATGAATAAGGTGAGGCTGTTTAATTCTGGACAAGAAGATGACAATAATATAATTGTTGTCATTGTTCTACTTTAAAAGCTTGACCGAGTAGGGAGAAATAACATTTATTGAACTAAAGTGTGTCTAGTTGTTGTAATACCATTATCTCATTTGATTCTCATGACAAAGTCATGCGGAGGATATGATAGGCTCAGTTTAACAGATGAGGACTCTTTTCCTCCTTGAGAACTCTTTTTTTTCCCCCTCCTAAATTTCCTGTGACTGGGATATGCTTGTCCCTTAATAAAATGTTTGTCAAGAGATGAGGACAGTCAGGATAAGAGAGGTTACAAATTTCAGGTCACACAGCCACAAACTAGCAGAGCTAGGATTAGACCTAGTATTCCATAGCTGAATGAATCTGGCTAACCCAGGCAAAGAAATGAGAAATGAGACCTGGGACCTAGGGCGGGTATATTTCTAGGGTCTTTGGGTCTTAGCTGTGACTAAATTCTTTCCTGTTTCTCAGCTGTCCTCACAGTAGCAGGAAGAAGTCAGTCAAATGGCGGGCATACTTTTGACTTTATTTAAGGTCAAGGGTGAGGAACTGAAGACCTGGAGCTTCAGATTCTGGCCTCTGCACCCTTCTCATTTTTAACTGCCTGACACTATGCTGAGTCTCTAATGCCCGGCAGGCACCCTGCAGCCAGGCTTCACCAGGCTCTGATTTGCTGAGACCGGGATGAATAACCTTCCCCGTCCCATGGACCACAGCACAGCATTTCCATATTTTAAATTATATGTCAAAACCCACCTCCGCTGGGAACCTTTTCTCGAATCACTTTAAATTCATAAGCCCTACTGCTATGCCCATCAAACACACCATGTATTTGTTGACATATCAGGGTGATGTGTAGTAGAAAAAGCACTGGACTGGGAGTCCCAAGACCGCAGTTTATTCCAACTCTGTCAATAAATAATTTTGATCTTGGGCAAATCACTTCATCTCACTTCATGCCGCAGTTTACTCATTTCTAAGGTTTAACTTATTGCTCTGTGTGGTCACTTCTGGGCCTATTATTCCATGAATTTAATGTAGGATTATACCTGTGTACATTTAAATTTGGTGTATTACAGGTGTTTCAGGCCATCTATGAGACTGCAATATTTCTAGAGGTAGAGGCTGTCTCCATTCTGCTCTTCATGTGCCCAGGTGCTGGAGAAGAACTTTCTCCCAGGATTTTGGAAATCTCTATTTGTACAATGAACCAAAGACAAAACCACCGAACAAAAACATCATATTTCGAAAATGTATTTCTGAGAAGAAGATTGTAGATACTGATTTAAATCTAGGATCTAAAGATGATTTGCAAAAAGACATTTCTAACACGCACACACATATGTGTATATATCTATATCTGTATCTCTCTCTACATCTATATATCTCTATCTATATCTCACTCTATATCTATCTCTCTGTAAATCTGTATGAATAATGTTGGTCCCATTGAGAATGCCCATGTAACCTTCGTATTACCTTGAAGCAACTGGCCAGGCCAGGCTCTGACTCCCAATCCAAATAGCAGGAGGAAAAGGGCCATCTCTCTTCTTGCTCAGGTTTCTCCTGATTTTCCACTGGTTGCTTGCACAGGGACATTGCCTTAAAGTGTCTACAGTCCTTCACTTCCCAGCGACCAGGGGGACTCCTTCCTCGAATGACAACACAGCCACCACTGTAGCCTAAAAGCAGAAAACAACACTTTAATACCAGATGACTAGAACGTTTTGTGCTTGGAAGACAGCTCATTAGAGTGTTGAATAATTGACATCTCATAATGAAGCATCCAGACAAGAACAATAAAGATGAAAAAGGATGTTTTATTGGCGTGATTGTCTCATTTCTCTTCATCTCTGGAGAAGAGAATAGTAGATGGCAAAGTGAGAGAAGAGAGAATATGAAGCCTAAAATTGGGGCATTTTGAGCTCAGATGGCAAATTATGGGAAATTAGGTGCTGTTCCAACTTGGGACTGAAATATCCCCCATATCTCATCAAATGCCAACATCCCTCTACTTTGAATGATTGAGCTTTTTAACTGTGCAGAGGAAAATTTAACTCGCCATTTATTGAATACCTACCCTGTACACTGTGCTTTGAAACCCTACTGTGAAAAATTAACAATGAAAATGCATGGTGTTGATCCTCTGAGAAATAGATTCAACAGGAAAAAAATACATAAATGATGGAGTAGAGCAGACTGCAAGGTACACAACAGAAAACCAAACTGTACACCATGGAAGAGTGGAGAGAATGAGGTATATTCTAAATGGGGTGAAATTCTGGGGGCAGGGATGGGGCAGACATCAGGGAAAAGGGAAAGACCATTTAGTTATGGACAAATTCCATTTTATTCTTTTGCATATGTTTGAACATTTTGGAAGATGAAACATATTTTTCCATAGAAGCAATTTCTATGTTAAGATTCTCAAGTTTGTCATCAAATGTATACGACTCATAAGACAGCTAAAAAAGGCACTTCAAATTTCAGTGACTAGTAGAAAACAATCCCATTCCAAAAATAGAATAAAAATGGAGTAAAAATGAGCTTCTTTTTTCATCAATCCAGAGCAATCATTCAATTAACTAAATCAACATTCAACAACAACAACAACAATAAAATTATGCATCTGTATCTATGTACCAGGCTAGGCTTTATATTACTAGCTGCTTGAGATAGAAGGACAAAAAACATTTAGTTTAGTGTGAGACACAAACAAATAAACGATTAATGGCAGCAAACATGATGGATTAAGTGCTATGGTAACAGTGTGTTAAAATTTCTGTGGGGAGACTTCAGAAGGAGTGGTGGAGTCTCAGGATGTCAATAAAGGATTTGCAGGAAATGACATTTGAGCTGAAGTTTGAAGGATGAAAAGGAGAGAAAAGTTTTCAAGGAGTGCTTTTAAAAAAGCAAGTGATTATAGATGAAGCATCTAAAGACTTGTGACGATTCTGGACCTAAAGGCACTTTAAAAAATGTAGTCACTTGGTACTAGATATTTGTCTTGCTTAATTTCCCTTCAGAAGTAATGGCTTCAATTTCTGTAGATACAGGGTAATTGACATTATCCTTGCCAGCCATGTTTTGGTTGTTTAATGCTGATAGAAAGACTAAAGAGAAAGATAATGAGGAGTGGAATGAAAAGGAAGAAGACAGAGGAAGATGTACAAAGATTTACATTCCTCCTGAAGGAATGGAAAAGAGTTTTTGAAGAAGGAGAAAGAATAATGAAGCTACAACACGAGTGTTTGTGTCTTCAACAATCCTGGTTGCACACCCCGTGTTAGACACCTGCAGGAAGCTCACAGTCGTATGTGTGTGTGCACGCTGATGGTCAAAGAGACCCACGGAGATGAAAATGACCAGTGGTAAACAAGAAAACATGATTGTGTGACATGCAGAAGGAATGGAAGTCAACAGAGAGAGTTGGTCCACACAAAGGCCATCAGTTGGCTCCACTGGCCAGAAGAGCTAGTTAGAGTTCAAGGTGGAATCTGGGGGGCCCAGCAGGGGAGAGAGTATAGCATGCCACTGCCCCTGCTGTGATGGAGCACTGCAGGCCTGCTGAGTGTAATTGTGGAAGGCAGCTCACAATCTAGCTGAGTCATGAACAACAGAGGAGATGCTGCCTGCTCTGTGTAATGAAATTCGAATGAAATTGAACTGTGGAAATCCATGTGGAATCCGAAAACCTAATATGTATATGGATGGAATTGCTCTAGTTGAAAGAGCAGGAAAAAACACACACTCCCACCTGACTCTTCCATCCTTTCTTCCCAGCAGCCTTTGACTTGGGATCTGAACTCTGGGGTTCTAGTCCCAGCACAAATACTTAGTAACTTGAAACTCAAGGTTCATAAATCACAAAAAGCCTTGTCTAAAACATAGGGGCAATAATTCCTTTTCTTCTTATGGATTTTCATGAAGATCTGATAAAATAATATATTAAAAAGCTCCCTGAAAGATATGAAGGGCTAAAACCATCACTAAGATGTTGCTTCTATGCTTATTTTGACTGTTTTCATTACAAAAGCTGGGATTTTGTGGCACAGGTTCTGCCTGCATGTTCAAAGAATTTTTAAAAAGCTCAAATCAGCAAGTTTAAAATGCGATATACTTTTTTGTTGGTCTTGCATTTTGTCTTACTTTCCCACATCAGACAATGATTAAATAGCTTTGGTTTTAGACACTAGATATTCAACTCATCTTCATTAGCGAAGAAGATGTTTGTGAGCTGCTCTGAAGATAAAAAGTGTGCAGTAGTGTTATTGGTATTCGAAAATGGTTAACTTAATGGAACATTTGACCTAAATTTTAGAGTCTCAGCCTCAAAGAAGCAGTAAAGTGGTATAATAAAGGGAGACTGGGCTAAGGGAGATATAAACCAAATTTATAATTTTATGTTGTGGGGATGCTTGTGAAGCCAAATAATAAGGGTCGAGTGTGGAAAAGAGCAGAGGTGTTTCTTCTCCCAGAGAAATTGTTCTCCAATTTGATTAACTCATTTCCCACTGGAAAAGAGCAACTGTCATCCTATCCCTTAGCGGTGAATCTCACATTTGAACTGATTCTCCTCACCTGCCTTAGCCTCCCTCTATCCCCGCCCCTTTACCCTCTCCATCAAACACAAATGGGAACACTTTCAGTTAATTAAGAAATTCCAATTCACTAGTCTAGTCTCTTCAGTTTGGTAAAGCTATCTAGCCTTATAGTAAATTGAACCAACTAGTCTAGCCTCTTCAATTTGGTAAAGCTATCTAGCCTTATAGTAAATTGAACCAACCTGGGAAAGCCTCCATCTTTCACTTCTCTGGCCGTATACCTGAAAACAAACAAAATTTGTGGCCTCAGGGCAGGAGGGAATCATAACTGGGCCTTTAGACAATAAGTTTACTTGAGCCTGTCTACTCATTTCCCTTTCCCCGCAACAACTTTCACATCCTTCATCTCAGGCCCTCTGCCCCAGCCACCTTCCATCTCTCTCCTCTCCTCCGTGGAGAAAAGTGAAGCTTTGGGTCAGGGAAGGTGAGGTTTCATGGAGTTCTGCTTATCTGCCTGATACCATGTTAGGCATTTTATATGGTCTTTTCCCTATTTAACTTCAAAACCTCTTTGAGGTGGATATTAGCATCTACAGTTCACTAATGGAAAAACCAAGGCACAGAGGTGTAGTAACTTGCCTTAGGGCCATGTAGTTCTTGAGGGTTTGATCTGGAATTTGAAACCATATTTAACTGAGTCTACCATGAGACAATGTCAAGGTACAGAGGAGGTGGACATTCAATAAATAGCTGTTGAATGAATGCTTGAATCTTCCCCTCTAACTATGCTTCTCCATTTCTATGGAGCTCCCTCTCTTTCCCCTGGTCATGCTTCTCTCCTTGGTGAGACCATAGCATTTCATTGAAGATCTACTACCACATTTTTAGTGTGTGTGACAGTTACCTATATATTTATAAAAAGATATGGGAAATACCCAAAGGGTGCTCAGAAATGAGGCTGTTTGTCCTCATTTATGTGTTGGTTCATTTCAGTACTCTGATGTGACCTAAAATGGATAACTCTCTATCTGCTGGCTAGATATGGTTCTCCTCTCCATGTGTAGGGCAGTTTCAAGAAAACAGATCTGACTAAGCAATCCCATTTTCCTTGTCACTGAGAGAAGATTTCCACTGACTTGAGACAATTAGGGTAAATACTCTGGAGTTATCCCATGAGTGAAACATACCTTTTTCACAGTGCTATCTAGATCTAGAAACACAAACCTTTTGTCACAGAGCCTGAGTTACGGATGGATGCAAAATTTTCTCTATGAAATAACTGTGAAACTCTAATATAACTTGGAAGAGTATTTTTGAATGTCTTAAAGGATGGACTAACCTGTTTTCTTTCACCATAGAGCTGCCTCCATTTATATTGAATCCTTAATCTAAGTACAAAGTACATTTAGGTTTCTAATGCATTAGCTTCTCCCTAAATGAGAAAGGCCCTATTTGCCATCTTTCCCTTTAATCAGTGGCACTAGTTAGTATGGATCAAAACTGTTTTTCCTGTTTTACCTGAATAGTTACTTCTCTTAAAATATCAAGTACCATAGTCTCTTTGTTGTTGTTTTAGTAAGGATAGCAGGAAATTATCTCTTTATAGAAATATCCCAGCTATGAAGCTATGAAGAAATCCCTAATGAATCCATGGATCTAGGCATCGATCATTAATGGCTTCTAACATTGCAAATAGTAAGAGAACTGGACATTATATGCCTCCATATGGAGCATACAACTATCTATGAAATGGTCTTTCCAAAAAAATAAGAGTCTGATTTAGATCAGGCCTCTGATTCCAACTTTTTAAAAATGTCATTTAAAAAATATCAATTTTATGAAAAATAAAAAGAATAGAGTAACTTTTTTTTATATTAAAGACTTCCATTTATTAGCACTGTGACACTCAGTGCAAAGAATACTCAAATGTTTGCTTTTTATACCAAAGGTAGTATATTGTTATTCTTCCAGCTCAACAAGCAGTATATACTCTTTAGTGAACTGTTACTTCCTAGAATAGCAGGCGGGCCTCTTCCAGAAGAGTAACACATTTTTAATGTGTTGTGGGGATACAGTAAGAAAACCTAGGGGCTTCCCTGGTGGAGCAGTGGTTGAGAGTCCACCTGACGATGCAGGGGACACGGGTTCGTGCCTCGGTCCGCAAAGATCCCACATGCTGCGGAGCAGCTGGGCCCGTGAGCCATGGCCCCTGGGCCTGCGCGTCCGGAGCCTGTGCTCCGCAATGGGAGAGACCACAACAGTGAGAGACCCGCGTACCGCAAAAAAAAAAATAAAATAAAACCTAGACTGAAGGAAGCTCTACAGGACAAACACATTTGCATCAACAAATAAAAATTTTAAAAAATGACAGTGGGCAAGGAAGAGGAAAACACAGATTAAAACAGACTTTAGGAGATATACCAACCAATTACAGTGCATGCACCTTTTCTTGATCTTGATTCAAATGAAGAACTCTAAAATACATTATATAATAGTTATGAATCATTTAGGAATTTGAGCATTAACTGAAGATTTATGATGCTATGGAATTATAGTTAATTACTTTTAGTTGTGATAATTGTATTATAGTCATGTTTCTAAAAAGGAGTCTTTATCTTTTAGAGATAACACTGAAATATTTATGGATGAAATGATATGATATCTGGGATTTTCTATGAAAAAATATGGGAAATGGGAGGAGTGGGTGGGAGTATAGATGAAACAAGATTGACCGTGGGTTGATTATTGATGACACTGGGTGATGGGTATATATGGTGGTTCATTATGCTATTTGGTGAACATAATATAAGGTTGAAAAAATGGCAGGACTATGATTCCACCACAGATTGAATATTTTGATGATATGACATAAGGACAGAGTCTTCACTGAGTTTATAAAAAGCTGCAGGCTTCCTGTTCAGTGGTCAATTTATGTAGTCAGTCTGGGCTGGATTAAGGTTCTGACATGGGAACCAAGCTATTGGATTCTTTTGTGACAGGCAGGAAAAAAAAATGTCATTTAGGATGGTGTTTCTGCAAACTGCAATTTAAAAGAAAAAAGGAAACACAGGGGTTTTTATATTGCTGTTTTCTTCAAAAAAAGATTTACATTTTCAGAGACAATTTACTCAATGTCAATCAGCCTGAGCAGCCAAACTGAGCATCACGGTATTATTTTTGCTTCAGGGAAAAGAGAAAAAGAATAGTGCCACTCAAATAAATTACAGCAGAAACTTATGAATGACAAGGAGTTCTGCTTCAATTCCAAATTTTAGACATTCAAATATGCCCCAAGGAAGATAACATTAAAAACTAAGAACTTTGTCTACTCAAAATATATTAATTTATTTTGACAGGTATAGACACTCCTCACAAAATTACAAAGTATATTAGAAATGATACCTGGGTTTTTTTTCCAGTAATAGTGTGACATGGAACTTTACTATTCTCTGCATTTTAATAACATTCATAAATTTGTAGAATGAGAAGGTTGTTTATTGAGTGAATTGTGATGTTTCTTGTTTAGAGCTATGCAGTCATCGGTTTATATACAAATTTCCTAAACCGATGGTTATACACAAAGAATCTAATTTGTCTTACTTCACCTTGCATGCATCCTTTAAAAGTATAGATTTTTAAAAAAATAAATAAATAAACAATATATTTTAGAGCATTTTAGGTTCACAGAAAAAATTTAGCAGAAGGTACAGACTTCCCTTATACCCTGTGCCCCACGTACCTTACTTCTGACATCCCATACAAGAATGGTACATTTGTTAAAACCTATATTGACACATCATTATCACCCCAAGCCCATGGTTTACATTAGGGGCCACTCTTGATGTTGTACATTCTATGGGTTTGGACAAATGTACAATGACATATATCCACCACTGTGGTATCAAATAGAATGGTTTCACCGCCCTCCAAATCCTCTGTGCTCTGCCTATAAACTCCTCCCTCCCCCAGCCCCTGGAAACCACTAATCTTTTTACTGTCTCCATAGTTTTGACTTTTCCAGAATGTCATATGGTTGGAATTACACAGTATGCAGCCTTTTCAGATTGGCTTCTTTCACTTAGTAATACACATTTAAGTTTCCTCCATGTCTTTTCATGACTTGATAGCTCATTTCTTTTTAGTGCTGAATAATATTCCATTGTCTGCATGTAACACAGTTTATTCACTCATCTACTAAAGGAAATCTTGATTGCTTGTAAGTTTTGGCAAGTATGAATAAAGCTTCTATAAAAAAAAATCCGTATGCATGTCTTTGTGTGGACATGTTTTCAATTCATTTGGGTAAACACCAAGGAGTGTAAGTGTTGGATTGTATGGTAAGAGTATGTTTACTTCTGTAAGCAAATGCCAACCTGTCATTGAAAGTGGCTATACCATTTTGCATTCCTGCCAGCAATGTATGAGCACTCCTGTTGCTCCAAATCATTGCCAGCATTTGGTGTTGTCAGTGTTTTGGATTTTGGTCATTCTAATAAGTGTGTGGCAGTATCTCGTTGTTTTAATTTGCAATTTCCTAATGACATATGATGTTCGACATATTTTCATATGCTTGCTTTTCATCTATGTATCTTCTTTAAGATTTTTGTCCATTTTTAGATTGGGTTTTTTGTTTACTTGTTGAGTTTTAAGAGTTCCTTGTATATTTTGTATAACAGTTCTTTATCAGATATGATTTTTACAAATATTTTCTCCCATTCTGTGGCTTGTCTTCTCATTCTCTTGACATTATCTTTCTCAGAGCACAAGTTTTAATGAAGTTTTAGTTTTAATGAAATCTAGCTCATCAATTATTTATTTCATGGATTTTGCTTTTGGTGTTGTATCTAAAAAGTCATCACCATACCCAAGGTCATGTAGGTTTTCTATTATCTTTTCTTCTGGGAATGTCAAAGCTTTGTGTTTTACATTTAGGGTTATGATCCATTTTGAGTTAATTTTGTTAAGGGTGTAAACCCTGTGTCTAATTTTTTTTTTTTTTTTTTTTTGGCATGTGGATGTGCAATTGGCCACGCAACATTTTTCAAAAAGTTTTTTCTATTGTATTGTTTTTGCTTCTTTTTCAGTGATCAGCTGACTATTTTTGTGTCAGTCTATTTCTAGGCTCTTTATACTTTTTTATTGATTTATTTGTCTTTTTTTTTCTTGCCAAAACCATATTGTCTTAATTGCTGTAGATTTATAATAACTCTTGAAGTCAGGTAGTATCAATCCTCTGACTTTGTTCTTCTCCTTCAGTACTGAGTTGGTTATCCTGGGTCTTTTGCTTCTCATTATAAGCTTTAGAACCAGTTTGTCAATATCCACAAAATAATTTGCTGGTGTTTTGATTGGGATAGCATTGAGTCTGTAGGTCAATTTGTGTAGTAGTGACATTTTGACAATACTGAGTCTACCTATGAACATGGAATCTCTCTCTATTTATTTAGTTCTTCTTGATTTCTGCCATTAAAGGTTATAGTTTTCCTCTATAGATCTTATATATATTGTTAGATTTATATCTAAAAATTTCATTTTGAGGGGTGTTAATGTAATATGTTTTTAATTTAAAGTTCCCCTTTTCATTGCTGGTATACAGAAAAGCAATTGACTTTTGAGCATTAATCTTGTATCCTGCAATCTTGCTATAATTGCTTATTAGTTCCAGGAATTGTTTTTGATTCTTTCTAATTTTCTACATAAACAATCATGTCATCTGTGAACAAAGTTTTATTTTTTTCTTCCAATCTGTACCTTTTAATTGCTTTTCTTGTCTTATTGCATTAGCTAGACTTCTAGTACAATGTTTAAAAGAGTGTTGAAAAGGAACATCCTTGCCTTGTTCCTGATCTTAGTGGGGAAGCTGCTAGTTTTTCACCATTAAGTATGATAACTGTGGGTTTTCTGTAGACGTTCTTTATCAAGTTGAGGAAGTTCCCCTCTATTCCTTGTTTGCTAACAGTTTTTAACATGAATGGGTGTTGAATTTTGTCAGATGCTTTTTTCTGCATCTATTGATACGATCATGTGATTTTGCTTTTTTAGCCTATTGATGTCATGGATAACATTAATAAGTTTTCAAATGTTGAACCAGCCTTGCATACTTGGGGTAAATTCCACTTGACTGAGGTGTGTAACCCTCTTTATACATTGTTGGATTCAATTTGTTAATATTTTGTTAAAGATTTTTTGTGCCTATGTTCATGAGAGATAGTGGTCTGTAGTTTTCTTTTCTTGTAATGTCCTTGTCTGACTTTGGTATTAGGGTAATGTTGCCCTCATAGAACGAGTTACAAAGTATCCCTCTGCTTCTAACTTCTGGAAGAAGTTGTAGAAAGCTGGTATGATTTCTTCCTTAAATGTTTGGTAGAATTCACCAGTTGAACCCATATGAGCCTGCTGCTTTCTGTTTTGGAAAGTTATGAATTACTGATTCAATTTCTTAATAGATGTAGGCTTATTCAGAGGGTCTGTTTCTTCTTGTGTGAGTTTTGGTAGATTGTGTCTTTCAAAGAATTGGTCAATTTCACCTAGGTTGTCAAATTTATGGATATAGAGTTGCTCATAATATTCCTTTTTTATCCTTTTAATGTCCATGGGATCTGTAGTGATGTCCCTTTTTTTCATTTATGATACTAGTAACTTGTGTCTCCTCTCTTTTTTCTTAGTGAGCCTGGCTAGAGGCTTATCAATTTCATTGATATTTTCAAAGAACCAGCTTTTAGCTTCATTGATTTTCTTTATTGATTTCCTGTCTTCAATTTCATTGATTTCTGCTCTAATTCTTATTATTTCTTTTCTTCTACTTTGAATTTAATATGCTCTTCTTTTTCTAGTTTCCTAAGGTGGAAGCTTAGATTACTGATTTTCAATATTTCTTCTTTTCTATTATGTGCATTCAGTGCTATAAATTTCCCTCTAAGCCCTGCTTTCTCTTCATCTCATAAATGTATTTTCATTTTCATTTAATTTAAAATGTTAAAAAATTTTCTCTTGAGATTTCTTCTTTGACCGATGTGTTATTTAGAAGTGTACTGCTTAATCTCCAAGTATTTTGGAATTTTCTCAGCTATCTTTCTGTTCTTTATTTCTATTTAATTTCATGTGATCTGAGAGCAGACATTGTATGACTTGTTTTAAATTTCTTAAGTGTGTTTTATGGCCTAGAATGTAGTCTATCTCAGTGGATGTTCCACATGAGCTTGAGAAGAATGTGTAATCTGCTGTTGCTGTTGTTGGATGAAGTAGTCTAGAGATGTCAATCATATCCAGTTGATTGATAGTGCTGTTGAGTTCAATTTTGTCCTTACTGATTTTCTGTCTGCTGGATCTGTCCATTTCTGTCATAGGGGTGTTAAGAGTCTCTAACTATAACAGTAGATTCATCTATTTCTCCTTGGAGTTCTATCAGTTTTTCCCTCATATATTTTGATACTCTGTTGTTAGGTACATGCACATTAAGGATTGTTATGCCTTCTTTAGAGCTGACTTTTTTATCTTTATGTAATGTCCATTTTTATCCCTGGAAATTTTTCTTATTCTGAAGTCTGCTCTGTGTCAAATTAATATAGCTATTCCTGCTTTCTTTTGATTAATGTTAACATGGATATCTTTCTCTATCCCTTTACTTTTAATCTATAGGTGTCTGTATTTAAAGTGGGGTTTTTTTAGACAACATATACTTGGGTCTTATTTTTTGAACCACTCTAAAAATATCTTTTAATTGGTGTTTAGTTCTCTAATTATTGTTATATATGTGATATATGATAACAATTATTATAATATTATAATAATAGTTATCTTTCCTCAGGGAAAGTTATCTTTCCTCAGGCCTCTAACCCATTTCCTCTAGATACAAATTTAAAGATAACCTATTGCCTATTGTCTATTGGGGTAGCCCTGATTGAGATCCCCAGGCAAGAAAGGGACCAAGGGCTTCCCTGGCAGTGCAGTGGTTAAGAATCTGCCTGCCAATGCAGGGGACACGGGTTTGAGCCCTGGTCCGGGAAGATCCCACATGCCACAGAGCAACTAAGCCTGTGAACCACAACTACTGAGCCTGTGCTCCAGAGCCCACAAGCCACAACGAAGAGTAGCTCCCACTTGCTGCAAGTAGAAAAATCCCGTGCATAGCAGCAAATACCCAATGCAGCCAAAATTAAATAAATAAAATAAATAAATTTATTTTTTTTAAAAAAATAAAGGGATCAGGGCATCCAAACAGGGCTCGCACTGAGGTAAAGGTGTGTTGGATCTAGGTTGGTGACCTAAGATTAACACAAGGGCCTAAAGCTTGGTCCACAGGGCCTGGTTTTAGTGTAGATTATGGCTGAAACCATTAGCTTCTCCGGCACAGTTTCATGCTTTGGGATCCAGAGCTGAGCACAGGATGGTGAATTAATAGACCTGTAACTCTGAAATTCTGGCTAAGGTACCACAGAAGTCCATGGAGGAGGTGGACTAGCAAGAATGTTACCTAAGTAACATTCCACAGCAAAGTCACGTGGCAGTGACTGTGAACTGATTAGGTATGCTCAAATGTGCCCATTCACTCTGCTTTGAAGTATGACAGAGTATTCTGGACTGAGTAAGCCCCTGAGATTCTTGGACAATAAGGGCGGATGAGGAAAAGACTTTAGGAGGGAGAAACTGGACTTCTGCTAACAAAGGCATGTGTGGTCTTAAGCAATGAATTTATACCTTGAACTCGTCAAATGACTCATATGAATTATACTTTAAAAAATGGCCAGCCATATATCACCGCTGAGAACCGGTGGTAATTGTTTTAGTTGATTTATGCATTAAGAAAACACTAAGGAAGAATCAGAGGAGGTGGACCATGAGGTTGATAGAATTTGGGGGCAAAGAAAACAGGAGGGAGAAGTGGTGTGACAGTGCCCTCTACTCACGGGGCTGACGTGCATTCCAGTGTGTGTACTTCACCAGCTCTGACTTCTGCCCTGCCGTCTTCCAAGTGTATTCTCCTGTATCATTTTGATCTTGAAGAGCTATCCAAAAATAAGTGTCCTTCGTTTTTACCACACTACTGATCAAACTGGTAATAAAAGCCTGTTCAAACCTGAAAAAGGGAAAAAGGAAATGATTATAGTAAGTTTCTGGGCAATAAAGAAATGTCGTTAAAACATAATAAGGTGCACAGAATGGCACCCGTGTAAGCATTTCTCATGAATTCTTTAGAACATGGAACAGAAAAATACTCAAAGACCCTGAATGTTACTAATAAATGCCAAACATCAGTGCAATTTCCAGAAATATATGAGTGAGGAAAATTTGATCCTCAAAGGTGGTGCTCAATTCTTTCAAGGAACAGAGTCCGGTTCCAGTTTCGGAGTGTAGGTAGTAAAGTCCAGAAAGCTAGCGATACATTTCTTGGCGCAACATATGCCCTATTGTGTAATTAGGCCACACAGCACACACATGCTGTAATGTGCATGTGGTGGGGAGGTGGCGGTGGGGGAGGTGGAGAAGAGGGAGGAGGAGGGACCCTATGCTTTTCTGAATGAGCATCTGCCGGACACAGGGTTCACATGCGCCCACCCACCACACTTGCCTGGTGAGAATGGAACAGAAATTGGAGTAGCAATTTTATGTCTCCCAGAGCAGTTTGTTCACAGGCACATGGAGTCACTGGCTTATTCAAATGCGTTCAGATGTGCATATTCACTGAAGATAAATTTAAAACCTTAGGAACTAATCCAAAGAAGTACACCCACTATATTCCCCAAACGGCTGAATGAATTAGTGTTCATTGACTGCTGGCAATGCTCCCTCTTCAACATGAATGCATTGAAAGCAGAATCTAGAAAATTTGTATACATGTTTCCACATGAATACCTAACAGAAACATGTATTAAACTTTAACCAGCATTGAAATTTTAAGCTAAATTGGAAAACTATCTTGAAAAATTTACTTTCAGTACATGTAAAGTTTTGAAGAAACACCTTTCAAACAGTGGTAACTTTTGGCCAGACCCGCTGAGTCATTAAGAAAGGAAACACCTGATGAAATTATCCAGGAAACCTAAGGAGAAAGCAAATTAGACTTTTTCATCTGATTTTGGATTTTTTTTCATTACCATGCATCTTTAACTTGCTAAAGGAAGCAGAAGAAATGGGGTCATTCAAGAATAGAGGCGTCTCAAAGGAAATAGGGGAGAGAAAGAGAAAAGAACACAAAGAGGCAAACTTTTTAACTGCCTTATGAACATCACTAGCAACAGTTAGTTTTATGAGGCATCCATGATACTCATCTTTGCATAGCATATGCTTTGGTGAATATTTTCTGCAGATAGTCTATTGATAATCTAAATAGCACACATTTGAAATTAGAAAAGTTCTTTTTAAATCAGATTGCAGTGGCAGAACCTTACATAAACATGCTTCAGAAAGAAGGTATATATAAAAAAAGAAGGTATATAAAAGTAAATACTCTCTAGATGCTGTGTAAGTTTCCTTACACTTCCACTGGTCCATGCTCTTATAACATGGGATCTGTTTTTCCTTCTCCCCTCTGAGACAGAGTAGCATCATTATCATGCGTAGCTGGTGCCTGAAACTACAATGCTAGGAGGCCAGCAAGGCACTGCACCATGGAGGCTACGGTCAGGACCACTAGGCACTGTGCTGGTTCTAAACCCAGGGGACATCACTGGTTCTTCCATTACCTTGTACTATGGCATTTATTGGATAATGGAGAGATAACGTTGTCTGTGAGCTTGGCTTCTGGTATCATTATTCATGACAACACTTTGCTTTTGTCCCCTGTTGGTTTTAGATTTATTTAGTCCACTCTGATTTGCTATTTTATAACAATTTATCATTGCTCAAAACAATACAAATCTGCTTTTTGAATTGGCAAGTATATCTTTTAAGCAGTTACATATAATACTAATACATTAAATCCTATAACCTTCAGATAAAAACAGGACTCTAGTTTTTCCTGGTCCAGTTTAGAAGACGTCATTGTTAATACCAAAATTCAGCAACTATATCCTTTTTCTAAACCATGTACTCTAAGAAATTAACTCTGGATAACAGCATGCAATCTCTTGAGTGTCTGTTTCCAACTGATAAAGAAACAAGAGATCTTTTTATATTCTTTATCACTCACTGTTTGGCTTCAAACACTTAAAGAGTTGTGAAAACTCTGGCTTAACGGTAATAGAGCAGATGACCTCTTAAAGTCTTTTCTGGCCCTGTGTTTTAGAATTCTTCATTTGAGAATATTCCAGAGTTTCATATCTGGATTTTTTGTCTGGTTTCACTGATGTTGTTTAATTTAAATGTTATTATGATTTAAGAAACAAACAATAACCATATGTACATATTTTTATGTATTTTTTGAGGAATTCAGTAAAGTAAAAATTGTTATTCTTCAGAAAAACAAATGATAAAATATTTTGCTTATAACCTACTTATAAAATCAAAGTCTGTAGGTGAATACTTCTTAAAAATAAGAAAAAAAAATTTCCCATCAATCCTTTAAAAAGGCAAGCGATCAAATGTTTATTTTCAATGTAAACCAGAAAAAAACAAGTGTATCTTGAACTTCTATCAGTTTGAGAAGAATCTGTTGCTCAATGTGCTAAACATTAAATTTTAATTTAAAAAAATGCAATTTGAAGATAGCAATGCATTTTTTTGGCATACTTGACACATTTTTTCATTTCAAAGTAAATATTTTATATTTCAAAAATGCACACTTTGAAAAAGGTATTTTATGCTTAAATCTCTAATTGAACATTATATTTCTTCATCAGTTTAGCCAGTGACATATGTAGCTGAAAAAAAAAAAAGATGTTTCTTGTCTGTGAATAACACAGTAGTTAGCAGAAATCAGTAATTAATGACTGTGTTTGAGGTACCTAAAACCAGAGATTGAAAAAACGTAATGCATTGGAAGTAGCTTCACTAGAGAGCCATTTCAACTTAAACAATATGTGTATGTATGTATGTATGTGTGTGTATATATATATATATATATATATATATATATATACACAAATATACAATGGAATATTACTCAGCCATATAAAGAAACAAAATTGAGTTATTTGTAGTGAGGTGGATGGACCTAGAGTCTGTCATACAGAGTGAAGTAAGTCAGAAAGAGAATAACAAATACCATATGCTAACACATATATATGGAATCAAAAAAAAAGGTTCTGATGAACCTGGGGCAAGACAGGAATAAAGACACAGATGTAGAGAATGGACTTGAGGACACGGGGAGGGGGAAGGGTAAGCTGGGACAAAGTGAAAGAATAGCATTGACATATATACACCACCAAATGTAAAATAGATAGCTAGTGGGAAGCAGCTGCATAGCACAGGGAGATCAACTCTGTGCTCTGTGACCACCTAGAGGGGTGGGATAGGGAGGGTGGGAGTGAGACACAAGAGGGAGGGGACATGGGGATATATGTAGACATACAGCTGACATACATCACTTTATTATACAGCAGAAACTAACACAAGTTTGTAAAGCAACTATACTCCAATAAAGATGTTAAAAAAATAAAATTAAAGAAGCCACAAATAAATGGAAAGACATCCCATATTCATGGATTGGAAGATTTATTGTTAAAATGTCCATACTACCCAAAGTGATCGACAGATTGAATGCAATCTCTGTAAAAATCGCAGTGATTTTTTTTTGACAGAAGTAGAAAAATTCATCTTAAAATTCATATGGAATTTCAAGACATCCTGAATAGCAAAAACAAGCATGAAAAAGCAGAACGAAGTTGGAGGTCTCACACTTCTTGATTTCAAAAACTTACTAAAAAGTACAGTAATCTAAACAGTGTGATACTGGCATAAAGACAGACATATAGACCAATGGAATAGAATAGAGAACTCAGAAATAAATCATTGCATATATGGTCAAATGATTTTCCACAAGGGTGCCAAGACCATTCAATGAGGAAAGGACAGTCTTTTCAATAATAACGTTGTGAAAAGTGAGTATCCACCTACAAAAGAATGCAGCTGGACTCTTACCCTACACCATTTACAAAAATTAACACAAAGTTGATCAAAGACCTAAACATATGAGCTAAAATTGTAACACTCTTAGAAGAAAACATAGGGGAAATTTTTCATGGCGTTGAATGTGGCAGTGATTTCTTGGATAAAACACCAAAAGCACCGGCAAAAAAATAAGAAAGGATAAATTGGACTTAATCAAAATTAAAAACTTTTGCACATCAAAGGACACTATCAACAGAGTGAAAGGCAACCCACGAATAGGAGCTAGTATTTGCAGATTATGTATCTGATAAACAATTAATATCCAGAATATATAAAGACTCCTACAATTCAATGACAGAAAACAAACACTTCTGTTCAAAAATGGGAAAAAGACTTGAATAGACGTTTCTCCAAAGGAGATATAAAGATGCCAATAAGCACATGAAAAGATGCTCAGCTCACTAATCATTAGGAAAATGCAAATCAAAACCACAATGAGATACCACATCACATCCATAGGATGGCTAATATGTAAAAACAGAAAATAAACAAGTGTTGGCTAGGAGGTGGAGGAATTGGAGCCCTTGTGCACTACTGGTGGGAATGTAAAATGTTGTAGCTCCTATGGAAACCAGTATGGGTTTTCCTCAAAATGTTAAAGATAGAATTATTATATGATCCAGAAATTCCACTTCTGGGTATAGTACCCAAAATAATTGAAAGCAGGAACTTGAAAGATATTTGGATATTCATATTCATAGCAGCATTATTCACAATATCCAAAAGGCAGAAGTATCTTGTGTCTATCAATAGATGAATGGATAAACAAAATGTAGTATATCCATGCTATGGAATATTATTCAGCCTTAAAAAGGAAGGACAGGGCTTCCCTGGTGGCGCAGTGGTTGAGAATCTGCCTGCCAATGCAGGGGACATGGGTTCAAGCCCTGGTCTGGGAGGATCCCACATGCCGTGGAGCAACTAGGCCTGTGAGCCACAACTACTGAGCCTGCGTGTCTGGAGCCTGTGCTCCGCAACAAGAGAGGCCGCGATAGTGAGAGGCCCGCACTCTGCGATGAAGAGTGGCCCCCGCTTACCACAACTAGAGAAAGCCCTCGTAGAGAAACGACGACCCAACACAGCAAAAATAAATTAATTAATTAATAAAAACTCCTACCCCCAACATCTTCTTTAAAAAAAAAAAAAAAGGAAGGACATTCTGACACATGCTACAACATGGATTAACCTAGAGGACATCAGGATAAGTGAAATAAACTAGGCACAATAGACAACTACTGTATGATCCTAGTTATAAGGTAACCGTAGTAGTCAACTTCACAGACAAAGAAAGTAGAATGGTGGTTGCCAAAAGCTGGGAGCAAGGGAAATGGGGAGTTAGTGTTTAGTGGATACAGAATTTCAGTTTGGGAAGATGAAAAATATTTTGGAGCTGGAGGGTGGTGATAATTGTACAATAATATGAATGTACTTAATGCCACTGGACTGTACACTTAAAATGGTTAAAATGATAATTTTGTTATGTATTATGTTTTTCCACAATATTAAAAAGTTAACTGTAAAAGTGTTTAGGGGATATGGTTGCAAGAAAACGTCAGAGCTATAAAAATGCTTGCAAATAATGCACGTTTAAACTTAGGGAAAAATGAGATATTGCAGCATTTTTCATTTGGGGCAAAATTCTCAAAATCGAATGTCATTTGGATTATTTTGTACAAATATTCCAAGGCTGATTGATCGAAGGTTTAGATATACATGCATTTAGACAATTATCCATAGTAACTCTGGAACTCAAGTTTTGCATTCCTGCTCTGTCTGAAAGCAGGTGGCCAGGCCTAACAAAATTTTCTAACAGCAAGCAAATAAAATTCTGTTATTTGAGAATAACGGTTTGTTTTTCTTCCCCTCTCTCTTCCACAAAGTGTTAAAAGTCCTAGGCCAGGAGCAGTTGCCCCATAACAAAAGAAGGACGTAATTTGTAGCAGGTGGTTCTAATTGTGCCCGTAAAATCTGTTGCTCAGTTGTGCAGAAGAGCAGAAAATCAATTAGCAGCTACAAGCTTAGGTACTGGTGAGTGACAGGGGTGTCTTAACTCAAACAGGAAATCAGTAATGGAAGAAAATGATTACCAAGGTTGCTAGTGGATACTCCTGGATCTCAGGAGACTGTCCATCTACTGCCCAACCTTCTCAGACAAAAGATGCTGTTGAAAAATACTCGAATGTGAATTGTCACTCAACAGTATGCCGTGGGTCTTTGTTTCTTATCTGATAAGGTCCGAATGAATAAAAATCAAGAGCTTAGGACACTTCCTGTCTTCAACTTGTATGTCTCAGTTTTGAGTCATTGCTCTGGATGCAGACATGTTTGCAAGGCAGTGTTGATGCATGTTAACTGCCTGGGAGAGATGCCTCACTGGGACTAACATGTAGTACTCGGGGGCTTGACTGGTGACTGAGTAGCATGCCAGCAAAAGGTCACCTGGGGGGCCTAGGAGGTCGAGGAGGGGATGAAAACAAATTTACCCAAGCTATAGATCTGTTTTAGAGTTGGACTACACATCAGCTTTGGCTACTGAATACAGTTTATAAAAAAAATTATAGTATTCACAGCACACTCTCTTATTCAGTTTTGGGGGAAATGAAACATAGTAGGTTGTTTTCTAGACACTTGCTATCATTTGCATGAGGTCCCCAAAGGATTCTTAGAAAATGAAGTGTTTGAACTCTAACAGGTTTCTGCCTTACTTGGGTCACTTTGGCACTATGAGTTATCTGTAATGTCACTTTGAGTTTGTCCATTTATTGTGTTATTCCACTTTCTTCACTTGTTTCATGAGTTTATGTTCTATCTCTTTTGCTGCTGGCCTGCAAGTGGTACCTGGGCAACTGCACTATGCCTTTTATTTTTGTTTATTTTTTTGTACAGCATGCCAGTGTTTAATATGATGCCTCTCACAGTATAGATATTCAATAAATAATTTTCTAATAAACTTTTTTTTTTTAATTTATTTTTTGGCTGTGTTGGGTCTTCGTTGCTGTGCGCAGGCTTTCTCTAGTTGCGGTGAGCGGGGGTTAGTCTTCCTTGCAGTGTGCGGGCTTCTCATTGCGGTGGCTTCTCTTGTTGTGGAGCATGGGCCCTAGAGTGCACAGGCTTCAGTAGTTGTGGTGCGTGGGCTCAGTAGTTGTGGCTCGTGGGCTCTAGAGTGCAGGCTCAGTAGTTGTGGCACATGGGCTTCGTTGCTCCGTGGCATGTGGGATCTTCCCGGGCCAGGGCTCGAACCTGTGTCCCCTGCATTGGCAGGCAGATTCTTAACCACTGCACCACCAGGCAAGTCCCTCTAATAAACTCTTGACTGTTGATTTTTGCATAGTCAGATAACATGAAAAGTAGTTAACACAGTGCCAGGTATGTGATAGACACTCAATGAATATTACACACAAAAAAAGAAAGAATAAGATGTAAAAACAGGTGAAATAATTAGACCTTCTTCTTCAGTGAAAAACATTATAATTAACGAAAGAGCATATCTTCATTGGTCAAGATCCTCAGTAAAGTCCAATGTTGACTCACTGACTGGAGGACTTCTAGCCCAAGGTACTCTCGAAAGCTTGTGGGTAGGTGTACAAGGCTGAGGATAAAGGCTTTCTTCTGCCTGGTAGCTATTCTGGGAAGGAGAAAGGAGAACTAAAAACAACACCGAGATACATCAGAAGTAGTGCTGTGCCCCGAAGAAAGGGTTTCTTGAGCATAAAATATTTCACCCGGCAATTTATTTTGCCAAATGCGGTCAATCTGTCCCTCTGTGTGTGTGTATGTGTGTGTGTATGTGTGTGCATTCCTGTGCATTGTTTGGAGGAAAGACTGAGACAGAAGGTAAGAGGTAAGAGGAGGAAGGAAACACTGGCAGCTTTGAACGTTGACGTCCCATGTGGGGAGAGCAGAGAAAGCACACAGAATTCCTCCTACAGGTTAGACCTGCATGTGAAGGGGTCTCTAGATAGAACCATAGCACCAGTTGTCCTGATTCTTGGTCTTCAACAGATTTTTTTAAAGGCAGTGACCTCGGTAAAAAAGCAAGCGACTTGCTTTGTGGGTATAATTTTCCACGGAACCACTGAAGAGTTCTACCTTGATTCTGTCTTCAGCCTGGAGGAGTCTGTCTCCCAGCTCTCACTGTCCTCCTGGCATTGATAATGACACTGAGGTCTCTTCTGATGTTGGTACTTTTATCCCTTGCTACACATCTGTAACATGTTGCAAATTGTATGGAGTGTGAAAAGGGCACAGTTTCTCTGTTTGTATGGTAAAGATACCTGTGCATAGAGAAATCTAAATCTAAACAAATGTAGACCTAAGAAGCAATGGGGAAGCATTTGAAAATCCTCCACAGTTTAGTTTTACTTACTTTTGTTCTAAAAAAACTCCACATGACTCATACACATTACATTTAAAAAACACTTCATATTTAAATAACATATTTCTTTTCTATTGCAAGCACTTAGATAAAATATCATTACAACTGAATATATTAGCAAAGCTAGGTAATTAAGAAATCTTTATGGAAAATAAAAGACATCTTAAATTTTACTATTTGTTACTCAAAAATCAATTTAAAATTAACATTGTAGGGGCTTCCCTGGTGGCGCAGTGGTTGAGAGACCGCCTGCCAATGCAGGGGACACGGGTTTGTGCCCCTGTCCGGGAAGATCCCACATGCTGCGGAGCGACTGGGCCCGTGAGCCATGGCCGCTGAGCCTGCGCGTCCGGAGCCTGTGCTCCGCAACGGGAGAGGCCGTAACAGTGAGAGGCCCGCGTACCACAAAAAAAAAAAAAAAAAAAAAAATTAACATTGTATGGTTTAAATTCATCTAAATCAATAATTTAAATAACTTAATACTCTGTTGTACAGTACACTTTAGATTTTCACTAGTTACTGATTGTGGCTAGATTTTATCATCCCAAGAACCCTCACGGCAAAAAAGCACTGCATGTTTCTGATAGAAAATTTCTATTTTACCTGTTTGTAATGGTTACAAGTGCAGGAGGACAGTAGTAACCACTGGAGGCGTGGTCAAAGCTTCGAAGGACGGTGTCAATTTTGTAACAGAATCCACCATGTCTCTCCCATCCCTTAAACAAGGAAAATGAAAATTAAGGACACAATCTGATTTAGTTAAACAGTAAAATATATATATTTTTGGTGTATTCTCATTTACCAGTTTCTCCTCTGACCCACTCAAAACTTGAATGTTTGTCTTGATATATTTATATTTATTCTATCTGCCATTAGCTACAGCCACTTCTACATTTGTTTAATTAATTCTTAAAACCTAAATGTTTTAACTAATTTAAAATCTTTAAGCCCAAAACCTTAAAAGCAAATTAAAGAAAAGGGACATTCACTCAAGATCTCTCCTTCTCTCCTTTCCTCTTTCTCTCTCTCTCTCTCTCTCACACACACTCTCTCTCTCTCTCTCCTTCTCTCTCTCTCTGTTCAGACTTATAAGATTTACTGTAAATGGTTCCTATGGGATGGTAAAAATCGAACATGTTGGCTTTAAGGACAGAATGCATGAGTTTGAATCCTGGCTCCACCATCATGTGACCTTATTTAATCGCTATGTGTCTTAGTTTTCTCCTCTGTAAATATGGATAATAATAGTATTCATGGGGTTGTTCTGAGAATCAAGGGGAGAAAATGCAGGCAGAGACCCCAGAATAGAGCCAGGAACTCAGTATGAGCAAAGAGGACATAAGTATCTAGATAACACTGTACTGTTTTTGTTGTTGTTGTTGTTTTTTAAGGGTCTTTCATACTGCTTATTTCATGTTATCCCACTGAGATTAGGGACTTAGATAATCTAAGTGAGAGACTAGTGGATAAACTGGCCTGGAACCTAATTTTGGTGCAATCCAGAATGGTTTTGTCTGGATCGTCAAGCTTCCAAATAGAAATTGGCTAAAATATATATATATACTTTTTGGTAAAGATTACTCCTTAGTCAACTGGCTAGCCTTTTAGAGAGAAAGCAAACAAGCTTTGGCACCTAGACAAAAAATGACAAACGTGTATGGCTAAGCCCTGGGAGCAAAGAAGGGTGGCTCTATTCTTTAAAATCATACAGTACAGGAGACATGGGTTCATTAGTCTTCTATATTTCGACTTAGTTATTTTAGTTCTTTCTCTTCCAATATTATAAAATCATATCACTTCTATCAGTCTATTTTTATGTATTCACCAGTTTTAAAATACACTTCATTTTGTGTCATGCCAATACTTGCCAGATTTTGATCAGATATAAAATGATTTCTGCTATACTACTCAGAAAATGTCTCAACCTTGCAGTAAATTAGAGAAAAATCTTATTTTAGAAATAAGCTATTTTAGTTCAAAACATTATTAAATGAGGCGTGGATCACAGGAGCACCACATCCAGCCCGCCAGGATGTGCTCTGAATTCACTCCCTTAACTTCTCTCTCCAGCCTTATCTGTGTGAGTAATTGACAGTGTCAGCCAGAACCCCTCCGTGGGTCACTCCAGAGGGGGCAGGGAGGTTAGACTGCTTTTGTATTTGGAAGGACAGGAGGAGGAAGGCTGACAATTTGACCTTTCTGACAAAGTACTCCTTCTTCATTACTGGTTTTTAGATCATAGGCTGCTTAGCAAAACAAAAAACCCAAGAACTTGAACAGGCTCAAGGAAAGAGGGGGAAATGTGGCATAGTAATAACCGGAAAACAAAGACTCTACTATAAGCCTTTGTCCGCACAATGAAAGCGGGAAGAATAATTGATTGTATTTGTGAATATCCTTTGTACATGAGATGCCATTTCATTTTACATGAAATCATGATGGTGACAGTACTGAAACGTTGCTCATATTATCTAGTCCCCCAAAAGTGACTCAGATGGAAATAAAATTTTAAAAAATTTCTGCTTTGAAATTATCCAGACTTATTTTGTAAGTTGGTTTTGCATGTGCAGACTGTGTAGAGAATTGCACTGAAGCAGATGGCTAAAAGAAAGGAAACTTTCGAAACCATATTCATGGATGCATAAAGAAATTAATGGAATTTCGCCATAAGAGTAAAGAACTGGCTCTGAACCCAGAATCCTTAAATATTGATAAGGCTGGTCAGAAAGAGGGAAGCAGTATACAAAAGTTTAGATAGAACATCAGTTGTTTCTGCTGTGTAAGAAGTTAATTACTCTTTTGACACAAATAAAACATGTTGAGTTGCCTTGAAAGCCACTGTAGGATGGATTTTTTTCAATATTTCTGAGCAGATAGAGATTAGATCAGTGATCAGTAATAACTAATTCAGGAAATGTAATCATTAGGTAAGACGTCTGGTCACGTGTCAGCTATGGCACAGGTATTGTTCAGCTAAAGTGTGAAGAGTAACTAATATGCTTACACATGGATGAATGAATCAAATGCAGTTTCTGAAGAGAGGGGTTATCGTTTAATTGGAACATAAGTAACTGGATTAGAAGAGAAAATAATTAAAAGAGAATTGCATAAAAACAAGATTTGTGAACATTTTGAGACTCACACAGCATAAAAATCTCCAATAGTTAAATCCAAAATTTTTAGGTGTGTGTGTGTGTGTGTGTGTGTGTGTGTGTGTGTGTGTGTGTGTGATGAGAGAGAGAGAGGGAATGCATGTGCTAAGGACACTGATAGATAAATTGTTTGTAACACAGCAGAATATTGAATGTATTTTAAGAAATTTAAGACAGATTATTTTCTACCTTTAAAGTTTAAACCTAAAGTATGTTTTTTTATTATTTTTAGTACTGAAAATAGTACTTTAAGTACCAAAAATAGTTTATTACTTAAAATACAAAGTATTTTTATTATCCCTTTCCTAAATAACAAATGTGTTGCAAACATGCATTTCTCTTTGTTATTGCATTTTATTCAAATATTCAAGTTTAAGAAAAGTGAAAAGGAAAACAAGACTCTGGGTGCAGAAGGTCACTCTCTGACTCAAAGGAATGCATTTGCTTTCACTCTGACAGTCTTCATTGGAAGACAATGAAAACCGCGTGTGAGACAGTGTATCACATGATAGGCATTGTTTATACAGATGGTATAACAGGATCATTTACATTTCTTATCTCAAAAGAAAACTAGTCTTGGGTGGAAATAGATGGTAAGACAACAATCCTTCCAAGAGCTGTAAATCTTTCATGTGCCCCTAGCTGATAATTGTTTGGTTTGTTACAAGAGCCCACTCAGAAAAAAACGAAGGGAAGGAAAGAAGAAAGGAAGGGAAGGAGGGGAAAGAGAGAGAGGAGGAAGCCAAGGCAGGAAAGAGAGGGAGAGAGATTCACTTTAATTTGATGGTGGATAAATCAGTCTGGTTATGAAGTCCCTGCAGTGTTCACAGCTCTTACCTTTTGGCAACCTGATTCAGTGTCAGAAAGGACACGGCCTGTTTTCTTACAAACGTAAAAAAGTGTTTCTTTGCAATTTTTAACTTTCCAGTGTCCCTCCTAAGAGGAAAAATATTACAAGATGAATGAATACACTCCATTATTGATGCTGATAATCAAAGTCAATAATTCTGAATTAAAATATGATTAATAATGCATGTTTCAAGGGGGCGTAATGTGTCAGGATCTTGTGTTAGAAAAGGTTGATTCTCTACATATGAGTGGGAGGTCTGGCTTTACATTAAACTGCTCTCAATATTTCGTTAAAGATGGGATAAGTAGTGATTCTCAATCTTTTGTGTGCACTGGAATCACCTGGAGGGGTTACTAAAACACAGTTGATTGGGATCCGTGTGTCTCATTCAGTAAGTCAGGTGGGACCTGAGAATTTGTATTTCTAACAAGTTTTTAGCTGATGTGAATGCTGCTGGTCTGGGGGCCACACTTTGAGAACCACTTATATGAAACTATTCCCCTGACCAAATGAGAATGCTGCTTCTTCTCTCCAATCACTTCTCGGTGTTAAATTGAATGCTTTGCTGCTTACCTGATGCTGTATAAACCTGATGCTGGGGAAATGCCTGGAAAGCACCATGAATCACCCGAGATAACATTATCATAGCTGAACTTCATGTTCAACCCCCAGTACCCTTCTTCATCACGAATTCTCCAAAGCCCCACTCCATTTCCTCTTTATATGACGGGCAGATACCTTCATGTCTTCTCCTAGTTCTAATGAAGGCTGTTCTCATATCCTTCATTGATGATGAAATACAATAACTGCTAACTGATTAAAATTTTATCCTCCCAAAGGATTTTTTATTTTAACACAAACCAGACCTTTAGGCTAAAACCACACAATTTAAATTTTCACACAATTCAAATTCAAAATTTAGGTATCTCAGGCATGCAGGGTTTTAGGTGAGTAGAGAGCTCTTCCATGACCCTCAGAAACATACTATGTAGGAGGCTGACACCTTCACCTGTAAGAGCAGCCTTGTAGCCCATCCCCATGGAGTCTCCAGAAAACCATGCAGTTATAGGATATTGTCAGGCACACTGTAATTGCTTAGTAACTATTGGATGGACAGATGAATGGCTACCAACCTCTCAGATTCAAATTGAGGTATCGACCATGTTTAGGTAACTAGTTAATTATAATAATTACATTCATATTGAGTTCAACTTTAAGGGAATAAGTGTTACTTTTTATGCATCTACTGTTTAAGGAGCTACTGAGTTGCTAAAAAGGGGCCACAAAATACCACATTTACAGCAGCAGCATCCTAACACATCCAATAATATTAATACCTATCCTCACTCTCTTAAAAACAACTTCTCGGTCCAAATGTTGGCTCCTGCTTTGTGAATATGCTAAGTGAAATACCCATGTCTGTCAAATAAAAAAGGAGAATGTCAATAGGAAACTAAGATCACCTTAATTATATCAAAACTAATGAACCAATAAAGCATCAAATACTGTAGAATAAACTACAGTGGTTTTCAGCAGAGTAACACCCAAAACAAACATTTGGAGAGGTCATTGTTCCCCCTCAGGTGTGACTCTGAGACACTGCCTGAGCACTATCATTGTAACTGCATGGATTTGTGACAGCCTTGAAAGATAAAACAATGAAATGTGTCATAAAAGTAAGTGCTTAAAAAAAAAAAAAAAGTAAGTGCTTAGACATTTCCCATGTTTGGCTGGCACAATCACTTTGTCAAGCTACTTAAGTAACATTTAATAAACTGCTTCTTGGGGGAACTTGATATGGTATCCCGGTGTCTTAAAAGAGTAAGCATGCCTACCAAATCCCAATAACCTCCTAAAACTTCACCAGTGAGCTCAGTAGCTATCTGATCAAAGAGATTGTCTATTCTAAACATATAAAAAAAACCTTCAAATGGCTTGGGATTAAACAAATTCTGTATAATCAGAGGTTTTAGATAAATGAGAGACTAGCACATAAAGGTAAGTGTAATGTTAAGGTCACTGGGACCATCACATTCATGTGAAGAAAACAGCAAGGTTTTCCATTGATTTGCAGTTTTCAAAGAGGTTACATGCAGTGTTGAAATCCTTTTATGTTAAGAAGATAATGGAGCTTAAAAACCATCACCTTCCAGAGTAATTTCCGAACTCCTTGGTTCTTCCCCTCATCTTCACCAGGGTGGTCAGTGGCACCCCCATCCACCAAAATGGTGGTGCTCAAAACCTACCTGTCTCTCACCCCCACGTCTGCTTTAGCAACAATTCCTGTCTTCTAGAGGATCCTTGAATCTGTCTTCTTGTCTCCATATTCACTACTCTAATTCAACCACAGGAGTAGCCTCCAAACTGGTTTCTCTGCTTCCACTCTCTTCTCTCCAATCAATTCTCTATGTAGCAGCCACAGTTGATCTTAAAATGTAAATCAGATCATGCTTTCATCTACTTGAAGCCCTTTAGTGGGTCCTATCCCAGGCCTATAAGCCTCACATTTTTGCATTCTTCCTGCCCCATCTCCTACCACCTTTCACCGTCCATACCTCCACACCATCCTGGTCTCCTTTTTGATTATCAAACATGGCAAGCCTTGGCCTGCCTTTGGGCAGCTGCCCCCTGCCTGGAATGTTCTCCTGCTCTTCAAGAGATTTTTTTTTTGTTCAAGTCCCAGCTTAAATGTCACCTCTTCAGAGAGCCCTCCTTGACTGTCTTGTCTGAAGTAGCTGTCCCAATCCAAGTTTCTCACCATCTTGAACCTATGTCCTCAGAGCTATTATCACAACTATAATTACCATGTGTTTTTAGTGTGTATATGTTTTACTGCTTAGCGTGGAAGCCCCAGGAGGAGCAGGCACTGTGCCTGTCTTGGTCTCTGCCACAGCCCAAGTCCCTGGCACAGGTGGCCCTCAGTACAAGTCCAGCAAAGTGAGCATTGAACAAATGAATCAACTTACAGATTGCTCCGCTGAGACACATAGCTGGCTTGTATTTGGAAAAATTTGGGGCTCAGGTGTGTGCCAATTAGTAAAGATGACTGAGGAGCCATCAGACCATTCAAAGGAAACTGGAATTTTATTGTTGCTCAAACCAATCCATGTTTCTGATGCATTTTCTGCAAGAGATAAATGTAAATTACTTACAAGAATCCTAGTATCTGCAAAGGTGATAACACAGAGGGGCTATTACCAATATATACCACTTTGCATGTGATTCCTTCTTTGTTTCTTCTTGGAATGAAACCTGTTTAAGTTTTGGTATAAAATACCTGCTTAAACCCTTCCCCCCTTAATCTATCTAGATCTGCTCAACATAGGCCTTATAAGTGAGGCAGAGTGTCAGTGAAAGCCAGGGCAAGGAGAAAGCTTAAGCAAGTCAGATTGCCAGGACTCTAGTTAGTTCGTGCTACAGTATGGAAAGTAGATCTGCAAAGTCTGGTTTTTCTTCTACCCCGAAAAAGGAAAAATAGGAAGGTCAATCAAATTAAGAAAAGGCACTTAGAAAAAAACCTTTTAATGATGTCTAGCTTTACTTTTTTTCTTTTGGCTAGGGAAAAAAAAGGAGCAGAAATTCTTAGAAACATTGAATAGGAGCAGTGGGGTTGCTGGAAAAGTAAATAAAATAAAGCTGGCCAGTCTAGGTAGGGAGAAAAGACCCTCGATGGCTGGGAGAGTGTTCCAGTGCCCCGCTGACACAGAGGCAGCCACAGGATTCTTTCAATCCCAAATGCAAAGGGTGAGGAACAATGACAGAAGGAGTTTTGTTTTCACTCCAAACTAAAACCTAACATTGAAATAGAGTAGACGCCAGATTTTTCCACTAAAAAAAGATTTACTCTCAGTCAGTGATTTCAATGTTTTCCAGCAGAATTCTATGTCCATATATGACATAGGTAGGGGCAGATCTGCTCTGGTGGGTAAAGCTGGGTGGAGGCCTCAGAGCTTGGAACCCCTGAGCATGCTACACAGCTTGAAAAACACCACACCAAATAAATTACCCATTTTCACTGGCTAAAGTTATTTTAATATAATCAATTTTGTAAGGAATTTCCTTTATTGCTTAGATTACATGGCCACAGCACATTACTGCTATCTAGTGCTCATTATGCTAAATTACAGGTTCAGGTTTTTTAAATTAGAAATTTCAGGAAATGACCTTTCCCCCTTAAAAAAAAAAAAACCCAAAAATGAAAACATGTAATATATCTGGCATCTATGAGATGTTACAAAGTTTCTGAATATGTATTTTGTAAAAATTCAGTGAATTTTCACTCCTGGGTATTATTTGGAAATTTCAGATACATGTTTCATAAAGAATCAATTTTAAATAGCTTAATTTCTTTTCAACTTCACTAATAAAGAGAGTTACTCCATTAATTTCATACTTCTTAAACCAAAGACACTTGGCACTCACCATCTCCAAGGAGGGTTACAAGAAACTCCACTTCTGCTAACGAATCTATGTCTATTAATGCACTGTTATTGGACTGGCAAGAATGCAAAGCTTCATTCCAGGTCTTTTTTTCTTTCTGAAGTTTATAGCAATTACGATTGTGGGGATTCCAGCCAGGCTCACAGTGGGTAGCATAATATTTCCAAGCATCGTTTTCTGTTTGAACCAACAAAAAACGAAGTTATTTACCACAATTGTTTTAACATTACTTATTACCCCCAATATAAATCACCATTAATATATGATTATTTTTTAAATTTGAAAAACAGAAGCATATGATACAATAAGATATAGATCATAGCATTCTAGATCTTCAGACTTGAAAAGGATCCCATCTATGATCTGGACTAGGATCTAATGGATCTCAGTGCTTCATTTTCTAGATGAACTATCTAAGGCACAAAGAGGTTAAGGAGACTTGATAAAGGTCATACAACCAAAGTGAGAGTCAGGGCTAGATATAAAATTTAGCATTTAGAGCTATCCATTTAAAAAAACCTTTTTACACTAAAAAAGGAGTATTATGGAACACAATTTAAATGCTTTTTAAAGGATTTTATATACAGTATTAGGTGCAGGGGGTAGATAGTTATTCTCAGCTGAAAAGAATCTGAAATTCTGGCCGCTTTATCTAGAGCAGAGATGATAGCTTTTATTTTGGGGGTCAGGCTTAGTGCCTCTGATGTCCCTCTGGGTTCATATGGACTCTGGGTTCGACTTACAGCAAAATAATGCCACGATGCTTTAACACTGGCAGGGAAGGCAGCTGTGTGCATGCCAACTTTGGCTCTCCTCTTCCAGGAGCTTGCCCCCAGCCTGATGACAGCATTTTTACTTTATTTTATTAACCACAACTGGGTGCCTTCCTTAAGCACTAACTTAGTTAGAAACAACTTCACTGCTAATTTGGGAAACAAGACATTCTTTTAAAATCACTTCTAGGACTCTGACAGCTATTAGAATCACAGTGGATGAATGTTAGAACATTTAGATAGATAGATAATATCAACCTAAAAACAGTCACAGACCCCTTGAAAAAAGGAACCCTAAACTTCACTCTAGAGGTAAGATAAAAAGATAAAAGAGGAACTTCTCTGATTGACGTAAGGGTGGAGATAAGGAAAGAAACTGGGGACCCTGGATGCACAGTTGGAAGACACTGGACTAGATCATCAAAAGTATTTTTTGGACTTGAAACAACAGCAAATAATCCAAACAAACTTAGCTTAGCTGCCATCATTTCTGGTCTTCTGATCTCAATTAATAGATCAGGAGAGCAAATAAAATTGAAGAAAAGAAGGATAGCAGGAGGCAGTGCAGGAGGGCATAAGAAAAAAAATGAAGACAGAAGAAATTGAGGCAGGAAAATGAAAGGAAAAGAGGGAGGGACAGGACAATAACAGTGATAGCAATGTCAGCACATTCTTGACATAATGAAAAATTCTCTATGTAAAAAAATGATGAGATGCTTCTTCTCCTCACCCCCATATTCTACAATATCTTTAGGCTTAGCTACTTAAAGGAAAATAAAAGTTAAAGCTTAATTGTAAGAGGGTGTGGAGAAAAGGGAACCCTCCTACACTGTTGGCAGGAACATAAATTGGTACAACCATCATAGAGAACAGTAAGGAGGTTCCTTAAAAAGCTGAAAATAGAGTTACCATATGATCCTGCAATCCCACTCCTGAAAACTCCAGAAAAGATGAAAACTCTAATTCAAAAAGATACATTCACCCCAATGTTCATAGCAGCACTATTTACAGTAGCCAAGATATGGAAGCAACCTAAATGTCCATCGACACATGAATGGATAAAGAAGATATGGTACATATATACAATGGAGTACTACTCAGCCATAAAAAAGAATGAGATAATGCCATCTGTAGCAACATGAATGGACCTAGAAATTTTCATACTAAATGAAGTAAGTCAGACAAAGACAAATATCATATGATATCACTTATGTCTGGAATCTAAAAAAATGATACAAGTGAACTTACTTATAAAAGAGAAATAGACTCACAGACATTGAAAACAAACTTATGGGTATCAAAGGGGAAAGGGGGGGATAAATTTGAAGTTTGGGATTAACAGATACACACTACTCTATGTAAAATAGATAAACAGCAAGGACCTACTGTATAGCACAGGGAACTATATTCAGTATCTTGTCATAACCTATAATGGAAAAGAAGCTGAAAAAGAATATATATATATATATATATATATATATATATATACACACACACACACAACTAAATCACTTTGCTGTACACCTGAAACTAACACAATATTGTAAATTAACATAACATAATATCGTAAATTAAAAAGCTTAATTGGGGACTTCCCTGGTGGTGCAGTGGTTAAGAATCTGCCTACCAATGCAAGGGATATGGGTTCAATCCCTGGTCCCGGAAAATCCCACATGCCGCGGAGCAACTAAGCCCGTGAGCCACAACTACTGAGCCTGTGCTCTAGAGCCCGCAGGCCACAACTACTGAAGCCCGCGTGCCTGTGCTCCACAACTAGAGAAGCCACCGCAATGAGAAGCCTGCCTACGTCGATGAAGAGTAACCCCTGCTCGCTGCAACTTGAGAAACCCCGCACACAGCAACGAAGACCCAACGCAGCCAAAAAAATAAATAAATCTATAAAAAAATAAAATAAAATATAAAAGCTTAACTGTAAGGGATAATATTTTAGAAAGATAATTCAGATTATTGTTTTAAATGTAGAGTTGTTTCTAATTATGCTGGTAATGATTCTTTAAAAATGGTTATGTTTTTATCTCTACTTCCTGAGTTCAGACATTAATTCCATAGAAACTAAGAAGAAGTAATAGATCTTAAGAATAGAAATAACTGAGCTTCAGGTACTAGATTGTAATTATGTGGCATTTAAGTCTTAGGTACACCTAAAATTTTGTTTGTTATTTCAAGGAGGAAGTATTACTAACAAGAGATATAGAGTATGATAGGAGATCAATGAAGTAAATAATTTTATAAAACTATTTTCTAATTCATATGTTTAATTTCTAGGGTAACCGTAAATAAATAAAACTCAACTAGAATAGAAAATGAAGCATATCTTGTTTTTCTAAGGCAGAATGAATAAGAAAGCAAAGTTTTTAAAAAGAGAGGGAGAAAATGTTTTCTATACTTAGATTATTTTGCTTTAGTTTTTAGTAAAAACCTAAATGCATTTATTAAATTCATGGTACCTTTGGAATAACAGATCTTATCTTGTTACACATTTTTATTCATATAAAAACTAGCCTTAGCTAAGTTTAAATTATAAATTATTAGCAAAAAGTAAAGGACTTTGAATATATTGAGAGGGCAAGTAAGCAACTTACTTATAAAAACAGCTTAAAATAAAAACACTCACCAACTACTTCGTGATCAGTATGGTTTAGATATTTTTTACATATGTAAGGCAAAGTGGACTCACAATCCCGACTTCTCCAGGCATTTGGCATAAATGCATTAAAAGTTCCACAGTGATATTCAACAAATGGCTCAAAATTTATTTCTGAAAATACAATATGTGTGTACTTAATGTTAGAAGCAAAAGCAGTTAGTTCAATATATACTGAAATGTAGTTTTAGCATCAAGGAGACAGCCCTTCTCTTTGGCATATGTAGTAAATCCTATAAGATATTATATTTATGATTTTGCAGTTGAAGTCCAGGCATGACAATGAAATGATTTCCCAAAGATAGCAACAGCTGATTTTATTGTTTTAAGGTAGAGAGATATTTTTCAATCTGTTGCTATTTTTTTTTCACAAAGTGCAATCGTACTTTATTATATTTTCTAGTTATTCAAGGTTCAACTATAACAATCTTTTAAACAACACATTTAAACAGAATGTGAGTGCGTTGTATTACACAGTTAATGTAATTGACTTAGAATCCATAAGAAAAACCAATTTTCCTTTTTTTGTGCAAGACATACTGATGTAAGACAGTAATTGATCATATCTTTGGAGGGCAAAGGTTAACTGAAGAGAGAGGAAATTGACTAGGAGAGAGTGGGAAAAAATACACGAAAACAATCTGTACATAAACATCTACTTCTGAGATTTAATTTCTTATCTCTGTTGCTATTTTTAAAACAACTGACTAGAATCTTGGTTTTGACCCAAATCCTCATGCACCCTTGGCTTACTTCTTGGCCTCCATTTTCTCGTTTGGAAAAGCATGCCTTATAGAAATTCAATCAGGCTTTAAAAATGTTTATAAGCCACTTTCACAATAACACGTCGTATACATATGTGGGAAATATTGCTATTTTAGGCTATGGGACGATGCCACCTGTTGAAGGTAAACAAAACGCTGCAGGTACCTGGGTTCCAGTTCAGATAGTTGAGTGGTGTTCTATCCGACCACTGCCAACCAGCATTTTCATCTAGCTGATTCAGACCTATCCATACTTCCACTGCTTCATTGCCAAAGTGCTCTGAAATAAGAGAAATACGGAGTTTCAAAAAAAATATCAATGTTACACGTCTTTCTTGTTTTCCTGTTCCTGGGGCATGGAGTCATAAATTAACTCCATCAATGGCAGAAAAGAGTTTAAGTGCTACTAAACCCCACCCTGGTGCTTCAGAGTAAAAAAAGCCAGCCTGAGAAACATGGCAGTCTCCTAAAGGCTCACTGACAGCAACTGTGCAGTGTTTAATCTAAGCATACAGGAATGCTGCCTCTCAACGGTCGTCAATCCATCAACAGTTCATGGTTACAAATCTGAGACCATCTGACCCGTGTGAGCTTACCCACTTGAGGGTTTTAGAGGGGGAAGGAGGAAGTGCCCAGGGCCAGTCCTACAAAGTGCCCCTCTGTCTTCCTATTTTTTTGCCACATGTGTCTGGTGGCCTCAATCTGGAGGCTCAGGACTCAAGTACACTGAGCTCAGGCTACCTCAGGCCCTGAGAAAGAGGAATAGGAAGAAATGCTATTAAATCTCTATAATGGGTATGTGTGTGCAGAGATGTAATGTTTACACTTGTCAATACTCTTGAAATATTTCACAGTTAAAAAAATTGAACAACTTAGAGGACCTTTTCCTTAGGGGTCTGGCTAGGAAGCAGAAGGCATATTAAGTGTTGTTAGTGCCGGGAGGCAAGCCCTCAAATTTAAGGTATGCTAAAGAAATGGGGGAAGGGCTGTCCAGTCGAGAGCCAATGGGGGTTGTCTGGCCAAGAGGAGAGCAGAATCCACGGGACCAGAGTATGTAGAGGGATCAATAGCAGGTTGGCCAATCCAAAAATGGGCAGAAGACCTAAATAGACATTTCTCCAAAGAAGATATACAGAGTACCAACAAATACATGAAAGAATGCTCAACATCATTAACCATTAGAGAAATGCAAATCAAAACTACAATGAGATATCATCTCACACCAGTCAGAATGGCCATGATCAAAAAATTTACAAACAATGAATGCTGGAGAGGGTGTGGAGAAAAGGGAACCCTCTTGCACTGTTGGTGGGAATGTAAATTGATACAGCCACTATGGAGAACAGTGTGGAGGTTCCTTAAAAAACTAAAAATAGAACTACCATATGACCCAGCAATCCCACTACTGGGCATATACCCTGAGAAAACCATAATTCAAAAAGAGTCATGTCCCAAAATGTTCACTGCAGCTCTATTTACAATAGCCCAGACATGGAAGCAACCTAAGTGTCCATCGACAGATGAATGGATAAAGAAGATGTGGCACATATATACAATGGAATATTACTCAGCCATAAAAAGAAACGAAATTGAGTTATTTGTAGTGAGGTGGATGGACCTAGAGTCTGTCATACAGAGTGAAGTTAAGTCAGGAAGAGAAAAACAAATACTGTATGCTAACACATATATATGGAATCTAAAAAAAAAAAAAAAATGGTCATGAAGAATCTAGGGGCAGGATGGGAATAAAGACACAGACCTACTAGAGAATGGACTTGAGGATATGGGGAGGGGGAAGGGTAAGCTGCGACAAAGTGAGAGAGTGGCACGGACATATATACACTACCAAATGTAAAATAGATAGCTAGTGGGAAGCAGCCACATAGCACAGGGAGATCAGCTTGGTGCTCTGTGACCCCCTAGAGGGGTGGGATAGGGAGGGTGGGAGGGAGGGAGACGCAAGAGGGAGGAGATATGGGGATATATGTATATGTATAGCTGATTCACTTTGTTATAAAGCAGAAACTAACACACCATTGTAAAGCAATTATACTCCAATGAAGATGTTAAAAAAAAAAAATAGCAGGTTGGGGCCATGAGCAGTGCAAATGCTTCTTCAGCTTGGTGTGGGAGAAAGTTTTCTGTAGGCCTCTTCTCCTAACCATTGTGCCTCGGCTCCTCCTGTTTTAATTCAATTCCAATTTTGTTATCAGTGCTATGTAGAAACATGTGCCTTGACATGCTTGTGTAGAAAAATATTCTTCTCAAAATTGTAGAATTAGGGGAAATTTTTCTTTGGTTTTCCTTTTTGTGCACCTGAACTTTAAAAAATTACTCTACAACAAACACGTACCACGCGTGCTGTAATATTTGGGGAAAAAACAGTGTCAGAGACTTTAGTGAAAGTAATTTTGTGACACTTTCAAATGTTGCCATTGAATCTTCTAATCTATAAAGGACAGCATTGATCCCTTATGATTCATCTGCTTCAGAACCCAATTTATTCTGAGCCAGATGCAGGGGCCCTGCCTGAGACTGAGACCCTGACAGATAAGAGTGATAAATAGGGTGACTGTATGTTCCAGTTTGCCTGGAAAATTCATGGCTTATCCTGGTAGTTCCAGAGTAAGTATTGATGGCAGAACCTTTTACTCTTCAAAGGGTCTCAGTCTGGATGATCGATTGTATGGTCACCAAGGTTGTAAAGATTAGTGCATTCACATCACAAGGCTGCAGCACCTTCTGTGATTGGGTATTTTGAAACAACAGTGGAAAACTGGAAGAAGCTAAACCTTTAAGGAAAGAGAAAAAGGTGCTTTATAATTTTGAGATCCCTGAAATCACTGGACGGGAACAGCATTCATGGGCTCTGCCTTTCCAAGTTTCTGGGGCATAAACACAAGTCTCTTTCTAATGTCTATTTGGTTAGTCCTTCCAATAGCACCATTTGATTAAATCATCTAACTGGTGTCATCATGACAGAAGGCAGAATGGAAGATGGATTGACAAGACAGAGAAATTTCCACATTTCATATCGGGGTAAGTGCCAAGTGCTGCTTTCAAGTAATCTACTTAAAATATTTAAGTATTAATTATTCTTACCTTAGAGTTATTTTGAATACCCTCTGTGTGACTGTTTTAACAGTACATATTAAAAAATCATTGTATAATTTCTAATCTGTGTTTAAAAGTACAAAAATAGTCTATTTAGCTTTACAAGTAAATTGGCTCACAATTCTATACTAATAAATGCAAACTGAAATTCCTTTGGCTATTTCCTGGCATTTGTGGCAGTTTAGATAATTCCTTATACCATAGTTAATGTTCATCAGCGATTAACAAGAAACAGTAGACTATTTTCAACATTAAAAAATACCTTGGTCAGAACAAGCTTCTGTCTTTATGAATACTCTTCTGTTTTCCCAATCTAAACAATCCCCAAAATCTAATTATAAAATTGTGGTATTTAAATCAAAGTCTCTGACATATCTTATTCCTTTAATCTTTATTCAAGTCTGATTAAGTCCAAACCCTCTTATTAAAGATCCCAGCAGTCAAAATAGATAACAATTTTAATTCATAAATTGTGCACAAAATTTTCTATAAATACCATTACAGGCTAATAATGATTTTGGAAATGGGTGTTTTCCTGCAATATGACTCACTCAGATCAGTTTCAGTGATAATTTCCCACTTTTGCAAGTCTGTGGGGAAAGGGGCAGACATATACTGTTCATGCATTTGTTACAATCCTTCTAGAAGTTATTAATGACTTTCAAAAGCCTTAAAATATGCTTCCTCTTCTACCCAGTCAATCCACTTCTACAAACTTAGAGAGAAATAATCAGGGATCTATGCACAAAGGTATGTGAGGGGTGGTTTTACATAGCAACAAATAAGTAAATAAAAACAAAATAAAGAATTTTATCTACCTATCCCTATCTAATATTTGGAGATTAACTAAATATATTATCTCTAACCTGTATCGCTATGTAACCATTAAAAGCTATGATATAGATCTATATTTATAGACACGGACAGATGTTCATTCTATGCAGGTAAATTATATAAGCATGTTACTAAACTGTGCGCGTAGTTGCTGTTAAAGGTTTAACACATACTGAGTGTTTGATTTGTGTGCCAGGCACTTTTCTAAATTTTCACCTGTTCTATAATATGTAATTTTCACCACCAAAAAGTAGGTATTGTTATTATTTCCATTTGATAGAGGGGGGGAAGTTGAGGCACAGAGAGGTTAAGTTACTTCTTTAGCACTGCTAGTAAGTGATGGAGGTGGGATTCAAACCCATGCAGGTGGCTCTTTGGCCCCTGTTCCTAACCTCTGTGCAACAACCACCTCATCTTTTTATTCAATATCATTTTTCATAGATACTATGGATTATGCATGCATTTGTATGGGGGTTTTTTGCAGAAGAAACATGGTTATCTCTGGATTGTGGAACTATGAGAGTTTTTCCTTTGGTTTTCTTTCTGTATACTTGAACTTTTAAAATTATCCTAGAATAATTTTATTATTGTTATTCTAGAAGAAACATGTGTAATATAATTTGGAAAAAAAGCATCAGAAACTTTTAATGAAAGTGACTAGTTTTGTGACACTTTCAAATGTTTCAGAAAGATTTTTAAATGCTGCATGTACACATCTACAAACACATTTAATCTATAAAAGAGAAGTAAAAAGAGAGTTTAGGTGAGAGGTGAAACAGATCAGACCCAGCTCCTCAGCAGTCTTTTGACAGTTTATGTTATTACCTTACAGCATTAGTTAACATGTGTGTGCTTTTGCTTTTCCAATTAAATTTTAAGTTCTTTGGCATCCACTGGAAACCCTACTATACACAGTGACTGACAGGTAAGATTCTGCTTAATTAGTAAACAGCTTAATTATTTATAAATGGAAACGGAATGGCTAAGCTCCCCAGCAAAGCAGGAATTCGGACTTAAGTTTAGAAGTCTCCCTATGCACTTGTTGGAGCTGAAAATTCTCCTGGGTCCCTTGCTGTAGCCTCAACTTCTCTTTTCCGGGGGGGAGAAAATAAGAGAGGCACGGCCAGGTGTCAAATGGAATGGCCCAGGGTTCAGGTCAAAATTCTGGGTGTGAGTTTGGGCCATGTTAATAACAGAAAAATATTTTCCAAGGGACCTTTTCTTTCCAGAAGGCATCTTGGCATACATGGACATAACTGTAAACACCGATCATTTTAATTGTACCGACATCAATGTGCATCATCCACCTACTTACTCCTTATGAAATTTTCTTCAGTCTCATCTGCAATACTTAATAAAGCACCTCCTTGCATCTGGCATGAAGAGTGTGCCTCGCTCCAGGAGAGGGAGGAAAGCAGGTTGAATTGGTAGCAAATGTGTGAATTGAGATCCTTCTCCCAGACAGCGTCACAACCCACCTCTGTAGATGCTGAAAACAAAATCCATTAAAACGTTATAATCTTATTTTATTTATATGGCGATATATTTCTAAGATGAATTTGAATGGCATGATTGCAACTCCTAAAACTTCTTCAGAGCCCTTATCTATTCTTGATTAGGTCTTTATGATGAAATCTGCATTGTTTTCCTGTAAACACTTTATGGTAAACCCTGTTCAAGATTGAAAGGAAGTTCAAGAAATTATCAATAAAGAAGCTCTGATCCTTTCTGGGAAAATGACATTCGCTATTTTTAAGAGAAGGAAATATAATTGGAGTATAGATATTTGTGAAAATAACATCTGAATTCTTTAAAGTCAGAACTTTATACTGAAAGCTGTGTGAACGGAAGTATTTATCTGAGATAGATGCAAATATCGTTTCAAAAAGCTTTTCCCTGCCAATACCAAAATGCTAGATGGAATAAAAGGGATACAGTAGAAACATGACTCTAAAATGAACAGAAGTTTTCAAATACACATTGAGAACAGGAACACTGATATTTAGTTTAAGAAAGTTCTTTCAGTCAAAAGGAGGAGAAGCAAAATCCACTTGCAAAACATTGGCCAAGGATTGTGTGGTTTGCTTAAAAGTAAATTTAATAAAACATGAGACGTGGCTCTGAAATCTGAAGTTTATTGAAATAACAGAAAATGAAGACCTACTTTGGGTGCTTTAAATCAAACCCTAAGGTGAACCTAAGCAGCCATAAAAATTACCTGAAGTCAAACTCAGCCGAAGAATTTCAGACAATGGGAACCACGCTACAGCATGAGTGTAACTGATGACCAGACAATCTGCTAAAATCTAGAACAACTTTTCCCAAAGTGCAATCCACAGAGTATGACAGCTTCAAGAGCTCTCCAGGAAAAGCTGGGACAGTGCATACGTAGCCTCCTCCAGGGAATTCATAATATACAGCAGCATATTAAAGCCTCTGAGAAGTTCTCTAATAAAGAAACAGCTTCATTTTAATTCAGTATACTTCAAACTTATTTGACAATGAAATCTTTTTGGTTTGTTTTCTTTTCCCCACAATACTTAGTTAGATGGCTCCCTTGGGAATGTGGAAAGTTTGTTTTCATATCTGGTTGCAATGTGCCTTCCCCAGAACGGAGTTAGTTAAGGAGAAGTTATTATGTAAATCTAAGGTCGTCTACAGAGTTTCCTGACTGACACGTGTATTTATAGAAGGATCCAAGATTGAAGGAGGATCTATCACCAAGAAGACAAGTCTATCACCAAGGAAAACCGTAGGAAGAGGAAGAGAAAGGGAGGAGGACGTCTTCAGTAATCATCTTGCCCTGGTGGCTGAAATTTCCCCATTGAGTTTGAACCCTTAGAGACCATCTTCAGTTAAAAAGCTATGCCATCCATGAGATGGACAACACACTAAGCATTATCGGACATCAGTTTAGCCCTGTTCATCCCGTGTGAGAGCTGAGGCCATGAAAGAGGAGTGTTTACAATTTCAGTGTGCACAAAAATCACTTAGCCAGCTTCTTAAAAAAACCACAGGTTCCTGGGTTCTCAGTCTCAGAGATTTTGAATTGGAAGGTCGGGGTGGGATTCAGAAAGCTGACTTTCTAACGTATTACTGATTCTAATGCAAATGGTTCACAAAGCAAACACTGGGAAACCCTGGTTTGAAAGAAATCATTTGAAGCACTTCCCAAGGAGAGCAGGTATGAGTAGCCTTTGGCTACTAGAAGATAGAAGGATGTCAGAAGGGGAGATAGGAGATGGATGTCAAAAGGAGAGATCTGGGTATAGGGTACCTACCTCTCATCTACTGCCTTGGGTAAAGATTTGATAATAAGTCCTAATTACCTCCATGATAAGCCATGCCATGATAAGAAAAGGTTCGGAGGACACTTCAGTTGATCTCATTCCCATTTTTGCCAAGAGTTGGTCCTGCCCTTTCAACAGGACATGGATTAAGCTACGTAAAGGCAGCCTTTTGCAGAAATCTTCCTGAATTCTATACATTAAACAGTTAAGATGAGAGGCTTACAGGTGATCCTGTCTGGGCTACAAATTACACTTCCCAGTTTTGTTAGATCTCCCCTGGCTTTGTGTTATGTGTGCCAGTTCTTAAGTTTAATCAAAAGGAAACCCCCAGTCAAATGTTTGCAAAAGGTGCCCATATTCTTCTAACAAGGCAATCCATTTGTCATTAAAATTTGGTTGTAACTAAAACATAAGAATTTGTATTTCTATGCCGTCGGACACAAGTCCTCTCTTTGCTTCTCTAGATGGGCTGCGTGTCACTCCATGGATCCAATTTGAAGATTTCATGGTAACAAGTGGAATGAATGTGCCACCCTGGGCCTGGGCACTGTGATGTGTTCTTCTGATCTCCCTTCAGGACCGAAGGCCTAATTTCCCCAGCTGCCAGCAGACACCTCTCAACATGAAGCCTTCTTCAAGGATTGCCTTGGTGGAAGAGGCTCCTTGCCCAATACCACTCTCCCTTCCTAAGTGCAGTCTGCAAACCATGACTGGTCAGTGCAGGGCTATAAGACCCCTCCTCTCACCCCAACTAGGGACAAATCCAGCCTGAGAACTCCTTGTGGGTCAGTGTCGGGAGTCACCAGCCCTGCATCACCGTCCTGTGCAATCCTGCTCTCTTCCCTTCGTTTCCGTGTGTATCGATCCTGAGACTCCTCCCCAGGAGGCCTCCTGCATGCTCATCTTGTCCTCGGAGACTGTTCCCCGGGAACTCCCTTGCCACAGGGTCCCGTCCTGGCCCGGGGCATTTGCGTGTATTTATTCTTAATCCTCTTGCTTATTCATAACTAACTTCTGCTTCTAAGCCACTGAAAATTGTAGGCTGGTACGTTTACTTTTTCTTGAAAAATTCTAGTCTAAGGGATGCCATCAGATTGTTATATTTCTTTGCATCTTTGGTTGTCTTTATATCATCTCTTCTGTCGCTAAATTCTGAGCTCCTTGAAGGAAGCAGCTATGTCCTATATATCTTTTTATTTGTTTATTTATTTTTATTTTTGGCTGCATTGGGTCTTCGTTTCTGTGCGAGGGCTTTCTCCAGTTGTGGCGAGCGGGGGCCACTCTGCATCACGGTGCGTGGGCCTCTTACTATCGCGGCCTCTCTTGTTGTGGAGCACAGGCTCCGGACGCGCAGGCTCAGTAGTTGTGGCTCATGGGCCCAGTTGCTCCGTGGCATGTGGGATCTTCCCAGACCAGGGCTCAAACCCGTGTCCCCTGCATTGGCAGGCAGACTCTCAACCACTGCGCCACCAGGGAAGCCCATCCTATATATCTTTGCATCTCCTACTGTTTGAAGAAAGATTGCCAAAAATCTTTTGCATGATGGTGATTTTTTTCCCTTTCAAAATACACCTTTCTTCTAATGAACTGAAGTATATTCATGTCAACACCGATTTTATTATAGATTATGACTGAGATGCAGCCATTTCTCCTTCTCTATTAATATGGCTTTTTTGTCATCCCTAAGTATACAGCTTTGTCATTGTCCCAGGTGTATCTTTCCTGCCACTTTAAAAAATGGTTGAATTCTTTTTAAAAAAAGAACTCTTATACTATTGAAGCAACTCCAGGCTACAGAGTTACTATTTTTCTCTCTTTGGTCTTTCATACACTTAGCAAATAGTTATTGAATATCTGCTCCCTGAAAAGTGTTTTGTTGGTAAATCTCATGTAAAAGGGATACCAAACCAAATCAGCACTTTCTGCTGTTCATCCCCAATGTCTTACATGCTCCTTGGTAGGCCTGATCACAGTTGAGATTAAATGACGCATTATGGGATTGCTTATTGATTGTCTGTTTTTCCTGATAAAATTAAGTATCAGGAGAGCAGGTACCATGTTCCAACTTTTTCATGTTATTTCCCAAGCTTACCACCAGAATTTAAAGGCAGTTAGGCAGAGGAGACTATGCTATCAAAGGAAGCTGAGAAGTGGTGGCCACAAAGGAAACAGGAAAACTAGCAGGTGTGGGCCCCAGAAGCCCAAGGAAAGAGATGGTGTCAGTTTGTTACACGTTGTTGAATCTTTCAGTAAGATGAGGACTGAGTCCATTAGTGACTTTATGGAGCACGTTCCAACAGAGGGACCCAATCATCTGCCTGCTCCATGCCTGCACCCAACAGATGAGCACTGCCAAGAAAAGTCATCCGATGGATTCATTATCAACCACCCCCAATACTTCCTGGAAACATTACCGGTTTTCCCTAAAAAGCTTGCTCTCCCAGCAGCCACCGTGTTCATTTCACACCTTTCCTGTTGTCCAAACCTCTCACTCTTTCTTCCCCCTCTTCAGAGAAAGTCCACAGCCACTGGACTCGTTTCTCCTCATTTTCCCCATCACTTAATCCATCAACCTTCTTGGACCTGTACTATCCTCTCCTTCTTCCCTCCCATGGAGTTGTCTTTACATCCATAAAAGGTCAGTCTGTCCATCTTTGATCTGGACCCTATTTCCTTCTGCCTTCTGAGAGACCATATTTATTTCACCAATTGTTTCACTTTCCTGCATCCTCAACCTCTTTCTGATAGAGCCTTTCCAGAAGCATTCAAAGGTGACCTAGCAGCTCTCATCCTTCAAAAACAAGAAACAAAAAAAATCCCTCCCTTGGCCTCCCCATCGCAGTCTCTACCTTTTCTCTACCCCCATTAATCACATATTTTTATATGTATGCTGTCTCCAATTTCTCATCTCTCATTTACTCTTTAAAAAAAACAATTTCACTGAGATATAATTAACATGCCATATAACTCACCCATTTAAAGTATATAGTTCAATGGTTTTTAGTATATTCAAAGCATTGTGCAACCATCACACAATCAAGTTTAGAACATTTTTGTGGGAACCCAATTCCCATTAGCAGTCACTTACCATTTTTCCCTCAGTCCTCACCCCTACCCCCAGCCCAAGGCAACCACTAAACTAGTGTCTGTCTCTATAGATTTGCTTATTCTGAACATTTCATATAAGTGGAATTATACAGTGTGTGATCTTTTTGTGACTGGCTTCTTTCATTTAGCATAATGTTTCCAATGGTCATCCATGTTGTAGCATGTACCAGTACTTCATTTCTTTACATTGTCCAATAATATCCCATTAAATACTACTGGGTATACTACATGTTATTTATGCATTCATCAATAGGTAGACATTTGGGTTGTTTCTATTTTTTGGCTATTATAAATAACGTTGCTATAAGCATTTGTGTAAAGGTTTTTGTGTAGGTATATGTTTTCATTTCTCCTGGATATATACTTAGGAGTAGAATTAGGGGTCATATGGTAACCCAATGTTTGACCTTTTAAGGAACTGACAGACTGTTTTCCAAAGCAGCTGTATCCTTTTACAATCCTTTCAGCAGTGGATAAGAGTTCCAATTTCTCTATATCCTTGTCAGCATTTGTTATTGTCTGTCTCTTTGATTTTAGCCATCCTGTGGGATGTAAAGTGGTATCTCACTGCAGTTTTTGTTTGAATTTCCCTGATGGCTAATGATACTGAGCATCTTTTCATGTGGTTATTGGCCATTTGTAAATCTATTTTTGGAGAAATGTCTATTCAGACACTTTACCCATTTTTAAATTGGGATTTTTGTCTTTTTATTATTGAGTTATGAGTTCTTTATATATTCTAGATATAGGTCCCTTATTAGATATCTGATTTGCAAATTTTTTACCCCATTCCATGGGTTGTCTTTTCACTTTCTTGATTGTGTCCTTTGAAACACAAAAATTTTTGATTTTGATAAAGTTCAACTTATTTATTTTTTTCTTTTGTTGCTTGCATTTTGGTGTCATATCTAAGAATTCATTGCATTTTCAAGATCATGAAGATTTACCCCTATGTATTCTTGTAAGGGTTTTATAGTTTTATCTCTTCCATGTAAGTTTTAAAAATCTATTTTGAGTTAATTTTTTTTATAAGGTGAGAGATAGGAGTTTAATTTTATTATTTTGAATGTGGAATCCAGTTTCCCTGCACCATTTTTTGAAAAGACTATTGTTTCCCCATGGAATTGTCTTGGCATCCTTGTCAAAAATCAGTTAATCATAAGTGTGGCCTCTCAGTTTTATTCCATTTTGACAGTATCACATTGTCTTGATTACAGTCACTTTGCATAAGTTTTGAAAATGAGAAGTATAAGTCCTCCAACTTTGTTCTTCCTTTTCGTGATTATTTTGGCTCTTCTGGGTCCTTTGAATTTCCATGTGAATTTTAGGATGAGCCTGTCAATTTCTGCAAAGGAGTCAGCTAGGATTTTGATAAAGATTGCTGTAGTAGTGCCATCTTAGCAATATTAAGTCCTCTGATCACATGAACATGGAATGTCTTTCCATTTATTTAATTTTCTTTAATTTCTTTCAACAATATTTTGTAGTTTTTAGAGAGAAGTTTTTCATGTCTTCCGTTAAATTTTTCCGAAGGATTTTATCCTTTTGGATGTTACAATAAATGGATTTGTTTTCTGTCTGTCTCTTTTTTGATTTGTTTTCTTAATTTAATTTCTGGATTGTTCCTTGCTACAGTATTGAAGTACAATTGATTTTTATATATTGATCTTGTATCCTGTGAATGAGTCTATTTGTTGTAGTAGTTTTTTAGTGGGTTACTTAAAATTTTATGCATACAGGATCATGTCATCTGCAAATAGAGATAGTTTTACAACCCCCTTTCCAATCTGGATGACTTAAATTTTCTTGCCTACTTGCCCAGGCTAGAACATCCAGTACAATGTTGAATAGAGGTGTTGAGAGTGGATAGTCTGTCTTATTCCTGATCTTATGGGGAAGCATCTAGTCTTCTACCATTAAGTATGCTGGCTGTGGGTTTTTCAGAGATGGCCTTTATCAGGTTGAGGACATTCTCTTCTGTTTTTAGTTTAGTTTTGTTTTTTTCATGAAAGGATGTAATGTTTTGTCAAATGTTTTTCTGCACCTATTGAGATAATTGTGTGTCCTTTCTCCTATTTATATAGGTATTACATTAATTGATTTTCAGATTTTCAACCAATCTTACATTCTTGGGATAAGTTCCAGTTGGTCATGGTGTACAATTCTTTTTATATGTTGTTGGATTCTGTTTGCTAGTATTTTGTTGAGGATTTTTGCATGTATATTCATAAGAGATATTAGTCTATAGTTTTCTTTTCTTGTGATGTCTTTAGTTTCAGTACCATGGTAATACTGGCCTCATAAAATGAATTGGGAAGTGTTCCTTCCTTCCTCTTCTGTTTTTCCATTTACTCTTTAACCCACTCAATCTGGTAACTAGAGTATATATCTTGTCAAGGCCATCAATGACCTCCATGTTGCCAGATCCAGCAAACACTTAGTTTCAGACCTTGTCAAATCAGGCCCTTCAGCAGCATTCACTTGAATGTGAACTTCATTAGGGCAGGCACCATGACTTTCATCTTTCACATTTGTGATTATAATCACAGCACCCAGCTGAGTGCTTGGTGCATAGCCGGTGTTCAGTACATATTTGTGGAAAAGAGTAAATGAATGGTTTGTGGAAGTGGAGGTCAGGCATACATCTTCATAGAAGCCAAGAAGAGACAGTGCTCTGAGGAACGAAAGCAAGGTGAGGCGGGGGAGACAATTCTTTTGAGAAGTCTGTCTATGCAGGGGATGAGAGATAGGTATTTTCAGGAGGCTGAAGTGGAGATGAAGGAGTTGTATTATTTTAAGATGTTATTTTAAGACGTGAGTAGGTTTAACTGCTAATGAGAAGGATCCATCATTCATCTATGTTAGAGTAGGAGTGTGCACTGGAATCACCTAGAAGGCTTGTTAAAACACAGATTGCTGGGGCTGCACTTCTAGAATGTCTGATATAGGTGTCTGGGATGTGGCTGGTAATTTGCATTTCTAGCAAGTTCTCAGAGAATGCTGATGCTGCTGGAACCACACTTTGAGAAACACTGAGATAGAAGTTGGAGAAGATTGGACGGGAGACTCCAGAGTCCAGATGGCGAGATTTGCCCTAGGTAGGAGGAGGAACGCTATTGCACAGGAAGGAGAAAAAGGAGATGGGTGCAAACCCAGGTAGGCTTAAAGGCTTGGGAGCAGGAAGTTGTCAAAACTTCCCTTCTGATGGATCCTGTTCTCTTTGAGAGGTAGGGATTGAGGTCATCTCTTAAGAGTTGGGAAGGAGAATGTAGGGCAGGGTTAGAAGTCAGGTGAGAGTAGAGAGGTTTGTATGACCCTTGCTGAGAGTGAGAGAGCAGCATGACAAGAGACACGTAATAATACTGCTGACAAAGCCGAGGTTGGCGGTCATACATCAATATTGGTACCTATCTGCTCTGTTACATCATTCAAGTTACTGATAAAAATTGTATCAGGTGAATAAGGTTCCAGGGCAATCAGATCATCCCAGAGGTTGGTACCCTAAAAATATCTCAAACTAACTAAGCCTAACTCTCCAGCTGTGTAAGACACACAACCAGGACGGACATAGTATGACACAGAATTGCCTCTAAACAAACCCAGAAAGATTCTTCTATATCATCCTTGTTCCTGAAGATCTATAGTGACAGATGTTTTATCATATCCCTCCCTGCTAGTGTGTTTTTGTATGTGTTTATTGGCACTAAATTTACATTGTGATCACTTACAATCGTTTTTAAAAAAGGGCATTATTCTACATTGAGATACTAAAAAATTTCTGTGTAAGGAAGATGAGATACAGAAGTGTGAATCTTTGCTTTAATCTACTCACTCCTTTCTGTTCTGTCCACTCGTTGACCCCATGGAAAGAACTATCTGCTTGCTCAGATTCCAGTCTCCGGCACATCATTTTGACTTAAGTTGGCCACCAGGAACCAAAAGTAACAAGAAAGGAAGAAGACTGGACATGTAATTTAGCACTGCGCAAATAAACATGCTCTCTGGTGGTTGTGGTAGAGGTTAGGAGAGTTGGAATCTGGCAAGCTGTCAAGTGGAGGACGCTTCTGAACTGTAGGAAGCTGAACAAATAGATAGTCTAGGCACTGAAAAGCCCTGGACACAACTAAACCCAGGCTTCCACCTGGGAAACCATAACTGGCTAAAGTGACAGAGCATGGTGACAGTGCCCTTCAAAGAATCTCAAGGAGAATAGTGTAGTTTAAAACAGTACTAGGGCCATGTGAAATACATGTTAATCTTATTAGTATTGGTTTCTTTACTTTTAATAATGCCATCTACTGGAGATAGAAAAAGAGAAGATGATGTAAATAATGTGACATCTGACTCAAGAATCCGAGCAGTGTAGGGATTACATGCACATACACCTCCATACAGACATTCAGATTCAGATAGAGAAGGCTGATGATCTGACAGTCAATAAATGATGAAATACTTTCATGCTGGTTGGTGAAGAGCTGCTGTCCTGAGCTCCTCAAGTGCCCCTTGCTGCCTCAGCATCCCCTCACATTACAGCAGATACGGGGTTAATACCAGCAGTGGGCCTCTGGGACTCCTAACCTCCACATTAAGGTCTCCACTTGGACTGGCCAAGAGCTCATACTAGATTGGTTGCTAAATGTCTTGATATCACCCATGTATATAGATGTATGTTGCGTAGAACTACCTGCATATTATGAATTATCTGATGAAGAATTATCTGCCACAGGATCACCTGGGCCACTTGTCAAAAATGCAAACGCTCACTGCATCTCCGGGACTGGGCAAGGATATATGTTTTAAACTATCCCCCAGGTGATTCTAGAGCATCATGTCAAATATAGTCTGCATTTCCAGGCATGGAGCAAATCTGTCTGTCCTGTATTCCATCTAGAGGCCAAGTTCTTGGAAGAGAGCGTCCTAAGTCCTAACGCTATGCTTAGCTTAGTGCTGTTGACAGATAATAAAGACGTAGGATCATTGATTCAGAAGCACATGCTGAAAGGATAAATTAGGCCTGATGATGATATGATGATGATGATGGTAATCCTGGTGAGTACCAGGTACTATGATAAGTGGCTTAGATGCATCATCTAATTGTATCCTCTCAATAACCCGACTAGGTACTGTTATTATCTCCATTTTATAATGAGGAAGCTGAGACTCAGGATCTCATTGTTGGGAAGAAACAGGGCTCCAACCTTCGTCTTTCCGATTTCAAAACCTACACTCTTTCTAATTCACTAAGCTGTACTGGCTCTTAGATTAGAAAACAATTCAACAGGCAATTTATAAATCAGATTCTTTGGAGTTAATCTCTTCAGTTTCTTTTTGTTTCCATTTCTTTGTGGCATTTTGTTAACTATGCAGAGGGAAGGTAGGCATGGAAGATGAAGAGATTGCAAAAGCTATATTCTCTGCCTTGCAGAAACCAAGGTGAAGGAAATTGAATACAGAAAGTAGAAGGTATATATAAATAACCCCCAATACTTAAGAACCACTGGCAACCTTTAAGCTAAATGAAAATACAATAAAATAATAAAGTACTAACTGACAAAAAAAAAATTAGAACATTGCAGCTGTCATTGGACCTTGAAAATTGGGTTAAGTAGAGAAAAAGATTTTGAGGTTATAGCTAGAAATCGAGTAACAAGGAAAGGGAATCAAGACAAGAACTCATTGTCGAGTAATAACAAGGGCGACTGTGATTTTAAAAAGATCATCAAGGGCCAGCTGATGCCTGGACGTGACAATGGGCAAAGCAAGCAGTCAGGACATGGAGAAGTTAAGGCAGCTTATAAGAGGGAGTGGATTGGAAGGATAACTGAGCTTTATAACATTCAGGTTTGTTTTGAAGTATCCTTCCTGGAAGCTGGGATTAATGAGATCACAGAGTATTATAATATGATTCCGGTTAAAGCATCCTTATGTACTGAACTTAATGAGGAATGGCTAATTAACATCTTTCAAACTTAGGGAAAAAAAGGAATATACATCAGAATTGTCTTTTCAAGGCAAAAACAAACACAAAATCAAAGCCTGGATAAATGGAATCAAAGAGCTTATTCAGATTTTAATAGATCAATCTCAGTGCTTTCCTTTAGATACAATAACTTTCTAATCATCCTTGATTCCTTCATGACATACGGAGAAGACTAGATTTTATTCTTACTGGGATCTGGGCAAAATCCCCACTTCTCATCTCTTTCGTATCGGCTGGTCGTGGCACACCACAGCAAGTTGTCTTCCCTCCCTTCCCGGGTACATTCATGATGCCACTGCCGGTTATACTGGAAGGGAAACATACACGGTGTCCCGTGGGCGTTCCCTTTGATTGTATACAAATCTAGGAGAAAGAAAAGGACAAAGTCAAATAAGTAGTATGTCGGCTTTATCTTTGGAAACTGTCATAAAGTGAATGCATTTTTTATTGACTGAAAATCTACACTGTGCAAGGCCCTCGCTTTACCACAGGGAACCCTCAGGACTTCAGTGTATAGTGTATGGAACAGTGCAAGGCTGAGTGCTGTGTTCAGGGGAAATGCTGATAAATGGCTTGTTTGTATGTTTATCTCCTTGTTTATTCACTGTGGTGCACTGCTACAGTAGCATACATATTTGTGAATGGATGAGAAGAAAAAATTTATCTATTTATTATTATTTTTATTTAACTATAGTTGATTTACAGTATTGTGTTAGTTTCAGGTATACAGCTTCAGATTCTTTTCCATTATTGGTTATTTCAAGATATTGTATGTAGTTGGAGACTTCACTTTAAAATATCTTCCAGTCCCCAAATACATCAGCCATCAGCATCTGAATCTCGAGGTTCATAGGCATTTATTAATTTATTCATTCAGCAGACATCTGTTGAGCATTTAATGTGTCCAGCACTGGGTATATGATGTAATAGTGAACAAATGAGTAAAAGTTGGCTTTCATATGGAGCTTCTGTTCTAGCGGGGAGAAAAAAAGAGAAGGCAAATACAAGTAAACATGTAATTTCAGGTAGCGGTAAGTACCATGAGAAAAACAAAATACTGTAAGAACAGAATGACTGTGTGTGTGTGTGTGTGTGTGTGTGTGTGTGTGAAGGGGTAGAGGCACTATTTTTGATAAGGTGGTCAGGGCAGGCCTCTCTGAATAAGAACTGGGGGAAGAGGTTTAAGTCTTCGGAAGAGAGTTCTTGGGGCATAAGGAGCAGCAAGCACCGGGGAGCACGAGGGACCTGCGACAAGAACTGTGAGGGGCGGACGGGGAAGCGCAGGGAGGCCCCGTGTGAGGCAGAACCGGGAAGGCACTGGAGTGTCAGCTCACAGAGGGCCGGTTCTGCCACATCATGGGCTTTGACCTTTACCCTGGAGGCGGTGGGAAGTCATCGGTGGGTTCTGAATGGGAAAGTCACATGATCCGATTTTTAAAGACTCACGGGGTGCACAGTGGCAAACAGAATGTACACAGAGAGAAGACAAAGTGGATGCCCGGCTGGAGGCCCCTGCAGTGGTCTAGGAGAAAGATGGCCCTGCTGAGTGGCCGGCTGGCTGCTCCCTCAGAGTATTTCAATGATCAGTCATCCTTGGCCTTAAGCAGAAAACAACACCTTTTCATGACTCAGCTGGGGCTTTCTATAGTGAGGGAGATCAGGGCCACCCTCAATTAAATCAGTAGGTCCTGGAGCGAAAGGGTTGGCTGTGGAGATTCCCACCCTCTCCCACAGCTGGTGGGGGGCGGGTGTTGCCTGAGCTCACTCCACACCACCAGTCCTAGAGGTTGAGGCTATTAGGAACTACTGGTATACCAGGACACATCCTCTTGTTTCCTTCCTCTGCCTTCTACTCAGTCTTCCTCTGCATGCATCGTGAGCGTGGGCATATGGCTAAAATGTTAACCCGGAACAACATGCCAAGTTCTTCCTTAGAACTGTAGATTATTCAGTGTGCTGGTATGCAGCACTTGCCTTATTGTAGTGAGTCCTGAGAATGGCTTGCCCTTGGCTGTCTCTCTTTACTCATTTCTCGCAGGTACGGGAGAAAGTCTTACTTTAGATCTTGGTAGCTCCTTGCTCTGTTTCCTAGAATTCTTAGAAATAGAAGCTCTTAGTAAGCCATAATTCTACAGAGCACCACGAGGGCAGGGACCACACCTGTCTTGTTGGCCTTTGTAAATCAGATGCCCGGCACAGAAACAGTCAGTGTTCAATGGATGCGTGATGGACGGTGAATGGGTGGATGAATGAATGAAGAGAGCTACAAAACAAAACCTGACAAACAGGTTTGAGGTTTCAGAATTTCAGAACTAAGCTGCTTTCTTTCTCTGTTTAAAAATACCACATATCACAGAACTATGGAAAATGAAAACACCTCCCCCTACCCGCCACCAAAACCGTGCTTTCCTACTCCCCGGCACACACCAAATAACCCCTGACAATAGTCTGCCTTTAAATGCCTTGTAACACGGGACTTCCCTGGTGGTCCAGTGGTTAAGACTTTGCCTTCCAATGCAGGGGGTGTGGGTTTGATCCCTGGTCAGGGAGCTAAGATCCCACAGGCCTCGGGGCCAAAAAACCAAAACATGAGACAGAAGCAATATTGTGACAAATTCAATAAAGACTTTAAAAATGGTCCACGTCAAAAATCTTTTAAAAAATAAATTAAATAAATAAATGCCTTGTAACATGACCACCACACGGATGCCAGCCAGGCCTTAGGAGGCACTGAGGTGCCCTGCAGACACACTCCACACATGGGACAAAGTTTCTACAATAAAAGAAATATTGACGGGAGAGGCTCTTATTTTCATCCTGAAAGTCTAACTTCAAAAAATCTTTTCCTTCTATTTTTATTTTCTTTCTCCCTCGTCCTCCTGTTCTTTCTCCTTTCCATTGATTCCCAAAGTTATTGAAGTGTTTTCTCCGCTAATACCTTTAAATTCGCAGTTCTGTTTCTTTAGCAAAATTTAGCAAGCCCATTCCAAGACTCCAGTGATCCTTTTTTTTTTTTGGCGGTACGCGGGCCTCTCACTGTTGTGGCCTCTCCCGTTGCGGAGCACAGGCTCCGGACGCGCAGGCTCGGCGGCCATGGCTCACGGGCCCAGCCGCTCCGCGGCATGTGGGATCTTCCCGGACCGGGGCACGAATCCGTGTCCCCCGCATCGGCAGGTGGACTCCCAACCACTGCGCCACCAGGGAAGCCCCCTCCAGTGATCCTTTTACAATAAGCGAGTAAGCAACTAAATTGTATTTAGCAGAAGTGCGTGGAGGTTCTAGGTACTGTGCACCTCTTTCATATATTTTACAAATCTTTACTTATGGGCAAACTTGCTAAACATATCATTTCATGCGTACTTTGGTTGAAATTCTTTTTTACCTTTGTGCAGATATTCACAAATGCCTCCACCGCCTGACATATAGGAAACCCACTTATGAAGATATTTCCAGGAGGCCACAAGCGTGTTGTCGTGCTTCACCTGGACCATGTACTGGAGCGGGCCGGTGATCATCTTCCTGTTACAGCGCCACTTCAAGGAAATGTGGGTGGAATCACACTCGTATATGCTCAGTGGCTGCTCTGGATTAGACACATTCAGGCCCAGGCAGCCGCTGCCTCCGATGTTAAAGAGGCGGTGGTTTGAAACCCACTTCCACAGCATGTACTTGTTGGGTGGTTTGCAACTCTCCAGGGTCAGTGTAGATTTGCCGGCTTGAATGCATTTCTCGAGGTTCTCACTTTGGATAATGAAGATCCCTTTATCTGAAAACAGCAAAATAGAAGATATGGTATAGAATCTTCATATATAATTAATCAGTGTCGGGAGGATCCCAGTGTGCATGTCTGAGCTGTGATATGTCACACTGACGGCTGTCGCAAACAGATCTGAAGTTGATGTGTGGGGTCCACCACAGGGGCTTGATTTGCCCAAAACAAAGGAGGTTCTTGGGAAGCATACATGGACTTATTAGAGCTAATGGAAAACCTCTGGTCTAAGACAGCATTGGCCCTCCAGTAACAAGGGATGCTTGTGAATTCACTCCGGAATGGTACTGATAGAAAAGGAGCTCGCCACAACCGAAGAGAGAGCGGGGACTGGTGATAATACTCAGCGCTGCAAGGGAGAGACATTGGCTGCCCAGAGGCATGGTGACACTTTGGTTTTCTTCAGACACGTGCCTGAATGTTAGGAATACGGCAGCTGAATCAAGAGCCACTGAAATGAAAATTTCCACCATCAAATTTCAGTAGAAAACCTAAAGGATAGAAGTCAAGGGCTGCTTTGCGTCTTGATATAAGACGCAATGCTGGTGAGAAAAAATGCTTCTCCACATTTGTTTTCTGTGCTGGGTCCATCAGGTGTGGAAGGATGGGGACATACGCTATGGGGATGGACTCTTCCTGGGACCATCCTTGTTGGGCAACAGCAGACAGATGTCCAGGACACTAGGTGAGGCCCCTCACCTAGGTACACAAGAGGTTGCAAGAGCACTGTGACAGGATTGAGACCACACAGGCCACGTGGGAATGTGGAGGAAGGAGGCATTTTGTGATATACCCCCGAGCCTCTAAGCTTTGGGAGCCAGAAGAAGAGATTTGGGTGAGTTTCCTTTGGAAAAGCTGGCAGGGCCCAGCCAGGACTTAGTGGTATCTACCTGCCCACTACCTGACTTTACCTCAAGTCGCTGGCCTGGAAGGCATCTATTACACAACAGTTATGAACATGTCCTCCCACAGGGTTTTTGAAGGTGGAAATCATGTCTGACTTCTTTTATCCAAGTTCAGAGTGTCCTGAGCACATCGTGGAAGTTCAGTAAATGTTTGATGTTGATTAAACACGCCAGCAGCTGCTGCTTACTTAGGCTCATGGTTGCTGGGTTACTCAGCGCAGACTGTCTGGTCAGGTCCAAGAGCTCTTTTGTTCTCCTATTCACTAGGCTCTGCTCTCACATCTTACTTCCTGTCCATTCTTCAAAAATCTAAAGGGACATTATCAGGTTCCCTTAAAACGGCTGTGATTTAGGGCCAGGCGTGTGCGGTGGCAGGGGCACAGTGGACACAGGCAGAGCCTTCTAGAGGTTGGGAACACTGCAGAATGAGCGTCCTCATGCACTGGAATGTTTCATTTTGGTAAAAGTTCTTTTTGTTCTTCTAAAGTTGCTCAGGCCAAGAAGAACTGATTTACAATAACCAAAATCGCTTAAGACACTGTTGAAAAAAGATTGTCAATGTATTAATGGAAGCTATACTTCATGTAATAATTGATAACCTTATTTATAACCCTATATTTGAGGAGTTGAAATAGTTGTCAGAAAATTGCTTTGATCACCATACATCAGAACAAAAGAGAAAGGAGTGGGGGCAGGGGGCAGAGAATGAACTGTTTTAGGGAGATTTCATTTAGATCAGGAAATTTGTTTTCCTAATGAAGCCCATGTCTGTGTAGTTATTAGTATAGTCATTCAAGATCAAATCTACCTCTCGCCAATGCAGTGTGGACTCTGATAATTATTAACCTTCTCTCCAGCTCTCCTATTCACCTTTTCATGCCTGGGTAGAATGTTAACCTTAATTTCTGTTGTAATCTACTAATAACTTTCTAGCTAGCCCAGAGTCCCATTAATTTTTCACTAAAGGATAATTATTTTACTATAATTGTTCTGTACTTTAGCTTCTATCTAATATATATGTTCAAATATATCCAGCTCTGCAACTCACTGGCTGTACCATAGCCCTCTGCGCCTCAGTTCCTACACCTAAGATAGGTGGGTAGACTACCTGGCTGGTGGGTTGAGAGCTCTGGAATCAGGCAGATCCACCACAGACCAGACTTGTAACTTTGGGCAAATTTCTCGATCTCTGTGAGCCTTGCCTTTCCTCTTTGAACTAGGAATATGTATGATACTCACCTCATAGGGATGTTAAGCGTATTCCATTAAATAACCCTTGCAAAGCACAACATGCACTACCATGGCACAGGAAGAACTCAGTAAATGTGAGTTGCTGTTATTATTGTCATTACCATCTTTCTGGCTTCCTGATCCTTAGTCTGCAGATCCAGCCGTAGGTCTGGTTGAACACCTGTAGAGTACTAATGTGAGCATACCCCCAAAGACTTGTAACATGAGCACAAAAGCTCATTTTTACTTTAGATTCTGCAGCACGTAGTAGGTGTAGACTTTTTAGTTTTAAACAATCCAGAAATACCATGCTATCACCTTTCATGGAGGAAAAATATTCCTCAAATAACCAGGTGACAAAATTTTTGTCTCATTTGTTCAAATACATGTGAGATTATGAATTGAGTCTTCATCTATTCATCTTCCACACTGTCAACCTGTAAAGTCTATGCTGCAGCTCTCTTACAAGAAAGACAGAAATGCTTGATGTTAACCAGCAGTGTATGGTTGGGTAAATGAGTGGTCTGTAAGTAAATGGACATGGAAATTATAAATCACTAAAATTTGAGATGAATAAATAATGTTTTAAAATGTCCAAATTATTAAGTGTTAAGAGAAAAGGAGTGGTAGAATCAGAGCTTTTGTAGTTCTACCACTGGTCATAAAAACACCTTTCCAAAGCAGAAGATATTAGACAAACTTAATTCCCTGCTGCTCAGTTTTAGGGTGCTATCATATTTCTAAGCCCAGCTGCCTTTAGGATGTGTCTTTGGAAAAGTTCCTCAGAATGTATCATAAACAAGTAGCTCTGGCTTACCAATAACAATAAACATGCCATCACCAAAAGAATAATATGTCACACTAAGCTAAAAAATGGCCCAATCCCATTTTCCCATTAAGCTATAATAGAATCTGGTCCTAGCACCATTAATCTCCATAAATTCACTGAAGAGAAAACAACTGTTTTCAAATAGACTATGAGGAAACCCAATATAGGTATCAATATTCAGATTATCATTATATGTGCATATGAGTCATCTGTAACAAAAACATAAGATGAAAATAAGCCACCAATCCTTAGTGTCTGTAGACAGATTTCAAAAAGGATGAAGATCAAATGTGGGAGGAATCAAGATTGATTATATATGTCAAGGACATGCGTTCTGCTTGAACACTGATTAAGTGATTAATGAAGTACTGCCAGAATTACTAAATCTCTTTGCAGTAAAATGCTATTATACTTCCCTTAATAATTGTAAGTTTAGGAGGAGAAAAAGGATTGATTTACTAGAAGTAACTTATAAACTAATTTTCATCCTTAAAAAATAAAATAAAATCCATAGAAGATAGGGGCGCTACTTTCTACTTCTGAGTTCCTTTCAAGACAAGATGATTTTAGATCCACCCTTTGGCCTCACAAGATCACATGTATTTCTAAGGAATGGAAGGAGAATTTCTTTATTCATTTATGTATTTATTCATTCATTGAACAAGCATTCACTGGTTGCTGACTATGTGGAAGGCACTGTGTAGGGTACCAGAGATAGAGGAATCATTTATCTAAATATCTGTTCTTTAAAACTATATGTATTCATTCTGGAATCATGGGAAGTCTCCTAGTTAATGAAAAGAAGGGAGTTCCATCAGTTCCAAAGTAAACGTTGTAACTGCACTTAAAATAAGCCCTTAAAAACAAGGGATGAAAGATAAGAAAAAGAAAATAGACTAGAATTTAAAACACTTGACTGGATCTTCAAGTGATGTCATGTGTGAGGTGGACACGGCACCTCAGTGTCATCAGACCTTTCTAGGTGGAGAGAGAGAGAGAGAGTGTGTGTGTGTGTGTGTGTGTGTGTGTGTGTGCACGTACTGGCCCATTTTCCAGGGAGGAGACAGCAGAAGAGCACTGGAAGGAACATGGACACGGCACAGGAGACTACCTACCCATACACCCAGAACCATGAACTTCAGCGCTGGATGGGACTGTAAAGCTCATTGAACTGAATCATTCTTATACATTTCTTTTTCCAAATCCATTTTTTTCTTAGAAGTTTTATATTGATATACTTAGTGAAAACCATATAGGTCTAACTCTATTTACATCCATTCATTTATAACCTAGAAAGCAGAAAATGAGCTGCTGTAGATTGTTGCCAAATAATTTGAAGTGGGAGACTTGAAATTTCAAACAAACATTAAATTGAGCGCCTATTACGGTGGTGTGTTAGGAGCCCTGCCGATAGAAGGATATATGTGCCATAGTGTTTGCCCTCAAGGAACTGATGTTCTCCCTGGGAGTACATCATGAAGTGTACAGGAAGAGCTATAACTTAATGCCAAAATACATATTGACGTAAGAGGTATAAGCACAATAAGGTGGAAGGCAGGAGTTAGAAGGGGTCACTTTGGCCTAGAAGATCAGAGAAATCAATCAATCAGTCACTCTCTCACAAGTACACACACACACACTTTCATTCAACAAACATTTGATAGGGACCTAATATTTGTTGCACATGGAGGTACATGGGTGAACTAGACCAGCATGGGTGCCTGTCCTCATTACAGAGGGAGAGTTCAGGTAGTGCAGGAGGTATAGACAGAGAGGTGAAGGGTTGGGCCAGGGGGCACTGTGGACAGAGCGAAAGTCATCAAAGCTCAGAGGTGATGAAAATAATTAGCTCTAGGGTGACGAGTACCTCACTCTCTAAAAGTGTTTGGTGGTTGTAGAATATAGAGTTGGAAAGAGGTGGTTTGGGGCCATTTTATGAAAAGCTTAAATTTTATTCAAAAATGTGTGTATTATTCAGATAAAGGGAATTTTTGGAACAAGAGAAGGCATGACTGAGGCTGTGGTGTGGAAGACGAATCAGGGTGGTAAATCATTCGATAAAAACATTTATTGAGCATTTTTGTGTCCCCAGCATGGTTTTAGGAGAGTAGAGATATGAGGCAAACGTCCAAGTTCCTGCCCTGGAGGAGTTCTCACTTAGCTGGGTTGAGACAGCCCACGTGCAGAATGGAGAACAGTCTGAAGGCTATTGCTCTGATCCGGCAAGAGAGACAGAGGCGTCAGTTCAACTGGTGGTGATGAGAAAGGAAGGGAATTGTTAGACTCTAGTCACTAGAGAGAGAATTCAAAGAGGGAAGAAATGACAGGATTTGGTATTCGATAGAATGGGAGGATTCTGGAAAAGGTAGTTGCAATGACTTGTTTTCTGGCTTCAGGAATCTGATACACTGTCAGATGCCGGCCAATCCCTAAGATACCATGAGGTTGGAGTCTAAAGCCTAGGACTGCGATTAGAGTCGGAAGAGTGCCAACTGGGGATCCCTGCAGGAAGTTCCTCTTGAGGCCCTTCCATTTCATGCTCAGCACCCCTTCTGATCACTTCCACCCACCTTTTAGTGTCCCCTTATACTTTAAACAGCTCCTCTTAGAACTGGCTGAGGTATGAAGTGTTACATAAATAAGATATGATTTGAAATGTTAAGCGTTGGTGAGACGTATGTTCTTTTGATTAAAAAAAAACAACAACACTTGAAACAAACAATGAAACAATTCCTAAAGAAATCCTCTTTTTATGGCGGATTTTAGGCAATCAAAGGGTTTTCTGGGGTTTAATAAATAACACCATGACGATGGCACCTAACCCAACCGACGTACAAACCGGCCTCTGGGCCCTTCCGTGTTATGGGAACTGGAAGGAAACGCTCAAATGCATGGTTCACGGCAAGTGCAATGTTTAAGACAAGCTTCCTAATAGGAAGCCCACAGCTTGCCAACTGCACTCCAATTTCAATCTCCTACTCCATTGTCCTGGGTTTAAACCTCTTCTACTCCATCTACCCACACAGCTGGTGCTGGGCTCACGCATTTCCTTCCCCGGAGCATCTCTTGAATCTGTCCAGTTCCTTGCTCTTCTGACAGTATCTCAGTTTCGGCATGGAAAGGGTCCAGGAAGTATGGGGAGGGCATCTCTGCCCTGAAACCAATCTAAAGTTGAGCAGCTTTTCTCTTGAGATGTATCGACATTTTCCAGCTACACAAATTCAGGTTTGTCCTGTCCAGTGACTCCGATTCAGATTTGATTGTTTTTTCCTTACTTAGATTACTCTGTAGCAGGAAGGGATGCTGTGTGGGGCTGAATCAAGTCCCGTTCATGGCTGAACGATGCAGAGAAGCTGGATTCTTAATATGACTTTCCAAACCAATAAGCAAGGAATTTCTGACGTTTGCAGTATGCAGCATGTGCATTGTACTTGAAAGGACAGAACAAAGTGAAAAGTGTGTTCTCTCCTCCTTGGCCATCTCTGCATGAATACTTGCATTTTTGTCCCAGATCATCTGAGATTTGGTGTTTATCTCTTGACAATCTGACAGCACTTAACAAAGCCCGTGGCTTCCTATCAATTGATTTCTATAATCAACTAAAAAGTTAAGTATGTTTTAAAATATGCCCTTGTCCTGTCTCAGAACCTCTTCTCTTTCCCTGCCCTAGCATTGTCCTTGACTTTGAGCCTTCTTTATTCTCCTGCAGCTTCTGAACCTGGATAATCACCACCTCCACAGGCCCGTGGGACCCCTCTTGCTAAATCTTTTTACATGTTCTCTTCTCTTTTCTTTCTAATCTCCCAAAATCGTCACTCCAAGTTCCACGAGGCATACAATACTTTCTCACATGCAGGAAAAATTAAACCTGGTTTAATCTGCTCCACCGGGCTCTAGTTTTGTCAGGATTCAAATTGCCTGTCACCAACCCCTGTGTGAAGTAGATTAACCCTTCCAGACTGTTCTCGCCACTCTGCCACTCTCATTCCCTCCCCACCTCCCCTTTCGTCCATCACATTTAGCGGTAGATCTTCTGACCTCTGCAGAAAATCTTCTCTCTTTCAAAGTTCTTCACTGTGTCTCTGTATCTTACCAGTGAATTTTTAAACTGAGTTGAAAACATTTTTCTTCCTTTTAGCTTTTAGTCTATTCCTCCATCATTTTTGTCTTTATTTAACTGGAAAGTATCTAACAGACATTCAGACATTGCTGGTGTAAAACTCATTATTTACAGCAGCTCTGTTAACACCTTATAGACTGTGCTGAAAATATACCATCTCAGTCACCAGGGAGTCTTGCTACAGAAGACCATGTTATGGCAAGAAACAATAAGACAGAACATTGTTAAACTTCCCTCAACATGCCTTCGTGTGGAAGCCCTGGGGGATATGATTCAAAGACTGGGTCACCAAAACAAAAGCAGAAAACAACTCAGCTAACAACCAAACAACCCTGGAAATGACGTGAGGTTATTGAAAGCAGAAGTGTTTACACTGAGCTATCCATCTTATCTGCTTTGAGAATATACTCACTTAAGAAAAATATGTATTTACTTAAGTGGGAGATAGAAGTGAAAACACAACCAAGAGACTTCCCTGGTGATCCAGTGGTTAAGACTCTGCACTCCCAATGCAGGGCGCCCAGGTTCTATCCCTGGTCAGGGAACTAGATCCCGTATGCCGCGTACTAGAGCCTGTGTGCCGCAACTGGAACTCCTGCACATGGCAATGAAGATCCAGCATGCCGCAACTAAGACCCGGTGCAGCCAAATAAATAAATAAATATTTAAAAAAAAGAAAGAAAGAAAAAGAAAACACAACCAAATCCAACTCTTAATGGTAGATATATTGTTAGTCCTTGTACTTGTTTGCTAAGGCTGCCATCACAAAGTACTACAAACTGAGTGGCTTAAACAGAAATGTGTTATCTCACAGATCTGGAGGTTACAAGTCAAAATTCAAGGTGTCGGCTGGGTTGGCTCCTTGGAGGCCTGTGAGGGAAGGATCTGTTCCAGGCCCCTTTCCTTGGCTTGTAGATGGCTGTCTTCTCCTTGTGTCTCTTCATATCATCTACTCTCTATGCGTATTTCTGTGTCCAAATTTTCCCTTCTTAGGTGGACATCAGTCATATTAAATTAGGGCCCACACTAATCACCTCATTGTAATTTGACTACATCTGAAAAGACCCTGTCTCCAAATGAGGCCTCATTCTGAGGTATTTGGGGGGTTATGAATTCAACATCTTAATTTTGAGGGGGACACAATTCAACTCATAACAGTCCCATGCTTCTTATTCAGCTACGTAATTCACAGAGCCCAGAGTAAAATGAAAATGTAGGGCCCTGGAGGGGACAGCGAAGTCCAGTCAATCTTCACTTCCCGTGGGCCTGTGAGGGGTTGCAACCTCCGTGGCAGAAAGCTCTGGGAACACACTCAGTACCTGGACTGGAGACAGGTGATAGGTCCCCACTCAGTCCCCACGGAACATGCATTGGTGCTGCCAACCCGGTGGGGACAGCAGCCTTGTCCTGCACCCAGATACCACTGGCCGTCCACTCCCAGGCCCTGGGCCTCCAGTTTCCCAGCCCCAAGGCAACCTGGTTGCCATGGTGGACGGAGCACAGGAGTATGGACGGGGAGGCTGAAAACCCACCCAAGGAAAATGGGGAGGTGACGTGAGGAGGGACTGAGATTTACTGGAGGCTTTAATCTCTTGGTCTGTGCTCCATTGTCCCACAAGATTTCATACCCAAAGAACAAATTCAGAAATAAAAATTACTAAGGGGCTTCCCTGGTGGCGCAGTGGTTGAGAGTCCGCCTGCCTATGCAGGGGACACGGGTTTGTGCCCCGGTCCGGGAAGATCCCACATGCCGCGGAGCGGCTGGGCCCGTGAGCCATGGCCGCTGAGCCTGCGTGTCTGGAGCCTGTGCTCCGCAACGGGAGAGGCCACAACAGTGAGAGGCCCGTATACCAAAAAAAAAAAAGAAAAAATTACTAAGAATTCCAAGATCCCAAACCACAGAGCATTCAACCCCAAGGGCAAGGCCCTGCTGAGCATGGAGCCCTACGAGACAGTTCTGGTCACACGCCCATAAAGACTGCCCTGTTAACTGGCCAAGGCTAACACTGTGGAAAAAAGACCTTGGCAAACCACAGAGCACTTCTTTTAGGGCAGAACTGCTTGAGGTTGAGAGTATCTGCCTTAGTTTCTCCATCTGCACAATGGGCTTAATTAATTATAGTGCTGTCCTCATAGGATCTTGATAAGGACTACCTCAGTCACTACGACCCCTTTATAAATGTTTGTAAGAGAAAAACAGATCTTAACTTTGGACATGGGTAGTGAAAAATAGCAGCAAAATAAGACCAATGTTTATAGTTAAATAATTACTTTGAATTTCCTGTTTATATTTTCATAACCGAAAAGGAAATTTCTCAAGAGCATGATGCAAAAAGCCAGAAATAATGAAATTTTTTCATGAGCATATTTCTTTGGAACTGTTGTAGTCTAGAAAGTATAGTCAATTAGAAAGTCACGTGGCCCCACATGAAAGCAGAAAACTCTTGTCTGTTTTGTTCAGCTCTGTATCACAGAACCCAGTTTAGAAGAATTCTCATAAAATTCCTCCATTTTTTTTGAATGACTTTATAAAATATTCTACCCTAAGTGACTCACTGTAGTGTTTATAAGGTGTTCTTGGGTTTGTTTCTTTTATGAACTGTAATATTTCTTTTCACTCTGATCAATTAAAAAATATAATTTATGTTCCTAGCTTCGTTTTGGAACATCTCCTAAAAGGCTTTCAAGGATAATTTCTAAAAGAAGATGGAGACAAGGGTCTATAAATGTCTCAAATACATTACTTCGATAGATTATATGAAGATTCATCACATAGGGATGAGTTCAGAAGAGGCAGAACAAAGAATTGTTTCTTCAGAAACCCTGATATAAATAAGCAAACTCTTAGCTCAAGGAAGGGAAGCTGAGGGGACAACGAAACTCTGTGTGGCTCAAACTTTCTGGTAATTGGCGTGGAACCCACATGGTGTAGTATCAGTTACTGTGACAACCAATAATAGGAAAAGAGGTTAGGAGCTAATGAGGAAGAGTAAAAAGGACCAGAAAAATTGGAAGTCTATGCTGACTCTCAAAGGCTCGTGAGGAAAGAAGCCAGTCAGAGAAAATGGGATGAGAAAAGTATAAAGTGGAAGAGTTTCTGAAAGATGATGAACGGAGATGGAAGAAACAGAGTCCGAGGGTTGGAGTGATTGACGGCCAGGCAGGGCAGCTAAACCAGGAGCTGATCATGCTTTTACTTAAATTCCAAATCCCCAGATTAGGAGAATGGCTCATTGCCCAGGGATATATAAATTGCCTAGAAAAAAATCAATGGCTTTGCACATTTCGGCTTTGTGAAAATATTTACTCCTACATGTGGAAGCACAGGTTTGGAAAAGGAGGAGTTGAAGAGAGCAAGAAGCTGGCCTCCTGTTCCTCCTGTCACAAGATCAAGTCACATGCTCCCAGCAAACAGCGGGATAAGAATGAGCTATTTTAGCAGGTCGCAAGGCTACACAGGGGTCCTCTGCATTAGTGCTCGTGGATCCGGTTCACATCCCTACTCTACAAGCTCCTGTAGGTGCAAGTTACTCAACCTGTCTTCACCTGTGAAGGAAGGGTATGCACTAACAGCACCCAGCTGGCTGTGGTGAGGGGCATTTTGACCTTTGTATTAGAAATGGGAGCTAAGGGGAAAATCTCAGGGTCACGACTCCTTCCCACTGCTGCCTCCAGGGGGTGGCTCTCACCACCCTCTTTCAGAAACCTCTCCTTCGTGGCACCCTCTCTTCATTGCTCCATACCGAGCGCACCGCCCTGAACCTCTTCCTCACATTCACTACGTGACTCCAGCGAACACTCCATTGGCCTCCCCACCCCAAGGCCTTTCACTCCCAACACTCTGGCCTGGTGTTTTCTTCAGTGCAGGCTGTGGCCCATTAATGCATCATGAAGTCAAAATAGAGTGGAACATTACAAAGCAAACTAGAGTAGAACAGAGTAGAAAAGTAGCAGCACATCGTATCAGGTAAGGGTGTTTTTTAATGAAACTTTTGTTGCAGACGTATATGAGGTCCCTTGCTATAGCAACTCGAGGTAGGAGAGAGGCTGCAGACATGCCATGTACAGTGCTGTGCACAGGGAAGTAATTGTTACAGGGTTGTCAACACGTCAAAATGGTCTGGACTGGCCAGAGGAAGAGGGCACCGTGGTGATACTGAAACAAAAGGACAATCCTTGGGTAAGTACTATTATTAGTTCCCTTTTTACATATGAGGAAACTGAGGCACAGAGAGCTTAAGTAACTTGCCCAAGGTCACACAGCTGATAAATGGTAGAGCCAGGATTTGAGCCCAGACAATCTGGTTCCAGGGCCCATGAACTTAACTACTATATGACACTGTATCTACTGATTTTTTAATACAAATTTATGGGTAAATGACTGAAAAGTCAGCACAATACTATCCATCATCTGCCTCTCAAGGCTGGGATGCATATAATAAATAAGAGATCAATCAGTAACACATATCAAAGAAATTTTCAGAAGATAAACACTATATGTATAATCTGCCTTGTATTACTACCTATCCCTTATTAGTGGATGTGAAACTGACATAGGTGCATATTTTCTCCTGGTTGCTCTGGGGATGCCAATCATGGCTAAGAGTAAGTTAATGTAGTCCAGTGAACACAGGGGCAAACGTAGGAGCCCAAACACAGCTAAAAAACACTGCTGTATTTCAGCTTCTACATCTGAAAAATGGATGGCTGGACTAGACAATGTCTCAGGTCCCTTCTAACGCTAAGATTTTGTTTTTCCATCTTTGGACAAACCGGAAAAACCTGATTTTAAACCCATCTAGATTATACTTGAAATTCCACTGATGTGAGTGCTTGGAGTCAAGGAGGGGAGCCTGTGTGAGGACTGGAGCAGTCAATGTCACACAGTCTCTGTGCTCTTCAGAAATTAGGAGCAGCATTTTCACATCTGAAGAATCTCTATGCCAACTATGTCAAATGCCTTCAGATTTGCAAACTGTCACCTGGAGTGGACAGGAGGTAGTGGATGATTCTAACGTCATAGTGTCCTTGACTATTAAAAAGAAGGCACTGATTAGCAACTACCTCAGCCGGGATTTGGATCTGCTACATATAGAAGCGATTAGCCCATCCGTGCTAATCCTGGCTCAGAGGAACACCAGCGCATTCTCTCTGTGTGGCTAGGTTCCAGCTTCTGTCCTCCCGGCTGCTGCCCTCTTCTAGATAGACATTTAGTGCCCAGGCAAGACCCACATTTTAAAATGTAAAGAAATAAGCGTGGCACAGCGACTGTTTGTGAAGACAGTCACAGGGGGTCACAGGCGCCTCTGCAGGAGCATTTTTATTGAAATGACAAAGGAGGTAAGAGGCCTCTGACCTTCGGCCACTTTAGAATAAGAATTGCTCAACCTGGCCCCGGTAAAGCCTCCTAGGAATGCTAGAGAATACAGTCCAGAGAAGATTACCTCCAAAATGTACACATAATATGTTGAGAGGGGAAAAAAATAAACACAGACATTGGTGACATGTTTTACTCCTTCTGTCCAAGCTCATCCCCAAAGGCTGAGAGTATGGAGGCTGCCTGGAGGCTTCTCCTGGTTTATTTAGCTTCTCCCAACCTCTTTCCTCCCTTCACACGTGGGCTTGCACTTTTGCACGCTGGCTCCTTTGCCTCAGAGGCAGCCCATACAGTTATTTACGAAAACGGTGATCTCTCTTTCTGTCTCTGTCCATAGCCCTTTATGAATTTTATGTACAGTAGGTGCTCGATAAATGTTTGATCCATTGATCCCGTGTACACGTGTATATGGCCATGGTAACTCCGCAGGAACTCTCCACTCGCCGGCCTGCCGCGCGCCTTGCAAAGGATCCCATTTTACCCTCAGTGGTCCTATGTCTGTCACAGGCCCCATTTTTCAAAGGGGAGAAACTGAAGAGCAAAGAGGGTAACTTGCTCCAGCTCACAAGTTCATTGGGGCCACAGGGGCTCCTCTTCCCTATCTGGTCTGAGAAGCGTTAACAGAGAAGATTGTTTTCTTTCCCGAAGGGGCAGAGAGGAGAAGCCAGGCTGGGGCCACTCCGCAGGTGGCAGCGTACACCCAGAGCGCTTGCTTTGGGAGGGGACAAAATGGGACATCTTTTTGCCGTCATGTATCCCAGAGATGGTCCTCCCAAATACACCGCTCTAGGAAAGTTTACATTCGAAACATCTCCTACCCTCCTACGTGCAGCTTGTGCCGGGCCGCAGCCGAGTCAAACCGCCTGCGAGCCGAGGCCCCGCCCCACGCCGCGCCCCCGACCGAAGCCTGGAGGAAGCGGGGCGGGGGAGGGGGTGCAGGGCCTGTCCCGGTGCAGGACTAGCCCATCCGCAGGGCTTTCTCCGGACGGCAGAGACGCGGGCCACCGTATAATCCTGGCCACCCTCGCCCGCCCCAGCTTCGCCCCTTCCTCCTCTTGCCCACCCCCGCCCCCGACGTGCCCATCTGGTCCCTCTGGGCCGGGGGACACTCACCCTGCCACTCGAGAAGCCGCTCGGGGGTGAGTGCCACCGCCGCGCCCTCGGCGGAGCCCGCCGGCACCGCCAGCAGCAGCGGCAGCAGCGGTGGCAGCAGCGACAGCAGCGCCATCGCTAACCACTGGGCTCGCCGGACACTGCGCCCGCCGGACACTGCGCCCGGCCCTGCGGTGGGCGAGGCGGGACCGCAGCCTCCTCCGCGCTCCACCCCTCCCCCAGGCCTCGCCACCCCTGCGTCCCGGAGATCCACTCCGTCACCGTCACCCCTGTCGCCACAGTGTGCGGACACTCGGGGTTATGGGCTGGAAGGCGGAAAAGTCCAGGAGATTTTCCCCGCCCTACCCACTCCGGCTTGGAGCGGGAGGGAGCAAGAGGGGGTGGACCATCTGCCCATCCCAGAAATTCCTGCCTTTGGGGTGGGGAGAGAGGAGGGGTGAGGCTGCCCCGTGCACGCGCCTCCTGCTTCCAGCCTTCTCTCTCCTTCTTGCGGAGGCCAAATAGGAGTTGGGGGTGAGCGAGTTGAGAATCTCTGGGACGGGAAATCTGACATCTGGGTTTGCAAGCCACCCGGATTATGGTAAACGCTGCGGGTTTGGCAGCAGGCAGCTTAGAGGAAACCGAGCTGCTCCGTGGACCCAGGCGCGCTGGGAGCGCTCTGGACCTCCTCTCCCCTGGAATGTGGAGCCCAGAGATCCCTGGGGGTGCGCCGGGGTCTCCACCCTCCTCACTCCAGAGTACGCTGAAGCTTCTTCCATTGTTGAGCTCCTTTCCCATTTAAAAACTACCTCCCCCTTCCATCTCCTTGGATCCTCCTAACCCAGCAAAATAGCTGGGTTATCCTGTGTTACAGCTGTTACCGCGTTGTCCCACTTTATACCTAGAAAACCGGTCCAGAAAGGCAAAGTGATTTGCTCTAAGAAGAGGTTACTCCTTAACTTGGCAAAAGTTCCTCCCTAAACTAGGAAGCCCTGACTAGAATGTAGTCTTTCTAAGGGTAGTCGTTCAAATAACTGGCGGAACACTAGAAACCTTCAATATTTATGAGAACAGGCTAATGTAAGATCTTTCCTAAATAGTCATTAAACAAAACATTGCTTATGACGCTAGTCATTAAAACATAAGAGGAGGGAAGAAAGCAAAAGGGAGCTTTAAAAAAATAACAGGAAGGTGATGGGGTCTTGGAGAACCTTGCCTTTCTCAGCTGCCTGTTGGCCAAGACCAAACCAATAGTTTTGAGTAACACTGTCAGTTTTAGACTGAATTGTGTCCCACCAGCTCCCCAATCATATGTGGAAGTCCTAACCCCTCAAATGTAGTTGTATTTGGATATAGGAATTTTAGGAGTTAATCAAGTTTAAATGAAGTCTTGAATGTGGGGTCCTAGATAAGGTCGGCTTTATAAGAAGAGGAAGAGAGAGATCTCTCCATACAGGCACTAAGGAATGGAGGACACAACAAGAATGTAACCATCTGCAAGGCAGGTAGAGAGACCTCATCAAAAACCAAAACCTTCAGGAACTTGATCTTGGACTTTCTAGCCTCCAAAACTGTGAGAAATACATTTCTGTTGTTTAAACCACCCTGTCTCTGATATTTTGTTGAGTCAGCCCAACCAGACTAATAAAACTGTCTTAGCCTGGTTCTCCAGAAAGCAGAGCCTGGGTTGAGATCTCTGGCAGAGAGTGGGATTGAAGATCAGAGTGAAATAAGGAAGCAAGGACAGCTACTGCCTTGGCCACTGTCGTAGCAACATGCGCTCAGTCCTGCAGGAGCCTCAGAAGGTCTCAGAACTGTCTGTCCTGGGGAGAAGAGGAAAGGGGGAAACATTTATCCTTAGGCTGACCGTCTCTGCTAGTGAAGGTGGTCCTAGGGTTATTAACTCCTCTGCACACTTCCATAGCAGTGGTAAGCTCCAAGCTTGGTCCCGTGCCTTGGCAACCGGAAAGCCCTGTGGCAGGCAGCAACAGGTGCATGGCATGGCCAGAGGTGAGGTGCTGTCACGTTGCCCCAGAGGGAACCTGTGCAGGGCTGGCTGCTGCAGAGGTGGCTGGAGTAAGAGGTGTGGCTGAGAGAATGTGAAAACTTCCAAAGTGTGCCCTGAGTCAACAGCATATTATTACATATAGAAGTCAGTATCCCTGCCTGAAACATGCAGAAAAAGATGCTTTCAGCATAAGAGACTATATAGACCTCAGTCATGAAGTACTTATAAATCTCTCCTGTGACTCAGCACTACATCATGTGTCATGGGAATTACCCCAAAGTACAGATGGTTCAGCCCTGTCTGAGTGGGCTGGCATCTATTGAGGCAGCTGAGCGCGATCCAAGTGGCATAATTAAGTAGGAAAGTGCAGCCTTGATATTAATCTTTGGTGAGGTGCAGTGCAGTGAACGTAAAAGTGGGAGAGGCCACGAGGGGCTAGAGTGATTGCGCAGGGCTAGATGTGTTCAGATGGGGTGAAGGGTATTTAGGAGGAAGAGGCTGTTCTAGGATGGGAGGAAGTCGTGAGAGAAAATACGAAGTCTGGAGTGAGAAACGCTTGCACGGGAGAGAGTGAGTAGGCGGGCCTGGCTGAAGCAACGGGTGGCTACTGGGCAGCCTGGCAAACGAGCTCAGTCACTGGGACACAGGACTGCCTCCCACTGGCTGTGGGATCCCAGTGAGACATCCACCTGCTATGGGCTTCAGTTGTATCCTCTCTCTAATGGGGGGAAAAAGCCTTCCCTGACCCAGAGCAGATGATATTCCAAAGTAGCAGGGCTATGAATATGAACAGGATAAAGAGGAGAAACCAGCCATATTTCACCTTCAAAGCAATTAGCGTAATGAAGAATGGTGATGACAGCTTCCTGACACCAAATTTCCTATTCAATGATTAGAAGATTCCAGAAGGGCTCGTTTTCATCTCTTTGAGGTGGAAATCTGTGGCAAAATCTTTTACACCTTCAAGAAAATGATCCTTCCCCATACCCGGGTCTTGCGCCTGTTTCAGATTCGGGAGGTAGGGTAGTGCGATGGTGAAAGTAGGTGCTTTGCTACTTACCAGCCGGTTAGTCTCCTTAGCCTCAGTTTCCTTCCGTGTAAGATGCAGATGGTACTATTTGCTTCTGTATTAAATGCGATAAGATTGTGCAGTGCTTGGGACAGAGTCTAGCATATTTTCAATGTCCTTTCATGGGAGCTGTGAGGGTGTGGGGAGGAAGCAGGGCAGCAATGAGCAAAGGGGAGCTCAGGAGCGAGCTCTGCAGACCTCTGTCCTGCTGAAATGATGTCTCCTGCCCCCTGCGGCCCGGAACACCTGCACCTGCAGGCCTTGTACATCTTCCATCATTTTGAATTAGAATTACTTCTTTATCTATAGCTCTCACCTGAATGTAGTTTCCTTGAGGAACCCACTACATTTTCCTTCTCTTTGATTCTCCAGGGCAGCACAGTTCCTGGCACTTAGTAAATTCTCCAAAAGTCTCTGCTGAGTGAGTGAATGAAGGAGGGAAGGAAGGAAGGAGGCGGACAGGAATAGAGTGTATGGAGTCATTTGAAACTCTAGAAAAATATTAGAAACCTGAATGATGTTGAATGAAAATGGTGAAGAAGATTCAGGATTTAAAACTTACTTAATGTGTGGGTTATGGTGAGGGTCAAGATTAACAAATGTATTTCGAGCACTGTAGGAATCAGAGTCGCCGCAAGAAAGGGTGAGACCCTGATTTATAGTGGTTTATAGTGAAACACTATTTACAAAGTTATGGGCAGAGTGAAGGGAACCAAAACAGGAAGGGAAAGACCTAAGTTCTAGCCAGTGCTGGAAGCTGTCATGACTGTATCGGGGCCTGAAGGAACCTGGGAGGGAGCAGTTATAGGGACCTCATGAGAGCTGTACCTCTGTGACAGGGGCCATCTGGCAGGACAGGAGAAGAGCAATTGTTACCAAACTGGAGCCTGTCAGGGGGGAAGCTGAGAAAATGAAGAGCCTGTCCCTTCTTCTCCTGCCCTCTGATCTCTTCCAATTGGCTGACCCAGCCGGTAGTCAGTGGTCCAGGAGTCCACAGAAGTCAGCTTTCCAGAACACAGTGCAGGGTGGTGAACTACGGACAGTGAGTCTGGAGAGACAGACAGTGACTATGAACGTGAGCATGTTCTGTCCATCTCAGTACTGGTGTGGAGGATGCAGCAGAGAGCAGGGTGTGATGAGTCCTTGACCATGATCACAGAGTTCTGAGTCTGGGGGAGAAACAAATAGGTAAACAAGCAATTACAATAACAAACGAATATCATAACAACTACAATGCATGTCATGATATGAGAATGTGTCTGAAACTTGACAAGTCCTTAGAAGGGCCACTCATCAAAGCTTGAGGCTCAGAGAAAGTGATGCGAAGAAAAAGTGGCATCCAAATTGGCACCTTGAATAGCTAGCTAACTTCAAAAGATATGCTTAAGCGGATGAAAGGAAAAGCCACCAACTGGGACGAAATATCTGCAAATCATATACCTGATAAAGAACTTGTATCTGGAATATATAAGGAACTCTCCAACTCAATAATAAGAAAAACCCAAATATCAAATGGGCAAGAGATTTGAGTAGACACTTTACCAGAGAAGATGTACACATGGCAAGTAAATACATGAAATGATTTCCAAGACCATTAGACATTAGGAAATACAAATTTACACCACAGTGATATACTTCTACACATCTATTAGAATGGTTAAAGTTAGAAAGACTGACCACACTAAGTGCGAGCAAGGATGTGGAGAAATTGGAACTCTTACCCACCGCTGATAGGAATGCAAAGTGGTGCAAACACTTTGGAAAATTGTTTGACAGTCTTTTAAAAAGTTTAAAAACAAAAACATATAACTACTTCGTTTCCTAGAACTGCCGTGACAAAGTGCCATAAACTGGGTGGCTTAAAACAACAGGAATTAGTTCTCTCAGAATTTTGAATGCCAGAAGTCCAAAATCAAAGTGTCGGCAGGATTGGTTCCATCTTGAGGGTCTGAGGGACAGTCTGTTCCTTGCCTCTCAACCAGCTTCTGGTGGTTGCTGGCAATCCTTAGCATCGCTTGGCTTGTAGTACATCATCATATGGATTTCTTCCCTTCATAGCTCTCTTATAAAAACATCAGTATTGCATTTAGGGACCACTCTGATCCAGTATGATCTGATTGTAACTAATTACATCTGAATATACCCTATTTCTGAATAAAGTCACATTCTGAGGTTCTATGTGGACATGGTTTTGGGGGGACACTATTCAATCCGGTACAACAACCATATGATCCAGCCGTTCCACCCTTAAGTGTTTACTTAAGAAAAATGAAAACACATGTCCATATAAAGTTTGTACACGAATGTTCATAGCAGCTTTATTTGTAATAGCCCGAAAGTGTACACAACTCAGATACCCAGCAACGGATGATTAGATAGATAGATTTAGGTGTATCCAAGCAATGGAACCCTACTCAGCAATAAAAAGGAAGGAACAGCTGATGAATGTAACAACATGGTTGCATGTTGAAGTAATTATGCTGAGTGAAAGAGCTAGGCAAAAAAGAGTACATACTTTATGCTTCAATTTCCATAAAATTCTGGAAACTGGAAACTAAAATGTGGTGACAAAAAGCGGGTGAGTGGTTGCCTGGGAATGGGAATGAGGGGCTGATGGGAGAGGAGAGATTTAGCTGAGCAGAAAAATGTTCCAGAACAGAGGGAATAGAGGCAAGAGTGGACATGAGGTGTTTGAGAAGTTCTTTTAGCAGGGATATTGGGTACTGAGGTGGGAGGTTCTAGGAACATTAGGGCTAACTAGGAAAGCTGAGATTAGGTCTTAAATCATGTTAAAAAAACCTTTATGCTAGAGCCAGCAGGGAGCCATTAGGGGGTTTCATTGTGACCAGATTTATGTGTTACATTTTAGAAAGAACATTCCAGCCATAGTATGGAGAATGGACTGGAGGTGAACAATTCATAAGGGTTAAGAGGCTGCGGCAGGATCCTGGATAAAGAGGTGGCTCTTGTCTGGACTAGAAAGGAGACAGTAGAAGACTGGGGAAAGTGAACACACCTTGTGAGATGTATAAGAGGAAGGATCAGATCAACAAGACTTAGTGTCTGAGCGGGTGTGTTGGGGAGAAAGAGAGAGTAATCAAGAATGATGTCCCATTTCTGGCATGGCAACCTAGTGGCTTCATCCTCTGAGAAACAAGTTTGGGGAAGGAGTAGGGTTTCAGTCTGGGATACGTTGAGAGGCTGGTGAAGATGTCTAGGGGGCAGTTCCATATATGGGTATTAAAGTCAGAAAGCATAGATTTGGAAGTTATCTGTTGTTGATCATTAAAACCATGGGAGTAGATGTGGTTGTTGTAGGTCAAGAGAAAAGAGGAGAGGCCGGAAAAGAATCATAGGGAACAACATTTGGGGATAACTAGAGAAACAGACTGAGAAGGAGTTAGGTGTCTGGAAGCTGGGGAAGAATGTTTCAAGGACAGAATCATTGACAGCTCCATATCCTCTGGAGAGACCAATGGATGTAAGGGCAGAACTGTGCACTGGATTTGGGAACAAGGAGGGAAATTATGACCTTGTGGAGAGTGCTCCTAATGGTTGGAGGAGAAGGCACGTCAGTGGTTTGGGGATGACTAAGACGACTCTTCCCAGCTGCTGGTGGCCGTGGGGCGCAGGACATGTAGCTGTACAGGCTGTGCGTATATGGTTGCGGATGAGGGTGAACCAGTTGCTGCTATTTTTGTTACTTTGTTATTTTTAATTTTTTATTATTATTATTATTATTATTTTTTTTTTTGCGGTACACGGGCCTCTCACTGTTGTGGCCTCTCCCGTTGCAGAGCACAGGCTCCGGACGCGCAGGCTCAGCGGCCATGGCTCACGGGCCCAGCCGCTCCGCGGCATGTGGGATCTTCCCGGACCGGGGCACAAACCCGTGTCCCCTGCATCAGCAGGCGGACTCTCAACCACTGCGCCACCAGGGAAGCCCTACTTTGTTATTTTTTAGATGAGCGACTTGAGCACATCTAAATGCGGATGGGAAGGATCCAGCAGAGAGGGGGAATTCAAAGATACTTACTGTTGGAAAATTCACAGTGCGGTCCTCGAGAAGGAAGAAGTTTCCAGAGCAAAAAGTGAAAGGATTCACTTTAGGAAGGAAGATGATGCCTCCCTTGATAGCAGGAATATAGGAAATAATGGTTGTAGACACAGGTAAATCTGTAAACTGAAGGTAGAGCTGAGAGTTCTCTCCTCTGCTAAGTTCTAGTTTCTCTGTGAAGTAGCAGGGGCGTTCATCTGCTGAGCATGAGTGGAGAGCTGGAGCTGGGGAGAGGAGGTGAGACTGGCTCTGACGTCCTCAGAGAGAGCTGCTGGGGAAATGTGGCCGGAAATCTGGGCATAACCAGGGGCCCAGATGTGGTCAGGGACTATGATTTTAGAGTGGATTTTTGTTTTCTTAATGATGCTCCGTAGCCCAGCTACCTGCAGGGAGAAGGTGGACACCGGGCTTCATCCAGATTGATGTCACCCAATCAGGATATTACCTACAGGGAGTTGAAGATATTGGCAGGAGAGAAGTTGATGATGATGAGGGGATCTCACAGGACGTGGCTCCATGATCACAGCTGGACAAGCTGAGGCGGACAGAGGGGGCTCTGGGGCCACACTGCCAGTCTCAGAGCCTGGGTTTGTCATCTGCTGGTTGTATGACTAGGGCAGGTTTTATCTCCAGCTGCCTTAGTTGCCTCATCTGCAAACTTGGAACAATAATAGTGCCATTTCATTGGTCTGTTATGGAGATTAAAAGAGTAAATACCTGGAAGCTGCTTAGAACAGTGACTGGCAGAGTAAACACTCAGCAAAGGTAGTTTTTATTATTGTTATTACTTACATAAAAAAAATATCTGGGGGGCAAACAAAGACTGAGGATTGATTTGGTCTCTTGCTGGGTAGAGAAAAAAGCCATACGATAGACCGTGTTTCTTCCTCGGAGCTGCCATTTCTGGAGTGCTACCTGTAGCCACAGCGTGGTGGTGAAGAGGTTAAGTCTGCTTGGGTGGGAGTCTGCTCTGTCACCTACACCAAATCACTGTGCCTCGCCCAGCCTCTCTTTCCTTTCTGTAAAAGGGAGCACGATGAGTGCCCACCCCATAACATAATACATGCAAAACACCCAAAACCTGGCAAGTAGTGAGTGCTCATGAGACGTAACTACAATTATTAGATGATACCCACGACAGTTACACTGTGAAGTAGGTATTATTACAGTCATTATATACTGATGAGGACAGAGAGCTTAAATGACTTACTGTTAAAGCCCTACCCTGAACTGCTCATTAACTTCACATAATAAGCTATCTCATTAAGAGGAAACTGTACTGTAGATAAAAGAGAATATTGGTTTACATAAGACATGAGTTTTCTAACCTATTTAATATGTACTTTCAGCAGCTTTCCCCCAGCCATTTATTAAACACTTCTGGATGTGTTCAAAATATTGCTTTATGTAGTGATTTACCAGTACTGTGGTATTTTAACTAATAACACCCACAGTGACTGGAGTACTAAGGGGTGAAAACAAGTAAAAATTCATTGGGCTAAGGGCCAATGTCCATAATGAGTTAATGAACTAGTTTTTCACCTTAGTCTAGACAGCAATTTATATCAATTTAATTCAATTAACGGCTTTCCCAGTGTGTGGTATTTAGCCAGAAAGTTCCACTCACTTGGAAGTTTTAGCTGAGCCTCTGTCTTGACTGGGTCTTCATAGGGTATCTTAAGTCTCCCCTGTCAGCACACAGCCTAATTTCTGCATACTCATGCTCTCCTTCTGCTTCTCACATGTAACCTCGTAGAGGATGTGCAGAGGTAGCAGGCAAAGGGGCACCATCTGTAGAGGAAAGAGGAGACCCCTCCGGAGAGCATGTCACATGTTTTCTGAAACCCAGCTGGCCCAGTGGTGCTCAGCCCTCACTGTGGTCAGAGTCCCCTGGAGAACTTTTGAAAAGCACCAATACGGAGGACCCTACACCCAGTGATTCTGACTCAAGGGGTCGGGGGTAGGACCCAGGCAGCAGTACTTTTTTTGTTAAGCTCCCAAAGTGATTGTAATATGCCGCTGGGGTGGGGAACATCTCGCTTCTCCCATGAACGGGCATTGGATTCTGAATAGATGAGGGCAGGAGATAATGTCTGGCACTTGAAAAAAAAGTGAAACCAACAAGAAACCTCTCAGTTCAGGGAGAGAGGTGAGTTTTAGATGTAAAGTTTCCACTTGGCTGTGTTGTAATCACACAGGGAGGGAGAAGCAAGGTATGGGCAGCCACAGCAGACCGGGAGACCTGGCCTGGCTGTCACGGGCTATGGGACTGCCTGACTCTAGGGGCCCCATTTGGAAACTTGTGCTACCAAAGAGCCTTCTCCAGCTGTGCATCTCTGGTTGTCACCCTGCAGGCTATAACTTTCCAGAACTTAATGGGAAAGCCTGGTGATGGATCAATATTTATTTTACCATTTATTAATCATTTTCTAGTAATTTAGATATCCTATTCCATGTAATATTCAGAAAAGTGTGTAAGGTAGTTTTTGTAATCACCAATGCGCCTTTTAAATAGAAACAATAACAAAATCGAGGGGTGGCTGCACCTTTTGATTTCATCTAAAGAATTCCCTGATAAATCGAAGCAGAGTCTGTGGGTGTGTTCACATGTTGAAGGACTAGGTAAAGGCAGGAGGAGGAGAAAGAGAGAGCAGGGAGAGGTAATGGGTTAAAAATTCTTCTTCCATTACTTCTCAGCTGTGTTCCTTTGGTCAAATTACATAACCTTGCTGAGTTTCCTCACTATATAAATATAAAAAAACCTACCATAAAAATTTCCAGCAGGGCTTCCCTGCTGGCGCAGTGGTTGAGAGTCCGCCTGCCGATGCAGGGGACACAAACGTCCGGGAAGATCCCACATGCCGCGGAGCGGCTAGGCCCGTGAGTCATGGCCGCTGAGCCTGCGTGTCCGGAGCCTGTGCTCCGCAACGGGAGAGGCCACGGCAGTGAGAGGCTCGCGTACCGCAAAAAAAAAAAAAAAAAAAAAAAAAAAAAGACGGCAGCCTTACAATGCAATATTTTCTCCAAAAGAGAAAGAGCAGAAGATATAAATGTTGAAGCAAAAACAGGAGAGGTGACAATATTCTTTTTATTTATAGTTAAAAATCAATTAAACATTGATTTTTTTGATCTTCTGAAAACTGATTTATAAATCATTTTTCTATTGAAAATGTTTTGAAGTGGCATTTACCCATCAAACAGACGACTATTTAAAAATGGATAAGTTTATGTCATATTTTCTTGCTTTTGCACCTTTAAAATAAGGTGCTTTTATTTTGCATTCTTAAAAGTTGTTTATTACTTTATTTGGTAATACCTAATTACAATTTTGAAAAAAAACCCTACAATAAAAACCTACCATTCAGGGTTGTTGTAAAATGAGAGATAACGTGAGTCGAATGCCATGCACCAGCAGGGCCACCCAGATACTCTGGGACCCACAGCCATTCTGCAGGAGGGAAAATGATCCCAATGGATCAGGGGCAGAGAGTCTATGGTGTGTTCCTACTTGTCTTATAATGTGTGCTTGGAGGGTTGGAGACTTTCAAGCTTTATTTCTAAGACAATTCAAAATGTTAAAGCTCAGCGTGGAAGAAAAAATAGACGTGAAATAGTCAGGGGGCTATGAAAAGGAACTAGACAAAGTCCTCACCTGCCCTTCTTAGGTTAAACCAGTTAAGTATTAAAGTCCAGAGTAGCTTTCTGAGAAGAAGGTCTGCAAAGCTAAGTGAATAGAGCACTGAGAAGGTGGCAAACCTGTTTCATATTGCTCGGCTTCTAGAATCTTCCAAGGCATACTGCATAGCTTTTCCATGCTTTAACAATTTTTCTAAGTTAAAACAGGAGTCATAGTGTTGTCGAATGTATGGATTTTGTCAAAGGGGAAGATATGATTGGCTAAATGACCAGGAATTTGTGAATATAACTTAATTTTTCCTGTATTAAATCAACATATAGTTTTGTTCCTGCATAGTGGCTTTATTTTCATTTTATTAGTAGAGAAAAAGCAATTTATTAATATAAGGCCAGAAACCTCAGCCTTTTAAACTAAGATTGATGGGCTAAATAACATTTTTTACATATTCCTAGTGAATCCAGTGAAAATTAGAAAATTGTAGGAGACCTTTATTGAGATGAAATTGACAAACAATAAACTACATAAATGTAAAATGTACAATTTAAGAATTTTTGACATATCTTTATACCCATGAAGCTGTTATCATAATCAAGACAGTGAACATATCCATCATCCTTACTAATTCCACTGTGATGCTTGGTAAGCCCTCTCTTCTATTCCTCCCCATCCCAGGCCCCAGTCAACTATAGATCTGCTTTCTGTCACTATAGATTAGGTTGAAATTTCTGGAATTTCATATCAATGAAATCATATAGTATATGCTTTTTTGGGGGTCTGGTTTCTTCACTCAATATCATTATTTGCAAATATAGCCATATTGTTGCATGCATTAAAATTTCAATTATTTTTTATTGCTGAGTCATATTCCATTGTATGGATATACCACAATTGGTTTATCCATTTACCTACTGATAGATATTTGGATTGTTTCCAGTATTGTGCTATTATAAATAAAATTGCGAAGAACATTCATGTATAAATCCTCAGGTGGACACATCCTTTCATTTTTCTTGAGTAAATACCTACAAGAAGAATAACTGGATAACAGAGTAGTTATGTATTTAACGTTTTTGTTGGTTTTTTTTTGCGGTACACGGGCCTCTCACTGTTTTGGCCTCTCCCATTGCGGAGCACAGGCTCCGGACGCGCAGGCTCAGCGGCCATGGCTCACAGGCCCAGCCGCGGCGCTCCGCGGCATGTGGGATCCTCCCGGACCAGGGCACGAACCCGTGTCCCCTGCATCGGTAGGCGGACTCTCAACCACTGCGCCACAAGGGAAGCCCTGTATTTAACTTTTTAAGAAACTACCAAATTGTTTTCCAAAATGGTTGTACCATTTTACCTTCCCACCAGTAGTATGTGAGTTCCAGTTCCTCTATATCCTCCTCACTGTTATGGGTTGAATTTTGTCCTTCCAAAAGATGTTAAAGTCCTAATCCTCAGTACTTGTGACCTTATTTGGAAATGAGGTTTTTACAGGTGATCAAGTTAAGATGAGGTCATCATGACATTTGGACACAGAGACAGGCATGCATACAGGGAAATTCCCATGTGAAGATGAAGGAAGAGATTACAGTGATACATCTACAAGCTAAGGAATGCCAAAGAATGCCAGAAAACCACCAGAAGCTAGGAAAGGGGCGTGGGACAGATCTTTCCTTCACAGCCCTCAGAAGGGACCAACCTTCTGACACTTTGACTTTGGACTTCTAGACTCCAGAACTGTGATACAATAAATCTTGTTGTTTAAGCCACCTAATTTGTAGTACTTTGTTATGGGAGCCCTTGGAATTTAATATTCTTGTCAACACTTGGTACGGTCAGTCTTTTAAATTTTAGCCATTCTAATAGGAGTATAGTGATATTTCATTGTGGCTTAAATTTGCATTTCTCATACAGCATGGTGCTGTATGTAATTAATAAGTTTATGTATTGTTATGTATTGAAATTTGCTAAGAGAGTAGATCTTAAGTGTCCTCACCAAAAAAAACGGTAACTATGTGAGGTGATGGATATGATAATTAATTTTATCATAGCAATCATTTCACAATGTATACATATATTGTATAATTTAAATGGATACAGTTTTGTCAATTATACTTCAATTAAAAATAAATAAATTTGCATTTCTCTAATGACTAGTGATGTTGAAAATCTTTTCATGTATTTATTTGATAACCATATATCTTCTTCGGTGGAGTATCTGCTCAAATATTTTGCTCATTTTTTATTTGATTGTTTTATTACTGAGGTTTGAGAGTTTTTAATATGTTGTGGATATGAGTTCTTTATCAGATATATAATTTGCAAATATTTTTCCCAGACTGTAGCTTATTTTTTCATTCTCTTAATATTGCCTTTTGAAGTGCAGAAATTTTAGATTCTGATAAAGTTCACTTTATCAATTTATTCTATTATGGATCACACTTTTGAAATCTAGTTATGTTTGCCTAATCCAAGGTCATGATGATGTTCTGTGCTTTCTTCTAAACACTTTATATTTTAAGACTTTACTTTTAGATCTCTGGTCCATTTTGAGTTAATATTTGTTACTATGAGTTTCATTTGTTTACATGTGAATAAGCCCATTTGATTTTAAATATTGTGAGATTCAATTTGCTAACATTTTGTTTAGAATTTTTTCCGTCTATGTTTATGAAGGATATTGGTCTTTAGTTCTCTTTCCTTGTAATGTTTTATCTGGCTTTGGTATCAGATTAATGCTGGCCTCAAAGAATGCTTTGGGAAGTATTCCCTTCTCTTCAATTTTCTGGAAGAGTTTGGGTAGAATTGGTATGTATTTTTTCTTCCTTAAGTATTTGGTAGCATTCATCTGTGATGCTATCTGGGTCTGATGTTTTCTTTGTGAGAAGGTTTTTATTATAATTTCAATTTCTTCTGCAGATATAAGGCAATTCGGGTTACCTATGTTTTTTTCTTGAACAAACTTTGGTAGTTCTTGTCTTTCAAGGAATTTTTCCATTTTATATAAGCTTTCAAATTTATAGGCATAAAGTTGTTCATAATAGTCCCTTATTTATTCATTTAATATCTGTAGAATCTATAGTGATGTCACCAGTCTCATTCCTGATATTGGTAACTTGTGTTCTCTCTTTTTCTTTCCCTCATCAATCTGGCTAAAGGTTTACCAATTTTATTTACCTTAAAGAAGCTTTTGGTGTATTGATATCCTCTATTGTTTTCCTGTTTTCTATTTCATTGGTTTTCAGTTTGATCTTTATTATTTCCTTTCTTCTGCTTACTTGTGCTTTATTTTTTTCTTCTTTTTCAGTTTCTTAAAGTAGAAGCCTGAGGTCATTGATTTGAGACCTTTCTTGTTTTCTAATATAAGCATTTATTGCTATAAATTCCCTCTAATTACTGCTTTGGTGGCATGCTATGTATTCTGGTATATTGTACTTTCATTCAGTTCAAAACCTTTCTAACTTTCATTTTGAGTTCTTCTTTGACCATGGGTTACTTAGAAGTGTGTTATTTACTTTCCAAATATCTGAGGATTGTCCAGATATCTTTTTGCTATTAATTACTAATGAAATTCCTTGGTCGAAGAAGACACTTTATGACTTAAGTCCTTTTAAATTTATTGAGATTCGTTTTATGGCCTGGAGGAGTATGGTCTATTATGCTAAATATTTTTTTGTGTGAAAATTATAGTACCTTGTTTATTTATATCATACCTGTTGTAAGCATCTGTAATTATTTTTTTTAACTAATCTGTATTGGAGTATAGTTTCTGCTGTACAGCACAGTGAATCAGTTACACACATACATATATCCACTCTTTCTTAGATTCTTTTCCCATACAGGCCATTACAGAGTATTGAGTAGAGTTCCCTGTGCTATATAGTAAGTTCTTATTAGTTATCTATTTTATATATAGTAGTGTGTATATGTCAATCCCAATCTCCCAATTTATCCCTCCCCTGCCTCACCTTTCCCCCTTGGTAGCCATAAGTTTGTTTTCTACATCTGTGACTCTACTTCTGTTTTGTAAATAAGATCATTTGTACCATTTATTTTAGATTCCACGTATAAGTGATATCATATTATATTTGTCTTTCTCTGTCTTACTTCACTCAGTGTGACAGTCTCTAGGTCCATCCACGTCACTGCAATTATGCTAAATATTTCATGTGTGCTTAAAAAGATCATGTCTTTTTCTGTTTCTGGTTAGCGTGTTCTAGAAATGTTAATTAAGTAATCTGGGACAATTGTAGGACTGTATGGTCAGGCCACCCAAGATGGCTGTTCTCTTGCTTTCCTTACATCCCCTGCTGGAGCAGTGTCTGCCTTACCTACACACTATTCATCTGATGGACCTTCCCTTTTAATCATAGAGCCTAATCAGTAAATGCCTACCTACTTGCCCCCGGCACCAGCTAGTGGTTGTTCTAATCTTTAGGTCAGAACTCTCTCCAATATGAGTTTGTCAAAGGGTCATTGAGAGGCGTGCTCCTCTGCTCGTTTCTCTGGTAACCGATAAGCCAACCTGACGTCAACTTCCGTTATAACTGGTAACCTCCCTCTCCCCAGGTAGCAAAGACTGCTGCCTTGTCTTGCCCATCATCTGACTCACAGGGTAGGGTGTCGCTCCAGGACATTGCTTCAGACATGTAAGATTCCCTCCATCCATTAAACCATTGATGTCTCTGTCGCTGACTCCGGGCTCTTTTTTCAGTCTTGAGGCTGGGCAAATAGAGGGCTTGCAAACCTGAGGGATACAACCCAACAGGGACTCACCGTGTTTGTTTCCTATATCTCAGGGATAACTGCCCTTTAATGCCTGATGTCCATTGTCTTGAAAACCATTGTTTCATGTATTTTATTTGTTTGTTTTTGTTTATACAGGTGGCAAGGTAAATCTGGTTGGTCCCCATTACTCTGTCTTTTTTTGAAAGCAGAAATGTCTTTTTTTTAGGGATATTTTTTCTCACATCTGCATTTGACCTTTAGATGAGGGGAAGCAGGAGACAGGAAGAAAACACTAGCTTAAGGAACTCTAGAAATCTGTAAAATAACATTTTTTTTCAGTGGCTTATGACTCTGCTTGGTTTTGTCCCAAGGAGTATGTGTGGTGTGTGTGTGTGATTAGTACATACGGTAATGCATTTCACACTTAGCTAGAATGAGTAGACTTCAGAACCAATGAGTAAACAAAAAACAAACCAACCAATCAAATCTGAGCAGCCAAGTTAGATGTAAAATCTTAGAAGCATGTTACTGAAGTGTCTGGGCTAAAAAGTCTGTGTTTTTAAGGGTACAAATGAACTTATGTACAAAACAGAAGTAGAGTCATAGATGTGGAAGATAGGCTTATGGTTACTAGGGGATAAGGTGGGGGAGGGATAAATTGGGAGATTGGGATTGACATATACACACTACTATATATAAAATAGATAACTAATAAGAACCTGCTGTATAGCACAGGGAACTCTACTCAGTACTCTGTAATGGTCTATATGACTCTAAAAAAAAAAAAGAGCTGATATAGGTATATATATAACTGATTCACTTTGCCGTATACCTGAGGCTAACACAACACTGTAAATCAACTATACTCCAATAAAAAGTTTTTAGAACTCTGTGTTTTATTTAAGGCGAATACTTCAGACCCATAGTCTTATGAATGATTCTAACATTGGGACATGAGGTTTCCATCCAATTTCACAGAAATGGTATTTGAAGGACAAGGGGCTGCACTAGGCATTCACCCTGAGAAGCCTGATGAGGGGTCCCATCTGCACTCCAGCAGCCATCCCTTTCCAGGCCAGGGCATCCCTGTTTCCAAAGCTTCAGGTCCATCTTAGGCAGTGCAGGAAAAACACTGACCAGGTCTTCTCTTCACCTTTCTTTTCCTAGGCTCCATGAAAACCATTTGCCTTCCATTAGCATTGTCTTTCCTCAGACCATAGAGTAGAAAGTACCATCAACTGTCTTGTATCTTTCTTATAGAAATCACATTCCAGCCCTTTTCTAGTTGTCTTATTTCTATTTATGGATATCCACATTTTCCTGAGTCACTTATTCCAAGATGGTCTCTTGGGTTATTTCTACAGGGGTTAATCATCTCCATTTGTGCCGATTTTCACTAGTGTCATTTCCAGAGTAATTTAACTTCCCGTTCTGGGGACAGCACACTTGCCCTCTGGGGGCTGGATAAAGCGATGCTGTACTTAAACCAAATCACCCAGGCAGCTCGACAGTACTTTCTATACCATTCCACTTCCTCCAGGGTGACGAAATACTCTGCCTTGGGTTTTTTCTCTGGTCCTCTGCCTTTCATTGTACACCCTGAGGGGGTTGTGTGACTCCCTGCGTGAGCTACAGAAAATCTGCATCTCTTTTCACTACATCTTTTATGTTTTGACTGTGCTCTCTATTCAGGCAAATTCTGGTTTATTAGTAAGAGCAATTATTTTCAAGAAAGGTTAAGCCCAAATCTGAACTGGTCTTGGCTTGAGTTTCTTAAAAAATGAAATCTGAAATCTGTTACTTGTGTTCGTTATTTATCATAAATAGTTGCGGCCTTGTTATTTCCATCGGAATTCTTAATTTTGCCTGTAGGTCCTCACGACCTACATGATTCCTCTACTCTCTGTCTCCCACCCCCCAATTTTCCCTACTGCCTTCCTGTTTCTCAGAAAAGCCTGCGATTTGTTTTCTGGGCTGCCCCTCGTGGAGGACTGGCTAGGGAAAGGACTAAGTGAGATACATGATTGTGAAATTATTTTTAGAGCTGAGCAATGACCTCTACGGGTGTACAAGTGTTAATTTGAGAAATGTTGCTCGAAATTGTTTTTCCTTTGTCTACCTCCGTAGCAGATATGTCTGTCCTTTGAGTCCCAAACCCTTCCAAGTGTCCGCACCCAGTGGGTTATGAATAAAGTCTTTTTAACATTGAGACCTGAATTTCGCTGGTGGTATTTTTCATCATGGTACCTAGAAGACTTAAGGGACCTCTTCTGAGGTTCATGTTCACCTCTAGTATCTGGGGATCCCCAGGGGGCACGTCCCATGCTCTATGGCAACTTGGTGGTGCTCTTTCTGGCAGCTGCCTACATGGTACCACACCCAGGCCCGGAACATCACTCCAACTCCACTGCCTGAGCTGAGTCTGTGCCTCCAGGCCCCCCTGAGGCTCCCGTCACCCAGTGTGATCCCTCCTGAGCTTGTGGGCTCTGCTCCACAAGCAGCCCTGGCAGGACCTGTCCCATGATGGCCACTCACCTCTGCACCACAGCCGGACGCTCTGCCTTCCCAACCAACAGAGACCATCTGTCTTTCTTTTGCCATTTGGAGGCAGCTCCTCTCTACTGTGTCCCTCTGTTTTCAAAGGGGCCTCACAATAGGCCTCAGGGTTTAGCAGGTCAGACTTCAGTTTACACAGAATTCTTTTAAGGGCTGGTTTAAGAAGCTGTCACCCCATATACTCAGAACCAGCATTCTCCTCTTACAGTTTGACCCTTGTTCTGAGTTATCTAGCTCATGGTATCAGAGACTTTTCTACGTTATTCTTTTTCGTGTACTCCATGGTTTTTCTGAAATTTGTCTTCCGTTTGACCTCTTCCCTTTATATCCCCACTTCTCCAATTATACCTAGACTCCAACCTTGGATACTCGGCTCTTTTTGACAGAAGGGATTATTGGAGGCACTCAGTTAATAAACACAGCTATCATTTCCTGCATATTTACTGAATGTATATGTCAAGTACTTTAATATATAGTTTCATTTAATTCTCACAGCAACCCTAGGAAATAGGTGAGAATACATGCAGTAGTGATAAACAGAAGCCGGATGAGGACAGGAGTGTCTGTCAGATTGTTACCTCTTCCCTGTGAACTTCTCAGTATGTGAAGTTAGACACATTAAATATTCACACCCTGTTACTGCCTACATCTAAGTCTAGGTAACTTTGTGTGCCAAGAAAGTTTCTTTGCAGCTGCAGCGTAAAAATGACTATGTATCGGGCTTCCCTGGTGGCGCAGTGGTTGGGAGTCGGCCTGCCGATGCAGGGGCCGAGGGTTCGTGCCCCGGTCCGGGAGGATCCCACATGCTGCGGAGCGGCTGGGCCCGTGAGCCATGGCCGCTGAGCCTGCGCGTCCGGAGCCTGTGCTCCGCAACGGGAGGGGCCACAACAGTGAGAGGCCCGCGTACCGCAAAAAAAAAAAAAAAAAAAAAATTACTATGTGCCCTTTCCTGTGTGCATCTGGAGCTGAAGTCATTTTCAGGTTTTTTAATTAATCATAGAGTTTTATTAAAGCATGGGCTGGTTATCTCTTAAAATTAATATTAGATCTGAATAAACCAAATAATGACTGAACATGACCAAGAAAGCCTAAGAAAAACATTGTATATATTTTCTTGCCTTTATGACAAATTCATCTCTTTTATTATTCCCAGTGTTTTTAATCTTCTTTTATTTATATTTTTCTTCTCCAATTCCATCTTCTTAGTAAGAGAGTTTCCAAAATCTGACACACTTCTTGAAATCAATGAAATAGCATTTAATATACCAAAACTATGCAAGATACGTTTAATAGCTAGTCTGCTTAATTTAAATGTTCATTTTCCCACTGCAGTGTTTATAAAACTAATAGTATTTTGTAGAGAATATAGTAGAATATAGTCATTTATTACAGGAGATGAATAAACAAATAAAAGAAGCATAGTTTTTATTTTTAAAAAGTATGAAACAAAATAGTTGTTAATCAAAGGGGAGAATTATGAAATAACTGTTAAGTTTATTAGTAGTATTAGGAAGTGTTTTTTTTGTAAGACATTTCATAAAGGCGATTACAACTTTAATTTGAGCACTTTAAACACTGTAGCCTAAGAAGAACTCTTAAAAGAAGTTTTAAGCAAATGGTAATCATCACCTTTCGTATTTCAAAGACTAATCACAACTTGTATCTCCACTAGCTTGTTTGGGGAAACAAACAAACACAACAAGGGCTTCCTAATTACCCATACTGGAGAGCCATTCCTGCCACAGTCATTACTATTTTCTGATTTCTTTTGCCATCACCATCAACCCAGCCCCACTCCTGCCTCTCCTTTCTAATTAATTAGCTAGCAAAGTGGGGGCACTCGTCCACTTTTCCCTCCAAGTTCTCTGTCTTGCCGCCCAGGCTGGGCCTCTCTGAGGTGCCAGATGAGGGCTTGCAGGTATTGGCTTCTGCTGGAGCCGCCCCGAGGGTGGCTGGGGGGCAGTGAGGAGAGCAATGTGTGTGCTCAGCAAGGACTTGTAGGAAGACAGGGGCTCTCCAGTCAGATAACCAAGTCCACCCACTTAGCATAAAACACCAGCGTCCCACAAAACGCCCCTGTGGATATAGAAGTCTTTGCTACTGAGAGAAGTTTCCTTGACATGTCAAGATCCCTACCTCCAAAACATCCTCAACTTTCCTGCCAGAACTCACAATGTGAACATCACATGTGTGCATAGTGGCAGTCCTCTGAGGTATCTGACTTAAAGGGTGACAGGCAGGGCTCTAGAAAGAGAACTGAACTGGACACGCCCCACACTGATGCTCAGGCTGGCTAACTTCGTTGGTTAGAGTCTGATGCCCTGAAAGCGTCTTTACTTTATAGCTAGATTGATCATAACCCTGCAGGGAAGCCTACGTGGTTCAGGGCAAATCCATGATTACATCTGGGAAAGCAACTCTAAGACATATCCTACCAGATGCAGATTAGTAGTAGCGCCTTTCTTGGCATACAGAGGAAGGGGCAGAGCCAAAGGTGAGCACTGCCATTGACCTTCAGGATAGTATGGTGATTAAGACGGAGGCTTCAGAGTGAGATGCGCTCAGGTCAAAATCCTGCCCTTGTATATATGTCCATGCCGCTCTCTCACTTTGCCCCAGCTTACCCTTCCCCCTCCCCGTGTCCTCAAGTCCATTCTCTACATCTGCGTCTTTATTCCTGTCCTACCCTTAGGTTCTTCATAACCATTTTTTTTTTTTTAGATTCCATATATATGTGTTAGCATGTGGTATTTGTTTTTCTCTTTCTGACTTACTTCACTCTGTATGACAGACTCTAGGTCCATCCACCTCACTACAAATAACTCAATTTCGTTTCTTTTCCCTCAGCTTTCTGAATGCCAGTTTCCCTCTTAGTAAAGTGGGGAAAACAATACAAGCCTAAATACAATAAGATACATAACATACTTTACATAATGCTGGTTATGGTAGATAATCAATGAATGGTGGCTTTTATCATTATTATGTCCTTAACTGCGATTTATAAGACAGTAGAGCATGGTGGTTAAGAACATGGATTCCAAATCCAGAGTTCAAATCCTGGCTTCAAAGCTTGCTAAGTTTGTGACCTGGGCAAGTTACTTAATATCTGTAAAACAGGAGATACCAATAATACCATTCCAAAGGATGGTTGTGAGCTCTGTATAAATGAGCATATCAAAAGCTCTTGGAACAGTAGATGTTACCTATTTTTATTAACAATGTAAGTTATTTAATACTAGTAAGTTACACCTATTAAAATAAGAAACAATAAATACCTCCATTAAAATAATAGATGTATCTAATAAGATACATCTATTAGAGTAAGGAAGAAATATATATGTATGTATATATGCACACAAACACACACTGATATTAGGTCTAGCAAAGCCAGCTGGATGAAAAAAAAAACACAGCGACTTTTTCCCCAGTCAGTTATTGACAAACAGTGGCGTTTCATCATGCACTGTCTTTCAATGTTGACCTGGAACTGGGTTGGCTACTATACAAGGACCATGAATGTAAACACATTTCAGGCTAGAAAAGCATATACTGTTTGAGCAGTAAGTCTCCTCATTAAACGTGTACCTAGAAATCTCAAAGATCAGATTGAAATTTCAAACTGACCTAGAACTTCTGTGGGATTTGTAAAGCCTTGAAGTGGTTCACAACACCAAAGAGCATGTGTGAGTCTAATCTGTGCCTTCCAGGGCCCGGTCTGTCCCAGGGTCTAGCTCCGGGACAAGCTTAAGAGAGGAAGAATTCCTAAGTTGCCCGTGCTGCTCCCTCTTTGCTGGTTGTGCAGCCAAGTGGGAGAGAACAGAAGATCACATATTTGACCCTTTGCTCAGCCTAGGGTGATTCACATTTGGATGCTTCTAAAGCACAAGGGAGGCGGCATTTAGCAGCCTACAGCCCACATTTAACAGCCTACAGTCCACATTTAACAGCCTACAGCCCACAGCCCACAGCCCACACTTAACAGCCTACAACCCACACTTAACAGCCTACAGCCCACATTTAACAGCCTACAGCCCACATTTAACAGCCCACAGCCCACATTTAACAGCCTACAGCCCACATTTAACAGCCTACAGTCCACATTTAACAGCCTACAGCCCACAGCCCACATTTAACAGCCTACAGCCAACATTTAACAGCCTACAGCCCACAGCCCACATTTAAGAGCCTACAGCCCACACTTAACAGCCTACAGCCCACACTTAATAGCCTACAGCCCACATTTAACAGCCTACAGTCCACATTTAACAGCCTACAGTCCACAGCTCAGAAGAATTCATACGTTGGCCCAAGTAGTGACTATTTGACCACTGCCCACCATCCTGGCCTCATGCAAAACTCTACTCATTTAGTACTAGAGCGTCCTAGTCCAACTATTAAAAGAGGCCCCGATCACCTAAGTTCCCTTGCTTTTTAGCTGTGTTGGCTTGAGTCTGCTGCTGTATAATGAAATTTAATAAAAGGGAGAATTTCTATTTATCACATTTCATTTAATCCCTGTTTTTCATTCCCTCTGAATAAGGGGAATGAATAATGAGATTTTTTTCCCATTTAGATTTCCATAAAATGAGGCTGATATAAAATCATTATGAACAACATTTAAATAAATTTACCCTCTTGAGAGATCAACTTTCTCCTGCAGTTAAAGAATATTATTGGTGGGATCGCTTCTGTCGTATCATGTCCCTTCAAGAAGTGCTGGAAGAAATGGGTGTGGAGAGGCGAAGAGAGTGATTCAGAGGACTCTTGCTTGCTTTGGGAGGATTCGGGGTCTTCCATTTGGGGGGTTTCACAAGAGTATTTCAGGGCACGACTGTTTCTGATGTTGAGGAGGGTTAAACCTGAACCAGATTAAATGCACCACGTGGGCTCAGCTGAAATCCCCATGGTGCTGGGCCGTCTCACTCTTGCCTTGGAGCCCTGCAGGATGCCTTTGTCAGGGGAACAGCAGGCCCCAAAGGATGAATACATTTAAAATGAACAGCCAACCACTCCCACCCCCATGTATCTCATTCTCAATATCGCCCAGCGTAGCTGTCCCAAAAACTTCCTCTTCCCTTTCCCCCAAAACTTCCTGCCTCTTCCCCAAATCTAGCTGGGTAAACATTTTGTTTCTTTCCCTTCCTCTTAATGGCTCAACTCAGATCGACTTATTCTTGCATTCTTCTTTTAACATTTCTGTTTTCTTAATTACCCAGGTTTAGCTGCCACTCTGGACTTGGGCACAGGACTTGTTGTGGCCCCCGACCCCTGGGGAGTTAGGTGGAAGTTGAGGCTCTACCCCGAAGGGAACTGTGTGAGTAGGTGTTGGAGCAACTCCCAGCTTAGACCCAGGGAACAGGTGGAGACAAGGGGATCTGGGATGTGTGTAAACTGGATCCAGTACCCTGATAGTGTATAGTTATTTGTTTATTTTCTTCTCCCCGACTTGGGAGCATAGGGATTGGTTATTTTGTTCATTGCTGAATCCATATTCATAAGAGATGTGTCTGGCATATATTAGGTACTCAACAATACAGATTGAATGAATTTATTGAGCCCCTGCTATGTGTTGGGGATTGTTATAGGTGCTAGAAAAGACAGGAACTGCCACCACCTAACAGATGGAAAAACTAAGGAGAAAAGTGACTTTCTCAGAGCTATTCAAAGTGGAAGCAGTTTCTGGATTTCCAGACATCTGGCCTTTCGTCTACAAGAAACAGCTTGTTTCTGAATATTAGCACTCTTGACTTGACTTCCCTTGTCTTTTTGTAAAGAGAGGGTCTTTCTGAGGGAAAGGATTTTTTCTAAGCTGACTCCTTTTGTGAGCAGTGGGTCTTTCTCTGCTTAATTTTTCTGATTTGGAAAATGAGCATGGCATCCTGGAATCTATTGGGTTGGCCAAAAATTTCTTTCGAGTTTTTCGCATAGCATCTTACAGAAAAACCCGAAGGAACTTTTTGGCCAACCCAATACAAATGGATGGCCAGGAAGACAGCACTACCTGACTGTATTAGTTTGCTGGGGCTGCCATAACAAAATACCACAGACTGGGGAGCCTAAAAATAGGAAATTAATTTTCTCACAATTCTGGAGGCCAGAAGTCCAAGATCAAGTTGTTGGCAGGTTCTTCTGAGGTCTCTCTCCTTGGGCTGTAGATAGCCGTCTTCTCCCTGTGTCTTTATGTGATCTTCCCTTCCTGCTTGTCTGTGACCTAATCTCTTCCTATCAGGACACCAATCATACTGGATTAGGGTTACCTCATTGTAACTTAATTACCTCTTTAAATTTCTTATCTCCAAATGCAGTCATATTCTGAGGTACTAAAGGTTAATACTTCAGAATGTGAATTCTGGGGTGAGAATCACAGTTCAGCCCAAAACACTTACCTTAAAGAACTTCATTTTACAAAATGTGAGGTAATGTCCAGGCCTGTTTAAAAACCTAGTGATTTCAGTATTGTAAACATGCAGCAAATTACAGCCCATGCCCTGCTGTCTCCTGCCTTTGGTGGCTGCCTCTTTCTGCTCTTCTCTTTGGCCCCAGACTGAGACCAGCAAGGCGGTCAGAACAGGTCACCCAGGGATCCAGAAATCCAAGAAGAGGGTTTTGTGTCACGTAAATAAAAGGAATTACCATTCATCTAAGGTTCATTGTTTAAATTACCATGTTTATTTATGTCAACACAAAATACAATAAAACAGCTTACAAAAAACCCATTTTATCATCACGTAACATAACTCTTCAGTGAACAGAAGTACTACTGTTAATGTTTTGGCCTTTTCAAGGTCCAGCCTTGGGTCAAAACAGTATTCAGAGAAATAGCAGATTCTTTTCTACCTTCCCCAATATATACACAAAGGAAATTTATATATTCTAAAATCCCATTCCAGTAATAATACAAAAATATCACATGTAGAGATGAATACCACTATTGTGTCATTGGTATTGCAACTTCCTTCTTGCTCTAGATTTCCCACTGACCCTGAGCTTCAGTCAGGAACGTATGGGTACATCAGCCCTTCAGGTTTCCCAAGTGATTAGTAATTCTTTTAGTATAACTGTATACTACCCAAGTGTCTAATTTACCTGAGTTATTTAGAAGCCTGAAAAAAAAAAAGTCTCCAAGTGATCAAATGTGTACCAAGCTAACTGATAGAATTGAAGAGACTTACTGTAGATTAATCTGTGCCAGTTCAGTGGATAATGAAGTACTCACCTAGTAAAAGGCTTCACATTACAATTTACTCAAAGGTAATAAACATTGCACAAAAGCACAAGACCTCACCTACATTCCAGTAGTTTAAGTGCTATTTGCTTAGTCACTACATTATCAAACAAATGGTAGTTATCACTTACTTAACAAAATCTTTCTATCATTTCACTGACAAGAGTCAGTCTCACCCTGTGGGAAGAAGCAATGGCTTGGACCTAGAAGACCTCAGTTCTGGACCAGTTCTACCCACTCTCTGAGGCTTAGTTTCCTTGTGAGGATCAAATGAGATGAAAGTGTTTTGTAAAACAGTATTAACTATAAAAAATAATATTCTACAGAGTTCATCTCTTCAATTAACCTATGGATCCCTAATTACCCACATGTATTTTGCAAGTAAAATCTTACTTTTTAAAGTAACATATTCACCATATGCAACTGAAATGTGCAAGCTGTGTTATGCAAATGAGAAAAGAATATAGATTTAAATAAGCCTATCACTCATGAGAGACTTGTGTACTCTTGATGTGTTTGATTTAAAACCACTAACAATTTTATTCTGTTTAACCCATGGTCATTTTGTATATTATTGGAGCTCTTTTTGAATAAGCTATCTAACCATTTAAAGTAAATTTTTTAACAAGAAATTAAAACTTTCACATGACATTTACAGGGTTTACATGATTGTGAAACTGAGTAAAATGGGTTGAGAAATACAGAAGGAGTAATAGTTTGAAAACTCAGGGTCAATAGGGAAACTGAGTATAGAAGATTATTTTCAGGTAATTAAACATAATCTAATGATAGGCTTGTTATTTTTGTTTTTTACTGGTGACTTCCTAATTTATAAATTACTTCTTCTTCATCTGTAAAACAAAATACTTGACTTTTGGGTACATTCAAATCCGCAGAAATTATTAACACTTCATTTTCATTCTTACACGTGGGATATTTTTGGAAGAATTGCATCCTACGGCTGAAATAAAAGTCAGCATCTCATTTTTTCATAAATTAAAAAAAAATCCTCCTTTAGGAAAGGGCAGATTTACTAAAAGTTTAGAATTCATTGGCAAGTGTGAGTATATAATGTGAGCATATGGACTTTGTGACTTTGCTGAGACAAAGATGTCAGGTATTCCTGCAAGAAATGAGATTCTAATTTCAAACATTTTTTAAATGCAAATCAGGCCCCCATGAATTATTTTGATGATTTTTTGAGACATTAATGCAACAGAGTTAGTATTCCTGAAATGATCCCCAAAGTCACCCCTTTTTTAAGGATATTTCTCTTCTTGATTATTTTGAACCTGCCAACATAGTCTCTAACCTTCACACAGAGAATGACTGATCTCCAAATGACCTATTATTATCTTAAACCAACCTCATTTTGAAATAACAAAGAAAGAAAAATTAAATAGTGCATTAACATTTCATATCAGTGAAACAGACTTTTTCCGTGCGTAAAGTAGTTCTATCCATCCGTGGAAAGGTCTACCTTTTGTTTTTCCCTGTGTTTATAGGTTACATTTTTAAAGGTACTGGTGGAGCCTCTGTACAGTGGGTTGGTTCCCTAAAAAAAAAAAAAGGTCCAAATGAAAGTATGTATATTATGTTATTACATGGTTTTAATATAGCTAAATAATTTCATTGTGTATTACAGATTGGAAGTTGAGAGTCAGGCTCAATCTTGAAAGGCGTTTGAATAGTTTTGATTAATTTGATATGTCATAATTTTAGCATTTAAAAATGTATACATCTTTATTTTTTTTATTATGAAGAACCAGTCCTATGCGTGCAACCTAGAAATCTTACCCTTTTTGGAAATGCACTAAATCGTGGATAGAAAACAAGACTTTGGCTGTTTTGGTCACTGCTGTTTTATCAGAGCTGAAAGCTAGCTCACAGTAGGCACTCGGAATTTATTGAATGAATAGAATGAACCAATAGGGAACCCAAAAGTGAAATGTAAAAAATAAAAATGGGAAAAGTGAACTGGTAGAAGCACACAAAGATGAACGACATAGTATCCGCCTTTAAGAAATGTGTTGCTGGTGAGAGGCATCAAACAAGGGCACAAATAATCTTGCTAAAATGAGACCAAAATTCAGGAAGAGTGACAGCTAGCTGCTTGAGAGAAGCAGAGAAAGATCCCCAGGACAGCAAACACCTGATGTGGATAGTAAAAGAATTCAGTGGCTTTTCCTCACTAGAGAATAACAGTGTGGGAACGAGGGAGTCACAAGAGACTGACATGGGGGACGCTGGGCTCATGAAGGAGTACAGGTCCCAAGGCAGGTTGGGCAAGACAGCTTTGCCCTTGCGGCAATAGAAAGGTTGTGTGCCAAAGCCTGGATAATTCAGTTGTGCTGTTTGGCTGTAGATGTGTTTCCAGGTGCCGTCACCAGGACCAGAAGGACCAAAGCTCTCTAGGTGTTTGGAGAAATGCCCAGCCTGATCCTCCCACTTCTCTCCTTTGGTTTCATTGTTCCAGGCAGGAACAATGTCTGGGTGAGGAGCAGTTTCTTCCCTCCCATTTCCCAAGGTTGATGAGGTAACGTACTTCAGCAGGTGCCTGGCACATAGTAAGTGTTTAATAAATGCTGCCTCTCCTTATTAGTACTTACTTATAACTCTTCTTCACATTTGGAATTTCCTTTTCTTTTAGGTCCTAGAGAGGGTACTAAAGATATCTCCCCCCAGGGCTTTGGGACTCAACATTTCCAAGCCCATTTCTGAGTATTATGGAGTCTGGGTACCACCTCTAACCTTCCAAATTACTAAATGTTATACATTGGTCTCCTTATCCCATGAACTGCAGAGATGGTAGCAATTTCTAGGCATAGGTTTGAAAAAAACACAATTGTACTTGTCTCCTCAGTACATTTCTCTTGCCTCTCAGAGGAACTGAATAAAACTGGAAACCATTCCCTGTCCTCTCCCACTTGTTGCCCTTGGATTCGCTACAGTGTCTTCATTGTGAGGAGGAACCACACCTGCACCTGTTTCTACATTGCCCAGAGCCAGTGGCCTGACCTCTAACTGAGTAACACGTTACCTTTGTCCATGTGCCTTTGGAGAGAGATGCTATCTCAGTAATGAAGGCAAAAATAGAAGAGGTTACCTGGTGGTGGATGATGAGTGAAGGCCAAGTCACCATATTGCTTCTACTCCTGAGGTCAGCCTGGATAATCATAAGGACCCTACAGTCCTTACTTAGTCCTACTACAATAAGAACTTGAGATTTGGAGGGTGTAGGGCAGACTTATGTGGTCTTAGATGCAAGTGGAGTCTTGTTTACAAACAAAAATCATGAGTAGAATTCTATTAAATTTAAGAGATTGCAAGCTATTAAGTTTAAGTTGGCTACAGAAGAATAAAGGACTCAACTGAAGAGGAAAGATGGAAAAAGTAAAATGTGTAGGCTGGGAATGATGGGTGGGGTACTGTCCTGGAGGAATAGAGGGACTTAGGAAACAGAAAGGACACTCGGTTAAGAGTAAATAGTCTGTGAGCAGGGTCAGGGAAGATCTTTGTAGGACTAGGAGTTCTGTTGTGGGCCCCATCCCAGATCATGTCAAACATCCCACACTAAAAATAATTTATATGCACGACAAAGGAGGTGCCTTGAGTTGCAATTGACTGAATACACAATGCTATTTTGCGGACATTTAGTTGAATGTTTAATTTTGATTATGCAGTTTTCATTCTGTGTTTTGAAGCAACTTTGTTTATCAAGGTCTACAATATTAGTGGTGGGGGGAGCATCTCTTAAGAAGCTAGTTATAGGGCCTGGGCATGCTAATAGGGTTGAGGGATGAAGCAGATCCCACCACAGTAGGAGGGTAAGGTGGAAGCTTAAAAGTGGGGAACAGCAAGTATACATTGTCAGGGGGCAGTAGTGTTTTTTCCTGTCCTCAGCTGATGATCAGAACTTAGGAGAAACAGGAACTTAGCTCAAACAGGATTTTGTTGGCAGGTGAAAGTGTGGCAATGTCCCACCAGCCTCCTCTAGTGCCACGTAGGTGGCAACCTCCCTACCTAGGATTTCCAGCTGAGACACAGGTTCAGGTCTGGCTCCATTTCGGGTGGGTCTGCACTCCTGCACTATTTAGGCAAGGTCAGGTTTCCCCCAACCATCTGGGGTGACCAGGCTGATTCCCCCAGGAGTCTGGGGGTTGCTAATTTAGGCTGTGGATTTTACAAAGGCAATGGCACATTTTTAGAGCTTGAAAAAGTGGTATTAAGAAAGCTCTCTGTCACGACCCACAGCTCCCTTAATGATTGCCTAACTGCCAAACGCAGACCTGATTTGCTTAGCACAGTACAAAATCAATCCATGACTGCAACGAATGTCAGACTGAACATTTTTGCCTCTAGTTAATGACTTGTCATCCTAGAAAAAATGTTGAATCAAAAATGGATTTAAATATCTTCCCTTTGTGTTTTCATAAAGAATATCTAAAAGCATAATAAAAGGTAACCTTTCTTCATAGCTACGATGAAGGAAATGTTTCAGGAGGCAAGGACAAAGCTCTTTCGCATCCTGAGCTCTGTCACCTTTAGAGTCTAATGGGGGCCTAGGGGTCAGAAGTCCCACTACTGTCCCCGGAGATCCCCAGGGGTTTGAAGACCAAATTCAGTTCTTCAAGAAGAAACAGGTTTTAGATAAAAACAAAATCAAATCGAGGACCCCAAAATGGATGCACTGAGCAATATTCTTTTTTTTCCAATAGGACATATTAGTGAAATTTGAATTGAGTTATTTGAATTAAACCTCTTTTGCATCCAAGTGAATAATTATGACCCAGTCATTATCTAGTCCAGAACATCAAACACTTGTTATTCAAAGAAACTCAATTTAACAGGGAATAATATTTTTCTTTTATGCTTTTATCTGTTTAATGCATATTTTTGTTCTATTTTAGGTGAAGAGACAGCAAAAATTCAGCATTTGAATTTCAGTCATGTTCTACATCCTGAGGGAAAACAATTCATGTTTTAGGGGAAATTAACTGTTAATTAAAATGTTATTTTAAAGATATTAATCATTTGTCAGTATTCATGCCTTTGTAGGAGAACATGAAAATATGCTGGTTAGTAGATACACATCACATAATTGCCCAAGCGCTTGTTTGCGAACACCTGCCTCTTCCTTCTAGGAGGGTCAAGGCTGTGCTTGGAAGAAGAGGCTGCAATTAGGATTTTAGCTCCACTATGGACCAACAGTTTGGGAAGTCTCTTAACCTCTCTGAGCCTCAGTTTTCTTACATTCGAAAGTGTCAAGACTACTTCACTGGGCTGGGGGTTGTTGGACTAACTGCTGCTATCGTGTTTTGCGCCAACTGAATCACATTGTTTTTTGTCTGTTTGCTTGCTTCTTTTTCAAATTCTCTTCTCATTTAGGTTATTACAGAATATTGAGCCGAGTTCCCTGCGCTATACAGTAGGTCCTTGTTGGTGATCTGTTTTATCTATAGTAGTGTGTACCTTATGGTTACCAGGGGAAAGGGTGGGGTAGGGGAGGAATAGATTGGGAGTTTGGGATTGACGAGTACACACTAATCAGATTGTTTTGCCTGGTTGCCTTCTGACCTCTGCCAGGCGGCGGATGAGAGTTAATAACAGCATCTGTGGCCAGGGGGTCAGGTGAAGTTAATTGCTCCAACACTTTGGCCTCATAGCACTAGGTTCTAAGTCACCAAACTAACCTGTCAGGTTACATTTTTACCTCGTTAGAGACGGATACCTTATATCCTCACTGCAAATCCTCACTTGACATTCCTAAGGGTTTTGTTTAATCAGGAAAACTCCACACACACACAGAAGAAGAGGAAGGCTGTATCAGGAACCTCTGTAGACCCAGATTCAATAGTTATGAAGACTTTGCCACACTTGCTTAACTATCCCTCTCTCTCTCTCTTTTGGCTGAATTATTTAAAAGCAAGCCCAGCCTTCACTCCTTTTTCATTATAAACCTTAATTATTTTCTAGCAAAGCCTCATGCCATTATCATACCTAATTGAATTAACCATAATTCCTAGCTATCAGTCTAATAACCAGTCTGTATTAACTTTTTTCCAGTTGTCCAAAAATATATATTAGAGTGTTCAAATCAGGATCAAAACAAGATCCATACATTGCATTTGGTTGTTCTGTCTAAAGGCATTTTTAATGGGAAGATAAAGTAGATAAAAACTTTCATTGTCCATTGTGCTGCACCATATATTATAGTTGTTTCAAAATAACTGCACAAGATATAAACATTCCTTATCAAGATAAATTTATCCAAAACAGAACATTCCATTTGCTTTAGGTATTGAAGATATTATAGACCTAGAGCAAAAAGTGTTAACATCAATTTACTTGGGGAGATGAACCCAAAGGAGCTTTGTATTTGCCTGTATTGCCTCCAGTGATATCGCTGTTTTTAGAATCAGCAATGTAAGATAATTGCTATCAGATAGCTGGACACACCATTAGAGAGAGAGAGATGAAATTAAAACCATGAAATTGTTTCTGTGGGCCTCTAGAAATGGAATTATCTCTCCTGTGGAAAAGAAACACAGAAAATCGGAGTCCTGTTTTGTGTTTGCCTACTGTGAAGAGGAGACACATAAATTACATTTATTGAGTACATATGTTTAAAAGTTGATACTTCGGGGTTTTTTTTTCAGGTAGCTGTTTAAAATTTATGTTTTTCAGAAAAACTAACTGGACAGTATTTAAAAAGCCTTCTTGACTTTGTAACTTATTATGAGTAATAAGTATTTCCACGGAAATTGGCATGAACTGTCATACTACTCATGAACATTATTCCATTAGCTCTAACAACCGAGTTATGGAAATATTTAGGTACAGCACCTATACTTTATCAAATGGGACCTGCGGGATCCTCCTGGTGGTAAAGAATAAAATGCATTTCCTTGATGTTTCTAAGTAGCTATACAGTATAAGGAGTTTCACGAGACGCTTCAGAGTAGGGGAAATCCTCATTGCACTGAGAGAAATGTATGCTGTGAGGGCTATCTGGGTCCCAGATAATGGACAGAGGTCCCTTTGTCCCCAAAGCAGAACAGAAATAAGCTGTTGGGGACATGGTGAGAGGAGTAGAGAAAGAGCATGACATTCTAACTCTCCCAGCTCAGAAGAAAGCCGACATCCCATCTTTTACACAGGAAAAGAAGTAGCCCTAAGTGTGCACATACCGTTTGCCACTTGGCCTTTGACCTTTCTGTTTCAAATTTGGCAACTTCTTTCCGATCATGAAATGACACCAGCAGCTTCCAAATGCACAGTAGGACGACTCCAATGAGAAGAATAGCCAGCGAAACCCCCAACATGATCATGGGAATATTCGGAGGTTTTGGACAGTCTGTGGAAGTAAAGAAAATTATATTAAGAAAGTGGTAAAATTAATGTTCTGATGTAGTGAAAACACTTCTCATGAAAATTTCCAACCATACTTTTTCTCCTTTTGTAACACCTTTTGTTTCGCTGAATTAGGAAAAAAAAAAAAAAAGAGTTACTTGTTGAAGGGTAGCCCTATTCATTCAAAGTAGAACAAAAGATAAAGTAAGAGTTTGGTTATTCAAAGCAAATGGATAGATACTTGAATGGCTGACTCAAAAAGAATTCGAATTCAAAACAGTGACAATTAACACCCATGGAATATTTAAAGGATCAATAAAAAGACTATAGTTTACTAAAGATGGTCTCTTCTGGGTATATGATAAAGCAGAAATGGAACGTGTTCACACAAACACACACACACACTTACTTTTTCATGAATTTTCTTGAACCGTATAGGAGATTATACTCAATTTTGAGTATTGATTATACTCAATACTAATATTGAGATTATACTCAATATTAAATACAACCTACCCCTGAGAAATACACTACTTGGGCTTTTTAATATATAGACAGAAGACAATCATGGCTTTCAGTTTTATTTCAACTCTAATGCAGTGCCCTGGTGTCCTGGAAAATTTCTGGACTGGGTTCAGGAGAGATGGGTTCCATTCCCATCTGATGGACAGTAGCTGCCTGAAACCATCAAGTCCCTCCATCTCCCTGAGCCCCAGTGCCCTCATCTGTAAAACAAAGATGTGGGAGTTTAGTGTTTCCTTAACTTCCTGATAAATTTAAGCCCAGGTGCTCATGCTTATTAAACCCACCCCTGAAATTGCTGGACCGAACCCCTGAGATTCTGATTCGGTGGGTCTAGATGGAGCCGTAAATTTTTTATTATTAAAAGTATCCCAAGTGATTCTTATCTTCAGGGAAGTTTGAGGAATTAGGTGTTCTGTATAATCCTTTCTACTTGAACATTCTATGAAATGTTATTTTGACTCTATTGATGATAGTAATATAATTTTGCAATTACTCAGTACCTTCTCTCATTGACAGCAGAATGACTAATAATACTTGCAATATGCCTGGGAGATGATACATTTCTTAATGAAACATTATAATTAAGCTCCCCCTTTGCTTTCATGGGAGAAAAAAATCCCACACAGAAATTATCATTAAATATCTGTTTCCCTCTGCAAGAAGTGAGGCAAATCCATGGTAACTTGGGAGGAAATGAATCATGCTCAGTTTATCCTAACTCTTATTGCTTTTAGATATTTAAAAAGGAGGGTTATACACACAGGACTAGTCATGCCTCTTTCAAGGTAAGATCTATAGCTGATCTGAATTTGAGCGGAATTAATGGCCCCCTAACCGCATGATGCCTGGCCTCACACACTTTTGTGCTTTGGCCAAAAAACCATTTAAGGAGATTATGCAGAAATAAGTAAAGGAGCTAATAAAATAGGTACTACAGTATGAAGATCTAAAGACTGTTTCTAGCATAGCAAATGAACCATGGCTGCTTCTAATAAGTTAGCAACACTCCTGCAAAGAAAGTGGCAGGCCTGTGTCAATGAGAATGTATACTGGCTACATCTTTGACTGAAATGTCTGGGGTGGGGCATAGGATGTTCCTGCTCGAAGCAAGATGAAGCTTGCTGAGACCCTGCAGTCAGAACATGAATTAGGAGAGCTCTCCAGCAGGAAATAAATGATGGAGAAACAGCCATGGCCTGGTGGAGATAATTATTTTAAGAACTTAGAGTCCCTTAGAATTAAACATTTCTCAAGAAAGGATTTTGGCCCAAGCTCCAGAGCAGGTATTACACAACAGAAATTTCCACTTTCCATACTCTCTTTAGTATTTCTTGAGATGCTCAGACTAAAGACATTTGTAGGTGGGGCAAGATGCTTTCTCCATCACTGTGCTCCGTCCAGGGTTGCCTATTGAGTCTGGGTCAGCGCTGCGCCTAATTCTAAGGCGCTGAGTTTCTAATGCTGCCAATCTGGTTGCGCTACCACATGTGGCTATTGCTCAATAGTCACTAGAAATGTGACTTTTCAGAATTAGGTTTTGTGTTAAGTGTGAAATACACACAGATGTTGAAGACTTGATATGAAAAAAGTAAAATATCTCGTTAATAATTTTATATTGATTGTACACTGAAATAGCAATATTTTGGATGCAATGGATTAAAGAAAACATTATTAAAATTATTTTATGTTTTTTTAATGTGGTTACTAGAAAATTTAAAATTACAACGTGGTTTGCATAACATTTCTATGGGAGAGTGCTGATCTGACATGGGAGAGTGCTGATCTGACCTATTTGGGGGATTCAGATATTTATGATGCTTGTACAGCCAGTGAGAGGCAGTATAGCACAGTAGTTAAGAGCACGGGCTCTGGGCCAAACTGCCGGAGATCCCCAATCAGGGCTGGTACTTAATTGCTGCAGGACCTAGCAAATTATTAACTTCTCAATTTTCTTACCTGCAAAATGGAAATAATAGCAATACCTGCTTTATATGGTTGTTGAGGGTGTTAAATGAACCAATACATGTAAAACATATAGCATAACACCTGATATATGGTATTAGTAAGGGCTCAATAAATGAGAGCTGCTGTTATTATTATTATTATTACAACAAATGCACCCTTCTCGCTTTTCTATCCTCAAGACCTCAAGGGCTTGGAATCTCCAAGTTGGAAACTGTGGGTGTAACATCCACACCCATATCCCTGCTAGGAAGGCTCCCCAACTATCATTCACTGACTGTGGCTCTCAGGAATGTGGCTGAAATTTCCTCCAAAAGGAAAAAAGATGAGTGAAGCTCTCCCTATGTTCACACACACACTGATGGTGACCCTTCACTGGGTGGTTTTTTTTTTTTTCTATTTGTTTGAAGAATACTGGGCATCCTTAACCTTCAGATCCTCCTTTCTCATTTTGCCTCTTTTCTCTCCTTGCCTCCAACCGGCTACCCTGGGTTCCTCTGGTCTTAAAGCTGTGAGAGGGGACTACAGATTCCTGGGGACAGGCTCTGTCCTCAGGGCCCCTGGAAGCTCCGGGCCTATCAAGGAGCTCGAACATTTACCAGGAAAGAAGCATCCTTGAAGCCGTCAGGTGACTCCTGTTAAACTTCTGGGAGGTCATTTTCCCCTCACTATTCCCTGCTACAAAAGCATAGGGAGAATAAAAAGCTTTAATAAAAAGATATCAGGGCATCTGAGGGCTCTCGGAAAGATGGCATGTTGATGTACCACTCATATTGTGTGGATGAATAAAGAAGAAAAACCCAACAGTTCAGTAATGAGCAAGCATTTATCAACCAAAATGTTTCACAAGAAAAAAAAATCAAAATGAAACCATCTAGATACAAAACCCCCTGTATTAAAAACAGAACTTACTCTGGAAGTTCATTTTTGTTTGGAACTTGCTTCTCCAATGGAATCAATATTATAAGGAATGGCTTTGATTTCAGGAGAATCAATATTTTCAGGAGAATCAATATTATAAGGAATGGCTTTGATTTCAGTGGCTAAAGCCACTGCCATGGTCACAGACAGAAGATGGGGGTGTAGTTTGAAGAATTTGACTTAATAAAATACATAATGAGGAGGCCGGTTTTCGTACTGTAAAGTATTTCTTCCTCGTACAGCAGGATTCACCTTAGATTTTCTTAACTAATGACCTCTACAACGCCCTTTACATATGCATTTCAAAGAAGTCAATTTACAGAAGCTTTTCAAGAGCAAGTCTCCTGGTGCACTCTGCCCACCTGAGTGGCAAGGTCACCATCATACACTTGTCTCTTGCATTGTGCCGACCCCTCCCTCCCTGACCCTCAGCACTGCAATGTGATACTTTTCTAATCGTGTTTGCTTGGTTAGTTCATAACGTCTTGAACTTACTTTTTGGTAATTTTGTCATTGCTTTTCACACTCTTAAGTGATGGCAGCTTGGTACTCTTGGTTTCAAATTCAGGACTTAATACTTTGTCAGCCCACCGATAAACCAGCACACACAACAGAACACATCTGTCTTCTAGCCTGCCCTTGCTGCTATGGTCTGGGCCGGAACTTAGGCCTCAAGCTTTTGAGGGAAGGAGGAGGAGGCTGCTGACAAGATCTGGAGAGGTCTGATTTAATGCAGCTGTCATTTCTGCCAGGAAGGTTTAGGGACACATCATTAACTGAAGACAGAAAAGGTGAGGCACCTGTGCGCATCTAAGAAGGCAGCCAGGGCTTTTAGGGCAGAGTCACTCAGAGGAGGTCTGGAAGCCACCTGTATCAGAGGCGCCTGGAGAAGTGTTAAAATGCAGAGTCCTGGGCCACACATCCAGCCTGCTGACTCAGGAGGCTGGCGGTTTAACAAGCTCCCCCGGTGAAACTTACTAAAAGTTAAGAACTTCTCAACAAAAGTATCAATACCTTCCCCACTAATTTCTTTTCTACCTGCTACAAGTTTCTCTCTCCCCTTCACTGAAGATGAGATTTTTATGTGAGGGTTTCCTGAGTCCCAAGCTGACTCCATGAATTGGTAAGGAGAAAAACTCACAGAAGCAACTCACAGACTCTGACTTCCTTTACAGATCACTTCCTTCCTTCCTTGTCTGTTCACATCTTTCCGACTCAGCATTATCATTTAAAGACCCATTAGGTAGGTTATGAACTGGTACATATTTTACATGCATTATTTCATTTAATCATTGAATCAACCCTTAGAAGAAAGTACTGTTATTTTTCCCATTTTACAGATGAGGAAATAGAGACTCAGAGAGACAATTATCTTCCAGAATGTCAAGGAAGTAGTAGAGCAGGATTTGAGCCAAGGTTTGCCTGAGTCAAAGCTCATTCTCAGGCTTCCCTGGTGTCTGAGAGTCCGCCTGCCGATGCGGGGGACACGGGTTTGTGTCCTGGTCCGGGAAGATCCCCCATGCCGCGGAGCGGCTGGGCCCGTGAGCCATGGCCGCTGAGCCTGCGCGTCCGGAGTCTATGCTCCGCAACGGGAGAGGCCACAACAGTGAGAGGCCCGCGAACCGCAAAAAAAAAAAAAAGCTCGTTCTCTTAGACTGCTATGCTTCTCTTCCCTGTCAGTCTTTCCTAAAAACATACCTTTTGCTTTCATTGCATTTAATTGGTCCACCTTTCTACAATTCATCAGCCAGCTTTCAGGGATTGGTACAAAAACACTTCTCTTGTTCTTTGGTCTTAATAAGAGGCGTTGGAACATATCAAACCTTTCAACAGGTATCTTTCAGTCACTGGGAAAGTAGAGGCACTCCATCAAAATTTGGAAATGTCTTTCCTGGCAAGCTACCCAGAGCAACTTTCTGGTTGTTTTCTCCTCTCCCATGTAACATCTCTTACCATTGGCAAGGGAAGGCATGTCACCCACCTTTCTCATTAATGCTGTGAATGATGGTTTTCCCTTCGTTATCTGTAGTTATTAGGAATGTAATAAGACATTCATTTTCTCCTCGCAGAGAACAGGAAACAGAACTATCCTTTGAGAAATCTGTAGATAAAAGAGTCATTCATTAGGTTAAATGAGATTCCAAAAGAGATTTTCTTTAAAGCAAAGTAGCACTGAGTTTTATTATACAAATAGGAATTTTCAACATTGCAGAACAGGAATAGAAAAGACATAGAATTTTCCCTATCCACTGAGGTTTTAGTTTCTACTCCTGTTCCAGAAGAACAGTTCCAGGTGTGGTCCGTCAGGACTGACCATCGAATGCACCCATCAAAATGATGGTGGGAGGATTTCAGTAGAATGAAGTACTTCAAGGCAGGTACCCTTAGCTGTCTTGGGAATAGGATGGCTCTGATTATGGTAATGAGGAAGCTATACGTTCTCCTTGGCTGACAGCATCTGGGAGGAAGCTGAGATTATATTTCAGAAAGGGACTACACAGTCCAAACTGATAGTGGTATTTCTAAAGGGGTCTTTCCCGCAACGGCATAGTCAAGATTGCTGGCCACGTATTGTCAAAACAGTAAATATAAATTAATATGAGGAAATGGAAAGTGAAGTGTTATGTAGCTCAGGGACCACCAGGATAAAGGTAAATCCCAGAATAAAAGGAGACCAGGATGACAGTGGGCCTACCACTCAGTATAGCCCTTTTCTCAATTAAAAAAAAATTCAGTTTTCCTCAAATCTTTTCCAAGTAGAAGAAAAATTTTGAGCTTAGTCAAGACGCAGAAAATGAATGTCATGACCGAAATTGATAATATAGTAAAATGGTCAGTCTAAGATGCTAATACTATTTATGAGCCATTTTAGTGATCTGGTACCTATGCCAAAATTACGTAGGAGTTTTCTAATTAAAAAAACAAAAAACTTGCTTAAAGTTCTCTTATCTTCTAAGTTAGAGACGTTTTTAATGATACTGTTACAAACACTTTTTTTCAGAAACCTGTAAATAGAATGACCTTTTGCTCTTATCCTAAAATTTTAAGACATATGATCCAAAATTAGTATATTATGACACAGTGGGTCAGAATACAAAACTGGGACTGTCCCAGATAATCTTGGACATGGTCTTGTTAGACCTATAACTTTTCTCATTAGCTTCAACATAAAAAGATTTTAATAAAACAGAATCTACATGTGTTCCTCTGATTCTAACAAAGAAAAATTAAGTAATAGTCTATTTTTTGGTTCAACAATGCTATCGCCATAGCAAGATAGAAAATTAAGTTGTTTTTGCATTTAATTTATAAGTTAAACATCTCATGCCAGAGTCTGTAAGAAGCATGCCTGTATTATCTATCACAACAGGGACTAGTAAAACATTTGGCATTATTAATAAGATTTCAGAGGATAAATATAAGTGAACAAACTGTCTTTGGATCCATTAGAAGCATCTATTTACATAGGAATATTAAGAAATCTAATTACAAATTATTCTCATCTGGTCCTAAATGTTTACCATCATCTAAATCACCTCAGAGTTCTGCAGTGATGGATTCCAGGGACCCACCCTGGCTCTTCTGAGTTGAGAAGTCCGTGGTTTGGACAGGAGTTTGCATTTTAGTGAATTGTTAACGGTATTTTTAATGAGGTGATTCTGATGAAGAGGTTTGGGCACCTCTGGGCAGCATTTGATTAGTGAAATTTGTGATATTTCATGTGTTTGACAGCAACAGAACTGTATATATAATTCATACTTTGGTCATTTTTAGATGACCTCCACCACACATTCTCCTACCAAACTACCCAGTTAGCAAGGATTCATGAAGTCTCCGGGAATATGCTTTTTTTGTTGTTTTGGAGTGTTCTTTTCCTTCCCTCCCCGTCTCTGCCGTGACAGTGGACACCCGCCCTGTTCCTCTCAAACTTACTTAATGGAACATTTTATTCTCAGGTAGAAAATATGTGGACAGTTCATAATACTCCTTTCAGTAATATTAATCCTGCTTTTTTATTTTCCCTTAAAGAGCTACACTGAAGCACAGGGAGGCTTAATTTACTTGGCCAGGATTTTTAAAGTTTTAATGGAACCGCTAATATGACCTTGGAGTCACGACTCCCTTCTTGCTTTAAGTACTTCACCACTCCTTTGCATGACTGTTATGACTCTAGATTTAGCCTGTTTTGTAGTGTTTGGGTATTAAAATGCATTATTGAATGTGCAGTGAAAAGGTCCAGCTTGGGCTGGAGATTTGCATAATTAGCTGCTAAGGTTTTCTTTTGTTGGTTCATTAGAAATGGACCTTTCTTTTTTACCCACTTTTATGAGTGCTAGCAGTGCTGTTCTAGAATAATACAATGAAAATAAGATCTCAGGCAGTCCGTGAAATCATACTTAGAAAAGGAAGAAATGTGAGAATGGAGGTGAAAAGGCTGGGGTCTGGGAAGGTCCAGAAAAGATGTGGAAAATATAAACTGTCTGCACCATTGAATCAAGATAACCATGTGTTTAAGACCTCGCCTTTGGGGCTGAGGCAGTAGTTCTCAGAGAAAACAGTTTCCCAAGGGGGGGAAAAAAAAGAGTTCTGTGGTCAAATAAGTTTGAGAATCCCTCCTTACTCTAATTCCCCCCTTTGCTTCTCCTGCAAATTCACAATGCACATTTAACTTAATATACAAGACAACTCTCAGTCTTGCAAAGAAAACAAAAAGCTTAGCTTCCTATTTACAAAATTTATATGACCATGGGTGCTTTTGTCCATTGAACACTTTCAGAACTAGTGTTCCATGGAACACACTTTGAGTAACAATGCTCTGAGTACACGAATATTGGGGTAAATTAAAAACTTCTACTTCAGTAAAATGGAGTGAATAAAGTTAAACCATATGTCCTTAGAAATACTCACACAAGTCACCACAGCACAGGTGAGGAATAATTTCTTCAGATTATGAAGTTTATGGTTATCTTACTTTACTCTCCATGTGCTTATTAGGGGGAGAATGGGCTGATAAAAGACCCCGTGGAAGAGCAAATATGTTGTGATAATGTCAAGATAATATGATCAATAACATAACTGGACGAGTAACTTGAAATAGGACTTATAAAAAGGCCCATTAGAAGAGTGACTTTTTTAATTCACAGGCTGACAAGGATAGTTTTTCTCTCGAATTCATCAAGATTAGTGCTTTAAACGGTACTGGTAATCCAATTATTATTTTTGATTTCTGAGCTAGAAATAGTTGTAGTCCCCTATTTTGAAGGTAATTTAGTCAATTATATAAGAAAAATAATGCAAAAATTTTAAATGCCACTTGAGAATCTTGTCTTCCTCTCAAATCCAAGCATTTATGATAACCTATACTCAGAAAACTGTGTATTTAAATATAGTAATTCCCTGTTCATGATTTACATGTTTCCAAGGTTTACTTCTTTTTTCCCCTCAGCACATTAGATTTCTCACGCTGCTAGTCAATTCAGTTCTAGTCATTTGCAGGGCATTTTCTGCAATTTTTAGTCATTTCTTTAAAACACTTGGTAAATATCCCAACTGTGTGCTGTGAAATGAAGCCAGAAGGATATGCTGAGATTTTGTACGAGTTACTAATGTGGACAGGTTACAAATCCCACTTTACTCGGTGCTTCTACTGCATCTTACCTTCGGTATTAGTGTAAGGTACATACCGTCTTGTCCAATTTATGGTTATTCGGCATATTTATCTGAGGCACCAGAAAAGCACAGGCAAGGGGTTTCATGAGCACTAATCACGCCCCTCCACACAGGGTTATTTAACTGTGCACAGTCAGAAACCTCAATTTTAAAACAATGTTGGTAAGTTTCAAAACAATATAAATATCACTAACTTATTTCACTTTGGAAATGGATTAATTTCTGTATTCTAGCTTCGCCTATTCAAGATACATATCCTAGAGTGTCATAAATGATCGTCTTGGTTATCCCACTCCTCCTGAGATGCACCGTGGCGGTGCCTCTGAGGCGTGCAGAACAACGTCCCTACCTGAGCAGCAGGGGTAAGGCAGGGAGTTTGTGATGATGGAAAAACAAATCCCCCCACACGGTCCCTTTGGGAGAAGTCAGTCATCGGCTTTGTTTTAAAGTTCACAAGTTATTTTTTAAATGCATTACCAGCTAAAATACAACCAATTTACAGATTTGAGATAACATCTTGCCATTAGAAAGAATCTGATTTTAAGTAAGTAACTTCAAAAATGGCAGGCGGAAGCAAGAGCAGAGTTTGCTTAGCAGTTAAAGGTAACAGGCCCTTCTCGTAGTTTGGGACCAAGGCAACAGGGAATTAAGGATGACCATGTAATGCCTATGTTTGGAAAGCTGGGAGTAAAAGCATATGCAGGGGAGGGCAGGAAAAATGGCCACTAACCAGAAAGTGCCTGGTGTCTGAGAGTTGCTGTCAGAAAACCCATATTATACCTTACTTTGTCCGATCGTGAAATAAGGTAATCGGACGATAGAGGATGATTTCAGGTTAGCAGGTTAACATTTAGCTATTTCTTCAATTTTCCACTCTTCTAATTCAAAAAAATATAGCGTTCTGGAATTCTCTCCAATTGCATGTGTTAAGCAGAGATGAATTTGCAACAGAGCAAATAGCATAGCCGGGACTTTAAATTGTCTCCCAAACCATCAAGTCTTTAGCCTTCTGGAATGCATTTACTCTTAGAAATGAATGCGAGTGAATTAACACCCTAGTACAAATGAGGTCGAGCTACTGAAGAGCCCTCCACCGAATTTCTGCCTCTCCAAAACTGTGCAAAGGAAAGGAAAGCAATTTCAAACAAGCAGAACCTTCTTCTTCGTTGATGGTCGCACCAGCTAATTTGCATTTGTCAACACAGTCTTCTCCGGCCTGGCCATCTGCAGACAGGTAGCATTCAATGCAGCTCCTGTGAACATTATTCAACAGAGTTGATCAGTTTGTGTTGGTGGAAAATAGATACGCAGCTGGGATGTTGCTTTAATGCTGTTACTATGGTTCTGGCTATAGGAGTGTCTCAGAGAGGATATTGTGTTTCGTTACTTTCAGAAAGATGGTTGGGTGATGTCCAAGAGGAAACTCCTTTATTCTGAATTCCATTCAGTAATCAGTGTTCCATGAGCCAGCCTTGATAATAGCTACTATCCTCATTCATCTGTACTGATTGCTTCTGATTGGTTAGATTAAAATTTTTTTTCCCCCAACAACAAAAAACCCAATTATTTTGGTATTTGATTTAGCTATATTTTCATTAAACATTTTCCTGGGAAGGGTTTATGGTACTAGACAAAGTGTGACTTTCTTAATAGAAATGGTCTGTGTTTTAACAAGAATTCCAAGAATTCTCATATGTCCTGAATGACTATTTTAAAGATTCACTTTTCTGTAACCCTTTTGAATGCGTCCAAGCCTTGATAGGGGTATTTTCAAAAGCTGAGGATTACAGCCTGGGTCCTCATTAATGCAGGTTTTTAAATAAAGGATTGCTACTTATAGAAAAGTGTATTTCCAAGAACATAGCCCAGGAATTAAGCTACTCTAATGATGTCTACACAGGAAAGTAAACTTAGACCCTGAATTAATCTCGTGCTGACAATCACTTTACAGATGGATAGTGTTTGGAGTAACCCAAAGCTGCAAGTTTTCTTACTGTGGGCACACATTATGCTGGCCCAGGAAAGGTGTGCTCCTCTAAGCGCTGGAAACATTCCCCACGCCCACCATGCCTCACCAACTCTCAGCTGAAACAGCACTTTCTTAGGCAAGCCTTCCCTGATCCTTATCAGTTAGTTCCCTCGTAGTGGAAGCTTCTGAATTCCTCTGCTGGAAGGGTTTAGGAGCAGCAATCTACGTGGAGTAGGGGTAGCAGTCTTACCTGGAAGTGGTCTTTGCACTGCAAGCACACTGCACGTATCTGGGTTATATATTTACTTGGAGTGGTTTTGCAGTGGGGCTGCTTGAGATTGCGAAAGCCCTTGAAGGCTCTACACCTTTGTGCATCCCGCTGATGGCCGCCCGAGCTAGTCTGGTAGCTTTATCTCCTGCCATAGAGTTCCACTGCACCCTCTCTATCCCTTATTGTGACTGTTAGCCCAGATATCGTTATAATTACTTTTTAAAATGTTCTGTCTTTCCCAGTAGATGCTCAGCAGCTGTGACAGCAGGAGCTGTAACTGTTTCAGTATCACTGTATGTCTATGGCCTAACATGATTCCTGGCCTATAGTAAGTACTTAATACCTATTTGATAAATAAGTGCATGAAAGAATAAATAGAACGGTTTCACCTCAAAACTAACAAACACCAAGGGGATCACTCTACCCGATTTCTCAAATTCAAACTACTTGGACTATTAATTTCACGTCTTATAAACCAGATTTAAGATTGAATTATGTTTGACAAAGAAAACAAACTTCTGGTTACCAAAGGGGAAAGGGGAAGGGGAGAGATACATTAGGAAGTTGGAATTAACATACACACACGACTATATATAAAATAGAAAACAACAAGGATTTACCGTATAGCACATGGAACTATATTCAATATCTAGTAATAACCTATGATGGAAAAGAATCTGAAGCTGAACACGTAAAACTAACACAACACTGTAAATCAACTATAGTAAAATAAAAAAATTTTTCAAAGAAGATTGAATCCTGTTTACAGAGAAGATAAAATAGAAAAATAATAGAAGAAATACCTTGAAATGACATTTTATATTAAATCCTATTCAAGTAAGTCTAACCTTGCACCCGTGCTTCTCTTGGCGTATGTCCAGGCACAGGGACAGAGAAGTTCTGACACCTTGGATAGTGACCAACCACTGAGTGAATATTGATATTGATTTTCTTACTTTGTTTACATGGGAAATGCACATGTCCCCATTTTAGGTACCAGAGTTAATGAAAGTATGAACTACTTAAGCACGTTTGCTGTATAATATATTACACCTGCAATGTCCTAACACAGCCAATTTGGAGGTTTGCTTCACTTAACCTGCAAATGTTGCCCCACTTTCATTAAGAAGTTAGCTGCCAAGCAAAGAAACTTTTTTTTGTTTTTTTACTGGCAAATAAAAACAATGCGGTTGTTTTGTTGCTGTTGTTGTTCACATTGTATAAAAGAAAGTGTCAGTCACAATAGCTGTGTAGAATGACAACCAAAGAAAGGTGCCAAAGAGCATGAGTGGTAAAGAAGAGGGAAGGAATGGAAAGCCAAGATCATCTTTCTGCCTCTTTGCCTTTATGAGTTTATAGATAGGAATGAATCAGTAAGGTCAGGCTATAAACGTCTAGATAAGAAAGAAGCTTGTCTGTTTCCCTTAAAAAAGTACTGAATGTGAGTGTCCTCAGTCTACTCCCAGGGCATTCCTGATGTGTGGTTGGTACTGTAAGGGAGAGACTGTCGATGTTATCAGCGTGGGACACCAGCTCAGCTTCCCGGCTAGGCTCTCTTGCAGAAATGTGACTTTGTGGTCCTGGATCATCAGCGCTGAGAGGCAAGGGAGAGGCTGACGTTCCAGGCTGACGATCGCAGGGGCCCTGCAGGTTTGTGTGTTTTAATGGAGGCTTGGAGACCAAAGCCGGCAAGAACAATCTGAGGTCTGAGTGTATAAAACGTCATTATAACTTTGATCACCATGAACCCTATGGACAGGAAGGACTGGTGAGCGTAGAGACATTACCATTTAGAGTTACAGGGATCGCCACAGGTGGGACAACGTTCGCAGGTGGGTCCCGAGGCTCCAGGGTTCGTGCAAACGCACTTGCCGCACACACAGCCCCCTCGCCCGCTGCAAAGCTCCCCGTCTTCGGAGATGCAGGGCTCCGTGCTGGTGGTGCAGTTACAGTACTCGCCCGTCCAGCCGCTCCTGCACACGCACTCGCCGCAGTCACAGTCGCCGTTATCTGCAAAACAAAGCCCTGGGTTTCTTAGGGCTAAAGCCACTTCTGGATCTTGGGGGCCATCTTTTCTCTTTGCCTTTGAACACCATCAAAAAGACAAGAAAAAAACGAGAAAAAAAGTGAGTGCGTGTGTGTGGGTGCTGGCGGGGGGGGAGTAAGCGTAGATAGATTTTATGGCACGTATTTTGCAAACTGTGTATATTCATTGATCTGGTCTCTTAACTGAACCAACTTGATTGCCTGATGTTATATCCAACAGAATTTATAACCAGATGAAATAAGATAGACCAGAAGCCTATAATAGCTACTTGGTGTGTGTGTGCAAGTATGTGTGTGTATATACAGTTGGCGCTTGAACAACGCATGGGTTGGGGCACTGACACACCCCGCCCCCGCCCCACTCTCACTCCTCCCCCCAGGCCAAAATCTGAGGATAACTTTGGACTCCCTCAACTCTTAACTACTAACAGCCTCCTGTTGACTGGAAGCCTCACTGATAAAGTAAACAGTTGATTAACACGTATTTTGTATGTTATGCGTATCATATACTGTATACTTACAATAAAGTGAGCTAGAGAAAAGAAAATGTTATTAAGAAAATCATAAGGAAGAGAAAATACATTTACAGTACCATACTGTATTTATCAATGCCGTAAATTTACAAGATGAATCATCTGGCAGTACCTACATCAATATTGTCTTATAACACTGTAGATATTATACAACTTACCAACATTAGACATCAAAAATGAAAAGATAATGTGAAAAAGAAATTCATATTTATTTATAGGTATAGCTATTCATGCCTTGATAATGAAGAAGCAGCAATATGATTGCTTTATGGTAGCCTAGTATAATTGACATAATTGCTTCCCAGTAGCCTAGCCTATACACCAACGAATGAATTGTTAAAAGTGTTTATGGCATACAGTATTATAGACATATTCATATAGAAGCATGATTACATTTTCTAAAAAACCACTTACCTGTAATGGTAGGCTGATATGCAGTTTGTCCAATTATGAGAAAGGCATACTGTACAGTAATATAATGCTTTGAAAGCAAAGTTATAAAACAGTAAGAAAACTAACACATTATTAATTTTATATTAAATATCACTCACCTTATGCCTATGTAAGAATAGACTAGTATCTATATATACTGTATGCATTCATGACATGCCTAAATATTTTTTTGATAATTCTGGCTATGCAGTTCATCTGTGAGTATGTTCAAATTGTTGCAAATCTCCAAAAATTTTTCCAATATATTTATTGAAAAAAAACTTGCACATAAGTGGACCCACGCACTTCAAACCCGTGTTGTTCAAGGGCCAACTGTGTGTGTGTGTGTGTGTGTGTATATATATATATATATATATATATATATATATATATGTAGTTTTTAAAATTTTTTGCTTTCAATTAAGATACCATAGGATAGACATACAAGATAGACTTTAGTAACCCCACCTCTACATCACTCAAGCTGAGTAATCATGAAAGCCTCATCTATAAAGTAGAGGGAATAAAAGCTGCTTCCAATGGTTGTGGTCAGATGAGATAACGTGTAAATCTCCTAGCTTTGTATTCACCAACTAGATGTCCTACAGGCATACAGTGAGCGCCCAACAAATTCATTTATTTAACAAATTTTAATTGAGCATATATCATGTGCCAAAGATTGTTTTAGGCTTGAGGATACAAAATTAAATAAGACAAGGTGGCTGAGCTTATAGCTTAGTCTAGGAGACAGGCAAATAGATACCACTGCTAATAAGTACAACGTGATAAGTGCTATACACACAGAGGAAGTTTCCAAATTAGACAAGAGATTTGGGGAAGTTTCCAGAGGAACTGATGCTTGAGCTGAATTTGGAAGATAAGGATAGAAGAAGAGGGTTACGTGCATTATAAGCAGAGAAAAAAGCATAGGTAAATGACAGAAGTGTGTAATCACGTGACCTGCTTAATACCCATAGTAAAGTCACATGAATAAAGCCAAAGGTGTGTATGGGGTGTCCGTGAGGATAGGAGGAAAAGGTCAACAAAAATCAGAAATCACATCATGAAAAGCTTTATGGACTAAAGTAAGAGGTTTTATCCTGAAAGTTATGAAATTTTAAGTAAGGGAGAGACCTGAAGAGATAGATATGTGTCTAGAAATGTCCTGGCATCAGTAGAGAGAGTCAAACTAGACACCGAAAAGCAAGGAGGTTCTCCCAGCAATAGAGGCAAGAAGATATGAGGCCCTGAACAGTGTCCATGGGAATGCAGAGGAAAGGGTTCAGGTGAAATTCACTGCATGGGGTGCCCAGGGCGGTGGGGGAGGGGAAGAGAGAGGATGGAATCCTCCCCAGGTCACCCCCCTGGGCTGCTAGCTGGATGGAGCTGCTGTTAACTGCCCTGGAATGGAAGTAACTCATGCGGTGCCTTATCCCCAGTGCCTGGCACAGAGAGTGCTTAATTGTTAAATGAATAGATTGTTCTGAGGCAGAGAAGAAAGAGCAGCTTAGGATGGGGAAGACGATGAGTTCATTTTTGGTTCTGTTGAGTTTGAGGGACCCATGGGTGGTTGAATACGTATATATAGCCCTGAAGTTTGGGGTTTGGAATCCACCAGGGACAGATGGCAGTTGAAGCTGATGTGGATGAGATCATCTAGGGCAAGCAGATAGAGTGAGGAAATCCCTGGAGAGCATCAGCATTTAAGATGTAATCAGAGAAAGGGATCCTCACAGAAGAGGCTGAGAGACAAGAGCGGCTCCTGAAGAGCTCCTGAAGAACTGGCCACAGAGTACCGTCCGAACTACTGTAAAATGTTAAATAAAGTGTTTCAGGTAAATGGGCTCGTGTGCTCTTTCATAATATTTTTTGGGTGCCTGCCATGCCCAAGATCCTAAATTAGCTTTTGCTGTTCCAAACAAACAGCATTTACTTACAAATTTCATAACTGACACATTTCTTCAGAAAAGGAAAAGCGTACCAGCCATCGCCTCCCAAGTTTTGCTCTTTGGCAACATTCCAAAGGCATGTGGGCATGGTGGCGGTGGTTGAGTACATAGTGGGTGAGTGCACAGGTGTAGAGCCAGACAGCACATGTTTGGGTCCTGGCTCTGGTACGGGCTGGGACAAGTTGGGAAAATTACTCAACCTTTCTATGCCTCAGTTTCCTCATTGGTAAGGAGGGGTTATTAATAGCACTACTTCATCAGATTGTTATGATGATTACCTGAGATAATATATAACAATGTTTAGAACAGTGCTTGGCCCATAAATAAGCAATATATAAGTTATTATCATTACTCCTAAACACTATCCAGTAAGAAGAATCTGATAGCAAAATTATCCATCAGTATTAAAACTCCTGTAATTATACTGAAAACCAAACAGATGTAAAAGAAATCACAAGTGAGGCAGGTTTCCATTTGTAGGAGACGCTGCCATGTTCATTGTAGAAAGAAGCATTCTGGGTTTTCTCTTGTAAACTTTGGTCTAGAAGGTCGTTACTTTTCTATCTTCATGATCTGGCCTTAAGAGACATGGAGTAGGAAATCACAGAACAAAGGGTAAACCACAAAGATTTTGAAGCTGGATTCTGACTTCTCCTGGTGTATATGTACCTGTATCTATATCTATATCTATATTTATATATCTACATCTGTATCTGTATCATCTATATCTATATAGAGAGGGTAATATAGTAATTTGTACATATATATACTAAAAAGACTTACACTTCTCTAATGAAAGATGACTTGAAATTTATCTGGATCCATGACATTAAGACTGCATTTCATAACCTATTTAACTCATAATTGAACTAATTAATTCAAAGCTAAGAATAGTTAGTTTATTTAGGCCAAAACCATTCATTTAATTTTTATATGTAAGCTGTCCTCTAAAGTACAATTGCTTTTTGTTTCTTCCTCAGCAAGAGGGGAAACTTACTTTCATGATAGGGGGGTGATTTCCACATTGAAGTTTATTCTGAAAAATGTATACGGTATATAAATATTGTCAAATGAAATGTGCACTTCCAAAGGCTTTGAGAATGCCCAAGTGTATCACTGCATATAAGAATTCCTTGGCAGAAATTTTAGAAAACCCTTCCAAGAGCTCCTCTCAGAACTTAGAAACCCTCCCTTTCTGTGGGCCTTCCAGAACCATTAACCCAGTCACACATGTTGTTAATCGATATCCACAAACAGCCGATTATCTAAGGTACCTGTTCATACAACAATAACAACAACAACACAACTTCATAATGGCTTCATGTAGAGGCAAGATGATAACCAAAGGTCAAGAAAAAATTATCAGGCTCTTTTGAGAGGGAGATATCTTTCTGGAATGCCATTGACTGATAACTCAGTGCACAATGGCAGGAAGTTTTTTCTGTAGTGCTGTTTGCCTGTTAGAGTTTCCAGTCTCTTAGAATCAAAATTTAAATGACTAATGGAATTTGGGCAAGGGAAAAATCAATGGAGCCCTCTATCTTTGAGTGCTTACAGATGGATGGAAGAAGGTGCATGAAAAGAACATTGTGATAATGGCCCTTCAGAGAAGCAGCACATTGCAGAGTATGTTGGTTGTAAAATAAGTGAGATTTACATGAGAAATGAGGCTGTAGCATAGTCAGGCCTCTGTGACAAACAACAGCAACAATAGCTTGTGTGTTCACAAGGCCAGGATCAGTTTTATCCCTACACTAAGCACAATGCCAGGCACATAGTAGGTGCCCCATTGCTCTTCGTTGAATTTGAATGACTGTACTTTTGTTATACCTTTTAAAAGAGAAAGTTACTAATAATAGAGGAACATCCTTTGAGATGTTACTGAACATAAAAAAGCATTCGAGAAACAGTCATGGTTGAGGATGGGAAAGTACCCCAGTGTATGAAGGAAATGGGCATTGGTGAAGTTTTCTGAGTCCAAATGAAAAAAAATTGTATTTTCTAAATAGAATTTCTTCAGCAATCACTGTATCTGATTCAAAGAGAGGCACTATTGTCAGACCATCTGAACTACAAATGCACAGATCAGGTTGACTCTGAATCTATGTCCGTCTGCATGCGTGACACAAAAGAAACTGAAAGACCACCAAAAAATGGGAAGAACTGTGTTGTTGAACATAACCCATCGATTTACACAGCCTTAGACCTCTGACTTCAGATCTAAAGGGTGAAATACAGGTGGGGTCATAATTGCTGTTATACTGTATTTGATTACACTTTGGAGTTTTTTTTTTTTTTTTTTTGGAAAGGCAATTTCAAATGTCTTAAGCACATATTTTATTAAAGATTTCTATTAGAAATGCAATCTGGGGTTCTGCTGAATAGATTCTTTTCGAGACTTGGTGACGGCCTCTGGCTTCAGGCTGTGTTCTGTCTGCATTGTGTGAAAAGAAGACCAATGTGGGTTTGGAAACACACCCATTAGATAAGGAAAAACACCTTTGAATGAAAGGGGAGAGAAATGTGTCTCAATCTGGACAGACCCTAAACTTTGCACTCTTTGGTGGGGAAGAAAGAAGGCAGCCTCAGAGGAGTCTATTAGCAGCAACAGCAAAAGCCAAGAAATGAAACGGAGGCGCACTTCTAAGGGTATCAGATGTTTTTCAAAGGCCTTTTTCCCTGAAAATCAGTCTCTTTTATATGTTCCTGACACTGTGGTTTGAAAACGTAACTTGCTTAGTTTTCTGTAAAGATAATGGCTTTCTGTTTTGAAAAGCTATCTGCTCACACACTGTGAAAAGAAAAAATAAAGCCATGAGCTTAAATTCAGCAGTCGGTTATGATTTCAATTGTAACACAAATCTGTATCATTTAAAAGTATAATTAACACATTTGTAATTCTTGTCTGACTACATTGTACTTAAATACGTATGTGCATCTCTCAGAATGATTTTATAATAGTCATGTTATATGTAATATAGCTTTAAACTAAAGTGATTTTTACTTCTACAAAGGATATTAGAACATAAATATTTCTGCTACTTAAAATTTTTCTCAGTCTCAAAAAATTCCAAGGATTTTTCATTTTTACCCTTTCCATAACCTTCTTCACATATGTCCTTATTCACATATGTCCTATGCCTAACCTAGTATCTGTTACCTAACAGGTGTTTAATAAATATGCATGGAGTGAATGAAGGCCCTGAAAGTGCATTTAGAATTTTTGTGTCCCTCGTCCTTTGCAGTATGCTCCTTAAGTAGCCTGGCTTTTTATCTTTCCAAAGTAATAAGCATTTAAGAGTTGAGTCAGATACCTAGAGCCTGATCCAGAATAGTCTGGAAGATAATGGAGTTCGATTACATGCAGTTTTGTGGCATCTGGGTAATAACCAAGGAGAAGGCATCCGTCTTTTACCTACTTACTCCCAGGGAAATAATAATAGAGATGTAAGTTCAGCTGGCAGAGATCTCACCCCTAGGGAATGTCAGAGCCAGAAAAAAACATAAGGGAAGGTCAGTTACCTTAGTCTAAAGGTCAACCCACTCAACTGATCAGCAAACATTTATTGAGCACCTGCTGTGCCCAGGTGGCTGTGGAAGGTGCAAAGGATGCAAAGCCCTTCCTTGATACGTGCACGGTCGCCCTGTAAGGTGGATTTGGACATGGCCTACCTCCACAGAGCAGCCCTCTGTGTCTCACGCAGGAGAAATTGTCACACTGGCAGTAAGGGCCGTAAATGGCTCCATAGGGGGACAAGTGGCAGATGCACTGCCCGCAGTAGCAATCGCCTCTTCCGCTGCACGCGGGGAGTTCCGGGGCCTCCTTGCAGGAGTCGGTGCTCAGCGTGTCCTCCCCACACTCGCAGTGAGGACCCATGTGGCCAGGGTGGCAGGCACACACTCCACACTGGAAGGAGCCGTTTCCGTTGCTGCATCTGGAGCTGTTCACCTCCACTTCCTTCTGACAGTCACAGCTGCATTCTGGACTGACAAGGATCTCCAGGGCGTCCCCCAGCCCCACAGGCTTTATGACAATGTGCCTGCTTCTTCTCTCACAGTTTGGTATACTCACAGTCACGTTGAACGAAGCCTGGAAAAAAAGAAAATACTAATTATCTTCTGCTAGCCACCAATATGCATGGGAAGAAACAAAGCTGCTTGGGGATCAGTTTTGCGAAAGCATTTATTAGGAAATCTTTGAAAATCGCTTTTGAAATTCTTGAACGGAAAAGTCTAGCTTCAGTGCACTAAGGTAACTTCTGACAGATCATCTAGATGTTTTTTCAGATGACCTACGAGCCGTCTACTTACTGTGTCTCCCACCTTCATGTGAGAGCATTTCTTTTGGTGTGGAAAAGGGGTCCCAGTATTACAGACAGCTGTGAATGACAGGTTGAGTCCTTCTGTGTCTCCTAACACCTCCAGCTCCACCTCAGACCGGAGTTCCTTTAGATAAGACATAAAGAGTTGAATGAAGTCACAACCAAAAAATAGAGCCAGAAGAGAAGAATCTGTGAATCATGTTCATTAAACAACAAATAAATAAAATTAAATTGGGTCTAAAAGAAATTCACCATATCACCAATCAAGCAAAAAAGCAAGCAATACACACACACACACCCACACACACACCCCATATTTTATCGAATCTAAGATGCCATCAATTATAAGATACACCATTATTTTATGACAAGTAAACTATGACAAAATACCTCGAGATGGTTTGGCACTCCACATGAATCAAACCTGTCCGTCTATCATTGCTTTAAAAATTATTTTATCCATTTTGAGGGTTGGAAAAATTTCTCCAGTCCTGAATTGCATTGCTTGGCATATAAAAGGCAAATCTTTTGCTGTATCTCAGTAACAAAATATAACAATAGCTTGCTTTACTTGTATCCTACGTATCATCATTTTTAGGTCCCGTAAAGCAGCTGGTTGTTACTTTATAAGGAATACAGATCATTCCTCCAACAATGAATATTTGCTTCACTGATATCAGTATCTGTTTCCCTCTTATTCAGTTTTGGTACATTTCTGCGCAAACAATAACTTTTCAGTATCGAGTCATAGTGCAAACCTGGAAGATATTTTAAAATAGCAATTGTACTCGACACTACCAACAGTGTACTTAACGAATTGAAGTGGCCATAACATACAGTTACTGCCAAGATTATACATGTGCAGACCATGAAAACTACATTGTGACTTCCATTCTATTGAAAGCATTGGTAAGACATGACTAATTATAAAATGTATCCCAATTTTAGAGATGTTAAAATGTGAGAGAAACTCTGCCTTGAAATCAGTGCTGGAATTTATAGAGTCCCTATTGTACATTTAGTATAGATCCAGGTCTGGGGGATGGGTATAAGACAGGATTTCTGCCCTCAAGATGATCATCTTGCTGAAAAAAATAAGGTGGAACCAAGTGAAGCAGTTAACGTACAACGTCAGTCAATGTACCATTAAATTAGAAAAAGAAAACATTGTGTAATACATAAGGGTTTGGGAGAGTTCAGGAAAGAGGGCGGTCAGTGAAGACTGAAGTATTAGAAGACTAGTCCTTCATGGCTGTGTTGGATTTAGATGTGTGGAGGGGATGACAATGGTATTTCAGGCGAGGGGACCAAAAGAGAGAAAGCTCAGTGCCAGGAGTGGTACAGAATGGAGAAAAGAGGGGCTCAGCCCAAGCCTGCACCCCTACTGTCCGGGGAGACACCAGACCACAAAGAACCCTGAGGTTTGGAGAGATGAGTTAACACCTGCGGGAAATATTCCATGAAGCTCTTCAGCAGGGGCCTGATTTCCTGAAAAGGCAGCTGCAGGGAGATTGTCTGGAAGGCATGTGCAGGACAGGCCAGAGGAGGGGACGGGAAGATTTAAGTCAAGGAGGCTGGCATGTTGCTGCACTCACCACGCCTGAGGCGTGAGGAGCAGGGATGCAGTGGCTGGGATATGCGATGACGGGGCTGGAAGAGGGGAAGACTAGATACAGGGCGTGTGGGTGATGGCAGAGGGGTACGTAGAGGCAACGTTTCCCAGGAGGAAGAATGTCAAGGAAGGGGAAGGGAGAGCTGCTGTTTGGGGAAAGCTAGTGTTATTATTCAGACCTTCTTTATTCCTCTTTCTTTTATAGAAGTTTGTATTTGGGGGACTTCAAAACCAAATTAATTTCAAATAATTTCAAATAAATTTCAAAACCAAATTATTTTTAAAAAACAGAATAAAAACAAATTGTAAAATACTATGAAGTAAGTTATACTTCATCTAAAAGGATTTGAGTCCCTATACCCATTTCATTGATAGCATTTTAAAAGCATATTCTGCTTCAAACTTTCCTGAAATATAATTTTGCCAACTGCATGGTACGATAACCCTGCTTTCCTCCTAATTCTAAGGTGCTGACTGTAAATTCTAAGTCACTCCTCTTCCCTGCTTTGTTATTTGCCCCACGTGGTCACTCCTTCCATAGATGGGCACAGGCTGACTTTTCAGAATGTAGTCTTTGTCAGAGATTAAAGTGTTGTTTCCCAGTCCTAAAGATTATTCCCACCATGTTTTAAGATTTCAATTTCTGCCAATTTAGCATTAAAATATACCCTTTAAATCTGTTTTATCTCAACTAGTTACATTACCAGTTTATTCATTCAGAAAATATCTATTGAGTGTCCACTATGTACCAGACACTGTTCTAGGTGCTTGGGAAACAAAAACGTCTAAAATAGCTTACCCCTTGATTGAGTTTATACTCCAGTGTGGGAAGACAGAAAGGAAACCACACAATAAATAAGAAAATTATGTAGTACCAGGAAGGTGATAAATGCTATGGAAAAAAGTTAGGGTGGGATAATGAAGATTAAGAGAGTGTGGGCAGGGGGTATAGGCTACAATTTTTAAAAAGTGATCAGGGTGGGATTCATTGAGAGAGTCACTTGTTTCTCTATGACATAAATCACAGCAAGATCCTTTTTGACCCACCTCCTAGAGAAATGGAAATAAAAACAAAAATAAACAAATGGGACCTAATGAAACTTCAAAGCTTTTGCACAGCAAAGGAAACCATAAACAAGACCAAAAGACAACCCTCAGAATCGAGAAAATATTTGCAAATGAAGCAACTGACAAAGGATTAATCTCCAAAATTTACAAGCAGCTCATGCAGCTCAATAATAAAAACACAAACAACCCAATCCAAAAATGGGCAGAAGACCTAAATAGACATTTCTCCAAAGAAGATATACAGATTGCCAACAAACACATGAAAGAATGCTCAACATCACTAATCATTAGAGAAATGCAAATCAAAACTACAATGAGGTATCATCTCACGCCGGTCAGAATGGCCATCATCAAAAAATCTAGAAACAATAATTGCTGGAGAGGGTGTGGAGAAAAGGGAACACTCTTGCACTGCTGGTGGGAATGTAAATTGATACAGCCACTATGGAGAACAACATGGAGGTTCCTTTAAAAACTACAAATAGAACTACCATATGACCCAGCAGTCCCACTACTGGGCATATACCCTGAGAAAACCATAATTCAAAAAAAGTCATGTACCAAAATGTTCATTGCAGCTCTATTTACAATAGCCTGGAGATGGAAACAACCTAAGTGTCCATCATCGGATGAATGGATAAAGAAGATGTGGCACATATACACAATGGAATATTACTCAGCCATAAAAAGAAACGAAATTGAGCTATTTGTAATGAGGTGGATAGACCTAGAGTCTGTCATACAGAGTGAAGTAAGTCAGAAAGAGAAAGACAAATACCGTATGCTAACACATATATATGGAATTTAAGTTAAAAAAAATGTCATGAAGAACATAGGGGTAAGACAGGAATAAAGACACAGACCTACTAGAGAATGGACTTGAGGATATGGGGAGGGGGAAGGGTAAGCTGCGACAAAGTGAGAGAGTGGCATGGACATATATACACTACCAAACGTAAGGTAGATAGCTAGTGGGAAGCAGCCGCATAGCACAGGGAGATCAGCTCGGTGCTTTGTGACCGCCTGGAGGGGTGGGATAGGGAGGGTGGGAGGGAGGGAGACACAAGAGGGAAGAGATATGGGAACATATGTATATGTATAACTGATTCACTTTGTTATAAAGCAGAAACTAACACACCATTGTAAAGCAATTATACTCCAATAAAGATGTAAAAAAAAAAAAAAAAAGAGGGTCACATTTCAAGAAAGTGAGAGGAAATTAGCCACGCAGATATATGTGAACAGAGTGTTTCAGGAAGAGGGTGCAGCCAATGCAAAGGCCCTAAGGCAGGACCATGTCTGCCTTGCTCTGGGAGCAGAAGAGCAAAGAGGGCAGGTTTGCTGCACTGGAGCAGAATTAGAGGACAGTAACAGGAGGTGAAGTCAGAGGTGATGGGGTGGAGGGGAACAGACCTGATAGGGTCCTCGTAGGCTGTTATAAAAATTCGGCTTTTACTCTACGTAAAATGAGAAAGCAATTAGGGTTGCCAACAAAAGAGTAATAGGAGTTGACTTAACATGTTTAATGAAACTTCTGGCTGTTTTGCTGAAAACAGATTGTAGGAAGCCAAAGGTGGAAACGGGAAATATCATTTAGGAGGCTTTTGCAATAATTCAGGTGAATGAGGATGGTGGCTCCAATTAGGGTGAGGACAGTAGACACAGCAATTGGATCAAACTCTAAATAAATTTGAAGGTAGAGTCAACAAGATTTCCTGATGGATTAAATGTACAGTGTGAAAGAAAGAGGGGGGAGTCAAGGATCGTTTCAAGCTTTTTGGTCCTAGCCACATGAAGGATGGAATTACCATGAGTTGAGAAGCAGAAAACTACGGCGAAGTATGTTTGGGAGAGTCCAGGTTACTCTGCTGATGTGCCCACTAACATATCAACTGACTCCTAGATCTCTCCATTTGGATGTTTACTAGAGAAATATAGCACGGTTGCTGGGCAGCATTGAGGGCCAGCTTGAAGTCTGTGATCATGAATTTAAAGTGAGATCCGGTAGCATAATTGTATGTTTTTCCCATTCCCATTCAGCTGTGCAGAGTGGACAGTTGGATTTTACCAGGACCACTATTGGCCAACCACCTCAAAGGAGTGATAAGGTGCAGGGGAATTGAGAGAGTGTCTAAGGAGTGACCACAATGTTTGAATTTAAGCTGAGGGGCCAGGTGAGAGAGGACATCAAGGGGATGAGGAACTGTACACAGAGAACAGGGTCAATTAATTGGAGATCCTGATGGGTTGGAAGAAATATTAGGGGAACTAGCAAGAGTGAGGTGAAAAGATTGGAAATGGTGAGCAGAGAATGGATTGCATGTAACTGAGACTATCGGCAATGATAACGTTTAAGGTATGACAAGAGTGTGAAGGTATGAGGAGGTAATTAAAAGGGAAGGGAACAAAATCGTTTCAGAAGCAGAGTTCAAGAAACTGAGAGTCCAGGGTACGGGAAGGATCATATATATGTATACATATGGGCTGAAATCATCAAGAAATAAGACAGGAGTTGTGTTGGAGACAGTGACACTGTGAACTAAACGAGAAATGAGGGATATGACCTGAACGTTTGTAGATGACAGCAATTAGGAGTAGTGAGTGACATAATCTAACCAAAATGAAGGAAATCTCAGCAATGATCTAATTGGAATATCATATTGCAAATTTCACCAGGAATATTCTAATGTGAATTTCCCAAAGAAAAGACGTAAATGTTTGTTTGTATGTATCATCTTTTCACTCATTCATTTATTGAGCATATACTATGAACCAGGCAAAACAAAACAAGTCACTTCCCTTCTGGAACTTAAATGCCAACAGAGGACCTTACCCTTGGGAGTATGGGTATTTCAGCAGCTTTTATTATGTGGTTAGGGAAGGAAGGAAAGTAGTGAATGATGGCCAGGTGAATACACATCTGGTATTTAAGGCTTTTTAAATGTCAATACAGCACTGTAAAATACTGAGCTGAAGTTTATCGTCACTAATCATATACACAAATTGTTTGCCTCTGCCCCACTACAAGTCAGAAGCGTTTTATGTTTTCTCTCAATATAGTCTCTTTCCTTCTCTCTCTTTTTTATAGGTTGGAAAGAAATCTAGTCTATGGATCCCCATATTTTAAGGTCCTTTTAGGATACATTTAAAAGATAACACAACAGAAAAGTAATTTGAACCAGTGCCAAGATCTGTTGCATACCTCGCAGTGACTCATAGAGTTTCAATCATACCTCCAGAGCAAGATGGTTTGATATAAGAATAACAGACACTTCATATTTTTGAGACAGTAAAATGAAGACACAAGATTCACTTCAAATGTTTGATGTCTTGATTTCAACTACTCTGTAAATTATGTGAGTGATTGGAGATGTAAAGTGAGACATAAACTCTGACAGAGCAAGCAGGGGCACAGACAGGGCTGGTCAGACAGGAGGAGAAATATTTTTGACAATTCACTGTTTTCTACTTCGCTTAACTCCTTTGAAAATATTAGTGGCCAGCACTTTTGAGAGTCCTGAGTTAAAGAAAATTGAGCGTGTTCTAATTCAGTGAAGAATTGCCATGTGATTTTACTTGATTCTACACATTAAAACTTTACTGCATAAGAGGGAGGAAGGTTTTTATGGTATTTTGTTGACAAGCTTTCCTGTCTGGAAGAATTTCAAGCGTGAACTAGCATGGTGATTAAATTTTTATGTGAGCTAAGAAAACTGAAGTTTCTGAGGGTATGAATTTTAAAAAAACCTCTCATCCTATAAGTTTAATGGACCATCTGTATTTTCTTCTTTGAGAAAATGTATTCGAGACAAAATAACTTGCTTTTCCCTATTAAGGTGAGTTTCAAAATTGGTGGGGTGATGTCAAAAACACTGGGTTTTTTCCTCAAAATACGTGACTCTTCCTTCCCTTAAAATTCTCCTAAGACATCTGTGAGAGGAATCTGGACACAGCTATTTTTAAAAAACTTTCCAGATGATTCTGAAATGTCAAGGAACACTGGTTCAGTCTATGCTAAGTATTGGCATAGAGTGCATATGGGTCATTTATTTGTCATTTTAAAGGATCAAAATTAGAATTTTATTCATCTGCTATTATGTAACTCTGTTTAGAGCAAATATTAGAGCTTTACTGCTTTATAAAAGTTTATTTTTTTCATTCCTGTCCTAACTTAGAGCTTCATCTTTGTGTGTGTGTGTGTGTGTGTGTGTGTGTGTGTGTGTGTGTGTGTTTCTTTGTAAGTAAAGGCAAAAAGGGGGGATGATAATGATATTTAGGAACCGAAATAAAAAAGAGTTGGCAACTGGTCATCCACTGTTGATTGAGTTATAAAACGGTGACATAGAGAGAAAACATAGCAACCCTGTAGGTATGGATCTTATTTTAAGGGAAGAATTCTGTCTTCAGGCACTAATTTACAAAGACAAGGCAAAAGAAAAAAAAATGTATTTATGTACATATATGACATAAAACCAGTGGAAAATTTCCTTGGTTCTCAAAAGCAGAAAATCTACAAAGTGGTTCCTGGTGTGCTTTGGTGTTTTTTCCCTTGAGTTATGATTCAGTCTCATTAAGCCTGTGGAGTTAGTTCTCATAGCTCTGTTACTCGTTGGCAATTTAAACTTAATTTTTTTTCAGGCAGAGAAGAGGGAAGCTTAATTGTACGACTCATGAAGCCTTTTCAGTAGAATTAAAATTTTGCAGGTGACAGTGCTGTTGTTGGTTATTACTACAAAAACAACCTTTATGATCGGGTTTATGATTTTTCTACATTCTGCCCCACCTTCCGGGAAGAATATCTGCAAATAAGGTGAACAAAATTTATGTTTTGGATATAATTTTTTATATCCATTAATGCAGAGAGATTTTCTTTGGATAAGCACTGTCTCTACCAACAAAGGAGAGGGCATTTAACAGCCTAAAACATATCTTAGTTTTTAAATACCAAAGAAATGCAAAAAGAAAACCCAGCAGTGAAATATCATACTTCATAAGCCGAGATGATCAGCTGGAGAATGTTTCCAGAGTCCTTCTGTAGTACCCCTACTGTAGCTCCAGGAATGAGTTTTGCATAATTCTGTAAACGAAAAAGAATAAGTCAGTCTTTGCTCACTGCAATTGAGAAGCATTAAGTGTGGGTTCAACCTGCTGGTTGAGATCACCTCTCTTTAACTGGCCAGGAGAAACAGGCTCCAGATAATAAACGGGTGTTTCTCCTGAAACTGTAGCCCTGTCTGGTGCTGCTTCCCGTGCTCAGGTGGAAAAATGAAAAGGCCAGAGCTGCTGCTGGGGAAATCCAGCCCCTGTGGTGGCCTTAGTCTAGGGCTGTGATTTACATCACAATGGGACTCAAGTCTCAAATAAAAATAACACTTATATAACATCTTCCATTCGTGGAGCATCCTTTGTCTAAAAAGTGCTGAGCATACTACCAGGAACTGTCTTCTCTTTTTTGTAGCATTGCAGAAACTAAGGTTTGGGTCACGTGGGTCCCTCACTGCTCTCAGGTCGCCCTGCAGGTCATTCAGTCCAGAGGTCTTAATTGTCAATCATTGTCAATCGCTTGGTGGAGCAAAGGAGGGAACTGTTTGGATGCTTGCTGTTAACTCCCCCTTTCCTAGCAGTAATGAGTACACTTTTAGGGATGTCAGCATGGTACTGGGGTTGGTGGGATCGCTCCCCACACATCATGACCCTGTGAATCAGCACCTACCTTTAAACTATCTGCATTCTCCACCTACGTTGCTTCCCCTGAGATGTCGTTCCTACCAGAGGAGAACTCACAATATTAGCTCATCCCTTCAGGTACCAAACATGGCCAAGGACTGAAGTGTTTCAAAGAAGGCAACTTTCTAGACAGCTGAAAATTACCCCTTCCTTAAGTTTTATGTTTTAAAACTTTATTTTCAAACAGAAAGTTTCCGAAAATGTACAGGACACATTCTTGTCTTCATAAATAAAGACATTCAAGCATACCTTGACTTTTTTCTTGAAGAAATAGTCATACATATCAATATTAACTATAACTCTATAATCGTCAAAGGCTTCTATCCGTAGGATTTGCAGATAGATCACATCCTTACCAAGTGGACCCCAACTGCTATGCTTTCGTTTCATTTATTTGTTTTTAGTTTCTGTCTTCTCCTTGTTAAGCTGTAAGGTATCACTCGCCTACCAATTCACTCATTTATTCATTTGCTCTTGCATTCACCAACATCAATTCAGTAGGCTTAATATGCCATGCTACATCAAGAAGAAACGATCACTCATTTTGTCAGCTGTTCTCTTCTAAAGTTTCCATGTATTGTGAAATCCGATGACCGAATTTATCACAGTTGTAGGCAAAAAAAGAAAACTAAGCTTTGCGTGAAGAATTTAGGGCATCTCCTAAAGTTCAAGCATAATGATATCCTATCTTATTCCAAAGAAGATTTAAGTAGTTTAGAAAATGCACAAAACTAAATCAGAATTAATAATCATGATAGTAAGTAAATAAATCAGGATAAGGGAGGAACAAATGAAGCCAGGGTGATGTGGGAACACCAACATGTTTTGGGAGGTCCCGGGCACTTGCAAGAGGTGGGCACCCGGCTCAAATCCAAACCTTCTACTCCTCATTTATGGAAAAATGGGCTTTGGTTTTAATTTGTGAGTTTTGCAATGTTCTACTTATTTCACCATTCATAATTGTGTTTAAGTTTGAAGTTGCTGGAAAGCTGAACTGTTAAAAAAGTGTCAGTCGTCCATCCGCCTTGACACTGTGTTTTATTATTGAAGGGGCTGTGGATAATAATCCAGGTAACATCCCTCCCGTTACTTTGGGCCCCTCCGTCACTGCCTATTGAGGTGGGTCCCCAAGTCAGATAGAACTTGTCAAATACGAGGAAGGCACTGGTTCATCGACTCACTTTTCAAATAAACACATGTCAAAAGGGCCATGAAGCGTGAGAGCTGTGGTTAACAGCAAATACCTAAATGGGAACTTGAATTTCACTCAAGTGGAGCTGGAATGTGTGTAAATTTGACTGGTTCCAGAAGAGAAGGCAGAGGGAAACTTTAGAGTTTGACAAAGAAAGGTTTAGAGCCTTTTGAAAAGGAATTTCAAGGTCCTTAGCTTTGCATGAAACTGCTATCCTTGAAAAATGTCCTGATATCCCCCAGGCCAAGACATAATGGGTATTTTCCAGACGCAATGGTTCAAGGGGCCTCCAGATTCTGGGTTCATTCTTGGTTAACAAAGCCAAATCCATCTAATTCCTAAAGCATAATTACGATCCTGCATGTGGTGTGACATTTGGCTACTAGGACGAGTGGTTTAACATTAATCACATTTGTTGATCGTCACCAGAGTGAGGGTACAAAGGAGTTGGCATGTAGGAGAAGTACCCAGGATGACACTGACAATTGTGGAGAGGAAGACTATTAATTAATTTCTGGATGCTGATTCCCCCCAAAAGCGCTGCAAATAACTAACTAAGAACATGGACAATTTGGCTTCTTGATCTAACACTGTAAAAACATTACACTTTAAATCTTGTAGTATTATGATTACTGTAAATATCATGTGTCAAATTCATTTCTGTCACTAAAGCCCTAAAGTGTTATTATAAATTGTCCTGATTAAACATGTTTAATGTTAGAAAAAGGATGATTTTGCATGCCTGGGTGTGATCAATTATAGCAGTGTGACCGGAAAAGAGAACTCTTGGGTATTAGAAATGATGAACTCTGAAGACGCGACGTGGCATGAGCTGAGTAGAAATGCAAACTCCTATGCTTGGACTTGAATTTCTTGGGCTTACGTTCCCTGTTCTCTGTCCATGGATTATCTTAATTATGGATTTTCTCCCTTTCCTCCCCACCATGCCACCCAGGAGTTTCTGAGGTTGCTTTTCTCACTCGTGTTTGCAAGGTTGGCTTTTTCTGTTCACCTTCGTTTCCTTAACTTCTTTCATCAAGGCCTAGTTTTTCGTTCACATTGCCCCAACCTCAAAAAAGATTTTGTATTTGTCCAACAGTCTGCATTTGCTCCCTAGAAATCTCCTGTTTGTCAAGGCTAGAGGATCAGAAGTGGACAGGCCGCGATTTAGCGGGCAGGCGTCGAAGGCTTCAGAAGATAGTACCTGGATTCACACCTGCACACTTCAGGTTCCTCTCAGAGAGCGTCTCTAAGTTCAGGGCCTCTGGGCATCCAGCTGCCAGAAATCAGGGGTGCACCCCTGCTGGGCTGAGGGCAGGGGAGCCGCAGCCCCACATACCTGCAGCCCCAGGTAGCCGTAGACCGGCTGTTGGTTGGTTTTCTCTTTAAAGAGACTCAGGTTGAGGACCTTGGCAGCCTCTAGGCTGCTCTTGGTGCTATACTGCTGTTCTCCCCATGGAAGAGACAGCTGCCGATGGGGCCTTCATTCCTGCTTTGACTGCACTTCCTGTTGGGTTCACTCTCACCTCCAGGTTCAGAGTCTGGCTCTGTTCTGGGATACAGTTTATTATTGGCTGTATCCTTGCTGGGCATTGTGATTGGGTTTTTGCCTTGGATGGTGACTCGAACGTGCCCTCATGTCCTCCTCTGGTGACATTTCTGCTATAGCATCATGGGTTCCTCGCCACCTCAGACCTGTCAGCCACCATTTTACACAGACCACGCTTCTCATGTGCCTCGTCAGAGGGGGGGAAGTCGGAAGTCAACTGGCCGCATATCTGTTAGTAGCATTTTAATAAAGAATTTGTAAAACCAAATATTTAGAGCAACCTGCTTCTTCTCTTTAGGCTTTGTGCTTGCTTAACTCTTTCTATGGAGCCTCACTGATGTGGAGGGATTTTATGCTCAGCGCCGTTTATTTTCAACATTATATGATTAACCAACGTCACTGTTCTTGTTCTTTAACTATACTTACTAAATATTTTTTTGCTAAATTTTTTTTTTTTTTTTTTTTTTTTTTTTTGTGGTACGCGGGCCTCTCACTGTTGTGGCCTCTCCCGCTGCGAAGCACAGGCTCCGGACGCGCAGGCTCAGCGGCCATGGCTCACGGGCCCAGTCGCTCCGCGGGCATGTGGGATCTTCCCGGACCGGGGCACGAACCCGCGTCCCCTGCATCGGCAGGCGGACTCTCAACCACTGCACCACCAGGGAAGCCCAATATATAGTTTTTGATTTATTTATTCTACTTATTTTTGGCTGCATTGGGTCTTCGTTGCTGCACGCAGGCTTTTCTCTAGTTGTGATGAGCGGGGGCTACTCTTCGTTGCTGTGTGCAGACTTCTCATTGTGGTGACTTCTCTTGTTACGGAGCACAAGCTCTAGGTGCATGGGCTTCAGTAGCTGTAGAGCGCAGGCTCAGTAGTTGTGATGCACGGGCTTAGTTGCTCTGCGGCATGTGGGATCTTCCCGGACCAGGGCTCGAACCGGTGTCCCCTGCATTGGCAGGCGGATTCTTAACCACTGTGCCACCAGGGAAGTCCCTAACCTTTAAAGATTTTAAGCCTTCGTTTTACCTGGAAAAGTGAGTACCTTGCCTGGTCGCAGGGCTAATAAGTGGTAGAAACAGGTCTTGACTTTAAAGCAAGCGCTCACTGGGCTCTTCGTGCTCACTGTGCAAATGCCAACAGCCATGGCGGGGTGGGGGGGGGTGTCTCATTGGAAAGTTAAGGTAATAATGCCTGGTATTTATATATATAGGGGTTTAGAGATTATAGAACACTTTCCTACTCAAAGCAAAAAGAAAAGAAGAAAAAGCTTTGTGTCCGTAATCACTTTCACATTGAAAGGCTACATCTTGAAAGAAACGTAAGAAGTTGTGAAACCATAGAGGCAAAAACATTTTTTTTTTCCTGGGGGACTGTACTGTACTTTTTATCTGGTCAAAGTAAAACAGCTCTTTGCAGGTGAAAGCCCGCTTTTGTCAGGAAGTGTGCTTCTTCCAGAGCTGGGGGCCGGCTGGGTTGGCTGAAATAAGTCCTTCTGAAGGTAATCAGTAGGCTTTCTTCCCGTGAGGTCTTTCATTTTTGTGAGGTTTTATTCTCCTGTTCATTATCGGTAAACGCAGGGCTCCCGGTATTATGCAAAAGTTTACCCCCAGGCTTGACTGTGTTACTAGGACTCCCAAGATTCCAAAAAGAATATGTAATTGTTTCTGGCACTAGGTAGCGTGAATGTCTGTCTCTGGGTTGCCTGATATCGGCTTTGCCTTCAGGCTTTTAATTGTCAGCATTCCACAGTCAGACCGGCAGCGATGGGGGTGTGCTAATTAGATCAGGTGCTTGATCTTGAAGTCTGTACCAGCGATGACTAGGTAGTCGGCTTCGGAACTTTTGAGCACTCCCTGTCTTTCTCCCAGTCTGCCCTGGAATGTAATTATCTTGTCAGCCGAGAAGCTGCAGCGCACAGCTGAACGAGTGCTCGGCAGCAGTCACAGTGCGATAAGGGAAGACAAATGGCCCACCGTGCGTGACTGTTCTGAGACAAACAAACGCACAGAGAGGCACTGGAGAATGGAGGCTGAGAGAACAAAGGGTCTACACTGAGTATTTGTTCCTGAAGATACTTCAGATCGTCTCTTAATAAGATTACCCTGCCTTTTTTTTTTTTTTTTTTTTTTTTTTTTGCGCTACGCGGGCCTCTCACTGCTGTGGCCTCTCCCGTTGCGGAGCACAGACTCCGGACGCGCAGGCTCAGCGGCCATGGCTCACGGGCCCAGCCGCTCCGCGGCATGTGGGATCTTCCCGGACCGGGGCACGAACCCGTGTCCCCTGCATCGGCAGGCAGATTCTCAACCACTGCGCCACCAGGGAAGCCCCCTGTCCATTTTAAAATCAGATGTTTTTAAAACTATTGAATTGTATGAGTTTTTTTGTATATTTTGGTTATTAACCCTTTATCGGGTTGCAAATATTTTCTCCTTTGGTTGCCTTTTCATTTTGTTGATGGTTTCCCTTGCTGTGCAGAGGTGTTTTAGTTTGATGTAGTCCCACTTATTCAGTTTAACTTTTGTTGACTTTGCCTTTGCCTTTGGAGTCAGATCCAAACAATTCCTGCCAAGACTGCTGTCAAGAGGAGCTTACCACCTTTGTTTTCTTCTAGGAGTTTTATAGTCTTAGGTTTTACATTTAAGTCTTTAATCCATTTTGAGTTAATTTTTGTGTATTGTGGAAGATAGTGGTCTAGTTTCATCCTTTCACGCGTGGATGTCCAGTTTTCCCAGCACCGTTTATTGAAGAGATGGTCCTTTTCCCATCGTATATTGTCGCCTCCTTCGTTATAGATTGATTGACACACATGAGTAGGTTTATTTCTATCATATGATCCAGCAATTCCACTTCTGGGTATTTATCCAAAGAAAATGAAAACACTAATTTGAAAAGATACATGCACTCCATTTTCATTGCAGCATTATTACAAATAGCCAAGATATGGAAGCAACCTAAGGGTTCATCAATGGCTGAATGGATAAAGAAGGTATTGTATACATATACAATGGAATATTACTCAGTGATGAAAATGAAAGGAATCTTGCCATTTGCTACAAGAATGGACCTTGAGGGCATTATGCTAAGTTAACCAAGTCAGACAGAGAAAGACAAATACCATATGATTTCACTTACACATGGAATCTAAAAACAAACAAAACTAATCAAATCAGAACAAAATAAACAAACAAAAAAGCCAAGTTCATAGATTCAGGGAACAGATTGGTGGTTGCCAGGGGTGGGGAGGTGAGGGTGGGGGCAGGAAGTGGGAGTGACATGAGTGAAGGAATCCAAAGGTATAAACTTTCAGTTATAAAATAAGTCATGGGACGTAATGTACAGCATGGTAACTATAGTTAATAATACTGTATTGCATATTTGAAAGTTGCTAAGATAGTAAATCTTAAAAGTTCCCATCACAAGAAAAAAATATTGTAACAGTGTGATGCCAGGCGGTAACTAGACTTATTGTGGTGATCTCTTTGGGCTGTGTATACAAACATTGAATTGTTATGTTGTACAGACAAAACGAACATAATGTTATATGTCAATTATACCTCAATAAAAATAAAATAAAAGAAAAAAATGCAAAATCTCAGGCCTCAGCCCAGACCTCCTAAATCAGAGTCTATATTTTAACAGCCTCCCTGGGTGCTTGGAGACACCAAGGGAGATTTTTAAAAATACTGATGCCTGGGTCTCAGCCCCCGAGATACTGATTTAATTGGATCAGAGTGTGACATGGGCCTTGGGTTTTTTAGAAAGCTTCTTAGATGATTCTAATGAGCGCCAAAGTTTAAGAATGTCTGGTCCACACCATTCTTGTTGTCAAGAGGATGCTTCCAGGAATAGCTCTGGCAATTTGGAAAATAAAGGTATTATGTTTTTAAAACTATACACCTGTAACCCATATGGGGTCCTCAGTTTGTCATACACCTGTGACATCTATTTTCTACTCAACAACAAAAGTGGTGGTTTTGAATGCCTTCTATCCATGGAATAGCACTAAGACCGGGGGGTCTTGTTTTAGCCTACCTTTCCCACTCCATCCCCTTCTACCCCCACTCACATCAGGCTGACAAACCTCTTTTCAGTTTGTCAAACACACTGAGCACTGAGTACTTTGCTACCTCAGGGCCTTTGCACACTCCTTCTCCTCTTGACTGCTCTTAACCTTCAGGTTGCTGCTTTATTCATCACTTCTTAAAAAGGGTCTTCCCTGAAGATCCTATGGAAGTAAGGTCTTACACTCTCCTCTTCCATTATTCCCCATTGCTGTACTCTCTGTTCCATTTTTCTTAGTAATTCTTTCAAAGCTTTTAGTATGTGGCCCAAATATTGCATGAACATACTAAAACATAAAAAATTATTTGCTGTTTAGAAATTCAAATTTAATTGGACATCCTGTATTTTTATGTGCTAAATCTGGCAACCCTATAGAAGAAGTATGCCAACCCCTGAATTAGTGAATAAAATGTGCCCAAATTGTTCAAGCTCAACAAAATTTTCTGTTTCAAAAATTTTCTGATTACTTTTTGAAGATTCAAGACCGTAAGGGCAACAAGATACTGAACAATGTTGTAACTAACAGTGGCCCCGCTGTAGCCTAGTTTGAGCTCTTTCAGATAATGAGCCATAAAGTTAAAACATATAATACTCTCAAATTTCTCTTATGTTTGGGAGCTGTCAGTTTAACTTGTCCCTTGTGCCTTGATGTCCTCTGTAATTGTGTGAAAGGCTGTGCCGTGTGGAGAATGCATGGGTACAGTTAAACTCTGCATGCTGGTCCAAGAAGGGGTGAGCTTCCTTTAATCATAGCTGTAATTTGGTCCAGCCTCACAGATAGAGAGTGGCCACCTGCAGCCATAGGAAAGGCTTCTGGGGATAGATAGGTAACTGAGTCCCCTCACACTGTGGACCCTCCTAGGAAGGGAAGTGTAGGTACACAGCTTTGAGCACTTTGCAGCATGGAGAAGAGCCTTTGAAGGAGCTGAGTTTGTTCACAGATGTCAGAGTCCTCACCAGTAGGGCACTTTCAGGGATAAGAAAAGGGGTTACTAGAAATAATTTGTTGGTCCTATTAAATATGTTGCATGAATGTATAAAAAAGTAACCAAGTATCATTGGAATATGTAAAAACGTGACCTGGTAGGTAAAGGTGTAGTAATTCTAGATGTTCTGGGGCTGCTAGGGGTGGGCAGCAAGTTTGCTTTTATTTTAAAACACACACCCTCTAAGTCTGGCAACCACAGATTCAGAATTCTGTAGAATGACCCTGATTTCATCTAATGCTCTTCTTATTAATGAAAGTGGTTGTTCGACATATAACTAAGTGCAACTTAATTTTTATGCCTTTTTAAGACTGTAAATATATAAACACATTCCAAAAATTTGAACATACTTAATATGTACAATCTGATACCAATTATGTTAAAACATGTAAATGCATGTAAAAACAAAAGAGAAGACATTCTAAAATGTCAAGAATGGTTAGCTGTGTCTGAGTAGTGAGTTTATGAGTGATCTTTATTTTCTTCATTGTGCTTTTCTGTATCTCCCTCTTTTTTTTTAAATAATGTATTAATTTTATCATCAGAAAAAGAGTAATTTAATGTGTGGTTTTTCTTTTTTCTGTTTTGTTTTTTGGGTTTTTTTTTCAACACTCCCATGTTTTTGGTAGGAGAGTAACTGAGTAAGTGATACAACCACTTTGGAAAGCAACTTGGATACACCCAGGGGGGTTGAGAATGCCACTCCCCTGTGACCCAGGGGCTTCACTTCCAGACATGGATCCTCAACAGAGAACATGCCTGCAAGGATGTGCATGGCTGCAACAATTGTAATGCTGCAGGACTGGAAATGATCTGAAGCCCTCAGGTACAAATGAACATGCTACAGTAAATACACGTAATGAAATATGTATAGCAGTGGAACAGAGTAAACAAGAGCTCTAAGTGTTTCCACGGATAAGCCTCAAAAAGGTAACTTTGAGCACCACAATGTGAATGTACTTAATGCCACAGAACTATATGCCTAACCTATAAAATGGTAAATTTTATGTTGGGTATATTTTACCATCATTTAAAAAAAAAAACCCAAAACATAACATTGAGTCCAAAAGCAAACTATGGAAATAATACATACAGCATGAAATTAAACTTGTGAGCCCAAACTACGTAATTAGTTATGGGTAGACATATGTTTCAATGCTTCACATAATAAACATGGGAATGATAAACACTAAGTTCAGGATACTGGTTACTTCTATGGAAGGAAAGAGAGAGGTGGGCAGTTACACAGCAGGCAACTGGATCTGAAATGTTTTATTTCTGTAAAATATCGGAAGCAAATATAGTGGCAAAGTGTTAAGATTGGAGAAAGCTGGGCAGGAGGTACGTGGGTGTTCGTTGTGCTACTCTATTTTTCCATGTGCTTGAATGGTATCCTCATAAGAGGCCTACAGCCTGTGTCAGACCATGTGTCCCCTATTCCCCCTTTGGCCGAAACCTCGAGAGCGGTCACCTTAGAGGCTAGCTATTTTGGGTGGGTTGGCCAATGGCATAAGCTCCCTAACCGTGGGACCCGTTCTTACCGCTCAGGGCTTAAATATCACACAAGGCAGAATCCAGATGTGTCTCTTTTCCAGTCCACACATATTCAGATGGCTCTATTTGTCTAAGTTAACAGCAAGAGTAAGTAAAACCCAGTGTTTACTGGCCTTGAAGGACTCTGCCGTTTGCAGGGAATGCTCTGCTGCTCCCGTGGGCTCTGTGCTCTTACTGTTCAGTGACTTTCAAAAGCCGGTTACTTTGTGAAAAGGCTGCTTCTCTGCTGGCCTAGTGGTTAGGAATGGGCCTGCTCTTTCACTGCAGAAACTCAAGTTCAGTTGTGACTCAACTCACTGTTTGGGGCTGTTGACTCAAACTGTCTGGGCTCAAATCCTGGCTCTCACATGCAACTTGCTTTTGGATTTTTGGGGGTGCTAAAAAGGAGATTAAAAGATAAAGTGAGTTAAAATAGTTAACCCCAGCTGCCACCTAACAAGCCCTCAGCGAATCTTCCCTGTTATTCTCATGGTCATAGTTGCTGATTCTCTCTGGCCCTCAGTTTCCACCTCTATAAAGTGAAGGGCCAGCACTGGGATATCCTCAGCATCGAAGGTAGTTTTAAGATTGCCGATTAATTTGCTGCCCCTTCTAATAAAAATGGTGAATAGAAAAGAGTAAAAACATTGACAGATGTGAAAACTCTGGCCCCTCAGGAAAACTCTGCCTTGGGGTCTCTAGAACATAACCTCTAAAATAACCTCTAACCTTTAGGTAAATCATTGGCTTACAAGTCTGCTAATGCTCTTGAGGCGGACACTGTGTCTTCTTCTCTCTAGTCACCAACCCTGGCCTGGCTCATGGATGTTTGATAAATGAATGAATGAATGAAGACTATGGTCAATAGCACCCTGGTTCTAATGATGTTAGACATTCTGGGTATTATGTAAATCTTGAAATATTTAGGCCTAGTATTGATGAAATCTCATTTTATATTTCTACATGGGTTGGCCTAAGAAGGCATCTCATTAAGACCTGACTATAAATTTGTATCTTTTTTTCTGTGTGTTTATTTTCTGGATGATGAGTCCTTGTGTTCTTTAGAAGAAAAGTACTCTGTGTAACCTAGGGGGTAACTACTGATGATTTTTCGTGTTTACGGTTTATTAATTAGTCTGGAAAATACTTCCAACCACTTTGCCCTGATAATCTGAGGACACGAGTCTGTTTTTTCCAAAATCTCCCTCTCTGAGAGGTGTTTTTATTAATGAGGAAAGTGCAGGCAGCTGGCTCTCCTTGGTCTTTATTCTCAGATACCAGCGAATAAAGAGAAATCAAAATCCTTTTCCATTACACTTGAATTGAGAGCAATTTATTAACTCCATGGACGTTTCTCGTAATCCAGAAGTTCTCTTTTTAATTCCTACATGATTTTATTTTCATTAAAAGCATAAATTTGGAATTCCCATAATTACAGGGTGGAGTTCATAGATAAAGAACAACTTTTTAGACCGTGCCCTAAAATTAGCTATATTACAGCTAACTATACTTTATCCGTGTGTAAATCATTGGAATTTATGGTGATTTGCGCCCCCTCCAGGTCCAGAATCATTGACTACCAAAGCTGGAGGTCATCCACTCCAGTCCTTTTATTCAGTAAAAACCGATCCGAGAGATAAAGCGATTCTCACTGGAAAAAAATTGTTTTGGTCTTTTCCAACAGTAAACATTATAAAGCAAAACAATAATAGAACAGGCTACAAATAGCAAAAGGGTCCAATTATTGTATTATCTCCCTCCCTAATTTCTCTGCCTCCTTTCAGTTCCCTTGCTATGGTGAAAAGCTCAAAAGATGAGGAGAAAAAGGAAAGAAAGGATGAAATAAAAACTGGGTTTTTGATTCCTGAAAAATTGAAACTTGTATATGGTAGACAATTTCAGAAGCCACACTTCTGAAACATCAGGCTCATAGCATATTGCAGCAGCCTTTTTGTTTTTGGATTAATGACCGTCAAGTGGTTAATCACTCGGGTTTTCCTTTTACAGACTAGGAAGAAGGCTCTGGAGCTTATCCAACAGGGTGATCCCAAGGCTGATGGCAGAGTGTTCCTTTCCTCTCTAGTGCCAACTGGATTCAAGTGCAGAAGAAACAGCCAAGGCTGCAGGAGACCATAATGGTAGGTCAGGCTCCCCCACCTGCTCTTGGACATGGGCTCCCTTGACCTTGACAGGCATTTGTCACACAAAACTCCAAATCTCTATTTAGAAACTTTGAGCCCATTTGAGAAAAAATGAAGTGCTTGCATTGCAGTTTTTTGTTTTTTAATTCATTCAACAAATATTTACTGAGAATCTACTTTGTATTGAGAATTGGCCTAAACAGAAAGATGAGCGAGACCCACCATGCTCTTTACAGAGTTAATAATAGAAGGTTTTTTACCTCCAGAGGGGAGGGCCTTTTTGTTGGTAGAACAACCTGCTTGGGCCCCTGTCCCCATGCTTTAGACCCATCATTCTGTCCTAATAACCACAGGGACATCAATTAGTGGCCACAGATGTTAGTGAAGTGTCTTTTACCAATACATCTTGTTTACTTTCTAAGTGGTGTTTCAACATTACATCATAAACACCAGGTCATACAATTATTATTATATATATATATATACAATAACAATTAACGTCATAAAACTCATCTTTTCCAGCCAAAGGTAGACATTTTGAAAGATAATGGGATATTTTAAAGTCTTGCAAATAATCCCAGGTGATTAATAACAGGATTTGACAATGTAGTAAAAAATGCTAATTTAATTGCTTTTCTCTCAGTCTCTCATTAGCAAGGAAAGACTAGTCAAATTAGACAGTTGGGGCTTAGTAGCCTGATACTAAATTGATGTAAATTAACAGTAAATATTTGAAAACAGCAGAGGAGATAAAAAAAATTTTTTTTAAAGCTTGGGTAGTTGAATCCTGATGCAAAATGGTATTTAGCAGTTGAATGTAATATACTACCTACTACTCAGTCTATTATCTATCATTATCTTTTGAACCCTGTAATTGGACAAACAGGAAACTATCCATGATAATAAGTTTGTTCAAAATCATCTGTTTGCTGGAGTCTGGGGCACACACTGCAGTCATAATGAACAGGAGGCAAAACTGCTCACTGTAGCCTTTCCATTGTTTGTTCATCTCTGTTACCACAAAGTACGGCGACATACACACCTGGGCAGTCCAAGGCATCTTACCAAAATTATTTTAAAAAATAGTTATTTTTTCTCGCATTCCATGAACGGGCAACATAACTCTTTATTTGCTGCAAGATGGGAACCATTGAACCTGACCTAGCTCCTGTCCCGGGTGTGTGTACATAACTGTGCTTAACACAGAACTGGGGCAAACAGTTTGCCTCCTGGAATTTCCATTAGATCCAACCACTTAGTTGCTTTATTTATCCTATCACTGGTTTTATTTTTCAGTGATTCTTTGGTCGTTATGCTGCCTCTATCACAGCTATCCAAACATCAGGTCACATAGGGCTCCTGCACACATAGGGCTCCTTCTAAGAGATTTAAATGGAAAGGCAACCCAAGCCATTACTGGTCTATTTTCAGTTTCCATTATCAATAAAACAAGAAACCAGCATTTTCATGCTGTGCAAAACCTTCAGGGAAGTGCAATGCTGCTGTCATTATCTTTAGACCAGGCTGCCGTCTACTCCCACTAATGCAGAGGAAATGATGAGTCCATCAGAATGAAAATAAAATAATGAAAGGATCAGAGTCACAGAGCAGGCTGCTGGCCTGGTCCACTGCATGGCTCCCTGCAAATGTCCCTTTGAATTTAGTGGAGCCTAGATGGTAAAAACCACAGGTCACAACGGAACATAAATTCACCTCCTAATGAGATTAGTAGGCAGGCAAAATAAATGTCCTGCTGTTACGTTAGAGGCAGGCTCTAATCTGGTGTTTTCCTTGGAAGTGATCATTTCCTTTGCAACAGGGAACCGTGGATGCAACCTGTTTAAATCTGACAGATTCTGTTTTGCCACAGAGCTATTTTTCACCTTGCTCTGTCTTTTTAATAGCAATTTTGAGGAGGCATTTGAATGAGTTGTGTCTTAAAGACTATTACCAAAGTGAGTTATGGGTGTCTCTGTTCGTGGTCATCAATCGTGTTTCCCAGATCCCTCTTTTAAGAAAACTTTGTGCAGCTTCTCCTCCCCTATCTAAACAGGAGCCTTGCTTTGGAGGAGGTGTGATGACCCCCAGGGTCCTCTCACTCTAGCCTTACGAATCAAAGGCAGAATAGACTCACTATTGTATTTGGGGTACTTTTCAAAAATCTTTACTGCAACTCTACTACTTAAAACCACTGGAAACGAGTATCACATACTAAAAAGCCTTAAGAAAATGCCTAGATCAGGTGAACCCACATGGTCTCTGAGTAGAACAAAGCCCTCGAGTATGTAGCTAGATTGCAAGGGACTTCCTTCGTTTTCAGCAGAAGGCAGTCTCACCTGGAGTACAATACCCTCCTCTCATTAAAAATGCAAGATAGGATCTCCTCCTGGATCCTTTCTACAGAACTTGATGCAAGTTCATGGATTGTACCGTCCTGAGCAGTGAGTGGCATTTAATCAAAGCCTTCTGTGAAATAATCTCAGTGTTTCCTGAGCCCTGTAAATTCACCAAGCGAGTTAAGAGGTCCTTTCAAAAGGAATGGGAGATCCGACTTTGAATTTAGGAGTATTTGAAGCTTCTGCATAGAAGGTACAGACGATTTAACGGACACATATTTTCTCAACATTTTCTAGGACTCAGGCTAGAGATTCCTCCTCTGTGAAACTGCCCATGAGGAATAATAGATCATTTGCTAGTATCCCAATGCATGGCATTTTGACATATTGTTTTTCTGAGCCTGGAAAGAAGCCACAGAAAACTTTTGCACTTGTAATATGTGTTTTACTGTGTATGCAGTGATTTATGAACATTTTTTTCATCTAACAAAACAATTTCCTTTCCGCCATTGGTGCTTCCATTCAAAAACCTGAACTGCAAATCCAACTACTTTAAGGGAGAAATTATCTTTTGGCCCAGGGTTTAACAAATTTTTTTCTTTCGACTTTTCACTTCTCAATAGTTTGAGCTGTGTATTTTCTATGTATCGAATTTGCAAATGTCAGAGATTTAAGTCAAGTCTCCTCCCATTCTCATAATTTTCTCTGCTCACTGTTAACTCTCCTTATCAAGGGAAGATAGATTGATTTTCCATCCATTAGATAGGGGGTCCTATGTTTATTGGGACTCTCTTCCAACTTTTCATTTCCATAACTGTTTCTTCCTTATCCCACCATATCTGTCCTCCACTCTCTGCTGCACCTCAGTGTTTATAATTTAAATTGCAAACAGTAACTGAATCCACTTTGCCAGTGTCCAGTATATCTGGTACGTGTTAATGATTACCTATTGGCCTCCCATGTATTAAATTCAGAGTTAAAGTTTCATGTCCAATAATCTCCCTGAAGGAATTTCCCAAATCATGTTTCCTTACCTCATACAAATGAACTTGTTCTTGGGTTACAGCAAAGATCAATAATACGTTATTTTGCACCAGTTTATCAATGAGTTGTCCAATTGTTGGATATTCCTAAAATTGAACACAAAGATTTTAAGTATCTTCTTAACAAAAATATGTAAAATAAAGGAATATCTCTTTCAAGGATATCTTACTGAGTTTGGCATTTTCAATTCTCACAGGCATTACTGTGTCTATCACTCCAAGTAAACAAATACACAATTAGCATTATTTTCTTAATTGGTTTAGTAATTGTTTCCTAGATATTGTAAGTTGATTTAATTCCTTAGAGTCGGTGCCTGTCAACGTGGTGTATGATGATCTGTCACTTCCAAGGAGATCACTAAATTTATCTAAAGACTTACAGTGTGTCATCTTTTCAAGGGTAGAGATACATGTCTTTTTCTAAGTGCCACTTGCCTGCAGGTAAATATTGGAGGGAATGTTAGAATTGAGAGAGGGACCATGACTATGACGAAGGTGAGGGAGGTGACTCTTGCAGCTCTGAAACTCTGACTGGAATTGGATGGGGCGGGATGAGGGTTGCGGAAGGACCAACCTGCTGAGGAAGCACACACTGCCACTCCTAAATCCCTCTGACTTGAGATATTCCTGTACCAGTTCTCCAATTTGGTCTTACTGCCTTTTTGATGTCACGAATTGGTTTTATGGGATGCTGCAATATTTTTACAGGGCAATTGAAAAGCCATTGTATTCAATTTACTTCTGTTCCATTGATAACATTCATTCCTGAGTGATACAAGTACTTTAAAATATAAAGTCATTAATTATCATATTTGCAGATGACCTTTACTTTCCAAGCCTGGAAAACCTGGAGCACATTTGCCTGGCGTATGACTCCAAATGTGAATAATGTGTAAAAAAAACCCTCAAATGAGGGAGTGGCCTGCAAACAAGGGAACTAAGAATACCGTGTTGCTTATGACTGCAGTAAGCCAAAGTGCAGGAACACTGACGAATAAGCCTTCTTGCACACGAATGTGGTGTGTTCATATATTCTCAGCGCTTCCGGAATATTTTTGTCTTCAGCCACAAAATTAAAGTTGAGGGAAAAGTATAGTTTTGCCTAAGATACTCAGGTCAGTTACCCAACTGCAAATCTGGCTGTGTAATGCGTGCTTTCTATCCCATTTGGATTTTTATTAGTGGATATTAGCAGAATCCAGGTACTATCTATAAAGCTTTCTGAGTCTGACATTCTCAGTCTCTGTGTTTCAATTGCCCAAATATTAAGTATCCTTCAACCTTAAGCCTGAGGTCCTCCAACGCTGGTCCCTACTTATCTCCAGATGTTCTCCGAACTTTCAACTGCTGTGCCTGTGTAGCCAGGATGGTACCACGTAGCCCTCCATAGGCGGGTGAATATGGTTTTCTATTTGATCCAGATCTTTTGGTTTAATTCCCACAATTATATTCTAAGTTCCTCAAGGCCAGGGATCATGTCCTGTTATTTTGCGGCCCCAGGAGCCTGGCCCAGTGTTGAGAGCATAGAAAGTGCTCAGAGGACCCGGGGGCTATGTTGCAGGCAGGGAAATAGCCCACGGCTCTGTGCATTGTAGCAACTTAATAAGAATCACTTGAACGTGTATTACAGGAGAAGGTCATATTAGGCAACAGGCAGTATTTGCTTCTGTGATCTTGCTTTTTTCTGAGATGTCTATTATGGGGCATTTGAATAGTTGCAAGAAAAAAGTAACAAAAAAGGGATCCACTTCTCACGGTTTATTACCCCTCATTGGCTAAAAGACAAAATGTGGCTACCCTCACTAATCCTTTAATATGGAAGGACAACCGATACAATTAAAAATATATAAATTTGGTGAACACTATTGATCAAAAGTTAGGTAGAAACAGCCATGTTGAAGTTTAGAAATTTAGGTCAAGAAATGATAGCAGATAATTCATGAACCATTAGATTTTTAAAACTAATAGCCAACGCTGTAGTAAGCGTTTCTGTACATTATCTCACTAAAGTCTTTTCTTTTTAGAGGATAGTTTTTCCAATCTGATATTAGAATCCTGGGTTCTCTTCCCTCTTTCTTTCTCTCACCTACACACACTTCTACAGCATTGTCATTTTCAAAAGTCACTTAAATTCTCTGTACCATTTTTTCCCCAAGTGTTAAATGGGGATAATATGACCTTTCCAGGTTTCTGCTTCATAATTCAATTCTATTTTTAGTGTGCTCCAGGCACTGTGCTGTCAGCAAATAGGGATAATAAACCAGTTCTGGTACTGAGGATGTATGTTAAAGACAGACAGAAACCAACAAGCACATTTCCATATGGCGATGGCCAAGAAGCCATCTATGTATAAGAGCCAGGGGAGAGATGATCGCTTTGGGGCCCAGTGGAGGTCAGACAGGGTCCTCCCCGTCCCCGGAGCAGTCATGATCGAGCTGGGTTTTAAAAGATCAGTAAGAGTTTCTCAGCAGCCTTGGAGGAAAGGGCATTGCAGACAGAGGGAAGGACACATGCACCAGCGTGGCAGCCTCACAGTCTGTTCAAGGGAAACAATTAGACACATAGGGTTCTGGTGAGGATCAAATGAGATCATGTACATCAAAAGAGCTCTGAAATTTTTACCTTGTTTTACAAAAGTCAAGTGTTTTTTCTTTTTTTTGAATGTCACGAGCATTTTTTAAATGACGAAAATAAGCCAAATTTAATAGGCACCAGCCGAGCAGCACCTGACTAGTGGTTTCCCAGGGAGTCCCAGGGTCCATGAAAACATGGAACTATTGAGGCAGCATGACTCTGGGACCATCATTTGAAACAACTCCTAGGTGACTACTGTTCTGGTCTGAGCCTTCCTTTCCAGGGCTATGGTTCAAACAGAATGAGCTGACTGTATTATATTTTGCTGGCCTCAGGCTCTTTGAAAAATTGGGGAGGTTCTGGGATCATTCGTACTATAGCAAATCTGAACTTATCCCACATTGCCACCGCCCATCTGTGCTCTTGAGGGGACCTCTGAGGGCGATGAGGATGGAGAAAGGCCAATGTGTTAATCTCAAATCAGAAAATGTGCACTGCTTCTACCAAGGGTGGGTTACTCTGCTATGTATTACAGCAATTGTTGCTTCGTTCGCCTACTTGTAGCCCTGAAAACAGTGTAGAGTATAGGTTACACACCAAGACTGTTGACATGGAGTATTCATTCTTGCTGTCCAAGTGACAGAGCCCATCGTTAGGAATGACGATGCCTGCCAGTTTGCTGTCCATTCCAAAATGAGAATCGGCATCGCTCACAAAGACCAGGAGATGGAGGGAGTCGTTACGCCAGCCAATTTTTTCCTACAGTGAGAGAGAAGCATTTAGCTCGTATGGGAGAGGGGCGGACGTTTATTGAGAGTGGATCAGTTATGCTTGGACACATTCAGATTATTAAAATATATATTGCTGCTCAATCTATTTTAGACTGTTTCATCTATTGTGAGTTGGTAATATTAACATATTAAAAACATGAAATTCTGTGACCTTTGTTTTATCCTGGATTACATTTTCAGATGATTTATGCTTCAGAAAAAATGGTTCCACTACAATCAGTATCCAGTTGATATTGACATTTACACAGTTAATTATTTTTACTGTCCAGTTTTCAATTTACCAGAAAAATGACAGAAGGGAGTGAGGGAGGTCATAGATTATCCCAAATCCAAGCTGAAGCAGAGCTAGTCAGAATGCAATACAGAATGGACCCGAAGTAAGCCTGTTTTATTAAAATTTCACCCAACCTGTAGGCACCTATTTCTCTTTCTACTGATATCATCCAAAAATTCTAAACATAATACAAGGATAAAAACTGCTTATCAAAGTATGACTGCAGAGTACTGTTAATTAAGATGGTCTGTTTTCTGTCTCTTTGCAGAGCTCTCCCCTTTAATTAAGATTAGTCAAGGAACTAGTTGGACAGAAGCTCATCGTAGCTGCCCCATGGTACCTTATCTTTTTCCTTCCTTCCTTAATTCTTTGGCCCTCCCACATTCTAGGACCTTCGGCCCTATCTGTTTCCTGATATTTTCCATGAAGACTGTCATCTGAAGACAGGGGAATCGTTTCCATGGATATGGGTTTGATTGTCAAGGAGGAGAGGTATTCTTGCATTGTTGTAGAGACACTGTGGCTTCTGATGCTTATTTTGTTGTTCGAAACAATAGATAGCTGATCATATGTAGACATTTATTCTGAATCAGAGCTTTTTTTTCGTTAATTGCTGTCTTTGTTTTTTTCTTTTTTTTCACCATGGTTAATTCAAAAACTAATGAATATGATTTGGATCTTTGAAAATTAATCATACATGACTATTCTTTTAACCAATTTTTCCCAACTGTACTACAATGTTATTAGACTATTTGAATATTAGGCATAAAAAATTGTCCCCATTTCAACATGATGGAATTAAAAAATGTACAAAAATTTTAAGTATCTGTTGTAGAAATATGGTGATTAAAGGAAAGATAAAGTTAGCTAAGCTTTTCAAAGGAGATTTGTTCACAAGAGATGAAATTTGTGTCAACAGAATGAAACACTGCTCCCCTCAGCATACCTTACATACAGCAGCTTGCATAATTGCATCAAATCCACCTTCTGGGGTGTCAATATTAGCAGAAATTTTCTGATTCTTCACAATTTCATTGAATCTTTCTGCATCATTTGTCAATGGCAAAATGTGCTTGAATCCAAATGTAGGTAAACAAATGTATGGAATACTACTGCAAAAGGAAGATGTAAAATGTTCTTGAAATACGATACAACACACAATGAATGGGTTTAATAGCCTAACAGCATTTCCTTCAATGAAGATGCATTTTTCTAAAGTGCCCGACTCCGTAACTTGGCTGTGAGTCTCACTGTTAAGGTTGTTTTCATCATCTCCCACCCAGCCCTTCCAAATTGGCCACATTAGCTAACACTTAGAGCTTGCTGTGTGTCTTGCATTGGTTCAAACACAGAAAACAGATAATCAGGTGATCAGACTCCCCGTGTGTGTTTGTGTGTGTGTGTGTGTGTGTGTGTGTGTGTGTGTAATTACTACCTTCTATTGCCGCTCAACCAAAATCCACCATTAAGTTTACATGACGACAACAGTTCCTTTGTATTTTGATAGCTTAAACTGTCACCAAGGAAGAGTCTCCCTGTAGCAAGACTGAGAGAGGAACCTGTCTACTCCGTCCTCTGCTCAGTCCTGCCTGCCCAGGGCCTGAAAATCAGAGCAAGGCTCTTGATTCTAGAGCCCAACTTTATTGTGATAGAACAGACTATTGTGGACAAGCCTGGGGTAAAACCACCACTAAAAACAGTTTACCTGTGAGGAAAATGCCATGTTAGGATGAGATCTGCCCTAAAGACATCACAGTAGAACAGAAATTGCTAATCCTGAATCAGCCACATTTTATTCTGAAAGCCAGCTAGTAGCTGTGCATGAGACTTTGGGCAAGTTACTCAACCCTTCTGAGCTTTAGGTTTTCCTTTGTAAAGTAGAGATAAATAACATAGAGCAGAGATTCTCAAAGTGTGGTCCCTGGACCAGCCACGTGAGCATCACATGGGAACTTGTTATAAATGCAAAATCTGGGGTATGACTCCGGACCTGCTGAATCGGAAATGTTAGGTGTGGACTCAGAGACCTGTGTTGAGCCAAGTCTTCCTGATGCATTCCAAAGTTTGAGAAACATAGGTGTAGAAGCACAGAGACAAAAAGGAGCAGCCCCCAGTGAGGCTGTGGTATGCTTCTGAGGAGAGCTGGCTGACTTAGGTGAGCATCTTTGCAAGTTCAACAGCCTGTCTTGTCAGCATACAAGGAGCTGATGCATCTTTGAGGAGTAAGCTCTTTTTCACCATAGTCATCTGCCTGAGGTATACAGTCAATTCTCATTATTTACAGATTCCATATCTTTGAAAATCCATATTGCTAAAATGTATTTGTAACTCCCAAATCAGTCCTTTCTCTGTCATTCGTGTACGTGCACAGAGTGACAAAAAAGCTGAGTCGGGCTTCCCTGGTGGCGCAGTGGTTAAGAATCTGACTGCCAACGCAGGGGACATGGGTTTGAGCCCTGGTCCGGGAAGATCCCACATGTCGCGGAGCAACCAAGCCCGTGCGCCACAACTACTGAGCCTGCGCTCTAGAGTCCACAGGGCACAGCTACTGAGGTCCATGCACCTGGAGCCCGTGCTCCGCAAGAGGAGAAGCCACCACAATGAGAAGCCCACGCACCGTGGGGAAGAGTAGCCCCTGCTCGCCGCAACTAGAAAAAGCCCACGCACAGCAACGAAGACCCAATACAGCCAAAAAAAAAAAAGTTGAGTCACCTGATATGATACATATGTTTCCAGCTGAGGTCAAATAAGACAGCCTTCTTGTTCCAGCTGTCATACTGTAAACAAATGTCCTTTTTGTGGTCTATCTGGTGCCATGGTTTTTTTTTTTTTTTTTTTGCATTTTTGTGATTTTGGGGTAATTTTGCTGTTTAGAGTGGCCCCCAAGTGTAGTGTTGAAGTGCTGTCTGGTATTCCTAAGTGCAGGAAGACTTTGATGTGTCTTATGGGAAAAATACACATGTTAGCTAAACTTTATTCTGGCATGAGTTACAGTGCTGTTGGCTGTGATTTCAACATTAATAAATCAACAATATGTATTAACTAAGATGTCTTTAAATAGAAACACACAGAAAACAACGTTATGTATTGCTCAGTTGGTGAAACGTGACCAGAGACTCGTAGGAACCTAACCCTCTGTCTCCCCTAGGAGAAGTGCTCAGCATTCTCTAATGCAGTTTTTGAGGAGAATTTACAGAACAAGACTTCTGTAAATGATGAGAATCGACTATATATATATAAGTCAGAATGACTGTGGATTTGTTTACACTGAGAAATGAAGCTCTACCAGAACCAGAATGCTGGTGTCTGCAAGGATAATCATTTACTTCCTGTCAGTAGACTTTCACAAAAAGTAGGTCATAATCTGATGCGTCCTCAGATTTCAGAACAAGGGGGGGTTAAAGGTGGCCAGCACCGAATGGTACAGTCTGAGATGTCCATTTTCTTAATGGGGTATCTTTTATTTTCTAATGATTTTAAGAACTCTATCTCTAAATAGTATCAAACTTTTGTCTTTGTAGTTTTTTTTTTTTTTGTAGTTTGTTTTTAAATTTTGTTTACAATGTTTTTGGCTATATACCTTAAAATTTTTTATATAGTCGATTTTTTTCCCACCTTCAAAGATGAATGTATTTTGAAATGTGAAATGAGGAATTAAAAAAAAAAAGTTAACCTATTAAATGATAATAATGTAGCATTTGTCCTAATTGCTCCTGTAGTATTTAAAGCAGCTACAGGGTAGAAGAAAATGCCATTAGATTTAGAATAAAAAGACTAAATAGTTATCTATCTAAAATGAGGGTGATAATAATAGTTACTTCACAAGGTTGTTGTAAAAATTACATTAAAAGTATTTTATAAAAAGTATATAATTGTGTGAAGTGTACCATTGTCCCTGGAGCCCAACTAGTCTTGGAAATGTTTCGTTTAATCTTTTATTTGGGGGTGTTGGTTCACACTGTACGAAAATGGCATTTGAGAATCTTCTGGAGCCAGAGAACTAGTATTCCTATCTTTCGGTAAGAGATTTGCATTTTTGTTGGTTAGAATTATTTGCTATGTAGTTCTTACTAGAACTCTAATCTTTTGGAAAGGGGAATACATTTATTTAATTCAATAAACATATTCATGTGCTGGGAGATGAATGAAGCTAAAACAAAGCAGAATGTCAGAGCTGGGTCACACCAGAAAATTTTGACTGGAGGCTGCCTATTTTGGTCAAAGTTCTTCCTCCAACAAATGCTTATATTTGGTTGTTATTTTCTAAGACAGAAATTGAAGGAACTACTCATTGCTGAATAACTTGATTTTGAGTCCCTAGACAACAATAGATTTGCATTTAAAATGCATTCAAATTTAAAATTGTAAAACACAATATAAAAAGTGCTACTTATATTTTTATTAAAACTTTAAATAAAGTTCATAAAGTAAGACTATAATGATATATACTAAAAGGTTAACACCATCTTTTTTGAGTGGGATTAGAAATGATTTCCATTTTCTTCTTTTTGTCTGTATTCTCACTTGGGCTTGTTATTAAAAATTATATTATATACTCATATATGGTTTTTTGTGTGTACATATAGGAAATCTAAGCATTTCATGGTTCAGTTATCTCTTTTGCAAAACTACAATGAATTCCTCACTTCAAGTCTTCAAAAATAAAACAAAACACCAAATCAAACGTGAAATGATGTTAAAAAAAAAAATCCCTCAAAATGTTCGATGGAGAAAATTTTATCTTTGTGCTGTTAAATATTTTTAAATGCATATTACAATTCATTACAAATAGGAAAATGGAGAAAATATGATTTTTCTTGATGTTTCTTAGAGAGCAGCATAAGAGAAACTTCTTTCAAAAATGTAAACCATTCAGGCTTCTTACGTGGTGAAACGAAGTTTTAGTGACTTTCCATCTAACGAAGATAAAGAACGCAAGCTACTTCAAAAAGCACTAGAGAAAAAAAAAAAAAAAAGCACTAGAGACTAGATTAAAACTGAGGTTTTAAAAGTGTGGTGTGCAGACCCACAGAGGTCCCTGACACCTTTTCAGAGAGTTTTTCAGGTCAAACATATTTCATAATAATAAGAGATGTTATTTGTCTTTTTCACTGATGATGCAAAGCAATGGTGAATAAAACTGCTGGTGCCTTAGCACAGATCAAGGCAGTGGCACCAAACTGCCTAGTATTCCTTATAATTTTTTTTTAAATGCTAGTTTCACTTGATTGTCCTTGACGAAGCAGTAAAAGATATTAATTTTATTAAGTCTACACCCTTGGATACGTGTTTTTAAAAAATATTTCTGTGTGACCACATGGGGAATATGCATACAGCATTACTGCTGCACATTGAAATACATGTTTATAGTGGAAAAACACTTGCGGTTGTTTGAACTGAACTGGCCTATTTTATGGAACAATCATTTGATCTGAAAGCCAAACTATCATTCCAACTTAAGTTTTTGGCAGACATATTCTTAAAAATGAAGAAAGTAAGCCTGCTACTTCCAGGAAAACGACTATCAGTATTTGTTGCCAATGCTGAAATCTGAAGTAACTAGAAAATTAGAACTTCAGAAAATTATCATCTGCCACCCATGGCTTAACGGCTTCCCAATACTTCAAGATTTATCTGATGGGATTAATGATGATATTAACAAATATGATTTTTTTAGATATTATATCATGAAATTTGGAAGATCTACATAACTCACTGAAACTTCATTTTCCAAATGATCAAAGCGTTATATTACAAAACCACATGCACACACACACACAACACACACACACACACACACACACACACACACACACACACCAGTAAAAGAGCGATTCAAAGTGCAAAACAGACCAATGGTTTTTAATGTAACAAAATATGAAGTTCATTGATATTTTTTCAGATTCCACATTGAAAATAATTTGCCTCTTGTACAGTTTGAATGTAATATCAAAGAAGAATGTCTACAGTTATTGGAAAAATCTATTAACTGCTTCTCCCTTTTCCAACTATATATCTGTGTGAAGTTTGACTTTCTTCATGGAATTCAACCAAAACAAAGTATTACAACAGATTAAACGGAGAAGCAGGTATGAGAAGCCAGCTGTCTTCTTTTAAATCAGATATTTTAAGAGATTTGTAAAAATGTAAAATAGTGCCACTCATCTTGTTAACTTTTGTTCTGTTTTGGAAAATGTAGTTATTATTCCTAAAGGTGTGTTATTATAGTAATATGCAGTGTATTTTTCATTGTAATTATTAAATAAATTGATAAATAATTATTTTTATATTTTCTTAGTTTTACATTCTAAGACACTGAATATTGATAGATATAAAGCTCTTTTGGACGTCTTAATTTTTAAGAGTGTAAGAGAGTCCTGAGATCTAAAAGTCTGAGGACCATTAGACAAAAATAACTAGAGAAAATAAGTGTTAATGAGAGAAAAAAAATTAAAACTGGTTTTGAATGTCTGTTATGTTCTGAGCCTATTCAGCTCTCATGATTAGCCCAGGAAGTGAATATTATTATCCTCATTTATAAATGAAGAGATGGGAGCTCCAAGGTTATGATTTAAGCCCAGGTCTGGAAAACGCCATGCTCTTTTCTCTTACCTCTCATTGCCTTTGTACTAAAGAACATTTTATTCCATAATTATAAGGTTTGAATTGATCAAAGGATTGACTTCTGTGTTTGGTGTTTGGGTTCTTGGTGTGTAAATGTGTGGCGAGTGGAATCTGGACAGAGAAACTGGGAGAATTAAGGGCGTGATTAGAAAGGAAAACATATAATGTTGCAGCAAAAAAGAACTCATTATTTATAACTTTAGCTAATGGTAAATTTTGCCAACAAGAATAAAAGAAAAACCTCTATGAAATAGGAAGATGCTGACCTTTCAAGAGCTCAAATATGTGATCCTCCTTTGGGTTCCCGTTCACCGAACCCTGGGCAGTGCTCTGGCCTCCCTTTACCCCACTCTGTTGGTGTTGATAGTAGCTACCACCTACTGAGAGCTTCATGGTCAAGCCCAATATCAAATGCTTCCTTTCATTACCTCACCCACTCCTTACAACCCCTCTGTGTGATCGGTATTATTATTCCAAACTAAAGCTCTGAGAAGTGAAGCGGTTTCCCTAAGGTGACATTATGAGTGAGCAGATGAATGGTTACCTGGTAACATGGGTGTATTCAAGGGATCAATGGAACAGAATAGAACGTCCAGAATTAGACACACATACAGTCAATTGCTTTTTAACAAAGGCATCAAGATAATTCAATGGGGAAAGGAAAATCCTGCTTAACAAATAGTGCTGAAACAATTGGATAGTTGCATGTAAACAAAAGATAGACCTAGACATTTTCCTCATTCCAAACAGAAACGCTAATTTGAGATCATAGACCTAAGTGTAAAAGCTTCAACCACAAAGCTTCTAGAAGAAAACAGAGGAGGAATCTTTGAGACATTAGGATAGGCAAAGATGTCTCAGGACAAAAAAATACACTAATCATAAAGCTAAAAATTGATTAACTGGACTTCATCGAAATTAAAAACTTGCTTGACCAAAGACATTGATAGAAAAATAAAAATACAATCCACTGCCTGGGAGGATATATCTGCAAAATATATTTGACAAAGAACTTTTGTCCAAATATACAAAGAACCTATACAATACAATATTAAGAAGAAAATCTAATTTTTAAAAATAGGAAAAATATTTGAAAAGATACTTCACAAAATAAGATATGAGAATGGGAAAAAAATACATGAAAAGATGTTCCACATCATTTGTCATTAGAGAAATGCAAAGTAAAGCTACAATGAGATACACACCTATTAGAATGGTTAAAACTAAAAAGACTGAAATTACCAAGTATTAACAAGGATTTGAAATAAATGCAACCCTCACACATTGCTGATGGAAATGCAGAATGGTACATGCACTTTGGAAAACAATTTGATGGTTTCTTAAAAAAATTAAAACTATACTTATCATACAATTCAGCAATTCTAATTCTAGGTATCTATGCAAGAGAAACAAAAACATACATCCACACAAAGACTTATATGCAAATGATCATAGCAGTATTTTTTCATGATCACCAGAAATTGGGAAACAACCCAAATGTCCATCAATAGATGAATAAATAAAGTGTAGTATAATAAATTCATACAAGGGACTATTAAAACAAAAAGGAACAAACTACTGGTGAACACAAAATCAGGGAAGAATCTCGAAAACATTATGTTGAGCAAAAGAGCTAGGCACAAAAGGTATATACCATTTTTTCCATTCATATGAAATCCAAGAATAGGCAAAACCAATCTAACTGATAGAAATCAGAAAGTGGTTGCCTCTGGGGAAGCAGAACTGACTGTAATGGTGCATAAGGAAACTTTGTGTGGTGATGGAAATGTTCTATGTCATGTTTTAAGTGGTGCTTACATTGGTATATTCAACTGTCAAAACTCATGAAACTGAACATTTCTACTGTGTGTATTTTAGTACCTGTCAATTATACCTCAAGAAGGGGGGTTGGGAACAGATATTATCTCTGATATTTGCAACCAAACACAATTCCTAAGAGTTGCAATCAGTGATGAATTCTTTTCAAGGTCAAAATATTTTTTGGGCTTCCCTGGTGGCGCAGTGGTTGAGAGTCCGCCTGCCGATGCAGGGGACACGGGTTCGTGCCCTGGTCTGGGAAGATCCCACATGCCGCAGAGTGGCTAGGCCCGTGAGCCACGGCCGCTGAGCCTGCGCGTCCGGAGCCTGTGCTCCGCAACGGGAGAGGCCACAACAGTGAGAGGCCTGCGTACCGCAAAAAAAAACAAAAAAAAAAAAAAAATATATATATATATATATGTATATATATATATATATTTTTTCTTTTTGCTGTCAGATTCTAGTTGGGAACCGCATTGAAATGTCTTAAAACGATACTATAAAAACTGTCTTCTATAGAGATTGATTCCTTGGGTGTATACTAGTGTTCAAAGTCAGTGTACGTTTGGAAAGCCATTTCACGTGTATACTATATTTATAGGAGTAAAGGGCTTGGCTTTGGACAAGCCCAGATCTTGGTACAGATCACTGATTAGTTAGGTGGCCTCAGGCAAATTACTAACCTCTCAGAGCCTCTGTTACTTCCTCTGAGTGTAGGGATGATGAAGCCTGCTTTGACCTGAAGCTATTATGAAGATTGAATGAGGTCATCTATGTAAAATCTTTAGCATAGGGTCTGGCACAGAGCAAATGGAAGCTCTTTTTCAATAGAAGGATATCAAATAATTTTATTTTGACCATGTCATTGATATGTACAGGTAAGTCATCTCAAAGCAACTTGCCCTTGATCATCACCTGGATAATACATGGTTTTAGTAGCCGATCAGAGCATATTATAATGGAGTCATTGCTTAATTTCCTAATGAATTTGACAACAGTGAAGGCTACAAAGGGCTTTTCCAAGTGATAAGAGAAATTCACATCTCCCGAAGTATATCAGAGGTAGCTACAAAAGCTGTTATTTTGGCTGCAATCATTGGAGTGGAGACATATACTCTGAGAAAGTGTGGGTTACTGTCAAATAGCCTCAGAGAGTGGTGGTCATTGAGGATAGAAGGCCTCTGAGGGGCTGGGGAAGGGCTCAGCCCAGTGGAACCTGCAGTGAAAGACTTGGTCCGCTTGTCTGCAGAGCACAAAGCCAAATTTGTCACAGACTGACCTCCGCAGTGAGACAGATGCTGCAGATGCTGTGAGGACCCAAGCTAGAACCAGGTATTAAGTTGACTTCCCCTTGGCTCTGAAAACCTAGGCAACTGAGAGCTGCAGAGATCCAACCGGATGGGAGGGAACTGCCAGGCACTTAGCAAGCTCCTACAGCTCAGAGCAGGGCCAGCTCTACAGGAAATCAGTGTTCAAAGATGGCAGAAAATCATTTACTTACCTGCAAGGGTTGGCGATTTCTTCTGGTGTTGTTTTCATAAAAGGGGAGATGGGTTTTTCTACAAAAGAGCCGAAGCCCAGTCTAAAGTTGCTGGTTAATTTAGACATCTCCTTGGAAAGCAGGGAGCCTAGCTCTTTGATTGTGTTGAGGTCATCATCCATGGAGGCCGAGAGGTCCATGAGGTAATACAAGTCCACCGGGTAATCCTCGGTCTGGCGAACTTGAACTTGCAGAGTCTGTTCACTGCCTGCGACACCCCCGCAAGAAAAGCAAATCATAAAAACACATGGAGACTTCTTTGTGACTAGGCAATCCCTGGCTGTTTCATTTCAATAAGAACTTACTGAAGATACTTACAAATTCATACACTGTGTGGTAAAGTTTATAAATGAACACACCCATGAAAATCTTTCAGCAGTGAATTTAGAGTAACTGAAGGAGGTGAAAGTTAGGATATTTTATATCTCCTTGGGAGAACTAGCATCCATTTAGATGGAAGATAAGCTGAATTTTTTTTTTGTGTGTGTGGGTTTAGAAAAGAAGAAAATAAAGAGGAGTTTAAAGCTACATTACAACCCTTGAAGAAATGTGAGGTAAGCCTTAGCAACATTTGAGTAATTCAGATGGTTACTATTAGATAAGGCTCTTTTTGGTAACACATTTGGAGTGCAAAGTGACCAATGTGAATAAAGAAAAGTGTTAGCCTAGCAACTCTCTATTTCCTTAAGAATGGGAAATCTGAGTCATCACAAACAATGATATGTAATATGGTACAAGGTGTATTAATGGAATAACAGTATTACGACATGTGATGTTAGATTTATTTACATGAGCCAGTGAGTGTATAAATCATAACATACCTGGTCTCAGTTTAAGAGCCAAGTTTTGAGGGGCAATCTGAACGATGCTGGAACTATTTTTCTGTCTGCCTACACTGAGAGGCTTATTTATAAGTATTTCTACTTGGGAGACAGGGTTTTCGATGAAGGTTAGTTGACATCCTTTAGCTAAAAGATTTGCTGGAGTATCACACCTTTCTCCAACTCCAGATAGATGGGTAAAATTCTAAAAAAAAAAAAAAACAATAAAGAGAAAAAGATGACAATAAAGACAAAAAAAGAAGACATTTCTTATGTTTACTTTTTGCTTGCTTTCTAGTTAGGCATCTTGTCATAGTATACCATATCCCCACATGCCTGACATTGATTGTAGGTCTTAAGTTATAGCAGAATAACCAGAGAATTCTGCCAGTAAAATTGGAATTTCCTTTAATTATATTCAGGAGAATTCACTTAACAGCTTTCTTTTTTCTTTTTTCCTTTTCTTTTCTTTTCTTTCTTTCTTTTTTTTTTAATGCTCACTCCTTTACAACGTCTCCTGTGCTGTGACCAGATCCTTGAAATAGCTGGGTCATAGAGTTGACATCATCATGTGAATTATCTGTTCAGGATAACCTGTAGGTTTGTGGAATCCTGGGACTGTCCAGACTCTCAGTGTGTCTATTACCAAATCCAGTGACAAAGAGCTTTTTCTGTGGCTTCCTAAAGGGCAAAGATTGTGACATCTCCCTATCTACTCTCTGTCCCAGTTTAATTTATGGATATATTTACCCTTCTATTACAGTATTACTTCACTAAAGTTGACCTCTTGGGGACTTTAAACTCAAGGTCTTAAAGTGTTCCAGTTTAAGATCTTTTAGAAATTTCTCCAACATTTGGATGTGGGGAAGGGAAGGGAAAGAGAAATTGTGTAAAAGACTGCTTTTCTGTGTAGGACTCGGGAGTTTCCCAGTTCCCCTCTGATCCACCTGGGTATCTGGAGGCAGTGAGGTGAAGTGTTTTCAGGCAGAAATGTGGCCATCCAACCCTGGAACACCCAGAACAGAGAGATGCAGTTGAGAGATAAACACCTATCTCACCTAATAGCCACGGCTGCTCTAGAGTAGCTGAGGCTCTGGGCAAGGTTGATCTTGGGGCCCGTTGATTCTCATACTTGGAGAGAAGCAAACCAAGCTCATATTGTTTTTCCTCATTCAGAATTCTAAGCCACTCTTCCTGTTTCACCAGCTAAGAAAGTTACATTTCTTTGGAAATTGATTTTTTGAGAATATAATGTGTTATCTATCATCAAGGCATGTGTATATTTGAGGCCTTAGAGAGAGGTAGCAAATTCTGTAACTTCCCATGATGCATCCAAAGCAAACCATGGCTTGACAAGACCTCAGAATCCTTCTTAACACAGTGTCACTGCTACCCCCTATAATCACTCTGTCTGCCAAAAGGTCATAGGCAGTGTTAACCCTGGAACCTATTTTCTATCTGCTCTAAGCAGAAGCCTAATTTACTTTTTGCTCCAGCTGTCTCTACTGATATCACTACTTCTAACTTCTACTATTTGTTATACCAGTGTGACCTCTCAGAATAATCTGGCCTTCAAATTTGATGAAAATTTGACTACGGAGTATTATCCACAAGCAAAGCTATCCACAGTAACTTAAAAGCCTCTCTTCAATAAGTGCTAAAGGAGCACGTAAGTGAAAATTCTAGAGATGGGCATTTTGTTAGACTGATTTGTTGTTTTATGTCTCTATCATGAAACTAACATTGACTTCTTCAGAGAGTCAATGTCAAAAAATGTGGGGTTTTCGCTCTTTGTATATTCCCAAACCTTCTTTTGATACGTGAGCTCCAAATGGCATAACTGTCTGCCCTTCTGCTTGAGCCCCCTCAGCAGAGGCGATAGCGGGGGAGTGAGCTGTGTCTGTACTCCGGTCTGCGAGCGCCTCCACGGACACATGTAACCGAAATGTGGGTTTTAACAGTGACAGCCTGGACCTGAGTTAGGCGACCAGGTTTGTTCCCCTTGAACATGCTACTCAATTCTTGCTGAACTTGGCATTCGTATGGTTGGATTTGTGTTTAGATTCTCTTTATGAGATTCAGCAGAGAACTGCTTTCATTCCAGAAAGAGCTAAGGCAGCTCCTTCTTACCAGGAATCATTTACAGTTTGCCTAGTCGTGTCACAGGAGACACTGATTCTGGATGGCTTGTTATACATTCCCCAATCCCCTTCTGCTACCTTCACGTAGTTTTCAGTTTGATCAGATAAGGAATGTCTGTTTCGGGTTTTGTCATCAGTGCGGTACTGAGTCACCAAGCTCGCATAGTTTTTAAAAGAACTGGATAATGTCTGAACAGTAAAGTTTACCCCAAGCCTAGAACACTTCCCTCAGATCCTAGTAATGATTCAGAAGGGATGCTGGTCCACAGATGGAATACAACTATGATATTGAAATCAAATGTATGTTTGAAAATTATCAACTTCATGATCTCTGGTTACCCAGAGCCTCAGCATTTTACATGTAAGCAATTAGAAATGGCTTTAACATCAGAGGAGGCATCAGGTTAAATAAAGAATCTTGAGTTACGTATATTTCAGAACACTTTGACATTCACTCTGTCCTCAAATTGCTTTTGAATGTAATCACACGAAGGACACTTGGAATCACAAACGCTTACATTTTCCTTTCCTGATCTGTTTTACTTCTATAACCCTAGAGAAAGCAGGAAGCTATCAGAACACTCAAGGATGGAATTACCGTAAATGTAAGTGCACTTTTTACACACAGGCTGAGGTCATTTGTTTTACCTCCTGAGAACACCAGGCACACTGAGGTCCGATGAGTAAGCAGTCCTCACAGGTCTCTGCATCCCCCATGGAACAGCCACCTGTTTTTAAACCCAGCAAAACACAAGGGATTCAGCACACTCTCTGCCACTCCATTCACGAGATCTACGGCTCTTAAGGTACTTGAACAAAACAATACCAAAGTTCATTTCTTAGTCTTCAAAGATCAGTCCTCAAGACGAGAGCAATCCATAGTAAACTTCATATTTTACATCTATCACGTTGAAAGCAGGCATGTCTTAGTAGCCAAAAATAATCACGCTCTTTTTTCTTAAAATATGAAAATATCTTAACGTTCACAAATACAGGATCATCATATTTATCGTCCTCATTCAGTATCATCCCCCTTTAACTTTTTAAAAATTATTCGTACCCATTAAAGAACGCTTCTCTCTTAAATGTACTGTATTTTTATTTAAAAATTAAGTCCCTTTTCTCTCTCAAGGTTATCACTCTCAAGTGGAAGGCCCTGTTGTATAATAAGGTAGCTAGAAAAGTTACCAAAATGGTTGTCACAAGAGTATTAAGAAGTCCTCTTGTGCAGTAGTGCTGTTTAATTCTCTCATTAAGGTGCCCATGCAACCTTTGTATTTATTTATCTTAAGCCTGGAGCGTTCGCTGTGGGAACAGCCTCGCGGCTGCCTGTAATTTGTTAAAGTGTTCGTTCAATGGCAAAAGAGCAATTGAACAGATCAAATAAAAAATGACTTCTAATCTAGTTTCTGAATCACACGGCAGGTTTGTCAAGCACACTACGAAAGCAATATATTGGAGAGCTAAAGTCTTACCTTGTACGTGATCATTCCTTCCTAGAAATAGAAAGAACAGGCAAAGCAGTTCAATCCCCATCCGTTTCAGTTCTCGCTGTGCAGACAGATTAAAAAATGAATTACCTTCAACATTACAAGACTAAAGCTGAACATCGTTAAAAGTCTTTCTTTCTTGAAGTGTAAAATTGTAAATACTACTTACACTGCTTTGAAAAGCAACTTGAGATGTAAATAAAAAAGTTTTCATTAAGACTGAAATGAAAACAGAAGCTACCTGGACAGGTAAAGAAGAAAAGCTGTGCTTAAGAGCAACTTCAGCATGATTTACTTCCTTGTTCTCCTTATAAGGAAGGCAGGTGTACAATCACCAAGAAGGTGGGGAAAATTCATTCAGTAGAAATTTTTGTGTAAATTCTATTAGTCTCTCTGCATCCTAGAGAAAGTTGACACCTTTAGTAAAATATTGATCGATGAAATGTCAAAAGAGCAATTGAAATATGATCTAAAGTTGTTTCTAAAATAATTATAATTTAATGTAAACAATAAAGATGATAAATAAAACACAAATATGTAAGTTATGTATAAGGAGGGTTTAAAAAATGAGCTAAAGGAAAATACCTGAGATTTTTATGTTCCATTGTTAAATCCTTTCAGAGAATTGAGATGAACTCTGAAAAATAAAAATCATTATTTTATAATTTAGAAGGCAGTCTAGGGAAAGCAAAATACTGTGTTCCCTTGTTTTTTAAGTTGGATGAAAGATATTTTTCCATAAGTATAAAATTCCTATTTAAATGCATTATTAGAAAAAATATAATATTTCAAAATTAGTCTCAGACAATAACAATGGAAACAGAAACAATGGTGTCCAAGATACTGAATCCCTCTCCTCCACATAGCGACCAAGTTCTCTTTCTCATGTACGGTCCCTGCTCCCAGCTCACTACTTGGCACATAGAAGATATTTATTTGTTGAACAGAAAAGTGACACTTTAAAATACAACAATCTATGGCTAATTTCAGGAGTTTGATTATGAATTTTTCCTAATATATTCCAGACAGTGTTTGGGGTTTGCAGATACTGCAAACAAATATTTATTTCGTTGCTCTCCAAACTGCTTGACCTTAGACAGGCTTCTTTGTGGCTTGCTTATGTCCTGGGAGATTATCTTTTAAAGGTATATTTCTAGGCAAGCATGTGAAACTTGTGAAGAGAGAAAACTAATTATAGTCTGCTCAGGTTCTTCTCAGAAAGCTATGTTCAATTTTGAACTCCATCATACACAGGAATCTGCAAGAACATGGCAAGAATCCTTCAGAGAGAAACCAGAATTATTAAAGACTTGAGAAGATACCTTTTGGGAGAAAAATATGTTATATGAAATCAGTTGATTTAGGTTGAAGAAGAAAGATTAAGGCACAGATATCTGTGTCCCTCATATTACCTCTGGTTAATACTGGTATCCTGTATTAGCTGTCATTCATGTATTCATTCATTCATCCATTATTCAATAAATATTTATTGAGCGTCTACTTTGTGTTAAGTATTCTTCTAGAAGCAGAGGATATGTCAGTGAACAAAGCCAAGCTCTTGGCCTGTGAAGTATATATTCTAGGCTGGGGAACAGACAGATTCTTAAAATCAGGCTGTCCTAAGGGCTATGAAAAATGATAAACCTGGGTTCAAGAGGAAAGAGGGGGCCTTCCCTGGTGGCGCAGTGGTTGAGAGTCCGCCTGCCAATGCAGGGGACACGGGTTCGTGCCCTGGTCTGGGAAGATCCCACATGCCGCGGAGCGGCTGGGCCCGTGAGCCGTGGCCGATGGGCCTGCGCGTCCGGAGCCTGTGCTCCGCAGCGGAAGAGGCCACAGCACTGAGAGGCCCGCATACCGCAAAAAAAAAAAAAAAGAGGAAAGAGGGGTAGGAAGGGTGTGTTGTTTTACTAGCCTACGTACAGACTTCCACCCCAGCCCTAAAATCCTAGTTGTGCTGCTTTGTTTCCTATCTGTCCTCAGTCACAGCCCCTGTGATGCGCACTCCCTCCCCTACCTCCAAGGCTGAGCACACGCCATTTGTGCTGTCTGGAGGCGTGTGCTTCTTCCTCATTCTTCTCACTTGGCTGACTCAGCTCTTGTCCAGGTCTCAGTACAGACATCAACGCCCTTAGGGAGACCTTTTTGGTCTCGCCAGGCTTCCCTTCCTGTGGACTTTCCCCAGGATGGCCCTTTCCAATTTGCTTGTAGTTGCCAAGATCCTTGCCTCTCCCCCCCAGTAGACTGTGAAGTTCTTTAAGGCACTGATTTATTCAACAAGTATTTATTGAATTCTTTACTATGTCTCAGGCAGGGACAGTGTCTCAGTTATCTTTCTATTCCCAGCAAGTCGCATAATGCCAGACTTTGTAAGTGGTCAATTAATATTCATCAGCTAAATGGATACATTTTTTGTCTTGGCTGTCTAGTATTTTACCTGTGCCAAAGCAGCAACTCCATGAATATTGAGTAAACAGATGTGTAAATGAATAAATGGTTTTAGAAGACACGCAGTGAGTGCAGATAGGAGAGAGGAAAGACGTCCCCTGCTTGCGTTGTGAGGAAGCTGAGTAAAGACTTAAAATGCAGGGTGGAGGACAGGGGCAGAACTGAAGAGAACATACAGTCGAACAACGCTACAAGAAAACCTCCATCCACTCTGCTTTTATCTTGGCACCACCGTGGAGAATCCATGGCAGGTTATTCGGCGCAGGGGAAGTATTCTGGCTTCCTGAATACTTCCTGTGGTGTTGGTGCCCTCTCCTGGAAAGTACCCATCCATGCCCCTGGGGGTGCAGGGAGCCCTACTTGTTCCATAAACTGGCCAGCGCTGCATAAACCCGCCCGAAGGAAAACGCTGTCCCCTTAGCCAAGCCAACCAGATTAATTACCTCTGTTTCTGTATATATACGGAATTTAAACTGGGAAATACAGACTAAAACTGGGCTTCAATAATGGGAGCTGAAGCTGGCAGAGAGAGGACCTCAGGTGGAAGGAAAAGTGAGACCTCTGGAGTGAGTCCATGCTAGGAAGAATCGGCAGCTGCGAGGAGACAGAAGCCCGAGGCAGAGGAAATCTATAATGAGTAGACAAGGGGGTGGGTTGAGCGTATCACTAGTCAAAGCAGCCGAGAAGGGCCCCTGAGTCACATGAATGGAAAACACTAGAGTTAGACCCACAGACTTACTTTGCCGAGGGGAAGGAACACGGCCCAGGCCGACAGCTGCCATGATTCCAAATGCCCTTCCAGATTGGATCTTTCTGAGGCCCGGCCCTTCCTGGGTTTCCCCAGGATCTTGTCTCTTGGAACAATGTGTATTCTTAGAACAAATTCCCATTGCTTATGGGTTGTTGAGGGTGTCTCTGTATTTCTTAAAATCGAGAGATCCTAAGTCACACCATTTAGATTTTCAGACAGGCTGCTTGGGCCCATAGGATAGAATCCTACCATCCCAAATGCTCAGAGCCCCAGCCGGGGACTCTGACTCCATCTGGGGGCCAAGACGTCTGAGCTGAGGCGTGGGTGGAATAGCAGAGCACCACACAGCCCAGGGAAGCCACGTTGCCTGCACTCCTCTCTTCAGCTGCCTTCTGCTTCTGAGATTGTCTTCAGTGGAACCCTGACCTCAGGAACCCATCTGACTCACTGTATTTGGCTTGGGTCTCTCCCGGACCCAGCCCATCATTCACATCAGAGAATAACCATCTAGGGTCAGCTGGGCCAGCCCCAGGGCACCTGAAAACACTCCTGGGAGAGCAAACACTGAGTAAACCTGGCTGGGAGCCAATTTGAACTGTAGCGACCTTAGTGATGACTGCCAGCTCTTGGGATGGCCTTGCTATGTTACCAGCTTTCTTTCAAGTACCAGTGACAAGTCTCCCTCCAGTTGTCTTTCTATGAAGCATTTCATAGTGAGTAGCTGAAAGGAAACGTAGAAATGAATGCGATCCCTTTGTGTCTGGCACTGCTGTAACTGTGTTTGTGATACACTGCATGGCGGGCTGTCCACAGGATGCTATGGCTGACCTCAGATGTGTGTAACTTGGGGGGCACAGAATCTGGAAGTGGACACCTTCATTTCACATTTCAAGATCTTTAGAAAAATTCTTTTAAAGAAGGATGTGCGGGGCTTCCCTGGTGGCGCGGTGGTTGAGAGTTCGCCTGCCGATGCAGGGGACACGGGTTCATACCCCAGTCCGGGAAGATCCCACATGCCGCGGAGCGGCTGGGCCCGTGAGCCAAGGCCGCTGAGCCTGCATGTCCGGAGCCTGTGCTCCGCAACGGGAGAGGCCACGACAGTGAGAGGCCCGCGTACCGCAAAAAAAATAATAATAATGAAAATAAAGAAGGATGTGTAACAGTTTCCTGTCACCTTAGTGTGTAATGCCCACAACACGCTAAGTGCTAGAGAAATTTTTTGTGGCCTGGGACTTACATTCTAGTCTGGAGTTTACTTTTTTTAATTTGATAAACTATACATAATATAAAATTTATCATTATACCTGTTTTCAAGTGTATCGTTCATTGGCATCAAGTACATTTACATTGTTGTGCAACCTTCACTGTCCATCTCTGGAAATTTTTCATCATTCCAAACCAAAGCTCTGTATCCATTAAGCAATAAGTTCTCATTTCCCCCACCCCCTATCCCCCGGAAACTACCATTCATTCTACTTTCTGTCTCTATAAATTTGAGTGTTCTAGGTACTTCATATAAGTGGAATCATACAATGAAGCCTTTTTTGTTTGTCTTATTTCCCTTAGCATAATGTTTTCAAAGTTTATCTACATTGTAGCTTGTCGCAGAATTCCATTCCTTTTTAAGGCTGAACAATATTCCATTGTGTGGATATACCACATTTTATTTATCATTCATCTGTCGCTGGACATTTGGGGTGTTTTCACCTTTTGACTATTGTGAATAATGCTGCTATGAATATTGGTGTACAGTATCTGAGTCTACTCCTACTGTATGTCCTTGGGGATAGCACGTATCTCTCGGCACTTTAGTTTCTAGTCTGTGAAATAGTGATAATATCCACTTTGCAGGATTATGGTGAAGATTTAATTATACCATTCTGGAATGAATCCAGATTGGGTAGGGCCTGAAGATTGTATAACTTGGGGGACCCTGTTTAAGAAAAGGAATGCAAATGGGAAATAAATTGGATATAAAAGTGTATATTTATTTAAAGTGAGAAAGAGAGAGAGGGAAAAATAAAACAAAACCATGACAACAAATTACTGAGGCCTTAGAGATTCCAGGCCCTTTCTTCTTGATATCACATTAGGTAAATTAACCAGAAATGCTTACCCAGACATGCTTCCTAGTGGCAATCTGGCTTCCCATCCCCACCTGGAGCCACCTGCAGCTCCCAGGCACCTGGGCAAGCTAGGGGCTGGGTCTGAGGCTCCGTCTGTTTATGGTAAATCCCCATCTGACTTCACTCAGGATTTGTGTTTATCGTAGATAGCTTTATTGGGCACTTCCTTCGTGTCAGGTGTTGTTCAATATTTTCCTAGTGTTGACCTATTTCATTCTCACAATACCCCTCAGAAGTAGGAACTGTTTGACCTCCATTTACCAGATGAGGAAACTGAGGCAGGAGAAGCTATGGAACTTGCCCACCGTTGCAACGCTGCTCAGGCAGCAGAGCCCTGGAGACGGATTTCTCCCCCAAGTCCGAGCTCCACATCACCGTGCAAACTGCCTCCTGGTACATAAGAGATATTTGGAGAATCCTAAAGCAGCTGTCAGCAAGAAATTAAATTCCCCAAGGAACATTTAGATAAGTCTGTCTCTCCATCTCTAGACCCCTCGTTCCAGCTCTGTATCCAGCTGTCTCCTCTTTGGTTTGCTTGTTGTTCATCCTGTGGGTCATTCACCACCAAAAACGAGACAGAAATGTGGTCCTCGATTGTACAACATTTTTCTTATTCCTCCTTTGATTTACATCCGTAAAATCACTTAAAAGCAAAGGAAACAAAACCTGTTGCCCTTCAGGGGAGGGTGACAGCGCTGGGCCCGGCCTTCTGTCCAGGAGAGGGCGGTGGCCGGCATTTCCTGTGGGCCGGCGATGACTCCGGATTGATTAACTCCTGGGCCTCCGGTGGCAGCCACCCTGCACCTCACGCTGGAGCGCAGGAGTCAGTCACCTACTAGGAAAAGGAGGACGGTTCTCCCTCGGCAAGTCTGATGCCAATCTTGTACGTCAGACCTGCTTGGGAAAAGCACTCAAGGAAATTGTTAGGGAACTTATTTTGAAATCCTAAAAGAACTGAGCTCCTTCTGTCTTTGAGCTGTGGAATAAATCCACAGATGAGATTTTCCATAAAATATCAGAGAATATGAGTTTAATCGGCTTTGACTCTCAGAACGACTCTCTCTTCGTTGCCCGTTTCCCCATCTATGAAGCAAATGGTACGTCATGGCAGGAAGTCCATGTGAACAGACGGAAACGTTGATTGCAGAGTAATTCACTCATTCACAGCTTGCAAAACTGCTGAGCACTCTTTCTCTTTTCCTTTCAAAAGATAACTCTAGCGGTCTAACCCGACGTTAGGATTCCTTCGTTTTAAGCAAAGTTTTTCTTTTTTTTCTGATGAGCACCATCTCTTACGTCTGGGGTTGCCATGGGGTGGACATTATTAGCAAAAATAAGCTCTGATTCTTCATTCATTCATTCACTCACTCACTCATTCAGGAAGTATCTACTGAGATCCTACTACTTGCCAGGCACTGTTCTGGGAACACACTGTTGATTAAAACTACCAAGGTCTCTGCCTCGTGGAGCTTGTGTTCCTGTAGGAGAGACAGACAGTAGACACCCAAACAAATAAAGATGTCAGATGGTGATCTGTGCTGCACAAAACAAAGAATGGTAAGAGGTCAGAGAGTGAGCAGGGTGTGGTGGCCAGGGAAGCCTCTGATCAGGTGACATGAGTACAAGGCCCCCCTGGCAGGAGTGTCTGGGGACAAGCAAGGCAAGGTGGCCGGTGAGACTGGAGAGGAGTGACGGGTGATCACAAGGAGGTAACAGGGGACCAGCCAGAGAGGCACAGGGACAGTGAAGAGCTGTCACCAGAGCCCCGTGGGCCACGGTCAGGACTCTGGATTTGTATTCTGAGTGTGAAGGGAAGTTTTTATGGGGTTTCAGTGGCTGATGATATAGCTTATGTTTTGAAAGGACCCCTCTGAGGAGACTCTAGAAGCAGCAAGGATAAAGCAGGGAGACCTATCAGAGGCCATTTCAACTTTTGAGGCCAAAGACGAAGGCTTGGACGAGGAAGGTTGTGAGAAGTGATTGGTTTCTGGATATACTCCCAGGGCAGACAGGATTTACAAATGGATTGCTTGTAGGGAAGGAGAGAAAGCGGGGGCTCAAGGATGACTCCAAGAGTAATGGAGGCTCCCACGTGGCAACCCCACCATCACAGCAGGTTTCTCCAGGTGTGTCAGAGACACGTGGTCTAGTCCATGCCCATCAAAAGAGTCACAGTGAGCTCTAGTCAACTCTCATAACCCATGAAATGATAATCGTGCAAAAGGTGCTCTGTGGCAGAACAGCAAAGGCCAGAACTACGCAGGAAATGCTCTAGGGTGAGACCGTCTACACGCTTGTGTTGTCAGCCTTCCTTCAGTCCAGTGAAAGTGTGATTAGCTGGCATCTTCTATTCTGGAATTCACTGTGACTTGGTTTGCGAGAACAAAAGAAAACCTGCAGTATCCCTGTGGTCCTGCAGCCCTCTCTGGCTGCACAGGTAGACTACTGGGGTCAGCTTCAGTAGCAAAAGAGTCTGTCCTAACAGATTAAAAAAAAAACATATTCCTGGGGCTTCCCTGGTGGCACAGTGGTTGAGAGTCCGCCTGCCGATGCAGGGGACACGGGTTCGTGCCCCGGTCCGGGAAGATCCCACATGCCGCGGAGCGGCTGAGCCCGTGAGCCATGGCCGCTGAGCCTGCGCGTCCGGAGCCTGTGCTCCGCAGCGGGAGAGGCCACAGCGGTGAGAGGCCCGCGTAGCGCAAACAAAACAAAACAAAACATATTCCTCATTAGGCCACTGTAGGAAGGCAGGTGAGATGGACATATTATACATTAAAAAAAGAATCTTGCAAAGTAGGATTTCAGACTTCTTTTCACCTTAAAGAGGCAGTTTATGAAGCCGCAACACTAAAGAAGCTTGTTATTCTTTAAAAAGCTGGGGGAAATGGTGACCAATGATGACGTCTGAGGAATATCCTTGAGGAGGTCCATGGATGGTTTATTTCAACTGCCATTTTAGGGACCTCTCTGATTGTGGCTGATGCCCACTCACTGAATCCTATCAGTACGTTTATAAAAATCGGATAGGGAAAAGGACTGAGTGTGACGCAAACACCCTAATCGTTAAAAAGACCAAACAGTAAATTATTCTAAAAAACTATTCAAAATTAACCGGATTAGAAGAGGTGAAAGAAGAAAAACCTTTAAAAGCAAACTCTGCTGGCGTCTAATTAAAAGGTAAGTTGGATTTTTATACAACAGAAGCAATGAATCTATATATTGCTGGGTGTAATTACTTTCAGACAAAAAGTGGCTCCAATGAGCTGTCAGATGTGAGAGGCTAGTTTGAGGGAGTATGACAGCCGCCCGCCTGTCCTGCGACCTGTCGTCTCAGCACCACTCTGGGTGAAGCTGTGTTTGCAGATGGCCCTTCCAGATGTCAGTGACGGGAGAGTGACAGGGTTTCAACCCGTGCTTGGTGCAGCGAATGGCTCAACCGTAGTTTCAACATTCATTAAGAATTTTCTGGGGACTTCCCTGGTGGTCCAGTGGTAAACAATCCGCCTTGCAATGCGGGGGATGTGGGTTCAATCCCTGGTCAGGGAACTAAGATCCCACATGCCGGGGGTAGCTAAGTTCATGCGCCACAACTAGTGAGCTCGTGCACATCAACTAGAGAGCCCGTGCACCCTGGAGCCTGTGTGCCACAACTAGAGAGGGAAAACCCACACACCACAACTAGAGAGAAGCCAGCTCGCCGCAACGAAGAACTTGCGTCACAAGGAAAAGATCCCGCATGCCACAACTGACCCAATGCAGCCAAAAAAAAAAAAAAGAATTTTATTCATATCGAGTTCAAAGTTTTAAAGTTCCAACCCAAACACATATAGTGAAAAATTTTGGCAGGAGAAAACTGCTGTTAGTTGCATATATTTGGGGAGGTCTGGGGGGCAAATATTCCTTACACATGGATGAAGTTATGGTATCTTGGAAACCCGTAGAGTCGTGTCCAATAGCATGGAAAATGCAGCTGTGAGCCCTGGTCTCAGTCCAGACCTTGGTGGATGACTGGCCGTTTGCTGCATGGTATAATCTATAGAAATGGTTTGGAGCCTAAACTTCAGGCAATCAAGGGTGAGGAAGACAGGACTTAAATGTTAACCTACAGAATGACTTATTTTTATGTATGTCCCTAGAGGAAGAGCACTGAATAAAGTATGGACTTTAGATAATAATCATGTAGCAATATTATTTCCCAAACTGTACGCCTTGCCCTAAAAGTGAAATGTTCTGATAGTTTAGTTAATATAGACTATTAAATCTCCCCTATTAGAAATTGGCGATACACACTCATCTATTAAACACCCTAAGAAGCCCCACAGTGAAGAAAATGGCTTACCTTTGTTTAACAATTAAACAAAAAGTAAGCCTTTTTTCCTCCATGTACTTATTAGCATTTCTACCTGATATGGTTTCAGGGGTGCTTGAAGAGAGTACAGATGTACTGAAAGTTTTATGAAATTTTACCTATCCTGCTGTCAAGGAGACCCAGAATCAATTAAAAAATTGTAAAAAAAAAAATTGTAGCCAGATTTCTTCAGAAAATCCTGATGTGAATTCATTTGTTTCCTGCTGCATTGTGAATGCATTATCCAATTCAAAGACCTTTCAAGATGGATCTTCTTGGAGAAAATTCTTTTTTCTGAGGGAAGTCCAGAGGGCAGTTCCGTTTAGATGATAGTTCAGATGAAGTACTTGGAGTAGTGATGACTCGTCGCTAAACTCATACCCAGGTCTTGACCTTGATTACTTAAAAGCCCAAACATTACAGTCTTAAGCTAGGCTAGCTTCCCTTGTGAAAAGGATTTCAAGCACCTCTGTATGTTGCTGTCCTATGATACACTCTCCCCTGGGCAGAGGGCACCCCATTGCTGCATGAGTCAACCCTTTGCCTATTCCTTTTTGAGCTGTTGAGCTCATCTTCAAGCTCTCATCTGTCTGTCTGTCAACAAACCCATCTTGCTTGCAGAAGGTCTAGAAGAGCAGTTCCCTTAAGACGACAGCATCCTCTCCTTTGGGTAGGAAGCTTCTCTTCAGGTGAGAAAGCGTGCGACAATTTGTTACAAATCTGTTTCTTTCCTGCTTTCTCAGGGTCTTAGGACACACGGCTTCAGGCAAGGTGGGAACAGTCTGCTTGAGTCTGGATCTCTGCTCTTGATGTCATCATTCTCCTGAAAAACCTCTCTTCGTACAATGGTCAGTTTCATGTCCTTCTTTAACAATAAAAGTGCTATTCTCTCATTGAGATGGGAATCTAAGTGAATATATAAGAAACATAATTTGTCTACCTTGTGGAATGTCAAAATAGCAGAGTCATTGTAACTCATTCTGCTTGATTTGCCAAAAAAGAAGGTAAAATACAATGTAGGTGTTAAAAAAAATTTAACCTAGTAGCAGATTTTGGACAAACTTACCCTAAAAATATAGCATCAAAATATAGCATCTAGGACTTCCCTGGTGGTGCAGTGGTTAAGAATCGGCCTGCGAATGCAGGGGATATGGGTTCGATCCCTGGGCCGGGAATATCCCGCATGCTGCAGAGCAACTGAGCCTGTGCACCACAACTACTGAGACTGTGCTCTAGAGCCCGTGCACCACAACTACTGAGCCTGCTCTCTAGAGCCCGTGAGCCACAACTACTGAGCTGCATGCCACAACTACTGAGCCCACATGCCACAACTACTGAAGCCCGTGCGCCTAGAGCCCGTGCTCTGCAACAAGAGAAGCAATGAGAAGTCCGCGCACCACATGGAAGAGTAGCCTCCACTCTCTGCGACTAGAGAAAGCCCGTGTGCAGCAATGAAGACCCAATGCAGGAAAAATAAATAAATAAAATAAATTTTTTAAAAAGTTTGTTTAATAAAGGTTCTTGATTTATAAAAATATATATATAGCATCTAAAAAATATAGCATCATCTTAACTTTAAAAAAAATTATTTAGCCTATTTCATGGAACACTGCAAATACTAATTCCTCGGTCTTGATACTCACTGTAAAACAATAATTGCTAACGATGGCTCTTACGATGTGCCAAGCACTGTTCTAAATCTTTATCGCACTGTGAGGTACTGAAATTTTCCCCATTTAAAAAATAATATTTACTTTTAATTTAATTTAATTTAATATTTTAGAAGAGTTTTAGATTAGTACGGCGAGTTCCCATATACCTCACACCAGTCTTCTCTCTTTTTCCCTATTAGTAACATCTTACATTAGTATAGTACATTTGTTACAGTTAATAAACCAATACATTATTATTATCTGAAGTCCAAACTTTATTTAAATTTCCTTAGTTTTTACTTAATGTCCTTTTTTGATTGAAGAATCCAATCTATGAATAAAAAACAGGGACCTACTGTATAGCACAGGGAACTATATTCAATATCTTGTAATAACCTGTAATGAAAAAGAATCTGAAAAAAAAAAAAATCCCATCCAGAAAACCACATCACATCTGTTGTCACGTCTCCTCAGGCTCCTCTTGAATTCTCTCCATCATACAAAAGGAAAAAATGTGGCCCAGAGAGAGGCTGAATAACTTACCCATGGTCTCATAGTTACTAAGTGGAAAAGTTGGCCTCAAATCTAGGCAGTCTGACTCCAGGCATGTGGTTATCCTTTGTCTATTGTTACCCTAGTAGTATTATTTCAGCACGAATTTCTTAAGTTATTTGTCAGCTCAGGCAGCAGAGAGGTGAGCATACCTGATCCAGGTGTCCCTAGTCTGGGACTGGCCATAGTCACGTGGACAGTTTTCAGTAATAGGACAATAGCTCCCTGATTCTCAGAGCCTTGAGTAGATAGATTCTGGAGGAAGTCAGGTGGCTTAAAACAACTGAAATTTATTCTCTCACAGTTCAAAAGGTCAGAAGTCCAAAATCAAGGCGTTGGCAGGGTTGCTTCCTTCTGGAGGCTCTGAGGGAAAGTCCGTTCCATGCTTCTCTCGTCGCTTCTGGTGGCTGCCAGCAACCCTTGGCATTTCTTGACTTGTAGACTCATCACTCCTATGCCTTCTCTTCACACGACCTTCTCCTCTGTGTGTTCTCCTTCTCTGTGTCTTTTCCTCTTCTTATGAAGACGCTTGTCATTGGATTTAGGGCCCACCCAATAATCCAAGATAATCTCATCTCAAAATCCTTCACTTAATTACATCTGCAAAGACCCTTTTCCAAATAAGATCACAGTTTCTGGTGGACATATCTTTTGATGGGACCACCATTCAAACCGCTATAGGAGCCGATAATGCACACAGCGTTGTTGTGAGGATGAAATGAGATAAAATTACATTAGATACCTGATGCTGGCTTAGACATGTTTCAAACACAGCCGCCCTTTTTATTATTACTCTTTTGCACAATATGAGGCCCCCATTACAAAAGTGTTAACTTAGGTAAATGTCTCAACTGAAATAAATTCACTCATCTATGTCTAGTTTATATGACTATTATTATCCTTAATAATTGCTTCATATTGTGGTCTTCTTAGTTTCTAACATATAGCCCTGCCAGGAACTTCACAAGGTTGAATTCAGCCTTTCGTATACGTTTTCTATGTGCTAAGGAGTGAGGGGCATCCTTTTTAGCTAATGACACTTGTCAGAAACACTGAAGGACTTTAAGCTTATAAATGATCTCCTCTTCAAGAGAATTACGAGCCAGGGTGCTGATGAATGAATTTCCTGTCCGTTGCCCAGGCTGATAGACATGCAGCAGAAAAAACAGCTGGAAAGTCTCAGCTGTTTCTCTGCCCTTTGGTTACCCTCTGCAGTCATTGCATGCAGCAACCCCACTTTCTGATCTAGATCTTTATCTTGGGGACAGAGTTACAACTCACTCCAACCCCACTGCATTGCGTTGCTTCTCCACCCACCCCCCGCCTGCACTGTCTCCTGCGGTCACTTCTGGCAGCCACAGGGCTCCGAGCTGGCTTTGCTGAATTCCTTCTGCATTTGTCAGAGAGCCACAGTCTCAGAATGTTAGGGCAGCAGGAAGGGCCTTTAGAAAGCCAAGTCCAACCCCACTCCATTGTCTCTCCGACCCTTTCTTCAGTCAGTCCCTAGATTCGTACTGAGCATCTACCCTGGGTAAGGCATGATGCTCGGTGCTAGTTACAGAGCAGCTTCCCAGAGCGACGGTGGGTCACCTCCACATTGCTGAGTAAGCATCCAGATGATCTCCCATGAGCACTGATAACTTATGTTTTACTTAGAAACAATTCTTTAATATATGTGTTCTTCTCCTGAGGTCTATCTTTTAACAGTACCTTTGCCGGGGGGGGGGGGGAGGTCCATGACCTTGGAAGGGGAAATGAGTTGTGTCGTTTGCACTATCACAAACTGAAATTAAACATTTCCTTCATTATAAATGTAGACAAGAAACCACTGTCATTAGCAGTACCTGTAATTCTCACCAAGAGGAATCACACCTATTTTTCATATCACTTTATAGTTGTTGCAGGTATCTTTGAATGTTGTCAACACTTATCATTGTGTCCAAATCACAGTAGTCACTAGACCTGCCACTGGGCTTTGATAAAGTGTTAATAAAGAGGTATATGTGTTACTATAACAAAAATTTGTTTTTCAGTATTTTGATAGCTATTTTTCAATCTAATTGGCTTTCTTTCTAATTGTATGTATTTTATTTCAGACATTTTTCTTCTGAAAAGGGGTCCATAGGTTTTATTAGATAGTCAAAGAGGTTCATGTCAGACCGAAAAAGTTCAGAACCCCTAAGGAAGGAAAGGAAACTAGTCATGCTGGCTGAAGACCCTTTTTCTAGACCTTCAAAAATCCACTGAAATGTTCTCCATCCCTTTATCCCTGAAATGAGATTGAGACATCAGATATACAGATGCAGGCCACACAGTTGTTCTCGGATCACCCAATTAAATGTATAAGTTGGCCCTGTGAAAGGTAAAACAAGCATGACCTGAATAAGGTATAGTATTTGGGAGTTATGTGGTCAATTTTGACTACTATTGATGTTGGTTAGGCCAATACTTCCAGATCCTCCTGAGCTCCAAGGTTAAGAGAGACCGTGAGTTTTGAGAGGGGCCAGAGAGGAGTCCCAACAATGATTCCAAGGTGGAAAACAAAAAGCTCTTGAAGAAAGTTTTAAAGAAATGTATGCAAATAATTAATGCATTGATCTATACGTCTTAAATTCAACATTTATTCAACCTTCATTGTGGGTATAACATCCCTACCCTACCTACTGATTCCCATTCGGGGAACAAATTGAATATTTTGTTAAATTAAGTAAATTTGGCTCTTTTATTTTTCAAAGAATTGGATAGAAAAAAATAAAGGTGCTGATGATATCGATAAGAAGAGGTATCGTGAATTCAGAAGCCATTAGGTAGAAAGCAGCCCATATTTAGCCTCATGTGGATGCTCGCTGAACTGTAGGTTTACTTATGAAAGAAAAAAGCCAAATTAAAGAGTCTGTATGAGAAGCACACCACTGAAGACCATGCAGAGGATAGGTAGAATGGGATTGTGGGTATAAATCTTTTTAACTCTCTGGGAACAGAATCTCCCTCCCCGTCTTTCAAGGAATTATTTTCATTAGCTTTTATACCCTTAACTTCCATACATGTTTTCAGGAAAACAGGACTGTCTGTTTTTAAACAAACAACTTAAAATATTTATATTTCACATTGCCAACTCCCACCTCCACAAACAGCGGTAGTAACTCCAGTACCAATAATGTTATTTCCATCACCCTCCAAAGCTGCGCATCCCTATTCCAGGCTTCTCAGTTAGACTAAGCGATTAAAATAATCTTTAATCCACTTTATGATGTCTTTCAGTAATCTCTCATTTCCCAGTCCTTTTTCCTCCCTTTACCCATTACACAACTGGCTAAAACACTACTTTTGTATGTCAACTATCTTTGGTGATTCCCCATAACCTACAGAATAAATTCCAAATACCTTAACCTGACATTCAAAGCCTTCCATAACTTTGCCCTGATCTATTGTTATAACTTACTGTGCATGACTCTCCTATGAAAACTATGGCTTCTGCCAAACAGGTTTTTTCCTATTTCCAAGCAACCCAGTTTTACCAATTTCTGCTCACTCCCTTACCCTTATTGCAAATGCCTGCACTCATCCACCACATCTGTTTAGATTAAACGTATCCTGTGCATTCTTAATCCCCAAGCTCAAGTCCAATCTCTTTCTAAGTATCTTGGCCACAATGCCTGCCTTACATGAATATCCATAGTCCTAAATACATTACTCATTTGGGATTTGTTATGAACTATATTGAAGTTGTGGCATTTATTTTTTAAGTAAATTGTATTTCTTTTTTTTTTTTTTCGAAGTGAGAACGAGCACAATTTCAAGCACACAGTAAGTGTTCAATAAACCCTGGCTTTTTCATTTACTGGTTATTTAATCTTGGGTTCATAACTTGACTTATCTAGTCCTTAATCTTCTCACTGGTAAAAGAAGAATAATTGCTACCCAGAAACGTTGTTGTTAGAATTAGAGATAATATATCTCAAGGGTCTTTTATAACAGATAATTAATGAGACATTCCCACCCTAAAGCAGGTTATCATCTTGTTGGAGAAATGGATATAAATTTAAAAAGGCAAATTGATATGGGGAAGAATAGTAACAAGGAGCTAGATGACTTAATTTTCCTCCAAACTTAGCCTCCCCTTTCCCCTTTGGTAACTATAAGTTTGTTTTCTACGTCTGTGAGTCTGTTTCTGTTTTGTAAATAATCTGTTTTGTGTTTTAGATGCCACATATAAGGGATATCATATAATATTTGTCTTTCTCTGTTTGACTTACTTCACTTAGTATAATAATCTCTAAATTGGAATTATTTGTTAGCTTATGTTAGCCTTAGCTGACGATGCAGATAACAATAAAAGAAGACTTCATTAAAGAGAACACAGGGAGAAGGGATTTGCTAATTTAATGAGGGAAAGCAGAGCAGCATCTCGTGGGCTTCGGGCATTAGGATGTCATCTCAGCAATGACAAGGAACTTACTAAAGTTGTCCTGCTCTGACATTCTGAATTAGAGCTGACATTAGGGCAACCAGAGGGAGATTCCTCGGGTGTCAGACCAAACCTGACTTCCTTCCCACTCCTCACTTTTCTAATTTGACCCTGACATTGGGAGGGCAGCACCAGATCCCATGGAAAGTAGTATTTCTGGGGCTCCCACCAGATCACTGAGTGTGTTAAATGTCAATCACAGGAATTTGGCTTTTCATCTGCAGGCGTTGGGAGTCTACTGAGATGACAACAGTGCTGTAAGAATGACTGTTGGACCCAGAGCCATGATTTAGATGGACTTGAGGTGGGAGAAGGGCATTAACGAGGCTGGGCAAGAGGTGAGGGTATCTGATCTAGTGCAGGGCATTGCAAGTGAAGAGGGATGGACATTTTAGAGATCAAATTCATGTGACTGACTTACAGACTTCCTACTATTTGATGTAACTCTTGTCCTTTATATTACACATGAAATCAGTGAACCTTCCAAAAAGGAATCCAAAATTATCTCCACTCTCAGTATCAACTCATCACAGAGTCTGCTTATCCTCCATCTAATTGCCAAGCCCACTTATCTATCATCATAATAAATGATAATAGTAGTTACTTAGCAACTATTATGCCTGACATTGTGCTAAGCATCTTGTATACAGTAGACCCCCTTATCCATGGTGGATATACTTCAAGACCCCCAGTGGATGCCTGAAACCACGGATAGTACTGACCCCTATATATACTGTGTTTTTTCCTAAACACACATACCTATGATAAAGTTTAATTTATAAATTAGGCACAGTAAGAGATTAACAACAATAACTAATAACAAAATAGAACAATTATAACAATATACTGCAGTAAAAGTTATGTGCATATGGTCTCTCTCAAAATATCTTGTACAAATTTAATGCATTTTCTGACTTAACTAAGCACTTATTACACACTGTGGCCATAACTTTTGCAGTATAAAGTGTGACAATAAAACTAGCACAATGTTTCTTCTTCTCCACAATTTCATGGATAGAAGATTCCTTCTTACCATAGATCCTAACTACCGCAGCATGTGATTTTTTTTCTTTCCTTGTTAAGTTGAGAACTTTCACCTTTTCCCTTAGAGGAAGGACTTTGCGGCTTCTCCTTGGTGTATCCGAATTGCCAGTGTCACTACTCTCGAGTTTTGGGGCCATTATTAAGTAAACTAAGGGTTACTTGAACACAAGCACTGTGATACCTCCACAGTTGATCTGATCTGATAACCAAGATGGCTAATAAATGACTAACCGCTGGGAGGTGCTGGACAAAGGGATGATTCGCATCCTGGGGGGGACAGAGCAGAACAGAATGAGATTTCATCACACTACCCAGAAGAGCACACAATTTAAAACTGAGGAATGGCTTATTTCTGGAATTTTCCATCTAATGTTTTCAGACTGGGATTGACCATGGGTAACTGAAACTGTGAAGAGCAAAACTGAGAATAAGGGGGGGATGACTGTACATTTTTTCATTTAATCCTAACTGTGAATGGGCCATTTGTTAAACTAATGTCTCTGAACTCCAGACCCAGCCCTCTAGACCCTGCTTTGCAACGCTGAAACCAGGACTCTGCAAACCACATTTCTGCTTTGCCAGCTGCTTCGTGTTAGGCTCTGCTGACAGGAGCCATGGAGGCAGGCTGCAAGGCTTGGGGAGGGAGAAGGGACCTGCCTCTTCTTGTCTGATTCCTGTTCCAGAGTCTCCCAAGGAGCACCTCCCAGCCCTGGCAGTGGAGCTCATTGCAATGATGAGGGTTGAATACAGTTTGCTGTTTTTTCAACACTCAGAACCAGGAGGCAGAACCAGCCTTCTCACGCTCACTCGGAGACCCCAGTGCCAGCCCAGCAATGCCCCTCCTCAGAGCTCTGAGTCCTGGCCCTTTGAGAACCCTCCTTAAATTTCTAAATTAATAATTCCAGATCCCTCCTTTTTTTCTCCCAATCGTAAGGGTGGGAGCTACTTCCTGCAGTTGCTACCTCAGTGATACTGTAGTATCTTTTTACCCTCTCAGATGTCTAGGTAGAAACTTTGTACCCAGTCAACAATTTCTTATAGTGAATTCTTTCTGTTGAAATAACTGGTGTAGTTTCTGTCTCCTGCTGGGACTCCACCTGGTACAGTGAGGTAAATATTCTCCTCCTTTCCTTTCATAAATAAGATAGCTGATGCTTGGTATTAAGAGCCGTTAAGTAACTTGCCCAATGTCATGCTGATAATAATTGAATTCAAGTCAGGATTCAGAACCCCCTTTTAACTCCAGTGCCCTGGTCATAACTCTCATTTGGGGTCTCATTTTTGCTCACTTTTGCGAGGACTTCTCTCCTTTGTATCCCCCTGTGTCATCACTCAGAAGGCTGCTCTCCCCACCCCCATCTCCCGCCACTCTGGGTGCAGGGTAGCAGGCCCAGGGAGTGGGTGGTGTCGATGGCATGAGTGCAGCCCGGTCTGGGGCCAGAGAGATGGCCTGTCCAGCTGCTGCTGGTGCCCACACCTGCCATGTCGAGAGTTCAGGATCTGGCATCCCAGGAAGCACTTTGCAGCCCTGCCTGAGAGTTCTCTCTGTTTCATGTGAAGAGAAGTGGAGCACGAGTGTGTGCAGTCAGGACAGCCAGGAGCCCGGGGCGGGGGCAGGGGGCACGCCTGGCAGGAGTCAGCAGGCGCTGGCATCTGCTGGGGGCACCCAAGTGTTTGGCCTGTGTGTTTGAGAAGGAAGCTGAGGCTTTAAATCTTGGTCCTCCATGAATTAAGCCAGCCCAGGGTGATGTGGTTTTGCTTAGCCTCAGAGCTGGAAGGCCCTTCTTCAAACCAAACAAGCAGAACAATGCAAACATTCCATCCTCCCAGCCACCGTCTCCAGGCCTGGGAGTTTCCTGCAGGTCTGACGTGGAGGCCTGTGCTGTGGGTGAGGCTGAGACTGGTGGCATGGGGAAGGAGGTGAGCCCCAGCCCCGCTGCTCCCTCCCTGAACCCGTCCTTGCCGACTCCTCAGCAGAGCCTGGAGGGGAGCGGAAAGATGCTCCAGGCCTAACCCGGCCTGCCCTCTGCCTCGAGCCCCTGCTCTCTACCCCACCTGGCTCTAGGTGGGATGACCAGGTTGACACCCGGAAGGTGGCTGGGAGTGGTCTGGGGGCAGGCAGAACCCTCATGTCCCTCACAATGTCCTTGTTCCCATTTCATAGATTGAAAGAGAGAGGCTGGGAGGATCAGTCATCTGCAGACAGCTGAGAATTTTGGGAAGGGCCAGGTTGTTGACTGTGCTCCTGACGTCGATGGACATGATTAATTGAAGAATCCAAAGGTTGCTTACAGTGTTTCAGGCAGTGGATGAAGGTGCCTGCTTAATTCAGGTAACTCGCATAGCGGGGCATTTGGGCAAACAATTCCGTTGTTGATATTGTAGATTTGCCTAATTATTGTGACAATTTCCTAAGAGATAAAAGTAAAGTGTCTTGGGGAAGGAGTACCTTCTTTTCTAATTTTTTTTTTTTTTCGGTACGCGGGCCTCTCACTGTTGTGGCCCCTCCCGTTGCGGAGCACAGGCTCTGGACGCGCAGGCTCAGCGGCCACGGCTCATGGGCCCAGCCGCTCCGCAGCATGTGGGATCCTCCCGGACCGGGGCACAAACCCGTGGCCCCTGCATCGACAGGCGGACTCTCAACCACTGCGCCACCAGGGAAGCCCCTTCTTTTCTAATTTCGCATAAAGGTACCACATGGGTACTATCAGTCTCCTTGGATCACGCCCCTCCTCACACATGCCCTGCTATTGATTTCTGTTCGCGTCTATTGGTGTCTATATACAGTCGTTGCACAGAGCTCTTTTCTTTCCTCTTGGGGAGGGAAATTGGGGAAGAAGCTGCTGGAGGAGGGAACTGGTGTGTTCTTTATCCTCCTCCTGCTTAGAGGACTCCGAACTCTGGTCATGGGGGTGGTGGGAGGTGTCCAAAGGAGATAAAGGCTGCTCAGGAAGCCTCGGGAGGTGAAGTGTGGTCAGTGAACTGCCTCGGGCCCAGTGACAGCCACTGGGGAAGGAGTCCCTCTCCTCTCTGCCTGGCGCCCGGGACTCTTCTGCCCCCGAGGACTGCGGGCCTCGGGATCGGGTGGCCGTTGCGCCCTTGACAGGAACCCTGCCCACCTCAGGATGGCTGGTGGCAGAGAGGTTGCCTGTAGCTTTGTGAGTGAGGAAGAGGGACCAGGGGGCCCCCGGGATGAGAGATGCTAATTGTCTTTGTGGCCATAACTACACACCTCACAGATTCAGAAGCCAACCCCTGGGCAATAGCTGGGAGACCTTTGGGCGATGCTGAGATCCTGCTGTCTTTCAGTCACCAAATTTTCAGGGAGTGTTGGGGAAGTTTATCCAGTGTGGTCAGGGTGGTCTTCTCTAAGGAGGTGACATTTTATCTCAAATGACCCTAGAGGAGGAGTGCACAGGGGTAAGGGGCATTTCGGGAGGAAAGAACAAGTTCGAAGGCCTTGAGGCTGGAGCATGCAGGCCGCTCTGTGTGCCAGGACCGTCAGTTGGACTGGGGCCATGGGTTCGGGGAGAGTGATGGAGGTGGGGCAGAGAGCTAGCAGGGGACCAGACCTTGAAGGTCCGAGAGAGCACTTGGGTTTCCCTCTCGATGAGATAGAAAGCATTAGAGGGTTTTGAGCAGAGGAGTAACGTGAGATTCGATGTATGCAGATAAGGCTTTTAAATCAGCGGCCATTTGAGGTTTGCCGATAGCAACCTTTGGTGGAGATATTTGGGATGTGAACCCAAGCTGAATGAGCCATGCTTTTTATCACCAATGGCTTCTGCCTCTCCACTGCTGAAAAAACTCATTATGCCGCAAGAACCTTTCCCTTCTAGCCTAGTCATAGATGTGACAGCACCTCCCATACCTGCCAAGTCCTTTCTGACCTCCCAGGAATGTATTTCACTGCAATCATCCTTCCTGCTTTCTGGAACGCCCACCTGTCTGCGTTCTCTAGGGGATGCAAATGTCTCTGGGTTAAGGATCTTATCTCAATTTATTGGGAGATCCTCCAGGTTTCCAGAGATCCAGTCCGATTAAAGCCTGCACATTTATTTAATTAAAAACAAGTCCAAATGCTGAGGCTTGGGAGATTGCCTGCCTGGTAATACAAACCTATAAATCCCTCTTCCTCCTGCTTCCAGGCTGACTGTAAATACCCTGAAATTCAGCTTCATTGGAAATGTGTTGACCATTCTGCTTCTGGCTCAATGGGTAGCAATAAATAAAAGTGAACAGTGGTGGGAGAAAAACTGGATTCCATTTATTTTAAAGCTTAACGTGGCTCAGCTCCGAGAGGGTGGCTAAGGACAGCTGGCTTGTTCCTGTCGTGTCTGACTCACTCTTCTCATTCCTAACCCAGGCCCTCAGGGTCTGGATAGCCATCTCCAGCCTCCCTGATGATTCACCTTCAGCTCCGAAGGTGGTGGGGACAGATAAATCGCCATCATTTCAGAAGGAAAAGCTGATGGAAAGAAGATAGTTTTGTGATCTGACTAGGGCAATTATACATTCCCAACCCATAGGAAGCGCCGGCATTCACAAAGTCTACCCAGCCTGCAAGGGAGCGGGATATCAGAGGTTGGGGGTATTCTGGGAAACCTGGATGTATGGCTGCCAAAAGTCATATGAATTTGAAGTCAGGGTCTTGGAATTGCCTGAACTCTTAAAAGGAGGGCTACCCTACAAGGACTGATATGTTTCCTAAAGCATACATTGCCTTCCTGGTAACAGCAGCTGTAGTGATGCAACAATAATGACTGCAGTGCACCGGATAGCCCCGAGATGCTGCAGTCCAAGGCCTTCGCCTGACAATCCCTGGGAGATCCATTTGTGAAGTCAACTCTGAGACATGCAGACTTCCCAGAGCTGGTGGCCGTGCTGCCTGGATTCCACGTGGGACCAAAGTGACCAGCTGGTCTGCTGAGGGGCCCCAGGGAGGCCTATCTAAGGAGGGGTAAGTGAGGTGTAGCTGTGAGCTCCTTACTCAGCTGCAGCAGACATCTGCCACTCTATGACCATCTTCATCCTCTTTAGTCACAGAAACCAACCCTCCGCTCTACCCCACAGTGACCCAGGGCTTTCTTTTCTGACCGTTCAGAGGTCTCTGGGTTACTCAATGATGGCGGTAGCCCATTGTTTTTAGGCTAGCTTTTAAGTGTCCACCCTGCCCACTGATGAACTTAGCAGTGGCGTTCGCAGGGCTCACCACGGTGGCCCTAGGCTGTCTTGATTTCTATCCTGTGGTAACTTAACACACAAACACTCATGAGCGCACACACCTCACTGACCGTATCCGCACATACACACTCAGAGGTTCCCCATCAATGGGACAAAACCAAATGTGGGAATCTTTTCTTGAGTGGGGACAGCTAGACCACCACGAAAGGTAGAGTTGTTGCATTAACTTCTTATTGTACTTAGAATTCAGCTCTGTTTAAGTAGCATTGTTTTCTTTTTCCTGGGGGTGTTGATGGGAAAGGACCTGGCTCTCTCCATGTCATTAGGGACGTGCCTCCTGCACACCACACTCCAGGGCTTTACCTCTGGAGGTGCACTTCAAAGTTAGAAAGAACACTCCATTCTTGTTAGCCTTCGCTTCTTTCATGCAACAGATGTTCAGCACCTACTCTGTGCAAGATCCCCGTGAGGCTTCGGAAGATATAAAAATGCATAATCCTATTAAGTGAAGTAAGTCAGACAGAGAAAGACATATCATATCATATCATAAGCAATATCATATGCTATTGCTTATATGCAGACTCTTAAAAGAAAATGATACAGATGAACTTATTTACTTATTTACAGAACTTATTTACTTATTTACAGAACAGAACAGAAACAGAGAACGAATTTATGGTTACCGGGGGGAAGGGTGGGGAGAGGGATAGATTGGGAGTTTGGGTTGACATGTATACACTGCTATATTTAAGATAGATAACCACTTCATCCCAGCTTCCTCCTTCCCCCTCGCGTCCTCAAGTCCATTCTCTATGTCTAGAGTAGCATCGACATATATACACAACCAAATGTAAAACAGACAGCTAATGGGAAGCAGCCGCCTAGCACAGGGAGATCAGCTCGGTGCTTTGCGACCACCTGGAGGAGTGGGATAGGGAGGGTGGAAGGGAGGCCCAAGAGGGAGGGGATATGGGGACATGTGTATGCATATGGCTGATTCACTTTGTTATACAACAGAAACTAACACAGTATTGTGAAGCAATTATACTCCAGTAAAGATCTATTAAAAAAAAAAAAAGATGATGAACAAGGACCTACTGTATCGCACAGGGAAACTCTCCTCAATATCCTGTAATAACCTAAATGGGAAAAGAATTTGGAAAAGAACAAGATACATGTATATGTAAACTAAATCACTTTGCTGTACACCTGAAACCAACACAACATCGTTAATCGACTATGCTCCAATATAAAATAAAAGTTAAAATAAATAAATAAAAACGAAAAATGCATAAGTTCCGGTCTCTGCCCCCTAAGGAAGAAAGCTGAGTTTCTTTGTTAGCGACGTGGAAGGCAATTACATACATTTATAGTTAACCCCTTAGTAAGTGACTTCACAGACCCAATCTGAATGGAACCCTTTTGGACAATCTGGGGCACTTTCTGTGGGAGTTACCAGTGCCATGGCAGGGCAGGAAACTCTTTTCCATAGTTTGTAAACTTAGGCAGAATGTGGCCCTTGGGCAGAAATGATTACAATTAGCTCTTGTTATTAATAATGTCTATTTAAGTGCAGAAGTAGAGCAGCTGGCGGGCTTGGAGCGCCATCCCGGCAGCCCACGGAGGGCTGGGTGCCACAACAGGGCCGTTGTTCTGCCCATCATTGCCTCTGGCTCCCCCTTGGCCTTGGTACTTAATTGCCTCCCAATTGAGTAGGTCTGAACCTGTTTACCGAGCTCCTTGGCAGGGATGTAACCAAATGTCCCCGGGACCCACCAGCCTGTGAGGCCAATTAAATCACATTTTCACTCAAATTTTGCTAGCTGAATGCCAGCCCATAACGCCAGCCCTCCATGCCTCCCCTTTCTCAAAATCTCTTTACTTATTTGGGGAGGGTCCACAGGATGTATTGAGTGTGCTCAAAAAACAGTTTACAGTTCATGCATGGTCATGGCTTGTTGGTCACTGGAAACTACCACTCTGCTGGTACCCTGTGTGCCAACCCCTCTACTGGGGATCCAAGTCTTGGCTTTGGCCCTACCTGTCCCAGGGAACAGCTGCTGGCTGGGGCCTCTGTGAGCTTTCAGTGCCAAGGCCATGCAGACCTCTTCAGTGTTCTCAGGATGCTTTTAGTGGACCTGGGACTCTGTTGCTGCTCAGAGCAGAGTGCCGTGATATTCCCCATGGAAACGCCCTCACTCGGCCTGATTTCCAGTGCCACAAAGCTGCGCCTTGGCCCCTGCACCTCCTGCAAGTGCCCCGGCTCTGTGTCTCCTGTGATCCCTCCTCATGCTGCGACCAGGCCACATTCCTTGCAGAGGTAAGGAAGACGCCCTCACCTGCCCCGTGTCGTTCTCTATATTCTGCGTCCCAAAGCCCCTCTGCTTCTGCCTGAGCAACAAAAACTCCCTCTTGTGCCAACAGCTCCTCAGCTTCTGGCTCTGGCCTTGTCCTCCCTCAGGGCTCAAGCCCGGCTAGGCCTCCCTCCCTGTCTTGCATACGCTTCCTCTTTCCCCCACTTCTCCCTTAGTATCCATCCCTCATTCATTAAACTCTTCCTTGTTCCCTCAGCTGAAAAACAAGATGATGCAGCTCAGCTGTGCAAATAAATACTTGGAAGCTATGCGTGGGTCCTGGTCTCATGTACCTGATCTCCCCTTAGGCTCAGTGGGTCCTGCTGAGCCTCTAACAAGCAAAGCACTACCTGTCTAACATGCATATTCCTTTTTCTGGCATTAGAAAGCAGCTTATAGCTTCATGGCAGCAAGGGCCTGTGATTCCTTTTCATTAATTTCCCCACAGTTTCCCACGAGGATCAAATGAGACAACGTGGAGAAAGTTATACCTAAGTTGCAACTGGCCACGTCATCATAATATGAGGTTACGACCCTGCCTACTGTAGATGCTCAATAGATACCATTACAGAATGGCCATTGGCCATGACACTTACTACTTATGTAGTCATTCATTCAAAAAATACATATTAAGCACCTACTATGTGACAGGCTCTGTTCTAGACACTGGAGATATAAGGGTGAGTAAGAAAAAATATCCTAATGGAGAAAGATGAATGCTAAATACATTTAAGGGGATAAATAAGAAAATATCAGATTATGATAAGTGCTCTGCAGAGAATTGATTTAGGGTGACGTGGAGCTTCTGGTATAGTGGGACACCAGGGGAGGCTTCCATGAGGAGATGACAGTAAATCGAGATTAGAAAGAAGGATGAATCATCAATGCAGAGATCAGAGGAAAGAGGATTCCAGGCAGAGCAGCAGCAAAGGAAAGTGGGCAGAGGCGAGCTCTGTGGGATCTGGTGATGGAAAGAATCTAGGTTGTCTAGGGAGAGGACAGTGGTGCCAGAAGAGGTCGGTCCTGTCTGCACGAGAGGACCAGATGGCAGATGGCTCTGTAAGGCAGGAGAGACATTCATATTTTGCTTTAGGCATAATGGAAACAGTTGGAGTTGGAAACAGGGGAGCCACATCATCTGATTATGCTCTAAAAGGATAACTTAGGCTGCTGGGGAAAGAATGGATTTTAGTGGAGCAGGGAGAAGGGGCAGGGTTTGATGTGGGAGGACAGATGGGATCGGACGGTGATTGGGTGACTGAATCAGATCTGGAAAGCCGACAGATTTGGGGTCTTTGGAAGTAGAGCTGACATGAGTTGCTGATTATTTAGATCAGCAACTCATGGAGAGCGAGGAACTGAGGAACATCAGAAGGATTCCTAGACTGGCAAGGGAAGCCCCTCACAGCGTGGAATATGGGTGGACTGGACCTGGGTGATTGTCAACGTATCTGGAGGGCGGCTGATTCTGTAAGAGCAAAAAGGGACACCAGCACACTCTCTCCCTCTCTCATTCTCTCTCTCTCTCTCTGTCTTCTCAGAAGAGAACCTGCTAGAAGAAATCATTTGGTTTCTGAATTTTTTTTTTCTCTGAAAGCAAACCAAAGCCCCAGTTCCAGAGGCTAGAAAGTCAAATAACTTTAACATAGCCCAAGGCAGGTAGAGTGCGTTAAAGGAGCCAGTGGTTCTGTTTACCTGTTGAAATATCCATGACGGCTGGAGGGAGAGTTCAGGGTTTGGGCTGGGCTTAGGGACTGCTGATAACAGTCTTCGCCCAGGAATTTAATTGTATTACTCAAAGGTAAACCCGTGTGTCTGTTCTCATGAAGGCTGCCAGCCCGGTCTATTCTCCAAGGACCTGAAAACCCAGACCTCAAAGGAACATTTGGCTTTACCTGTGTCCTGGTGTTTGCTGACTTCACAACACAACTCAATGAAAATATGAAAAGCCCCACAAAAGGGTAAATGAAATAAGGGCCCCCTGGACCTCAAGGAGTTTACAGATCCCTGAATTTTATCACTGTACTTATTTTTTAATTAGAGACAGTAACTTTTCCTTACAGGCTCTTATTGACAAACAAGAACACTGATGTCCCTAAAGCCTCTGATATGATCATCTTTCCCAGAACTGGAAGTACCCAGTTACCTAGCTAGTCAGGGGAACTTTTTTCTTTCCCAAGGTCCGAGACTTTCTCCTAATCCTGTCTTAGTCACACACAGTTACTCATTACCTGGAAGGGCACTAATAGTTTATTCACGGCCACTGTACATTCTGTGCTGTTTTGTTAAACCAGGAAAAATGCAGGTGGCTGAGTCATAGTTTTCAATTCATTTTTCCATTTCACCTGGAGCAAAGTTTTTCTATATCCATACCAATTTTATTGCTTTCCATGTTACTCTGATCATATATTTCACAAGATACTTCAGTCTTTTGCTGGAGGATATTAATAACACATATTGTAAGTGGGGAGTAGCGTTATCAAAGTACTCTTAAATAGATGTAAAAAATGGAAATACCACAAGATTTAGTATCTCACCTTCAAGAGATGGGCAAAGAGGGAGGGAGAATAAGACAATTAAGAACCTTGACAGGGCTTCCCTGGTGGCACAGTGGTTGAGAGTCCTCCTGCTGATGCAGGGGACACGGGTTCGTGCCCCGGTCCGGGAGGATCCCACATGCCGCGGAGCGGCTAGGCCTGTGAGCCATGGCCGCTGAGCCTGCGCGTCTGGAGCCTGTGCTCCGCAACAGGAGAGGCCACAACAGTGAGAGGCCCGCGTACCACACACACACACAAAAAGAACCTTGACATCATGGCAGAGCTTTGTAACCACTGGAAGAACTCACTATTCTACATGGTTTCCTAATGTAAAGTTTATTTAATTCAGCAGATCTTACACACCTCTTATAACCCAGCACCATTATACAGAATAAGTATATTCAGGGGGTCAGTAAATAAAATATTTTAGGTGCTGCTGAAGTGTAAAACACTGTAGATACGAGGGGCCTGTCTTCAAGGAATCTTCATCTCATTGGGTAAAAACATACACACGAACTACTTCAGTGACAAAACACAGTGGAGCATGAGATGGGCTAAAATGAGAGGTACAGGTAATATGTGCTTGGAAGTCATGACATAGAAACAATGCAACTGGAAATCATCAGATCCCTGACCTCAGCTGAGTGCTCCTTGAAGGACAGACTTATTTGGATGAGACAGACTGAGGGACATGGCACTGCAGGCAGTGGGAACAGCGCCTACAAGGGGACCTCACTGGGAAAGATTAGTGTTTGTGCAGGAGAGGAGCCCACCTGGTGAGAAGGTTTGGTGGGGATGCATTGAAAAAAATGTAGACTGACACCAGTCACATCATTTGCAAAATGAAGAGCATGTGCCTGATCCAAAGGGAACAGCCACCTCTCAGCTCCAGCTAATGGTTGCTATTTAGGAATCTGGGCCCTATGTGGCCAGATCTTTTGATTTTTCAAGAGCAACCAGAAATCTAGGTTCTTATAGGAGGTCTCCTGATTTTCAAAGATTTGCAAAAAAATAAAACTTTTAATAAGCATTATAAACGGCCTATAAAATCTGCCTTAGGTCTATTTGGTCCATTCGGTCTCAGTTTTCTACCTCTTGATTTACCTGTATATGTAAAGCCCAGCTGGTGAGATGTGTGGTAAACTGGACAGGTAGTGCTTATAACACTGACTTTGCCTCTTGACATTTGTAGAGCTGGAAGAGTCCTCTCCCTTTATAGATGAGATACTGAAGCACAGAGAGGACAAGGGGCTCATCCACAGTCACACTGTCACTTGCTTAGGACAAGGATGTTGGGCTCCTGATTCCCTGCCCACTGATCCTTTAAAACATCACACAGTATCTTCTGTCTGCACCAAGGTTTGCCTCCGACAAAGGATCCTGATGAGCTGAAACACTCTGCCAGGTGTGTAAATGAGTCTTAGAGCAAAAGATGCCTTACCCATACTGGTCTCTGGCTGGCTAGGAAATGGTACAAATGGCTTGTGTCCTAATGAAGTGCTCTCATACATCATAGCATCTATTCGACAAGGACACACACTTATCATTTACCCAGAGTGAACTGAAATCCCCAAACAACCCAGTGGAGAAAAATAATCACAAACCTGAATACTCCTGTTATGTATGAGCAAGTATACATTCTAGACACCTGAGTCAGGCCCCGGGGGAAGAAAGGCTCCTGAGATTCAACTGCAGATTCAGTTGACACAGAAAGATTTTCACCTAGGGCATATTCTAAACGCTTGTGCCTGCTTCCCAATTCTGAAGTGGGAATGGCCCAACCCAGTTAGTAGAAAAAAATGCAGATATGAAATTTAGCATTCACTCAATATAGCATTTATTCTTCCTGGCCCCTCCTTTTGCAAATACATTTCATGGCACTTAAGACTTAAACTGCCTGCTTGTGTTATTGATAATGGTTCCAAAACAAATACCAGATCCTGAGTAATTTCTTGCGTAAAACCTGGGACTTTCCTGGGTGAGGTAGGAAGGTTGAGACTTTCCAAATTATCCAGGTTATCATAACGTTGCAGGGATAGCCAGAGTTAACTTTTTGATAATTTATAATACCATGGCTTCTAGGGTTTTCAAGTCTTAAAGAGCAATTTCATTTCTACTGGGCTGTCTGTTCCTCTCAACAGTCTAATGAAATCGGAAGTACAGATTTACTATCCACATTTTAAAGATAAGGAAATGGAGTCCTAGGAAACTGACCCTATGACTCACCTAGATAATGACAGGACCAGGTGTCTCCTGGTCCCCGTAAAAGTTTCTTTCTATGAGAGCGGAAGCAGTGAGGACCTAAGACATCTTTAGCTTTTCTTCCTGAGAAGAGCTGAACCCCATTACAACATAGTACATTATTACATTGCCTTGAACATTATGCAGGCGAAAAGTAGATATAAACCATCATACTCTTTTGATTCTATCCCCTGACCTAAGTCATGACGATTATTTATAACATGAATTTAAGAAATCAGAAAAGCAAAAAACAACAAAACACCACCCAAAGTATTGAATTTGCCACAGTTTTTGAAGGACCTGGGGAACATTTCTCTCTCTCTCTCTCTCTCTCTCTCTCTCTCTCTGAATCCATATGAAAGACCACATCCTTCCAAACAGGTGACATTGATAGGTTTTCTTCCTGTGGCCCTTTTTCTATTGTAAGGGGAAAAAAAGGGAGGAGATTTTAGTAAGGCTGTATGCTCAGTAAAGAGGTGGGAGAGGCATCAAACTTCAGAGAGAGAAGACAGAGATAAATAAAGATGTACACAGCCAGCCAAAGGGAAAGGGAAAGAAAAGACCAAGGAAAAGCCAAGAGAGGGGAGGAATGGGGTAACAGGGCACTGGCACAGGATGAGACATCCAGTGTGAGGTCACCAAATTAAAATCCAGAATTCAGCTTCCCTTGAGGAAACCAAAGATTTCCTTCAACATCTTCGAGTGCTTTTCTCAAGGGTGGCCACCCAACATACATAACAACAGAGTTTCGAACTCAAGTTATAGTTTGTTTAGTAATCCAACAATATTCTTTTCTACAGTTTTTCATCTTGAATTTATGGTATGTCAATTGCATTATTCTTAAATGCGATTTTGTAGCCCAGCCTGTGAAACTCTCCTCCATTGATCATGCAGGTTCTATGAGACAATCTGTTCCAAGTTCTATCAGCTGAATTAAAAGTGAGTCTTAAGAACGCAACCTGTTTGTCAGTTGGAGGCTGTCTGTGAGTACAGTGACTCTGTGGGACTGAGTTGCAGACGTAGGTTATGCATCTTAGAACTGCTTCAAGAAATTGAATGTTTTACCAAATTCACTCATCACTGCACCCCAGTGCCTAGCACAATACTGGCCACTGGGTATTTCTGGGGAAATGTTTGTCAAAAGAAGTCTCACATCCTCAAGTGGACTAACATACCCCTTGTTTAGCATATGTTTTGTATTTTTAACAAATCAGGGAATAAAATAATGATTTTCTGATCACCACATGGCCCACAATAAATGTGTTTTGCCGCCTTAAAAAATATATAAGTAACAAGTCCTTTGTATTAAATTATTTAACTGGTTCCAGACCCTGTGACAGTTACTCATGCAAGGAAAAATCCTTCCTTCACTCCATAAGTCTCTAGGAAACTTCCATTATGCGAAACACCACTGCTGGCCTTAAATAGGCAGAGGCCCCTGCTCTCAGAGAGCTTATATCCTAAATAAGAGGAGAGAGACAATAAATGATATTGAAAAATGAACTATAGAGTTCATTAGACACTAAAAAGTGCTAAGGAATAAAGGAAACAAAGCAGGGAAAGGAGCTAGGAATTGTCAAGGAGGTAGAGTGGACATGAAAGCCCTCATTGAGATGTGACATTTGAGTGAAACCTGAAGGCAGTGAAGGCTCAGCCAATCGGATTTCTGAAGTGGAGCCTCCAAGGCAGAAAGGACAATGGATGCAAAGGGCCTGAGGCAGGAGCATGTCTGATGTAGTCAAGAAGGATGGAGGAGGCCAATCAAGCTGGCAAAAATGATGGGGAAATGGAAGATAATAAAACCCAAGAGGCAATTTTTTTTTTTAATATTTGAATTTTATTTTATTTTATTTTTTTTATACAGCAGGTTATTAGTTATCAATTTTATACATATTGGTGTCTATTTGTCAATCCCAATCTCCCAGTTCATCCCACCACCACCTCCAGTGTTCATACGTTTGTTCTCTACATTTGTGTCTATACTTCTGCCTTGCAAACCGGTTCATCTGTACCATTTTTCTAGATTCCACATATATGCGTTAATATACGATATTTGTTTTTCTCTTTCTGACTTACTTTACTCTGTATGACAGTCTCTAGGTCCTCCACGTCTCTACAAATGACCCAATTTCGTTCCTTTTTATGGCTGAGTAATATTCCATTGTATATATGTGCCACATCTTCTTTATCCATTCATCTGTGGATGGACACTTAGGTTGCTTCCATGATCTGGCTATTGTAAATAGTGCTGCAATGAACATTGGGGTGCATGTGTCTTTTGAATTATGGTTTTCTCTGGGTATATGCCCAGTAGTGGGATTGCTGGGTCATATGGTAATTCTATTTTTAGTTTTTTAAGGAACTTCCGTACTGTTCTCCATAGTGGCTGTATCAGTTTACATTCCTACCAACAGTGCAAGAGGGTTCCCTTTTCTCCACACCCTCTCCAGCATTTGTTGTTTGTAGATTTTCTGATGATGCCCATTCTAACTGGTGTGAGGTGATACCTCATTGTAGTTTTGATTTTCATTCCTCTAATAATTAGTGATGTTGAGCAGATTTTTACGTGCCCCTTGGTCATCTGTATTTCTTCTTTGGAGAAATGTCTATTTAGGTCTTCTGCCCATTTTTAAAATAATTAATTAATTAATTTTATTTTTGGCTGTGTTGGGTCTTCATTGCTGTGCGCGGGCTTTCTCTAGTTGCGGTGAGCAGGGGCTACTCTTCATTGCAGTGCGCAGGCTTCTCATTGTCGTGGCTTCTCTTGTTGCTGAGCACGGGCTCTAGGCGTGCAGGCTTCAGTAGTTGTGGTGCATGGGCTCAGTAGTTGTGGCTTGTGGGCTCTAGAGCTCAGGCTCAGTAGTTGTGGCACACGGGCTTAGTTGCTCCGCAGCATGTGGGATCTTCCCAGACCAGGGATCGAACCCATGTCCCCTGCATTGGCAGGTGGATTCTTAACCACTGTGCCAACAGGGAAGCCCTTCTGCCCATTTTTTGATTGGGTTGTTTGTTTTTTAAATATTGAGCTGCATGAGCTGTTTATATATTTTGGAGATTAATCCTTTGTTGATTCATTTGCAAATATTTTCTCCCATTCTGAGGGTTGTCTTTTTATCTTGTTTATAGTTTCCTCTGCTGTGCAAAAGCTTTTAAGTTTCATTAGGTCCCATTTGTTAATTTTTGTTCTTATTTCCATTACTCTAGGAGGCGGGTCAAAAAAGATCTTGCTGTGATTTATGTCAAAGAGTGTTCTTCCTATGTTTTCCTCTAGGAGTTTTATAGTCTCTGGTCTTCTTTAATTCATTTTGAGTTTATTTTTGTGTATGGTGTTAGGGAGTGTTCTAATTTCATTCATTTACATGTAGCTGTCCAGTTTTCCAGCACCACTTATTGAAGAGACTGTCTTTTCTCCATTGTATATCCTTGCCTCCTTTGTCATAGATTAGTTGACCATAGGTGCTTGGGCTTATCTCTGGGCTTTCTATCTTGTTCTGTTGATCTATATTTCTGTTTTTGTGCCAGTACCATATTGTCTTGATTACTGTGGCTTTGCAATGTAGTCTGAAGTCAGGGTGTCTGATTCCTCCAGCTCTGTTTTTTTCCCTCAAGACTGGTTTGGCTATTCGGGGTCTTTTGTGTCTCCATACAAATTTTTAAGATTTTTTGTTCTAGTTCTGTAAAAAATGCCAGTGGTAATTTGATAGGGATTGCATTGCATCTGTAGATTGCTTTGGGTAGTAGAGTCATTTTCACAACGTTGATTCTTCCAATCCAAGAACATGCTATATCTCTCCATCTGTTTGTGTCATCTTTGACTTCTCCAAGAGGCAATATTTAGTATTTGCCTTATATGGGGAGAGGGGAGAGGAGACCATTCCAACGAGCTGATAGTATCCTCCCAATGAGTAGAAATTACTCTGCAGCTTCCCTCATCTCTGTGCAGACCACTCATCCAGTAAAAAACGATCCCTGCCAAACCCTAAAGATGGTCATCTCTTTGGCGTGGATATGCTTATTTCTTACCTGTGCACAGCATGTGCAGCACATTAGCTGAGAGGGGTGAGCAGAAGAGACCAGATTCACTCCATCAACTCTGCTCCATTTCTGCTCCCTTTACCCCAGCCCAAGATCCCAGCCTCTCTCCTCCGGGTTATTGCAGAAGCCTCAATCTCTTGTCCTGCCTCCAGTGTCTGTAGCTCATAGGCATTCCACACACCTAGCCCAGCCACCCCACTGATATCAAGTTCTGAGGGTCCCAAGGGGTCCCTGGGGAAGGCAAGAGAAGTAGGCAGTGGTTGGGGCTCTGGACTCCCATCCCCACTTCAGCCAGAGTGTCCCTTGATTTCAGACTGAAGTATGACGTCTCTGTGTGAGATTTCTTCTTGCACTTCAAACTGGAAAACCACTGACCTAAAACAACTCACATCATATCACTCTGTCACCCTTTTGCTCCAAGACCTTCAACACCCCGATTACCAAAAAATAAAGCCCAAGATCCCCTTACACCTTGAATAAAATACAGGGTTCTTGCAGTGACCCGTCTGGCCTCAGTGATGTCCTTCCCTCCTGTCCCCTCACACAGCCCACTCCAGCCACCCATGGGACTTGCTCCAGGACCCTCCATGTACCCACTGCCTCGGACCTCTGTGTTGACTGTCTCCTCTGCTGGGAACATAATTCCTCTGTTTTGCTTGGCTGACCCCCTCTTTTCATTCAGGAATTCAGTCAGGTTTCTGTTCAGGTATCATCTCCTTTTAGCCACCCCTGGCCACTCCGTCTAAAATAGCACCTCATTCACTCTCTATTTTCCAGTCTTGCTTTATTTTGCTTTATAGCACCTATTGCTACCTGATGTTGTGTTATATGTTTATTTGTTTACTGTTTTTCTCCACACCAGGATTATAAGTTCTAGGAGAACAGGAGCTTTGTTGTGTCACTGTTCTATCCCTAAGCACTTAGGATGGTGCCTGGCCCATAGTAGGTGCTCAATAAATATTTGCTGAACGAATGAATGAATGAGGCATGTAAGCGTGGCCTTCATGGCACTCCACAATCTTGTCTGGACAATATTCTTCAGCCTGAACTTGTGGCTGTCCCTGCCCTGTCCCCACACACCCTAACCAAGTTCACGGTGCATCTGTCGCCGAATCCCACCAGTATTGTTTCATTTTTGCTCAAGGAACCTCTTATACCTGAAACACCCCTCTTATCATTTCCGCCTGACATAATAAGCATTTTTCTAGACTCAGCTCAAAGAACATCCTTTTGGAGGCCTTTCTCCACCCCCACCCCCACCTGGAGCATGTCCCCTCCCAATCTCCCAGAGCTCTTTATCCTTTGCTCTTTCCATAGAGCCTGTCTCCCTCCCTGCTGGCTCCATTCATGAGTATGCCGTCCTCCTAGGCACGCAGGGCATTCCGCTTCAAGGACAGTGTGTGGGGTACAGTATGTGCTCAATAAAAAGTTGATTTCGGAGTTAGGAGAAAGAATGAAGTGATAGCTCACACAACCTTCTTGTCCCCCTTACTTTTAGCTTTTACTTGTTCTGAGATACAGCCTGCTTTATCTTTGGGTGTTGCTAACTCCCAGCATCCTTCCCAGGCTAGTTCTGCCAAGTTCTTCCCAGGCTGGCTTTTCCTGACTCTTCGACTCTCTGCTGTTTCCAACAGCACCTTTCGTATGTCCCTACCTGCTATACTTACAGCCAGAGAAGCTTATTGACTTTTTTTTTTTTTTTTTTTTTTTTGCGGTACTCGGGCCTCTCACTGTTGTGGCCTCTCCCGTCGCGGAGCACAGGCTCCGGACGTGCAGGCTCAGCGGCCATGGCTCACGGGCCCAGCCGCTCCGCAGCATGTGGGATCTTCCCGGACCGGGGCACGAACCCGTGTCCCCTGCATCGGCAGGCGGACTCTCAACCACTGCACCACCAGGGAAGCCCCTTATTGACTTATTTTTTACCTGATCCTAGGCCAGCACTTCTCAAAGTGTGTTCTGGTGACACCAGACCTGGGAAGGACTGTGGGAGAAAAGGTTTCTGCTTGGAGTGTGTTCAGCATGTTAAGTGTTCTGTGAATCCTGCAGTAAAAATACCTGTTTAGCATCATTAAGCCAAAGGATCACATATTTCTTTGCCGAACTACTTTTTTTCCCACAAAGCACCTATTAATACCCTGAAAAATTTAATCCTGCAGCACATAATTTTACAATGTTATCTTGGATGCGTGCAAGAATATTTGTGAAATAAGGAATGAACTGCGATGACATGGCAACTCATGCACACACAGCAATGGAATAATCATCAGTAGCGTAATAACACAGTAAAATAGCCACCAACGTATGTATATGCTTCCTTCCGTACCTGGCACTGCTCTAGGATTCACTTAATCCTCACAAAAATTCTTGTGAGGAAAGCACTATCACCATCGGTCCCCTTTCACAGATGGGGAAACAAAATGCAGAGAGGTTGGGCTTCCCTGGTGGCGCAGTGGTTGAGGGTCCGCCTGCCGATGCAGGGGACACGTATTCGTGCCCCGGTCCAGGAGGATCCCACATGCCGCGGAGCGGCTGGGCCCGTGAGCCATGGCCGCTGAGCCTGCGCGTCCGGAGCCTGTGCTCCGCAACGGGAGAGGCCACAACAGTGAGAGGCCCGCGTACCGCAAAAAAAAAAAAAAAAATATGCAGAGAGGTTAGGAGATCTACGCAGTCCACACCACTATTAAGTGGCAGACGAGGGCTTTGAGATCAGGGTTCTGTCCCCAGGAACCCTGCTTTTAGCCCCCCCCCCCCCCACTCTAGTGACGCATGCCACACGGGCCTCTCTGTCGCTTGGCTTTATACGAAACTTCGCTAAGAGTGAAATCAGTGCTCATTTTGTACCCACTGTGCACCAAGCACTTCAAGTACCTCATCTCATTTAAAGTTCTCAAGAAACTTTATGAAGCAGGAATTCTGATTGACATCTCAAATCACCCAGTTAGCGAGCAATTCACCTCACTGTTGCCTTTCCATTCCTGGTGGTGCTCAAAAATCGTACCGGGACCCATTAGCGCTCTCCCAGCCACTTGGTAAGGCTTTCATGTGGCTACTCCTTTGCAGCAATTCCTTCCAGAAGCCTGGGGGAAAGGCCCCTCCTGGGAATGAGTTGAAAGCACAGAAAACAGCTTTGCCTGTTTGGAGAGAGAAGGCGGCAGCATTTGCCAAGGGCACACATGCATCCGGGTAGCTTTTCTTTTCCTTTTACTGAGAAGCCTGTCAGGCCGGGAATAGAAGACAATACAGGGGAGAACTGTGGATAATCAAAGACTCAGCCGGAAAGAGGGGAAGTTTGGTGGTGACCTGCCTGCAGAACTCGCAGAAAGGGGCCCCCTCAACACTGAGTGGTGTCTTTCTGGAGCTATGATAGGCATCCTCCTCCACCTCACATCACATAAATGGGCATCGGTAAGAGAGTGTGGGGTGAAGACCAGGTGAGCGCCCTTTTTCTCTCTCAGAAGGAGAACGGTGACAGGGTCCAGGCTGATCAAGTGAAAACTGAGAGGAAGGTATCTCTGGGCCTGTGTCCTCAGCACTGAGGCCGCTGGAGGCCAGTGGAGTCTAAGAGGCTCGTCCACAGCCACAGCCTTTGTCCGGAGCGTGACTCACCCACCATTTGCATCCCCAGGATAAGCCCCTGAAGAGGGAGCGGAACGGGGACACACTGTCTGCCTGTCACCGTTCTGGGCTTCACCCTGGGCTGACATGGCTCCATCAAAATTAGCAGCATCTCTTTCAGCCGAGGAAGTATTATGTCTTTTGAGATTCTTAGATAAATAACTATGCTGGGAAGATAGAAGAAGCACTTGCAAGCAGGAGTGAGATGATTGTGGGAACCTGGAAAATTCTACCACAGGTTGCCAGGTGGGTAGCACCGACGTCCTCAGCGTCAGGGAAAGCCGTGGAGGATTGAGTCCCCTTTAGGGAGAGATCTGGGCTTGTGGATGTCTCTTAGTTAAATCGGGCAAGTCCCCAAATACAGCAGCTCCCTGAGGTAAAGGAAACCACAATGGCTCGAGGCTAGAGCTCCCAAGAAGGAGCCTAGATGGTCCCAGGGCCAGGTGAATGGTTGTGCCTTGCAGAACTCCAGAGATGATCTTTCAGTCCTCTGCATCGGAGATTTGTATATTGATGGAGACCATTTTATGGCGGACAACAGTCATGTGTCTTGAGGAAGGTGTCATTTTTTCTCATTCATAAACAATGCTATGCGGGCTCACTCAGTACTGCCTGAACCCTGAACTGCTCACAGGAGCAGTGATACCTGATCTGAGCCTTGCTTTCGCTTCTTCCTACTAGCCCCTAGGAGGAGGAGGAAAAATGTGTCATGTCCTCCCTGTGGAGAGAGACCTGGGGCTTGCAGGGCATACACCTGGTCAGAGCAAGACCTGGCTCATCGAAAGGCTAACACACCTCTGAACACCTTTTCTCTGAACTTTCTGGCTGGTCTTGTGCTCACTCTGCTTTCTCCTACATCTTCTAACTGAGACTCATAAACGTCAGGCTTGCATATTCTTTCCAAGGTTCGTTTAAAACGTGCCACTTTTGGAGAAGCTGCGAAGAGCTGAGGCTCTTTCTGCTCCCCCCGCCATCCGTTCCTCTGGGCCAAAGGTGTAATGACAGAGCCCAAAGCCAGCCCTTCCCGGAAGCTTCTGGGCTGATGAGAAATCCCCGGGGCTCCTGGAAAGGAAGTGAGGTCATCGCATCGCGGCAGGAAGGGAAATTCTTGGGAATTGGTGCTTGTAGGGAGGAAAGTTTTTTCAGCCTCAAGGTTGCCTGTAGCAAGAAAAACCACCCAGAACATCGCTCCCTCCCCCTGGCTTGGTGTCTTTTCTTTTTCCCTTTTTGGCACCACAAAACCAGGTGCCCTGGATGCCCGGGCAAATGTGTTTTGTTCCCTCTTGGCTCTGTACCAGTCCAGGCTGGCCCTGCCCCAGGCCAAGGCAGCTGCAGGTGACTCACTGAGTCCAGTTCCTGCAGATTCTAGGCTGGGTTTGTTTCTTTAGGAAACCTCCATCACAGCCCTGGACTTGCCTTAAATCAAACCATTTTTTGAATTCAGGGACGGTCTCTTCCTACCATTATTCTTAGGGCTGAGCACAATACCTGAAGCATGGCAAGCACTCAAAAAATATTTGTTGAGTGGCCCAAATAAATAGATAGATAGATAGATAGATAGATAGATAGATAGATAAATGCTGTGTGTTACATGAACTTCTGTATATTATATGAATCAGTCAGGGTTCTCTGGAGAAACAGAACCAATAGGAGATTTTATTTATTTATATAAAGATACTTATATTAAGGAATTGGCTCACACAATTGTGGAGGCTGGCTAGTCCAAATCCACAGGGCAGGCTGGTGGCTTGGAAACGCAAGCAGGACTGGATGCTGCCATCCTAAGTCAGAATTTCTTTTCCAGGAAACCTCAGTTTTTCCTCTTAAGGCTGGTTGGCTAGGTCTACCCACATTAGTGAGAGCAATTTCTTTTATTTAAAGTCAACTGGCTGTAGATGATAATTCCGTCTACAAAATATCTTGATAGAAACACCTCATTAGTGTCTGATTAAATCACTGGGTACTATAGTCTAGCAAGTTGACACACGAAACTAACCATTACATCCTGTGTCAAATTATGTTCATTGAAACCAACAGCCACCACGAATACCACCAAAAAACCTGCCACCAAACAAACAAATACTGTATAATAAAAGCCCATTAAAACAGAGTTAGCCTGAAACCTGTACCAGCTAAGAGCTGGCAGCACCAAGATGCTTAAAACACATTCTTTGCCCTCAGGAGGTAACTCTCTAGTTGGGGAGAGAGTCGGGTAGACAGATAGTTTACAAAGGAGTGTAATAAATGCTGTAATCAAGATGTGGACAAAACTTGCTACTGCTATTTAAAGTTGGATAACCTCTAAGTGTTCAGAATATCCTTGGTAACCCGAGAGAGGGTCTGATGTCAGCCAGGCTAATATTATAACCTTAGCTGCTCTGCAGAGAGAGTTTCAAATACCTTAAATAAATGGACTGTGAAATGGCCAAAGGGTCTTAATGCCAGTAAATATCAAACCACTCAAAGCAAACTGGGTATTTGGGGAAAGGCCTGCCAGGAAGCCACTCTCATCCCGCCACCCATGGCTCTTCCTGAATGCCAATCAGATACCCAAGGCCCTCCACAGCTTGAGATCTGAAATCATCGGGATAAACCCCCCAAGAAATTGATGCCTGAAAGGGCGGGTTAGAGACGAGGCTCTGCCTGCTGCCTCACCGAGGGTACGGGAGGCCCCGGGCTAACTTCACTACATTTCTATTTCTGGAAGACCAGCACTGCGTCCTGTTTCCCCTCCCCCAGTGGATGTGAGCAGACCGCTGGCATCTGTTCCCATCAACAGGGCTGACAGCTTTTATAATGCATATGCTCTTCTACTTCCTTTCCAACAGTATCTGTGGTCAAATTAAAGATTGGGCTCAACAGATTGAGTTGGGATGCCTTGCTAACACCACAGTGGGGTTGTCAGATTTACCATTTGTCTCCTGCATGGAAACACTAAGATCATACAAATAAGAACCAAAGTCTCTGCATTCTTAGACGGTTCATGCAGTCAAATCCAATGGCAAGACTCCCAAACCGGGATTCCCTTATGTTAAATCTGCCACTGAGTCTTGTGGAAGCAGAGAAACTGAGGACAAAAAGGAGTCTTGGGGGTACAGGAGAAGCAGCGGAGGTGCTAAGATGTCGTATCCAGTCGTCGGGATCTGGCTCATCAGAAGAGGATTCAAAGGCTGCAACCTGAAGCCTAGGAAAAGTCTGAGAGAAAATGTCTCAAACCTCATCGGGGTTCTCTCGGTGGGTGGGGTGGGAAGGGGGCAGAGAGGAGCCCTCCGTTTTTTGTTTTTGTTTTTTTTTTTGCTGTACGCGGGCCTCTCACTGCTGTGGCCTCTCCCGTTGCGGAGCACAGGATCCGGACGCGCAGACCCAGCGGCCATGGCTCACGGGCCCAGCCGCTCCGCGGCATGTGGGATCTTCCCGGACCGGGGAACGAACCCGCGTCCCCTGCATCGGCAGGCGGACCCTCAACCACTGCGCCACCAGAGAAGCCCGAGCACTCTGTTTTTACGTGTACACTTCTACAATGCTTGAGTTTGATATGAAGGATGTATACTTTTACTTACTTTTGTAATTAAGAACAATTCAAGTTGGTTGTGTTTTTTGTTTTTTTTTGTTTTTTTTCGTGGTACGCGGGCCTCTCACTGCTGTGGCCTCTCCCTGCTGTGGCCTCTCCCGTTGCGGAGCACAGGCTCCGGACGCGCAGGCTCAGCGGCCATGGCTCATGGGCCCAGCCGCTCTGCGGCATGTGGGATCTTCCCAGACCGGGGCACGAACCCTTGTCCTCTGCATCGGCAGGCGGACTCTCAATCACTGCGCCACCAGGGAAGCCCTCAAGTTCTTTTTTAAGACAATTGATTACTCAGCCCTGTAACAACAATGGTAACAGCAGCAACAACCCAAGTGCACCAGCTGACCTTGACCTGAACTTTCCTCGACGCCCCCCCCACCGCCCCGCCAAACATATACTTTGTAAGAGCAGATTGTAGGTAACTTTGATCTTACGTTTCCTCTCTTTTTTTTGGAAATTTTTTTTTTAATATCTTTATTGGAGTATAATTGCTTTACAATGGTGTGTTAGTTTCTGCTTTATAACAAAGTGAATCAGATATACAGGTACCTATATCTCCATGTCTCCTCCCTCTTGCATCTCCCTCCCTCCCACCCTCCCTATCCCACCCCTCTAGGTGGTCACAAAGCACCGAGCTGATCTCCCTGTGCTATGCAGCTGCTTCCCACTAGCTATCTATTTTACATTTGGTAGTGTATATATGTCCATGCCACTCTCTCACTTTGTCCCAGCTTGCCCTTCCCCCTGCCTGTGTCTTCAAGTCCATTCTCTACGTCTGCGTCTTTATTCCTGTCCTGCCCCTAGGTTCTTCATGACCTTTTTTTTTTTTTTTTAGATTCCATATATATGTGTTAGCATACGGTATTTGCTTTTCTCTTTCTGACTTACTTCACTCTGTATGACAGACTCTAAGTCCGTCCACCTCACTACAAATAACTCAATTTCATTTCTTTTTATGGCTGAGTAGTATTCCATTGTATACATGTGCCACATCTTCTTTATCCATTCATCATGGATGGACACTTAGGTTGCTTCCATGTCCTGGCTATTGTAAATAGAGCTGCAGTGAATATTTCGGTACATGACTCTTTTTGAATTATGGTTTTCTCAGGGTATATGCCTGAGTAGTGAGATTGCTGTGTCACGTGGTAGTTCTATTTGTAGTTTTTTAAGGAACCTCCATACTGTTCTCCATAGTGGCTGTACCAATTCACATTCCCACCAGCAGTGCAAGAGGGTTCCCTTTCACCACACCCTCTCCAGCATTTATCGTTTGTAGATTTTTTTGATGATGGCCATTCTGACCGGTGTGAGGTGATACCTCATTGCAGTTTCGATTTGTATTTCTCTAATGATTAATGATGTTGAGCATCCTTTCATGTGTTTGTTGGCAGTCTGTATATCTTCTTTGGAGAAATGTCTATTTAGGTCTTCTGCCCATTTTTCGATTAGGTTGTTTGTTTTTTTGATATTGAGTTGCACGAGCTGCTTGTAAATTTTGGAGATTAATCCTTTGTCAGTTGCTTCATTTGCAAATATTTTCTCCCATTCTGAGGGTTGTCTTTTCGCCTTGTTTATGGTCTCCTTTGCTGATCTTATGTTTCTTGATGTGGATTTAAAAGCAATCCAGGGCAATCCATTCAGAACAGTGTCAGCGTCCTGGGGCCCCTGTGCCAGGAGGTCCCATGACCCCCACTAAACCTGAGGAGTGGGGGATGGCAGTGGCTATCCCAGGGTTTATTTGCCAGCCCAGATAGAGCTTAGGACTGACACGCAGTTTAATTATCATGCAGAGCTGCAGCTGGAAGTGGCTGGAGTGAGTCGGCATCTGCTTTTGCAGAGCACAATTTCTGCAAATAACCACCAGTACTCTTGATTCTCTCTAATTAATGAAGAGGAAGCCTGGAATCTTCAAAGTCCACGAATGTCATGCTGCCACTGTGTCAGGATTGATCTCCTTTGTTCCAAACCGAAGAGCATGCCTCTCCTGCCTCTCCTAATTCTTTATAAATTGAATTTTTCTATTACTGGTTGTGACAGCTAAGTAACATGACTTCAGAAATTCACCCGCAGTTCATGCCAATATTAGAAGCCTGAATAATAATAATTTTTTAAAAAAGAACTATAATGGAACAAGCTTTCTGTCTCTGACCCAGAATTAATCATCATGAAGAGACACCTCCTGAAAGGAGGGTCGTTAATTAGCTCTAATGGATCTTGCTAGGTGGAGCTGGAATTATTGAGAAGTCGGCAAACAGAGGGGAAGAGAAGATTCTTCCCTTTCTTTGTCCATCTCCATGTGATGTTGGGATGTAATATGCTGGGACTGTGCTTCCAGGGGGCGGGGAGTCATGGTGGAGGCCACAGAAAAGCTCAGTTCACAGGGGATGCTGATGTGTCAGCATGGAAATCCCCAACTTGGAACATCTTTGAGAAAAAGAGGTAAAAGTGGGCAAAGGCCCTACCCCTGGCCTTAACTGAGCATTTAATGAAGACACCACACATGAGCCAGAGTGGGATCCTATTAAAACCCAAAGCAGGCAGTGTTACACCTCTTCTCCAAAGGCCCCAGTGGCTCCATCTCTCCAAAGGAAAGCAAAGTTTATATATGAGCCTACGGGGTTCCACTTATCTGGCCACTATTTCCTCTGTGACTTCATTTCCTCTGTTCTGTTCCTCACCTACTTCATTCCAGACAAACCAGCTTCTTTGATGTTCTACCAACACTTCAGCTTCTACCTCAGGACCTTTGCCCTGGCTACTCTTATCTGTCTATAGCACTGCTTTCCAGATATCCACTTGGCTGCCTTCTTCTTTTCCTTTAGGTCTTTGTTAAAATTTCACCCTCTTATTAAGGCCAACATTGACCACCCCATGTAAAATAGGACTCCTCACCCCCAACACTCCTTATTCCTCTTATCCTACTATATTTTTCTCTTGCCTCCTAACATACTATATAATTTCCTTATTTGTTGTGTTGTTATATGTTTGCCCCCTCTCCAGCATGTGTTATTTGTAGACTTTTTGATAATGGCCATTCTGACTGGTGTGAGGTGATACCTCATTGTAGTTTTGATTTGCATTTCTCTAATAATTAGCGATGTTGAGCATCTTTTCATGTGCCTATTGGCCATATGTATGTCTACGAATAATACATTCTGGACCGGGTGTAGAGAAAAGGGAACCCTCCTACACTGTTGGTGGGAATGTAAATTGGTGCAGTCACTGAGGGAAACAATATGGAGGTTCCTTAAAAAACTAAAAATAGAGCTACCGGGCTTCCCTGGTGGCGCAGTGGTTGAAAGTCCGCCTGCCGATGCAGGGGACGCGGGTTCATGCCCCGGTCTGGGAAGATCCCACATGCCGCAGAGCAGCTAGGCCCGTGAGCCATGGCCGCTCGGCCTGTGCGTCCGGAGCCTGTGCTCCGCAACGGGAGAGGCCACAACAGTGAGAGGCCTGCGTACCGCAAAAAAAAAAAAAAAAAAAAAAAAAATAGAGCTACCATTTGATCCAGCGATCCCACTCCTGGGCATGTATCCAGAAAAGACAAAAACTCTAATTTGAAAAGATACATGCACCCCAATGTTCATAGCAGCACTATTTACAATAGCCAAGACATGGAAGCAACCTGATGTCCATCGACAGATGAATGGATAAAGAAGATGTGGTACATACACACAATGGAATACTACTCAACCATAAAAAATAATGAAATAATGCCATTTGCAGCAACATGGATGGACCTAGAGACTATCATACTAAATGAAGTAAGTCAGACACAGAAAGACAAATATTATATGATATCACTTACATGTGGAATCTAAAAAGTAATACAAATGAACCTATATACAAAACAGAAATAGCCTCACAGACATAGAAAACAAAACTACGGTTACGGAAGGGGAAAGGGGGATAGGGATAAATTAGGGGTATGGGATTAACAGATACACACAATCATATATAAAATCGATAAGCAACAAGAATTTACTGTAGAGCATATGGAACTATAGTCAATATCTTGTAATAACCTATAATGGAAAAGAATCTGAAAAAGAATAGATATATATTACTCACTTTGCTGTACATCTGAAACTAATACAATATTGTAAATCAACTATACTTCCAGAAAAAAATGAGCCTCCTCTACCTCTCACTAGAATATAAGCTCCACAAGAACAGGGATTCTTGTCTGTTTTGTTCTCTGATATATTCCTGGCACCTAGAACAGTGCCAGATCAATAAATATTTGCAGAGTGAATGAATCAGTCATCCCACTTTGGAGCATTTGCTGGTATGTATGAAGACTGCATGTGCCCACTCAAAGCGATGGCTCAAACGTAAAGACCAGGATATGAGCTGTTCCTTTTTCTTTCTTAAGTGTCTGGATGAAGTGCTGTTGTTTGTTTCCTTTGGCTGCCAAATGTTAATAATTAAAACAAACAGTGTGATCAGAGTTAAATATTACTTGAGGTCTTTCTTTCTCTCCCAGTGGCTTCTGTAAGAAGAGGCGAGGGTGGAGCTAGCCAAGAATGATGCTTTTAAGGAAGGGGGGTTGTTTTTTGTCTCCAGGGATCTCAGTCTTTCCTCTTTAACTCCACAGAGAGTGAGCAATATTGTGCAATAGCAGTGGTGGCGGGGGAGAGATGTCTCTTGTGTAATTCAGTAGTGACCCTACTGAGGGGAAGTATTCATAGCATACAGGGCCGGGGCCAGAGCAGGAGCTTCAGGCAAGGAGTCGCAGTGGAGTCCACATCTATGGATTGTGTCTATTTGTGGGGATTGTCTCCACATCCCCCAGTCCCCTCCTCACTCATGCTTCCCAACCACGGGACCATAATAAATTCCTGCATTAGATTCTTTCCACCAAGGAATGCCTACTAAATCATGCATTGGTCTGTGACTTGCCAGGGGTTAGACAAATCTGGCAGTAGTTGCAGTCTACACATGAGGGCCCTCGGAAGTGAGTTGATCCATCCTTCTGTGCTCTACTTAATTTGTGCCTCTTACCAATCCCTCCTTCGCTTAGAGGGACTGACCTCAGAGGGAGACATGTTTGCATTCAGTTAACAAACCAGCTGCTGCTAGGTGAGTGCTGGTCATGAAACATAGATTCCAGCCTTTATTCTGCAGCTGCCAGTTGAGTGGCTTGAGCCATTTTTCTCCCCGCACCATAGTTTCTAACTCCACTTTCTTAACACTTAAAAAAAAATCTTTCTCATTTATTCCTCCGAATAGCTGTGTCTCTTAATTTTAGAGATAAAGAAGGAAAGGCCCAGAGAGGTCAAGGTACTTGCCTAAGACCACACTGTTATTAAGAGGTAAGATCAAAAAAATAAAAAATAGAATTACCTTATAATACAGACATCCCACTTCTACATATTTACCCAAAGGAAATGAAAACAGGACATCGAAAAGATATCTGCACCCCCCGTGTTCACTTCAGCATTATTCACAATAGCCAAGATGTGGGAACAACCCGAGTGTCTGTCAATAGATAAATGGACAAAGAAGATGTGATCTGTATAAACAATGGAATATTATTCAGCTATGAGAAGGAAGGAACCCTGCCATAGGCCACGCCATGGATGGACCTTGAGGCTGTTACGCTAAGTGAAATAAGCCAGACAGAAAAAGACAAATACTGCAAGGCATCTCTTATACATGGACTCTTAAAAAAAAAAAATGTCAAACTCATAAAGACAGAGGTAGAAGGCTGCCAGGGGCTTGCGGGGTAGGGAAAAAGGGAAATAAGAAGAGACTGGTTAAAAAAAAGAGGTAAGGCCAAGACCTGAACTCTCCCAGCAAATTCAGTTTCTGTTCATAATGCCTTTCAGATCAGAAAGACACCCACTCTATCTTCCTCTTGGAGCTACAAATAAAACTGTTCTTACACCTAAAAAGGGATTTTACCAATCCAAAATGGATTATTATTAGAGTGGCCTCCCAAATTCAGAGGATGCTCAGAGGTCAGAACCGAGAACCTGAACTAAGCCACATGGGGGTGAAAGTATGAATTGTGTTTTTAGATATTCTAAATTCAAATTCCAAGGCTGACATTTAGAGCCTCCCTTCGAAGCCAAGTTTGGCAGAGTGCTCCGATTCTAAATAGCAAAATTGACCTTCCCTCTTAGACTCAGATTCTAAATTATTCTGAAGATTCTTCCCCTTAGACCGCTCCGGACAGCCAACCTGAAGCAGCCTCCAGGACACTCTTGCTGATTTACAACTGCAATCTTGCTAAAAGGAATGGGAAAAAGCCAAGATGAGTTTCTGTTAGACAGAATTACTGGCATGAAATACTAACATCGCTACAACGTGGCATATAACTGACTGGCTGACTGCACGGCTGCCCTCCCTTTCTTATTTCACTGAAATAGGTCATTTGTTACAAAACGGAGGGAGGCTTGTTCCTCAGCCCTCGGCCCCCAAAGGAGGGAAGGAGAAGGATGCTGATAGCGCTCCTTGGTGTGTGCCTGCATGTGGCTCCCCAAAGCCAACACTGGGCCAGCGAGGCTGTTCTTATTAAGAGCCCATGTCAGTGGTTTGTCTCTGATGAGGGTCTGTGACTGCTGTGTGCAGAGCCCTGCTGTTTCCTGCCTTTATTGAAGTAATAAAGGCTGGGCAGGATGCAGGCGGTAAGCTCCAGCTGTCCCTGCTTAAAATACACTGATGAGATAGGAACTGGCCATTTGGGTTCGACAAAATATTCTCCAAATGAGGAAGGGTGTACCTTGCCCTCAAATTTATTCTCTCCCAGAAACATGACCCACCCTATCGGTTAATCGATCAAATATTTGCTGGCAGCGCTCACCACCTCCCATCCTTTACAAAGGGCAGGGTGCAGCCAGAAGTGAAATCCTACAAGATATTAAAGACTTTGCTTGGAAGAGTGGAAAATTCAAATGAGAACAGGGCCAGGGGGGCAACATGAATGAATGAGTGAATGAATGAAACTGTTTCATAATAGCATCTTAAGATAATTTTTTTATACACATCGGTTTTCCTTGTATATTTAATACACAAGAATATTCTTTCCCTCACAAAGTCAGAGCCCTGTTGGTCTATCTTCGGTTTTCACATTCTTAAAAGAGACAGGGATATTTTCCTCAACCCTTCTATAAGATGACAATAGGGTTAATGCCGAGTGAAATGGCAGCCGACAGCAGATTCAGTGTTGAGACAATTGGAGATGCTACAAGGCAGTGTGAGGACTGAGTCCAGTTAGAGATTATGGGTTATCACAAGGGAGCAGCTGCTTACTAAGGGCCCTGTTGCCTTATTGTTAAGTGAAGATGGGAGCCCAGAGTATATTTTCAAATTCTTCTGTACTTCCCTGGTGGTGCAGTGGTTAAGAATCCGCCTGCCAACTCAGGGGACACAGGTTCAAGCTCTGGTCCGGGAAGATCCTACATGCCGCGGAGCAACTGAGCCCATGCGCCACAACTACTGAGCCCGCACTCTAGAACCCGTGAGTCACAACTACTGAGCCCGTGTGCTGCAACTACTGAAGCCCGCGCACCTGGAGCCCGTGCTCTGCAACAAGAGAAGCCCGCTCACCGCAACGAAGAGTAGCCCCTGCTCACCGCAACTAGAGAAAGCCCACGCGTAGCAACGAATACCCAGTGCAGCCAAAAATAAAATTAATTAATTAATTAATTAAAAAAAAACTTCTAAAGCGCTGTTCTTCCCCCTACATGACATGGAGTATGTTGCCATTTCTCTCCTTGGATTTCTTCAGGCTCGTCTTGTCCTTCCATTTCCCGCAAGTGGATGGGAGGCTCCCCAACGAAGGCTGAGGGGTTTCCTTCTTTGCTCACAGGGATAGTCTGAGTTCTTTGCACTAGAGAAACTGTGAGATAATAAATGTTTGTTGTTTTAAGCCCCTCGGTTATGGTATGATTTGCTGTGTGGCAAGAGATGACTAATACATCTTGAGTCTGTGGTTGGATATCATTCTTCCCATCCAACTTCATGCTGTTCACACAAGGAGTAAGCATGTACTTTCTATGTATATCAAAACCTCCAACTGATACAAATTATAGGTATGACGGAGCCCTTGGAGGTACTTCTAGAAGCCTCCTTAGGATCCGCATTGGTTCTGCACACAGCATCCTTAGATATGGTCCTTTAATCAGTTCATAATACCCACTTCGCTGTAAGAGAGAGGCTACACAGGACATTGGTGGGAAGACTTGAATGGAGCCTTGATGAATTACAAGCATTCACACAGGCCCAGAGGGATGGCAGGTAGGAGCATATTCAATGCAAACAGAAGAGTCCTGTATAAAGGTAGGATTCAAGGGACAATGGAGAGATGGCTGGATTGCAAGATTTGCGGGAGAAGGATTGTGTTTGTGTTGTTTACTGTCTCCATCCCTGGTCTGGCAAATAAAGGCTCAGTAATTATTCTTTAATGATATAATGAAAAAATAGGGAGTTTGTATAGATGAAGAGTTAGAGAGGTTTGGATATGAAGGCTAGCCAGATTTGTGAAGAACTATATGGTTGACATGATTTTCTGGGAGTCAATCTTTCTCAGCTGGTGAGGGCTCAACATCTGCCTGAGCTTTGAGCAGAACTTAAGCAGAGTCAATACTTGGTGTGATAAGGAGATGCCAAGAAGACCGTGGGTCACGAACTGTGATTGCCAAATGTCACCACGATAGGCATGATTAACTAAACCTCGGAAACCTCTTAAAGAAGTATTTATCCTGGGGAAAACTGCATGGGGGGAAATGACTAACCTAGAATGGCAAAGGTAGAAACTGTGCTGGTAATTGATCTTGAAGTCAAGGTTACCAGGTTAAACCTGAGACCCAAGCTGGGAACTTGCATAGATGAGCAGAGAGTGCAGAGATGTTAAGTAAAGAAGAGACAGGCTAGAGGCACTCCACGGATAAGACACATGCATGATGTCTGTCTCAATTTTAACAGCCTCTTAGGTTCCTAAGTCTTCCAGGATTGGACAGTCCACATCAGGTGACAAGCCCCAGCCCCACACATCTTGCTCCTACCTCTTTTTCTCTGACCTAATTCCCTAGCCCACAAGACTTTTCTAGGTCATCTCTTGGTAGAAGCATCCATTTTTCTGTAATGCAGATATGGGTCCTTAGACTACGACCCAACTTCAAACCTGGTAAGTCAAGTTCTGTTTAGTGAAGGGCATAGGTTAAGATGGGCCTTGGATTCAGATATACTTTCTTGAGGGCAACTGGCTGATTTGTTCATGAGATTTATATTTTTATTAATTAATACAACAAAATGTATTTATGATTCAATTGAGGTATGGCTCTAAGTGATGGGAACACAAAAATCAATAATAAAAGATGCCTACCTTAAAAGCCTCATAGTCTAACTGCAGAGTCCAAAATGTTTGTGTGAGTGTGTGTGTGTGTGTGTGTGTGTGTGTGTGTGTGTGTGTGTGTAGCTTTATCTCATAGGTGATGAGGAACCATGGAAGGATTTTAAACAGAAGAGTGATGCATTCTGACTTGTGATTTTGAAAGATAACGAAGGGTAGAATATTGGTGAATTGGAGGCGGGGAGATTGGCTAGGAGGCTATTACAGAAGTCTAGGCAAACGTGGGTGAAATGTAATGACAGTAAACATGGAAGGGGAGAAGATCAACAACAGATCCTTAGGAATCTGAATGGACCAGGCCTGGCAGTGATGGGAGATGGCGGATGGCTGTAGAGATGAAGGAGGCTAAATAAGGCTGAGGTCTCCCGCTCAGGCACTCGGTTGAAGTAATTTGATATAGTAGAGCTATCTGTGTGGGTGAGCTTTGTACTGTTTAAGCAAAAGGTCAGTGTTAATATTAAAATTTGACGTATCTATCAACCTACTATGGGGGTCTCAAAAATGTAGGATGTTGTCAAGGAGAGAAGAGATCAGATTATGGTTCAGAATAGTTAAGTATAAAACTAGATGCCGGTGGCATGAAGGACAGTCCAGGGCCTTCTTGTGGGAGGGCCAGCTGAAAATAGCTCTCTGGGCTGGACTGGCTGAACTGGCCGGCAAGGTGTGGGTGACATTCCTGTGAGCAGTGTGGATCCCCAGATGACCTTGGCCTATAGTTAGTTCTCACAATCAGCTGCGGCTGGTTTCCAAAGTAGCAGCAACAGCAGCTGACAGGTTTTCTTCTCTGTCAAGAAAAAGTGCTCATAAGCAATACATTTCCCAAGTAGCTATTCTTTCTGGTTTGACTAAGGGCTTCTATGGTGGAAAATATGCCCATGGTTTCCGTAAAACCATTTTAAAAAATTCATCACTTTTTTCTTGAGTCAAAATACCTTGAACCTCTTGGGTAACTTAGGAGCATTCAGTGTAAGTTCTACCCCTGGAAAATAGATCGAAGAAATGCCTGCTTGTATGTTTTAGTTCAGTACCGAATCTCCCCCCAACTCTCCCTACCGCCTCCCCACATGTTTCAATAAAAGTAAATTAGAATATAAGGATTCAAAGGCAGGGAAGGAATCCAACCTTAACAGAGTAGAAATCAATGTCCCCTTTTGGGATCTGAAGTTGGAATACAAGAATCTAACTTTGAGACGCTCAGATGAAAAATTCTGGCAATCACTTAAAGTTCACGTCAAAACATCTGGTGGGAAGTTTGATTTAGTGTATGGTAACTGGGGATAATATTGTGAGACTGCAATAATGTTTTTTGTTTGCAAATTGAGCTTTAGCTCTGTACTTCATCTAGGAAACGCTAGAGGGAGTACGTCAGATAGAGGAAAAAGGCTACCATGAGAATGAAAGGAATGAAGAGGAGAGATGGCTGGGGAGGAAGACGTTTCTCCATTTCACCGAGGCTCAGAATTTTACTTAGGTAGACGCTAATCTTTATACTATCACCAAGCGACTTGAAACCCTGTACCCCAAAACTTTAACTGTGATCCACTGAGCCTGTTCCGAATCCAAAACAGTAAATAACAGCCATTGCTCTCTGACCAGAATCTATATTCTGTCCATTTTAGGAATCTTGAAAGCCAATATGACATAGCTCTATCTGAGGCTTTAACTTTAGAGGACATGTTATTTGGATGAATAACCTTTCACAGATATTGGATTTTTTTTTTACAGCACTGATACTTCCAAGTGCTCAAAGTGAATAGTAATGACACCAGGCATTTTCAGACACTTGTAGGAATAAAACGTGCTCTTTGTAGACATCCTAGATTGAAGGATTTCCCCTTCATTTTCTCCATAGTTCTCATGAACTAGCTCTACATTTAAACACCATTTTACAATCCAGAAACATTGAAGTTAACTGATCCAACGTAAAGCGGGTGTCAATGAGAACTGTTATTTTTCTTGTTTAAATTTCCAGTTCCTTAGTTCCTTTGTGCCTCTTGCAAATGCTAAAAGAGCTAGTGAGGGCTAGAGTCAAATCACCTATTTTTAAAAAAATGTTAACAATTAATCACTCTAATCAGAAACAAATATCTTAAAAAGCTTCTTAAGAGACTAATCAACTGAATGTCCAAGTATTTTAATAAGTGATGAACTAATAATTCTGTGAAATATTATCCTTAAACCATAGCAGATTTTTGAAGCACAACTGTTAAAAACGTGTGAATTCCAATATAAGAAACATCACAATAAAGCATGCTAAGTTAATAAGGATCTGCCCTTTTACAAACCATGGGGTCAGCCTCACCTGGACTTTAAGATGAAGAGAAGAGAAATAACATTATGAACTTTCTAAGGCAGCGTCTGCTCGAAACGATCAGTTACACTGACAAGGAAAACTTAGCTCCGAAATTTGGGTTTGCTTTTGTTAGTCATGCATTATCCTACTTACCTCTCAGGGCAGACCTTTAATCTCAGAAAGTGCTGAGATGCATTACTGCACCCGTTATCAAAAGTCTTTGGCAGAAATACCACTTATCCTTGTTGTGGTAATGAACAGATTTATAACATTCTGGTGTCACTATTCCTGAAAAAGCACATTCATTTGAATGTTTCTTCCACAAACATAGTGAACTAGTTCATGAAGGCACATGGGTGTAGAACAGTATGGAGAGATATTGCTGGTGAATGACAGAACGTCTGGTTGATTTACACAAAAACCCAAGTGCTTGTATGAGAATAGGTTAGGTTTAGATTGACGAGCAAATGTGTAACCAGACTTCTGGCTGACAAATGGCAGAGCTATGCCAGTGTGTTAGCTTCTCTGGAGAGAGACCAAAAGTAAGACGGGAGGATCAAGTTCATTCTATAAAGGACATTCAAACCTCATGGACGGCAGGGTGGTGGGGTATTAAGCACATATAGATTTTAATACCCCAAAATAGTACTGGGCAAATTTAGAGTTGAGCTGGCATTCAAGCCGATGACCAAACTCCTATCAAATTTCCCTGTATTGACTCAGAGACATAGAGAACAGACTTGTGGTTGCCAAGGGGGAGGGGGATTGGGGAGGGTTGGATTGGGAGTTTGGGGTTAGCAGATGCAAACTATTACATATAGAATAGATAAAGAAAAAGGTCCTACTGTATAGCACAGGGAACTACATTCAACATTCTGTAATAAACCATAATAGAAAAGGATATGAAAAAGAATATATGTATATACATATATATATATAAGGCTGAATCACTTTGCTGCACACCAGAGATAGCACAACATTGTAAATCAACTATACTTCAATAAAAAATAAATTAAAAAAATTTTTTTCCCTGTATTGTGTGTGTTTATATTTATATTCCCTCAGAAGGATCCTGGTGTTTTCAAGATGAGTCTAATTTATTGGCAACCTTGGTTTAAAGTCGCTAGCCTCTAAAAATGGCTGGTTTGGGTAAACTAGAAAATGAAAATAAAAACTGATGAGTTTAGTATCAAAAATGGTAAAAGCACTAAATGGTCTAGACTGGATTTGATTTATTCCTGCTGGGCACAGAGGAGGACAAGAGACATCCATACAGCTTTTGTGAAGAAGGATGAAGTGTTTAGACCACATTCTTCCTCTGTGGCTGAGCTGACTGTTCAGGGCTTTGGGTCTGCCTTCAAGGACAGGGGTAGGTTAGTAATGACAGATACTGTTCATTGAGTCCCCGTGGTGGTTCAAACCCCCTGTTCAGTGCTTGAGGTGCATTATCTCACTTAATTCTTCCCACCACACTGTGGGGCTGGGTTTATGATCTTGCTTTATAGATGAGCCTGACTTTCAGAGAGATGACTTGCCCGAGGTCACACACTAGTCAGTGACAGAGTTAAGATTTAAACTCCAGTCTGACTCCAAAGCACTTGCCATGGTGCTACACTGCTTCTTGAACGTCTGATGAACAGTACTGGTGGTCGTTTGGCAGATTGCAAGCCCTGTGGTATTTGAGTAGTGTAGAAGCCAGAGCAGCAGAGAGCCAGGAGACTTGGATTTGAATCCTGACTCTACCATTTACTGGCTGTGTGATCTCTGAAAAATTTCTAACCTCTTCCAACTGTCTCCTCATCTATGTGTGTCTTGTGTGTGGTGGAGTATTAGTACTGTTCATTTCTAACCTCTGTGATCCCATGAGCCTTCAAGGGGCTTTTCCTTTCCTGTAATTGAGGTGCAAGTTTGTTCTTTTGCTCTTTAGGTGAACTCAGCAGCGAGGAAACACTTCTATTTGAAATTCAAGGACTGAGTTAATTTCTGCCCTAGAGATATTATTCCTTCTCTGCAAAATTCATTTCCTCCATGGACTGCCCCAACACAGGCTAGCTTCCATTTCCCAGGTGGACAACTCCATTGTATGCTGAGCCTGGCTCTCTGTTCCCAAAGGAGCCACAGAGAGGCCCATAGGATGTGCTAGAAATACAAAATGGTATTTTATAATGCTATTTCAAAAGAAAGCCACTAAAGGTGGTTCTCATCTGAAGGCAATAAATATTACTTCCAGTGGCTCCGAGAACCGAATATTCACGTAGTTGCCTGTTTTGGGTGCTTTGGTTCTATTTCTGTAAATGAATGAGGTTTTATTTATTGCATTCCCTCCTTGTGCATAACTCACTATGATAATGCCGATGAACTTTCTCTGAAAACTGCTGTCTACACTTAAAGTGTCCCCCGTTCCACCCCCCCCGGCTTTTTAGGCTTGCACCCATTTTCCTCCTGAGGGAAACATATACATTGGCTCCCCTGCCATGAGCGGTCACCACCCGCTGCACACTGCTTGGCATTCTTTAGGATCAAGTGACATGGGCCCAGCTGTATGTGGGGAGCAATGTTGGAAAATTCCTTTGATGTTGCGCCTTGTGACACTCAATGACTGAATCCAAGCTTTTGCTATTTGACCAAATGCCAATGTGCTAGTTCCTGAATATCTATGATCTTACAGATAGTTGGATGGAAAAGTAAGAACAAACCACCAGAAAAAAATATTTCAAAACTATTTTGCAGGGCTAATTAAGGGAAAGCTTTGATTAATTGGAAAGCTAGTTGAGCCGAGTGTTCTAGTTAATTAGGAGCTAAGGTATAATACTTAAAAAAAAAATCATTTACTATGTAAAGAGTGTCATCTATGTATAAGGTATTATGAATGCAAAGAGGAGCAAAAGTTCATACAGTGCTTTTATCCAAAGCATCTTCTGGTTTTCTTCTACCCATTATTGTTGGAAATTTTGTCCTATTTCCTTCCAGTCCTTTTTAATGCTTATGTTTTCTTGGTACCAATGATTCTGTATGTGATCATTTAAGTATCATCTAAGCATGTAATGATGTACTTAAACATTTCCTTAATTACTTAAAATCTAGGTTGCTTCCACTTATTTCCCATGATAAAAAGAAAATGCCATGAAGAAAAGCTTTACACACAAAGATTTCCCCTTATTTATTTATTTTTTGTATTTCCAATGACAAATTCTCATATGTAGAATTATTGGATCAAAGAAGACAATTTTATCTGCTTAGTGTTATCGGTATGCATTGCAACTACTTTCCAAAGGAGTTATACCAATCTACGCTTGCTCTACCATTGTTTGACCATAAGTCAGTCTCTCCTTACTATCTCCATAACTTAACATCCATTATTTATTTAATTCATACAATAACCTTGTAAATTCAACAGTCTACAGATGAATAGATGCTGGGAAAGACTAAGTGACTTGCCCAAGTCGGTACAATATTAACAGAGCTGGAATTTGATCTTGCCTATTTTGAGCCCAGACCTGTGGTGTGCTTCATTCTACCACAGCTGCCCCTTAAATAACCAGATGGGTCTGGGCTAATGAGGCCTCCAAGAGCAGCTTGGAGGGGCCCCGTGGTTGGTATGTACAATGATGGAATTGATTAGCGGGATTGTCCAAATGGCTTTGTTCCCTTAAAAAAACAAACATTACCTAGAACAGAGTGAAGTTTTGATTAATTTCCACGTGCCGGTTTCACCCTCCCACATGCGCATTAAAGCAATTAAACAAGAATGTTTTTCAATAGTGCCCAAGTGTTGGAGTATTTTAACTAAACTCAGAGATACATGAGTAACACCAGTGGAAGCTGTTCATGCATATCTGAGGCAGAATGCGGCCTTTTGACGTGAGCCTATTAAACACAAGGAAATTCATAGTTAAAATTCCACTCTTAGCTCTCCAGCCAAGACAGGAATGGCCCTGGCCACAAAACATGAAGGACAAGGTGGCCACAAGGCCCAGTAATCTGTTGGCATTACAGAGCAGGGCAGGCAAACCACAGTAGATCAAGGTCTCAGCTTCATTCTTCAAAAAGCCGATTGGGGCTTCCCAGGTGGCGCAGTGGTTGAGAGTCCGCCTGCCGATGCAGGGGACGCGGGTTCGTGTCCCGGTCCGGGAAGATCCCACATGCCGCGGAGCGGCTGGGCCCGTGAGCCATGGCCGCTGAGCCTGCGCGTCCGGAGCCTGTGCTCCGCAACGGGAGAGGCCACAACAGTGAGAGGCCCGCATACCGCAAAAAAAAAAAAAAAAGCCGATTGGATGAAAATACGTGCTGCATTCTTCAAGGTGAGAAGTCTGGTTTTGTTGGAGCATGGTGTGTGGAGAAAATGAAAGACACCTCCCGGTAGGAGGGAGTTTGGAGGCCCCAGGTATCCATTTAGAAGGTCATCTTGGAAAATAATTTGGGACCACGTGGCCTTATTATCTGTAGGAGTGAAGAGAAGGAAAATCCAGTTTGGAGGGTACAGTCGTGTAACATGGCAGCATCTCGGGGCAGTGTTTGTGCTTCCACTCAGCGGGAGGCTCTTGGGGTTTATTTAGAAGGTCCCCTGTGAGCTGAGCACGAGGCTGAATAGTAGAGTTTAGCAAAACTCAGGAATGAGCTCACCTCACTTAGATGACAAAATCCCATTAATCTCTACTCAGACCACCACTGAATGGACTTAAAAAACAAAACTACGACAAATCACCAGCATCTAAGACACAAAGCTACAACTCTGAATGTCGGGAGCAGAAAGAATGTCTTGTTAACATCACCTGACTTCTTTGGGATAACTGTAAAGACGAACGGCTTCTTCAAGCATTCAGATAATCTCCTCTAGAGGCTTCTACAGGGAGATGAAACTGCTTTGGTGCGTCCTTCAGTGCCGAGAAGGCGATTTAAATTCACCCTGCCTTTAAGGAGAAAAGCTGGAAACAGCAGGATGCATTTGTAGGAATGCAGAGAAATGAACAGCTCTCTGGGTCCCTTGTTCTGTAACCACATTTTAATTTTAATCACTGAGGCATCCTGTAAAAACAGTAACAAAAAACAGCTGGGAAGTGGCATTGATTTCAAAATCACATAATGACATCTCCACTCCATCAATGTATCTTCATAGCCTTTTCCCTGAAAGGCCAGGCAATAAATGTACATACGGTCCAGAGCTCTGCCTGGACCTGGGCTCTTGTTTTGCTGGCGGCACTGGAGACAAGGCATGCTGAGTTGAGTGCCAGGGGCATTTTCCCGCAGTCTAGTCGAAACGGCTATTTTCTCTGACGCGACTAGGATGTTTTCTGTCACCTCCAAACACTGCAACTGTGACAGCATTATTTCCAAGGCTCGTAGCCTCTGTGACAGGCAGGAATGCAGGAAGATGGACTGCTCCCGCCCGGGCCTGGCCAGGAGGTGGAAGTGGGGAGGAGCTACCCTCATTCTACCCCCTGTTGTTTTTGGAAGGCTTTCCTCCGGGTTTTTACTACTGGGTGGTCCCTTGGGCCTCCCACTACATTCCAAATATTTCCAAACTCTCTGAGAGGTGGCAGTTCTACCCCAGGAGCGGACTCCCCTGCCTCGGGCGGGAGGCTGGGTGGCGCTGGCTGTCCCTCGGGCACAGCATTCCTTTGTGCTTTCCCCCTTCACTGGCTTTGAAGTCAGTTTGAACAAGATAGAACTGTGAACCTGAGGTTCTAAGATTCCAGATACGGTGGAGTTTTATTTTGCAGCCCCTTATGCTTGAATGTTCAGTGGTCTCCAACGTTTTGCATGACTCAGCAGAATCAGTAAAAGATGACTCCCAATACTGTTATTTGTTTATAGATACACATGTACTATTGAACTAATACATTATTAATTAAAAACAAACAAAGAGAATGCTTTTTAAGGTGAGACAATATTAAGTGCATTGTTTTCTGGATGGCAAAAAAAGCCCTTTTTGCTTTCATTAGCTATTCACATTGTATGCTCATTTTATATGTATATGCTTCACTCGAAAAGCGGGCATTACCACTTTGTGATTTGATTCAAAAGTCTGATTCTAAGCACAGTTTATTTTGGTACCTGATTAGTGACTACTGTGTCTGAAAGCAATGCTACAAAGATATGCAAGAAGCACATTGTTGTCTGTAATGACTCCATCTTGACATGTTTTTGGCCACATCCACTAACTAGGCAAAGATTCTGATGAAAGTTTATTAATAAATTTCCATCTTTTTCTGGCGTCAATCAATTGCTCTTATAATCTAATGAAAAAGTGCTTCCAATTGGCCAAACCCAGAGAAAGTCAGAGAAAGGAAGCCTCATTGAAGCACCATTTTTGCAGATAGCAGATAGCTAGAGATATGCTTAAAGCTCTCTGAAATTATACATTTGAAAGGTTTTTAAATAATTTCTTTAACTCCTACTTCCAAGTTTTTAAAATGTGTATTTATCGGAATTTTTAACAGAGAAAACATTGTTTTCAGAAACGATTTACACAATGGTGGAAACAATTCTAAATATCCATTTCCAGAGTGTTCTCTCCATAGCATGAATTTCTTTTTCAGAACAGCCACTTTCTCACTCCCTGCTTACAACGATGTCAGCATTTCCTGGGCTAGACCGATTTCTCATCTTTATTTACGAAGAGCTCACCACTAAGTTGCATATTCTAATAGCTTCTTGTCACCGTTGGAAATTTCAGAAAATGTTTTTCACATGGTAAGATGGCAGAGGGTTCATCTCACCTGATGAACCGTTCTGGTCTGGGTCTGCTGGGTAGGATTACATTTTAGGAACAACCCAGACAAATTGCTAGAAACAGGTGGATGAGTCTAAGCTCCGGCAAGTAACCGCTGATGCACACAAATGGAGTAATTGAAGAGGGTTTAATAAAGACGGTGTATTATATTATATTATATTATATTATATTATATTATATTATATTATATTATATCATAATAAAAGCAAAGGGAAACCAGCCACGATACAGCAGCAACAGCAGGGAGCCCTTTCTTCCTTCCCCTAAGCCTGGAGTCCGGGGAGGGAGCAGTAACACAAGCCAGGGGGAGAACTGTGGCTCTAGGACAGGGAGCATGGTCTGCACCTGTGATTTTGGTAGAAGGCCCTAACAAAGTACCATGATTGGGCAGCTTAAACAACGGAAATTTATTTTCTCACAATTCTAGAGGCTAGAAGTCCAAGATCAAGGTGTTGGCAGTGTTGGCTTCTTCTGAGGTGTCTCTTCTTGGTTTATAGATGGCTGTCTTCTCCCTGTGTCTTCACATGGTCTTCCCTTTGTGCATGTATCTGTGTCCAAATCTCTTCTTATAGAGACATCAGTCATGTTTGATTAGGGCCCATCCTAATGACCTCATTTTAACTTAATTACCTCTCTAAAGGCCCTATTTCTAAATACAGGTACATGCTGAGGTCCTGGGGATCAGGCCTTCACATATGGATTTAGGGGAGACACGATTCAACCCGTGATGGGGACACTGCCAATCTGCGGGCCACAGGGAGGAAGCCTGGGCAATAAACCTTGATTAATCATCCCTCCAGCCCACTGGTTGCAGGTACCTCACACTGGCCAACTCCAGATGGAAGCCAGAGGCAAGGGAGCCAGCTTGATGCCATCCTGAAGGTCAGTCTCCTGAGACACAGGAGTTAAAAAGAGTAATCTGGAGGAGCAAAGAGAGAACACCCAGCTCGCAGCGCTGAACTTAGAAAACAGAGATTTCGTTGACCTATAGTGTTATAAATAATCTAACATAGAAAGAAGGAAAGAAGCCAGATAAACCAGGGTGTTTGGCCTTGTGGATTGCAAAAGAGATGCTAGTTTCACAGAACTGCTGTTAGGAGGCTTGAGTTTGTGGAAACAGTTTGAAAATCTTACACAGCACTAGTCCTTGCAAAAATTAGAAAAAGACATCCCTGTGGGCAAATTGGAGAAAGGAGGCTTCAGCTGGACTGAGCGGTCCTTTTATGAGTTCACCATTCACCGTCCTCAGCGAAGCACCCCCTGCAGGACCCTGGGGAGCCGCCCTTATCACGGACTCAGGTTCAGAGTCGACAAGCCAACGGCCCTTCGTTCCAGCCCCTCATCATGAAGAAATGGAAGGATAGATTTTGATGTCGTCTCTGGTTTCCCTCTAGTTCACATGGGAAGAATCACTAAGCTACAGAAGAATTTATCACTGCCTCTTTTATTAAATCAATCAACCCCCCTTTGCTGGCATTTTCTGGCTGACTTGAACCTAAATAACAACTTGGTGGATCTTCCACCTAAAGGGAGCCATTAATGTCATTTAGATAATCGTTCCTTGTTAGCACTCTGGTAACCCCATTTTAAGACTTTGGGATTACTGACAAACATGAGATTTGCATATAAGCATCAGATTTTATTTATCCATCAGCCAGAATGCGGCTTACGGCGAGAAAGCTGTGCTCTACCCAACTCCGGGGGCGCCATTCGCATAGTCATTGTAGATTTGTATGGTCATTTTGATCATTTTCTGGTAGGTGCAGTACGGAGTTCTAGGAACAGTGTATCTCCTGTGTCCCCAGTTGTTAGAAAGCTGCTGGTTGGGTAAGTGACCAACTTAGGTTAGGTAGCTAGCTGTGTGTGAGGAACTCTGCTGGGCACTGGAGTGGTCTGGGGAAAGGGAAGGACCCAGTAAGACTAAGACATGGTCCCAACTTCTCCATACAGCGAAGAGGAGGACACCTGGGTACCCCCTCAGCCTCAGCTTCAGAATAATGCCCGGAGGAACAACCTCCACCTGCCCTACCCTCTCAGTGATCGCTGAGTGCTATCGGTGATTGAGAAGTGAAAGGTGTGGAAGGAGAACATTCCACACCCCAATCAGGTGGTGGCAACATGAGGCTGCTGTTGGGCTGGAAGGGCTGAGACTGGGAGAGACCCATGAGAGCCACTGCTGGGCCAGGAGTGGAGAAGCATCCCTGAGGCTGAGGGGTGGGAGCCAGTGGGAAGTAGGGTGGAGGGTGAGGGGGGCTGGCCCAGGAGCAACCCGGTCTGATCCACAGCTGCTTTGGGTGTCCATGGACACCGCGGAAACAACATGCACAGCACCAGAGCACCGTGACGAGGAATGGCATCCTTGCTTAGTCAAGCCCCATTCCTTCTTTTCAAGAGAAAGGAGGGGAGCTCTTTTGCAGCGTTTACCTGGGAGGCCAGCACAAGTCTACGTGGGACTGTACACTGGTTACACCTTGACCCTGCCCCTTCCCCTTCCCGGAGGGCTAGACCCCTCCGCTGTGGCTCCTCATCCTCCCTGCTATCTTTGTCAATACTCACCTCTCATCCACTGGACACTTACTACTAGTTTTTGTTTTTGTTTTTGTTTTGTTTTGTTTTAAATCTCAAGTAGGGGTATTCTTTGCACGAAAGACAGGTATTTCATTTAACCTTAGGGTCTGTGATGACCACTTTGAAAACATTTTGGCATTATCCTGTAAAGCTGAAGCTAGGCATATCCCATGATCCAGCAACTCCGCTCCTGGGCATACACCCTGCAGAAATACAGGCACAGATGCACTGAGCATTTTCATCATAGTGTGTCCAGAATAGTCAAGAACTCCCACGTCTATCAAAAATAAAATAGACACACTTTGGTATATTTATACAATGAAATACTATGCAATGATAAAAATAAATTACAGCTAAGCAAAAATGCACGATTAAATCTTCAAGATATAATATTGAGCAAAAGCTGCCAGACACAACGAAATATTGAAAGCACGATTCCACTTACAGAAAGTTCAAATATGGACAAAACTAAACTCTAGGTTTTAGGGAAGCATATTTAGGTGATACAATCATAAAGAAAAGCAAGGAGGTGAATAACATAAAGTCTGTGGAGTGTTACCTACTGAGCTGAAGGAGGGGTTGATGACTGTTAAGAGGCACAGCTGTCGGGGCATCTAGGGAGGGGGCCATGTTCTATTTCTCAACTCGGGTGGAGGTACAGGTACTCATTTTGCTACAAGACTTTGAGCTGTACATCTATGGTTTATGCACTTTTCTAAGCTTATTTCACAACTGAAAAAAAAGTTCAAAAGAAATTAGTTATTTATTGCCTAATTATTCCCAAGGAGTTTAAGTACTGAGTTGACTCTTAAAGGATAAATAGGAGTTATCCAGGTGGAGGAGACCATCCTAGGAGCGACACAAGAAGGGGCACAGGTGCAGAGTACAGAGGTCGGCGAGGAGCGGCGGGGTGGGAGACCGCAGCCGCCGCTGCCGCAGGCAAGGTGCCGCGGGCAGCCGGGACTCCCGGCTTGGCTGTAACCCGGTCCGGGGCCAGGTGGGACCGCGAGGGCCCATGGCCGAGCCGGCTCCGTTACCTCTGACTTCTGAGGATGTGGCCGTTTATTTCTCCGAGCAAGAATGGCGGGATCTAGAGCCATGGCAGAAGGAGCTTTACAAGCAAGTAATGAACACCAATTATGAGATTCTTGTTTCTCTAGATGATGGACTTCCCAAACCAGAACTAATATCCTGGCTTGAACAGGGGAGAGAACTCTTCAGGATCTGGGAAGAATCACAGAAATCAGGAAACATAATCTGCACCTCTGCTGATTTGCATTTGGATCCAGTTATTGAGGGACAACTGTTTGTGGGAAGCCAGCAAGCTGTGAAACCAGGAGAAGCCCACTGCCATTTCCAAGTAGATCCTGTTCAGAGCCAGCGGTCCTCTGAACCCTTATTAAAAGTGAAGGGAAAAAGTGAAGATGTTTCCTTCAGGCCTGACCAAGTCGTCGCCCTCCTGAATCCACAAAGACATGATGCTCGGGCTCTAGTTCCAGTAGTCCACAGCTCCAGGGAACCCACCCAAAGAGACACAATCGTAAGTCCCAGGACTCTCAGTCCCCCCGGCTTCCAGGAAACCTCTGGGGAGGGCCTCCAGCACCCTTGCCCCGTCTGTGGGTAAGGCTTTTGGAAGAACCTCTCAGAGCCAGGGGAGCCAGAAGGACCCACCACACAGGGCCTGGAATCAGTTCCGCAAACAAACCGGCGCACAACAGCTGCTGAGCATCCCTCGGGGCCAGAGGCACTTCCGCTGTCCAGAATGTGGGCGGGGCTTCCGCCGGAAGTCGTGTTTGCTTAGACCCCTGGCAATCCACCCCGAGGAGAGCCAGCTGCCGGGGAGCGAGTGTGAAGTGTGTACCCACCACCTGCGCTCGGGGCAGAGGCCTTCCCAGTGCCCCGGCTGCGACGGGAGAGGCCCGGCTCCAGGAGAGAGGGTGCCGGGGCCGCCTCCGAGCAGGCTGAGCTCCCGCGCTTGGGAGAGAAGCCGGGCCTCAGCCCGGCTGGCGAGGAACGCCCGGAGGCTCTCGAGGCCGGCCTCCTGCGGCCCGTGCGGCCGGCGCTCCTCCCCGCAGTGCGGGCTTCCAGACCACACCCACGTGCACAGCGCAGAGCGGCCCTTCCGGTGCGCCGAGTGCGGCCGGGCCTCCCGCCAGCACGGGCGGCTGCGGCTCCACCGGAGGCTGCACTCAGATGAGCAGCCTTGGCTTCCGGCTGAGGAGGCACGGCGGCGAGAGGCCGCTCTCCTGCGGTGAGTGCGGACGCGGCTTCGCCCACCCGTGCAAGCTGCGCGAGCACCTGCGGGTGCACAGCGGCGAGCGGCCCTTCGGCTGCCCCGACTGCGGCCGCTGCTTCCGTCTCAAGGGGCAGCTGCGGAGCCACCAGCGCCTGCACACGGGGGAGAGGCCGTTCCCGTGCCCCGACTGCGGCAAGAGCTACTGCGTGAAGGCCGACATGAAGGCGCACCGGCTGCTGCACGGCGGCCGGATGCCCTTCTCCTGCGAGTGTGGCAAAGGCTTCGCCAAGGAGTCCAAGCTCGTGGAGCACATCAGGACGCACACAGGCGAGAAGCCCTTTCAGTGTTCCCAGTGCGACAAGAGCTTCCGCTTGAAGGCGCAGCTGCTCAGCCACCAGGGCCTGCACACCGGTGAGAGGCCTTTCCGCTACCCCGAGTGCGATAAAAACTTCCGGGAAAGGGGCCACATGCTTCGGCACCAGCGCATCCACAGGCCCGGCAGGCCGTTCGCTTGTGCAGACTGCGGCAAGGGCTTCATTTATAAGTCGAAACTTGCCGAACATATCAGAGTGCACACGAAGTCCTGTCGTGCCCCCAGTGAGCCTGACGTTAAGCAAAGGCTCGGCCAGCTGTTTGCGATGATTGAGGCCGACTGGAGTTGAGGCCGAGTAGGGCGCCCTGCGGTGATCGAGGCCGACTGGATTTGAGGCCGAGTTCGGCGCCCAAAGCGGTCAGCAGAGTCGGTATTGCCAGGGAGTCCACAGCCAGCGCAGCCAAACCCAAAATCTGGTAAGACAGATGGAAGGAACAGGGGCCCTTTTTTAAGCAAGAATGTGATACAGGTTAGGCGTGTGAGAAACCACAAAGATTCTCATTTAAAACATCACCAGCTGTGTTTTCTATCCGTTGATAGAAAACAGTGGATAGAAACAATAGATAGGTTTGTTCTTCCCACCGTATTAACGGGTGATTTTCCCCAATGTGCTAATAAGCTAACTCTGAAATCCCAGCTTGAATTTAGACAGCAGGAAATCCCTCCAGTACTGTTCTCAAAGCTAAAAGGATGGGGTGACTGTTAAATGTCAGCTCTTCTTTTTTTCATAGTATGATGATAAGCAGGGGGTTTAACCCAGCGACTTTTGTTGCAGGCCTGATATGATAGGATTTGGTTTTGACTTATTTGAAGCTAATAGCAACAAAATGAGTTCTCCGACTCATGGTTTGTCTATGTGAATGCTGAAGTTTCACAGCAGGTTTCATAGTGATTATGCATGGTTACCCTTAAGGAAAAGCTGATAATTCAAGCAAAATTTGATTAATCTGGGTTGAAGAAAATAAAACCAAAGGTGCTAAGTTGAAAAAAAAAAAGGTGCAGAGTACAGAATGCTTCTGAGATTTTTTTGTTTTGGTTTTTTCTTTTTTTGTGGTACACGGGCCTCTCACTGTTGTGGCCTCTCCCGTTGCGGAGCACAGGCTCCGGACGCGCAGGCTCAGAGGCCACGGCTCACGGGCCCAGCCGCTCCACGGCGTGTGGGATCTTCCCGGACCAGGGCAGGAACCCGTGTCCCCTGCATCAGCAGGCGGACTCTCAACCACTGCGACACCAGGGAAGCCCCGCTTCTGAGATTTTAAAGTTCAAGATGGGGTGTGGCTGGAGGTGAGGTCCCAAAGCCAGTGGAAATGAGGTCCTGGGGGAGCCAGGCATTTTAGACTTGGGCTGTGGAAGAACTTCAAGCTGGGGAATGAAATTTCAAGAAGAGGAGGCCTGTCAACAGTGACAAATGCAGCCAAGAGTTCATTCAGATCAGGATTGAGAGTTCTCTGACTTGGGAATCGGAGGTCCCTGTCCAGCCGGGATGGGAATGGTGCAGTGGAGAGCTGGCAGCAGAGCCCAGATTGCGGTAGGACGAGGTGGGACTGGAGGCAGGGAAGTGGAGACATCACCCTGGCCGCTGCTGCAGGGAGGCCCAGTTGGAGGAAAAGAGACATGAGACGGTTTAGATCGGTGAATTCACTCTTTGTCCATGACCACAAAAGGCTGTAGCTCTTTCTATTCTCAAAAACTCAAAGGCATTTATTGCAGAGACTTCAGAATTAACTCATGGGTAACGAGATGGTTCAACTTGGTAAGAAAGTAACCCCGCGTTTTGTGATGCTGGACTAGATTCGCTTGCGAGGCGCTGGAAAAACATCTGGGGAAATCAGGGGGCTGCTGCATTGGAGTTTCTGCAAAATGTTGGATTTGGGGCCTCAGAGATGGCAAGTCAGTGCAGGCACCTTAGAAGCATCTCTGTTTCTTTAATTTAATACACACCAAATTTGGTGGCTGAGAGCTTGTGAGAGACCAGCGTGTTTACCAGGCCCTTGGGGGACAGCTTTGCGAGGGTGATGTCAATCAACGGAGTTCCTTTTATCTTCTTTTTCTCTTCCAGTCAAACTGTCTAATATTCATTTTCCTACCTAGGTCCCTTTCTAAGTTGCTCTTTTCTTCTTCCTTTCTTTCTCTTCTTTCTGCCATCCTTCCATGTCTCTTTTTATGTCTCCTTTTTGGGTTTTCCACTTCTACACCATTCCTGTTCTTCAACTTTCTGTTTCAAAACTTTGACCGCATTCCATCTGACAGTGGGAGGAAAGCAGACTTCTTGGGGCAAATTTACGGCATCACAATAGGCCCCCTTCCTCTGGAGAGGACTGACCCTCTTATGGCAGAATGACCCCTGTCCCCTGACAAAAAGTTTCATCTCCCTCTGGGCAGGGTAGGAGGAGAATTAACCTCCTCGCCATCCCAGACTCCCACGCAGACTGAGGTGTGAGAGCCTAAGCAGGAGAGTAAGTCTGAGGTATCTGTCCTGCTGAGGGGGTGTCAGAGATGGGAGGCTGGTCACAGACGGGATCTGATCGAATGAGTACAAGGATCAAGGATTTCGGGAGCCAGGTTCCTTGGTGTCAGCAAAGAGAATTACAAATAAGGGAAAATGAATGCTGTTTTGTTGGAAAGGACTTGGAGGTATGGATGCAGATGTATGTTTTTCAGTATGTATAGATCATGGAGAAAATACAGATGTAAGTGTGTGTGTTGCACGCCTGTACCCACACACACACTCCTCATCCCTATTTACTGACGGGGCTGGAGAACAGTGACATGTCAGTAGCAATGAGTATATCTAGTGCCCAAACCTTACCTTCTAAACACCGTTCTCTGCTAAAAGGAACCAGGACTCTTTGGAGAAATGGCTGAATCTAGGACTGGAACAGGGAAAGTACAAGGCAAGCTTGGCACATCTGGCGGGGCCAGCAAGCAGGGAGGTTCTTGAAGAATAATGGGGATACACCTTTAAAAACACAGAAGGTGGCTTGCAGGAGTTCCCACAGGCCAAGTTAGGGACAATTTGAGCATCAAAACAAATACCGATTACGGATTCGCATCCATTGAACAGAAAGGACACCCTGAGTCCATACTCATAGAAATAAGTAAATGAATAAATTCGAGTTTGAGGAAGTTCAGCACGTTTTCATGGTTCCAAAACATCTCCCCACAAACTACTTAATCTCTGCAAAGTGAGAAAGAGTAACTTTACAGGGGAGACGGCTGGCAGACACCACCTTAATTAAGTGATCAAAGGGAATATCCTTGATAATGAGACAAATTGAAATCACGCACCTCCTGACGGGACGGAGCGAGGAGAACACAGCTCTTCTTTGGTGATATTCCTGCAAAAGGTGCAGAACCACACAGAAGCATCAAACAAACCAGTCTGAAGACACTCTGCAAAATAACTGGCCTGGAATCTTCAATTGTGTCCAAATCACAAAAGTCAACTAAAGACCGAGGAGATATTTTAGACTGAAGGAGACCAAAGGAACACGACGACTAAAGGCAATGCATGATTTTTGAACTGGATCTTTTTACTCCAAAGGCGTTACTGGAATAATCAGTGATGTTTCAGTGTGCCTTTCCTTATTTTGATGGTTGTATTGTGGTCATATGGGAGAATGTCCTTGTTTGTAGAGGGTCATGGAGCTTTGGGTTGATAATTTGCTCTCAGATATATCAGGGTAAAAGTTTTTTTTTTTTTTTAAGTTTTTGTACCGTACTTGCAATTTTTGTGTTTCAAAACTTTTAAAAAAATTAAGAAATAAATTCAAAGGCACAACCACTTCGGGGGGAAAAGAGAAAGATGTTATAAAGTAAACACAAGCTTCCCATTGAGAAAACATGAGAAATGTTGTGTTCATGATGGGCCACACAGAGCTGTGCTTCGACATCCCTGGAGTTCCCTACGCTTTCTCCTCAGCTCTCAAGGGTCCTTTGATGAAAAAATAGAGAAGCATTATTAATTTTGAGAGTCTCTGGAAAGCTGCAGTATTAGGTAATGGGAAGTGCCATGATCCTGCTTCCCAGTTCACAGGTCTTGCCACAGAGGAGCAAGTGTCTGACCAAACGGAGCCAGCCCAGACACTTGCCCCCGAGCTGCTGCTTCCAGTGGAATGGAAGAAATAGGACAGGGCCTTAGGCATCACTGGGAGTGCTCAGTAAGCCGCAGGATGACTTGGGCCTGGCACCTCTTTTTCCTTTGAGGATCTGAATGTGGAAGTGGAAGGAGCACCTAGAATGTTTGTGCCGTTGCAAAACAGACTTTTGTCCTTCAGAAGTAGAGCAATAGGCTTGGTGAGAGGGATGAAGTATACCGCCCAAGAACATTTGAGAAGAGGCGTAACTGAAAACGTCTGTTACGAGTCTACAGCATTCCAGAGTAACTTTCATGGAGTGGTGATTTGGGATGCTGTCCTTGACTTTCATTCAGAGGCCCTACCTGAAACCACCTTGGGAAAGTGTGATTGTGTGGGCAGAGAAAGGTGGCGGAAGACACTGTCCAGTGCTGCCTGCAGGAGTTCCTATCGAAATCTAGTAAATACTATCTTTTCCCAGAGGATCTGGTAGTCTTTGCTCCCTTTGAAAATAAAAGCTATAGATGTATGTACCTTTCTCCCTTTTCACCTTGGCTGCCGGGAAACTCAAAATCATTGAGGTTCAAGTATAGGGATGATGGAGGCCTTCTGGCTTGCAGAGCTACATTCTGTGCTCTCTTTATCTCTTTTCACTGTTAACTTCTCAAGCCCTGATTTTTACATTTATCTTACTGTGTTTTCTGGTAAGTTGCTTCAAACCTTTGTAAAAATAAAGGTTTGTAAAACAAACAAAGACAGATGAATCGCTAGGAGAGTGAAAGCTGAGGGAAATAATATACGTATTATTCCTGCACATGTCAAAGCAATGTGTAACAAAGTGGATATGATGAGATTGCTGGCTAGACTTCTGTGAAGAAAGTAATAAACATGAGTTCTCAAGACTATAGTGGAGGTTGCGGGGGAGGCAGTCAGAAAACTACACAGGTGTTTGCAAATCCACAATCTGGTGTGTGCAGATCATCTGACCAAGGTAGGTTAAAGAAGATGACATTATTAAGAAAACGTATCCTACACCCTGATTATTTACAACAAAACAAAACAAAACAAGATGACACTTTCTTGTTACACATCCCAATATTTTCAGAGCAGGAGTGACGAAAGAAGTCAACTCTTTGGACATCTGCTCCAAGTCTCTGGCAAGGACAGAGCTACCAAAGACTTCATTTGTCTGCCCGACAATTTCATCTGTCAGGAGGCAGAGGAACTAGTGAGGAAATGGCTGCTTTGGAGTAAATTCTGATCAGTAAGAAAGGAACTAACTGGTTGGTAATGTGAAAATGACAAGAACCTCAGGAGAGTGTTTATGCCGTCTGGGCCCCTCACAGCACTCCCAAAGCTCTTTATTTAGATCACACTTTTGTTACTTCTCCTTGAACTATTGTCATTTATACACCGTCTCCTCACAAGAATGTTCCTTGAGGACTGGGACCACATCATGTCCTCTTTGTGTCTTCTGATGTCTGGTGCAGTATCTTTTAAATGGAAAAAAAAATTAATTGAATGTGCTGAACTGGAATATAATGAAAATAGCAACTCGCATAATTTTAGGATGATCTGACAACATTCTTTTAAAACTTTTTTTTCCTGATTATAAAATGTCTTCATTGTAGACAACTAGAAAAATTTGGAAAAGTATAACTGAGAAAATACAAACGTTCCATAATCCTTTCACCCACAGCTAAGCACTTTGAAGTACCTCCTCATCTTTTTTTTTTTTTTTTAAGATGTTGGGGGTAGGAGTTTATTAATTAATTTATTTTTGCTGTGTTGCGTCTTCGTTTCTGTGCGAGGGCTTTCTCTAGTAGTGGCAAGCAGGGGCCACTCTTCATCGCGGTGTGCGGGCCTCTCACTATCGCGGCCTTTGCTGTTGCGGAGCACAGGCTCCAGACGCGGGCTCAGTAGTTGTGGCTCATGGGCCTAGCTGCTCTGCAGCATGTGGGATCCTCCCAGACCAGGGCTCGAACCCGTATCCCCTGCATTAGCAGGCAGATTTTCAACCACTGCGCCACCAGGGAAGTCCCATCTTTTATACTTAAATATTGCTTCATAATTATAAGCATACTATATCTACAGTTCTGTGCCTGAGAGTTTTGTTCACCTTATATCTTGAGTATTTTTCATGCTGTGAAAATGTCTTCATTTAAAAATGGCTACGTAATATTCCATTGCATGTCTATTATAATTCATCATTGTGACAAAAAAAAGAAAAAAGAAAGAAAGGAATAGGGATTTTAATTGGCTACAAGCTTTAAGAACTGGGACGTCAATAAGGAGACCATTTCACCTCCAGCAGACAGATGGGGCTGAGCCGGGGAGACAGGTGAAGGCCCAGGCTATTCCTGCGGTTCTGGGTTTTATCTTGAGTCACCTGTGGTGCATCTGGAGGGTGACCTGATGGTGAGCCAGAGCTGATGAGTAACAGTTAAAGCTACAAGGAATGTTCAACCCAGAGAAGATTTGTGGAGCCAGGAGTTTTCCACATTTGAGAAATGACTGACTTGTCTCATTTTTAAAAAAGTTTTTTGAATAAATGGCTGTACATTAAAATAGAATTTTTGGCTATACAGCTCTATGAATTTTAGCTCAAATATAGATTTGTGTAACTACCATCATCAGGATATAGAACAGTTTCATCATTCTCCCCAAACTCCCCTGTGCTATCCCCTTTATGGTCACATCCTCCTGTCCCCTTTAACTCCTGGCAATCACTGATGTGTCGTCTGTCACTATGCTTTTGTCTTTTCAGGAATGGGAATGACGGACTTATTCTGTGGCATCTCAGTTGGCAGAACTAAGGCTGACAAGTAGAAATGACAAAGATGCAAATTTGACTCCATAAGCAAGTTTGAGAGCAGTTCCAAAAAAGATACAGGATGCCAGGAGAGGTGGGAAGTGCCCAGTCACTGGAGGTATTCAAGGAGAGGAAGTGGTTTCTGGGATACTAGAGGGTAGGAGATACCTGTAGTCTCGTTTATGATCCATATTTTGTGTCAATGAGCAGTGGAATATTCTAGATCAGATCTCAGTCTCTCTCACACACACACACACACAAAAGGAATAATAGCATTAAAGTTTGTATTTAATCCAAAGCCACCTTTTTTGAATTCTGAGCAGCCCAGAGACCTGCCAGCACTTTCTTGTGCCTGCAGTCATGAAGTCTGGCAAGGCTTTTGACTTCCTTCCCTGTCCCCAAGCCCTTCCTTGAGCCTTAAAAGTCACATATAAGTTACTCCCCGTCTGAGCAACAATGCTGTCAGGAGGGAGCTACAGCATCGGGCAACGTTCTTACTACTAACCCGCAGTTCGAGTACCCTGTTACCCCAGAGGTGTGTGCCTGGGGATCCTCGATTTCCACCAGGAGCACCCCCTGCGAGGCCCGGGTCGCCTGCCTTCAGGCTCACAGCTGCAGGTGAAGAGCCACAAAATCCTCCCTCTAGTGGCTCAAGTGAGAACATTCCCGGGCCCTGAAAAGACCCAGAGCGTCAAGACAGGACGTCCAAAGACAGGAGACACTCCTCCGGAGCCATTCCACAGGGCTGAAATTCCATCGCCTGGCCAAGGTCATCCACAGGAAGGGTGGGCGCACGGCACCGCCTCCCCAGCCGTACCAAGGACGCTGCGCTGGGCCCCGGGAGCGTTGCCCCGCAGCCCTGCTCCCCAGCGCCACCTGCCGGGGCTGCCTGCGGCCACCCCTCCCCCGCTCCCCGCCACTACCGAGGGGTGCTTATTTCATCACATTGCTATTGCAGGGGAAGAAGCTGCCCGGTTTTTCTTTAACCCTGGGCTGAATTTTCCTAACTACTTGCCATCTTCTGAAGATTTTCAAGCAAGGGCGGGGGGGGGGCTGGGGGTGGTGGAGGAAGGTGGTGGTGACAGGTCTGTGACCTTTCTCCCAAGGCAGCTGCATCTTTTCCTCCGGCTACTCTGGTGGAATGAGACGATCGTTGTCAGATCTGAACATTTTTGAGCCCCTCCTCAGGCTGGGAGGCACTACCTTTCTCTTAGTGAATTTTTAACCAGCATCTGTGAAATTTGAGAGGAGGCGGAATTCATGCTCCAGCGGATGTACCTCCCGCCACTGCTCTTGAAGGGCATGGGTGGTGGGGAGAAAACGGGGCTCCTGTCCAACCCCTGCTCTCCCTCATCCCAGCCCATACAGAGAGAAATATGCACGCCCGGTTGTCGCTGCCAGCTTCCTCCCTCTTTTCCAGGCAAGAATTCCTCCCCGATCCTTGGACCCAGGCCATCTCAGACAAAGAGGGAGTCCTGGCCCCTGACGATGACCCGAGGAACCACAACATTTTAGCAAGGTGGGGTTGATCCCCAAAGGTGCCACAGGTCCTCTTTCTGTGTGTGAGCGACAGCTCTTTTTTATCCATCAGCATTCTGGCTTGCTTAGCCCTGTTGCACAGACAGAAAAGGTGCTCTGAAAAAGTGTTTTATCAGTTTCTGTGTGAACGACAGCCCCCGGATGTCCCAGGACTCCAATGACATAAGCCGTCTTAAAATAAGAGAACAAAAATAAGGTTTAACAAAACCTAAGGTGCCCAGCAGTATTTCTTTCCTGTCTCTGGTCAGTGGTCCTATGAAGGAGCATGGGGACAGTGTGAGGCTGGGACAGAACATGAGGCCACGTAGCTTACATTCTTGGCAGCCTGCGTGTGTCTCAGTGAGGCTACACTCTGCTCCTGCCCCGACATCTTTTTCTCTGAAGCACTGGTTACCATTAGAGGACCGGGTTCCCTTTTCTCATAGAGCCAGTGAGTACTGGGGCTTTCTCGGCTCTGGCAAGGTAAATGCTCTAAACCCCATGTGTCTAATTCACAGATCCCATCGTCCACACTGCGGCGGAGGCATACAGAAATGGAGGCTATGGATGTCCTTCTCGCCCACTCCTTTCATCAGGACAGAGCCACTGGGTAGCAGAAAAAGAAACCTTTACAACTACACTGAAACATTTCATTTACCTTGGGTAAGAGTCAATTTCTTGTACTAAGAGCCTCCCATAAAGCATGTCAGTATGGGAAAGAGAGCTGTTGTCTCTGCCCCCTGAATGCTGCACCAGAGCCTCCTACTGGGAACAGCCAAACAAGGTCACTAAAGGAGGCCCGACGCATCAAGGCAGGGATAAGATCACCTTGAAATCCTTACCCGTGAGCTTGTTTACCAGAGATGGGGACACTGTTTTCATTCTGTCCTCCTTGCTGGGCAATGACAGTGCCACAGTCCAAAGGTAGCAGTAAGGAAGGAGGAAGGAGAGGGGCCTGGCTCTTTGGTGTTTAAGAACAGACCAAAGGTGGACTTTGCTGAGAGGAAACATGGTGAGCTAATGCTCGTCCCTGTACATGAACTGAAATAACCAAAAACAACAGGGTGGGAAGGTTTTTTCCAGTTCTTTTAAAGGAAATGTATTTCGAGTACATATTGAATCTGAAAATAATTTTCAACTCAGTTTCAAACCAATCCACTGAGCTGAAAGAAGAGATCAGAAATGAAATGAAATTCTGATATACATTGAATCTAATCTAAAAAAAATTGACAGGGAAAATAAAATTTCAGATGTTTTTTATTCAAAGGTTCTCAAAAGAAATAAAACAGAAAAAGCTAACAATCTGATCAAATGTACAGTTCAAAAATGTCTTTTTGGCGTTTAACAACAAGTCCTAGGAAAGAAAACTACAGAGTTATCTTGAACCGGACAAATAAGTTACCACTGGCAAGTTTGTGGCACTAGTAAAACAAAAATAAAAAATTAACTCTCTTGATCATATAGATATCTCTATGAAAATCTTTTTTTTTCAATCTGTACAAAAGGTCTTTCTTCATAAATTAATTTTTTTTATAATTTAATGGCTGTCTACTATGTGATGTTTAACTGGTTTTTTTTCTTTTTTTATGTACAGAGGTTATGTTTCCCAAATCTTACCCAGACGAGTATGGCACTTAGTTCAGACACTTCTAGCAGCAGATTTCCCCTCCCCTCTGAGTTATCAAATTTCTGTCTTAACTAATGCAAAAATATCAAGTAGTGAGAGACCCAGGTTTACAATGTACTAGGTACAAAGAGGGTGCTGCGTTCAGTCTGGACTTTCACAAAGCAGTAATATTCCAGGGAGCATAGAACCAATAATACCACAACTTTAAAAAAGGAAACAAAAACAAAAACAAAAACACACTTCTCTTATGACTATGTAATTTCACTAGAATCTACACTTCTCAGAGCAGCAAGGACTTTTGAAACTATGAAATATCACTGACATCTATAATCAAACACAAGCATAAATTTTAAGAACTAAAAAATACTCGAAAGAAATAACTGCTTAGGCCTAGCTCCTGAGCTAGGAAGGATTTGGTCTGTGGAAACAGGGAGGGCCAGCAACCTGTCCCAGCACAAAAGAAAATAGACTCTGAGGTAGATAACTGATCACACACAGTTGACCAGACAAGTACACAGTTTTGGAAGACAACTTAATTTACCATTGCTTTTCAAACGTATGCAATTGTCTTAATAAAAGAGCTTTAATAACAGTGAATTATCTTATATGTACTAAAGTAGAAATAACTGTGTATTTATGAATCAGGAATTTCATAGTTTCAAAATTGGTTTTTCTTTACACTTAACACTTGTAGTGATGATGTAAAGTGTGGCACTGCTTGGATCCAAATCTTCCTTCATGCTTTTTTGTTTGTTTGTGTGTGTCCATACGTCAATTAAAATTATAAAACCTAAATCCAAAGGTACAAAAAAGGCACATTCTCCTAACCGCAAACTGGTCCGGCAAAAATAAAGAGCACAGAAGATGTGATGCTGAGACAAGCTGGAGCTACTGGTTACTGGCTCTTCGGTCTTTGGTGAAGTTACCTTTAAAAGTGCCAAGTAATTTTTGTTTCTCAAATTTACGTGATAGAGAGAGCTAGTAGCCAATTGTTTCGCTTCTATTCATATCTCAGCTTATGTTTGAAGATAAATCCTTACTTTTAACTTTTGCTATTTCGTTGCAATAGCAACATCTGTGGTTTTTTTCGGTTTGCCAGATCTCAGGCGTCATTCTCATTCTAAAGCACTATCGTTAGTATAAAGGAAGGACAAAACATTCGGTGACTCCCTCCCCTCCCCCCACCCCCTGCCCCTACGCTACCTACACTAAATCTAGAACATCAAGTTAGTTTTTTTTTTTTTCCTGAAAAAAGGCAAAAAAGACTTTACATTGCATCATACAGCAGATATCCTAAATCAGTCAAACTATCAGAGGAAACTCTTGGCGTACAGCCTTACAAACAATTTACCCTATTAAAAGTTCCCCAGTCAGAAAATGTGTTTCACACAAAACAGTTTTCCCTTCTTGCATTTCACTACCTTACACATTATGTGAAAAATCATTAAAAACACCTACTACATATTTAAAAAAGCCAAAATTTCAGCAACTTTTATTGACTACCTTTTAAAAGCCCTATGCTGCTGTTTAACAAGGCATAATAGACCAGCCCATTTGGTCAAAGCATTCTACATCATTAGTTTGAACTAACTTTTACTGAAACAGCTACAGCATCAAAAGAGTTAAGGCAAATTGGAATTCATAGAAAAGGATAAGACACTTCACACTACGTGGAAAGGAAAACGGAAAGCTAAGAAAAGAGACACTGGCTGCAACACTCACACTGCAAGCACAGAACACCAGGGGTGAAGTTGGACTATTTAAACATCAGAAAGCCCATTTCATACAGCTGAAAAAAACACAAACGAAAACACAAAATGAACAAAACCACAAGAATCCGGTCATGCACTTGGGTAAGTCTTCATGGTCTTTGTGCATACCCAGAGAATTGAAGTTTTCTTTTTCTTTTTTTTTTTTTCCTTTTTTCTTTTTTTTTTTTCTTTTTTTGCATCATAACATTTTATAAAAATTTTTTTTTTTTTTGTTGGTTTTTTTTTCTTTTTCTTTTTTTTTTTTTTTTTACTAAAATAAACCTGTTCAGGGGAACAGCTACTAGATGAATTTAAGGGTTTTATGCACCTTATAGAACTTATAGCAAAAATAGTTTTAGTTGATTTCATTATAAATAACGTTTTCAAGAACCTGTGCAAAACTGTCAATAATTTCCTAAAGCACAATTGATCAGAAAAATCCATGATTGTTCAGCCTTCACAACCTTCTTCATTTAAGCACACCCTTCTGTACATCTGGAAGAGAAAAAAAAAATGCTTTTGTACATTTGGTGTAATATACCAGAGATTTGTCATTTCTTTCTTGTTTTAAAGATACGTGTTTGAGAAAGGCTCTGCTCATCGCTGGTGGTAGGCCAGTAAATGCAAACTCTGGAACTGAGGTCACTTTTTATGCCCCGAGTCCACCTTTCAAATCTGGGACCTGCAACATACTTCACAAGAGCAATCCAGAAACCCAGGTGTTGTAAGTTCCACAGAGCTGTTTTACTGCAATCTGCATGGCAGAGTGACTAGTTTTGAGATCCGTGGTCCAAGTGGGAGCTGGGAGAGCAATCTCTCAATCTAAGGATAGTTGTATTAGATTCATAGTCAAGATACTGCTTGTATCTTGTAATGCTAGATTAAGCAAAATCTTATGCTATATTTCCTTTAGTTTGTGAGCATTAAAACAATATATATATATTACATATTATATATATATATATAAAATATAATATAAAAAAAAATAAATGTATTGTAGGACAAATTTGGTACCTGGCATTGTCTGATTATGTTACCAATCTTTTGGCAGGGGGTGGGTAGGGAGGAAGAGAGTATAAATATACATTTGACTTCAGCATAAGGCACTGTTATTTTTGGACAGAATACTCATCTACAAATCCACAAAATCACTGATTTTTTTTTTTTTTTGGTAGTACGCGGGCCTCTGACTGTTGTGGCCTCTCCCGTTACGGAGCACAGGCCATGCAGGCCCAGCCGCTCTGCGGCATGTGGGATCCTCCTGGACCGGGGCACGAACCCGGGTCCCCTGCATCGGCAGGCGGACTCTCAACCACTGCGCCACCAGGGAAGCCCCAAATCACTGATTTTAACATTCCAGTAACATTGGATTCCCTGGCCATGACTGAAGCAGTGTGGTGTGACCAGACCTGAGTTGTTTAAAGTACCATTTTGATACAAGAATCATAGACTTTTCTTGACTTGAGCCCTATAGTGATGGAGACCTTTCTCTCATACCTCACAGTTACTTATTGGGTTGAAAGGTATATGGAGAATGGTCATTAGACGTCTCTACAGCCACCTGCTGCTGACCACTCGCCTCCTACAACAAAGCAGAACAGATGAGACATGTGAGCAAAGAAATCCAAACTCTGTTACCCAGGTTGGACTGAGTCCCACATCTTAAAAACAAGCACTCCTTAAAAGTGATTTTCTTAACGTCATATAGAGCCTTCAAAGTTAATTATTTCCCTAAGAAGTTAAAATGTCTGATAGACCCAAAGAACCTCCTTTAATTTTTATGAGTTGCCTCTTCATATCAAGCTGCAATTTACCAAACAAATCTCTTCCCCTTTGGGGGCTAGATGTGACTTGGAATTCAGTATTTTCAGATTTTAGAATCTGAAACATGGTATGCATACGCTGTATATCAGAGACTATATACCCAGTGGGGTCTAGGGCTGTACCTCATAATCAAACACATGAATAGGTCTGTGCTGAAAGGTATGAATATGCAGTGTAAATGGGGTAAAGATCTTGTCTTACATCAGTTCAGCTTGGGTTCTGTCACAGGTCAGGTATTTTGCTAAAGTAGTTACAAGGAAAATTTTTCGTTTCAGATTTGTTTGTTCCAGCATTGCAGATAAGGGGTTCTGGTAACTGTGGCTATCATTAACTGCACAAATTTCAATCATTTAGAAGCAAACAAAACACATCCCACCTCCCCTGTAATCCAGCCACAGTCCTGGGGTTGTTTCTGGAATTGGAACCTATGGGATCTGCCTAGCAGGGGGGGATCCACTGGGTTGATGAATTTCCTTGGAATTTCAAGGGTACTTTGCAGGAAAACACTATGCTTTCTGCCCAACTTGAATTCAAATGTCAGACTTCTTCCATATCAATATCATAACAGTATCTTCCATAACAAGAACTAAGAGTTATTTAGCTCTACTAAGTCTCTATAAAAACAGGTATGGTGTGTTCCTCATCCCTGTTACAGTTCTGAAACATTTTTTTTCAAGTATCTTAGTGATAACAAGTTAATTTTTGTAATTATTATTACTGATATAATCTTTGATACTAGTATTGCAAATTCCAGCTTTATCAAGAACCTGTGTTTTAATTTGCCTGTAAGCGTCATTTTACAGGAGATAAGAACCTGTGTTTTAATTTGCCTGTAAGCGTCATTTTACAGGAGACAAGATAGAACTTTGAAGGGGTATGAAATGTGCTACAAGCCTAGAAAATATCAGTATTTCTGGGAGTCTTGGGGGTGTGGCTTGGATGCTGTTTACTAACTTGTATGCAGAGAATATTTCATAGTTGAAAACAACTCTAGGCATAGACTCCCTCTCAACTCGATTCTTTATGCAAATGTTTGACTTTCGATTGATTCTTCTTTGAGTTCTATTTAACCCATTTCTGAAATTACTCACTGCCAGAACGGCCACTGGACAGTCTATACCAACCTCCACAGGAACCGCCGGCGTCTGCACGTGGGTATACTGTGGCAGGTAGGCCCCCTGCACAGCTGACGTGGCAGGCATGTACTGGAAAGAAGAATACAGTCAGCATGGCCAACGACGAGCCATGGGTGATGGTCACTACAGTTTCTCGTCCTCGGTAATTCAGCATCACTAACGTGCTATTTTATTCAAGAAGGTCTCTCCCTCAAAGGACCTCATGAGTTTCCAGCAGCCCCTTGAACCAGTATCTAGAATTGTTTCTTGGGGCTTCTTGGAGCCCCAAGAAGTAAATGACTTATTACATCTTTAGCAGGTCACTGAAAAATGGGAAATGGACCCTTGCTTTCCTGATGCCGACAGCCATCCTTCTCTGAAGGCAGGAGAGGTTTCTCACTGGATGTGTGTGGCCCTGGCTTAGCCTTTACAAGCTGCTTCTGCTGGCTGGGAATGTAAGCCAGGAAAATACTACCCTTTGTTCTTTTAAGCTACCATAGATATGGTCTCAGTTAAAAGCCTTTGGCCATCTGACCATCTAAACACTACACATATCAACCCTGGAAGTGAATCTGGGATTGGTTCAACCCCAATTCCCAACTGAGTCCCTGGATTTGAGGAAATAAGTCAATACTAAGATTGTGATTCAGTGCCCCCAAAATCCATACAAGAAGAAATAAGTGAGTAAAAATTCCCTGCCTTGACTACCATTAATCACCTTCATCTTTTGCTTCATGAGACCAGGTCTGCCAGTGTGAATGAACGATATTAGTCATTAGGGCTAGAAGTGGTCTTGTATGGATACTATATTCTGATAAAGGAGAGATAGACAGATACCCAGAGGACAGACTTTTAGTTCATCAATTAATCAAGAAATATCTGAGTACTTACTATGTGAAAGGCAATGTGGGAGAAGAGAGGGGATCAGACATAATCTCTGACATTACAGAATCTATAATTGATAAGGAAGACACAGGCTGCATTAATTTACCCTCCTCTGTTTGCTGAGACACATGATATTAATTTGCCACCTACTGTTCCGGTGCTGCCTAGTGACAGGTGACTCATCTGCTGGGCCAGAGGGCTGATCATAGATGCGGGCTGTAGTGACATGGTGTGCTCCATTGAGGGAGTTAACACGGCACCCTGGGGAGTCGGAGACAGAGGAAGTGAGACAAACTTAGGGAGGGAGTGCAGATTCTGGAACAACCTTTTGCAAAGGAAATGCCTTAGTTTACTGAGGAACATGAAGCTAAAATAACCTCCCCTCAAACTTGCAAATGGTGTCATGATTTCTTATAAATGGTCTAGATTGTGTTTCCTGAGACTTTTTAAAAGAGCACCCACTTCACAGAAATCCTTCTATTAAATACCTCTCCCTTTACTTTCACTTAACTGTAAAGCAAGCTAGTCCACAGGAGAACTATGGGGTGTGACAGGAAACGCAAACTACTTTTGGCTGGCCAAGGTTACAAAATGCTTAATTTTTTTTTTAAAGTAAATGACAGTTGATGTTTCATGCAGCCACAAAACAATATACTATATTGAATATTATAAATACAGTGTTGTGTTCAAAAATGTTAAAAAAATAGTCATTTGATTCAAGGTTCAGGCTGCTGGTATCAAGATCACATTCTTCATTCACTCAGTGTTTCTCAGAACTTTCAACTGCAATTTGGTGCCAGGGGAGGGAAGCAGATTCAGATATGGTTAATAATCCAATTTTAGAATCTTTGATTTCACTTGAAAAAATTCTGGTCATCAAAACTAAAATTAAATATAGTTAAAAACAGAGAGGAGGGGTGAAAAAAATCACCTGTATAACCCAGCCTGTCTCTAATACACAGCTGTTAGCATGGTCAGGGTAGCACTGTCCAGACTCTGGCCTCTGCATGTTTTTACAGAGTTGCAACCAGGGCACATGAACTATTTCATATCCTGGGTTTTGCTTCTATTTATTTATTTATTTAATTTATTTCTGGTTGCGTTGGGTCTTCGTTGCTGCACACGGGCTTTCTCTACTTGTGGTGAGCGGGGGCTACTCTTCCGTTGTGGTGCGCAGGTTTCTCATTGCAGTGCGCAGGTTTCTCATTGCAGTGGCTTCCCTTGTACAGCATGGGCTCTAGGCACGCGGGCTCAGTAGTTGTGGCTCGCAGGCTCTAGAGCACAGGCTCAGTAGTTGCGGCGCATGGGCTTAGCTGCTCTGCGGCATGTGGGATCTTCCCGGACCAGGGCCTGAACCCGTGCACTGGCAGGTGGATTCTTTTTTGTTTTCCTTTTTAACTTAATTAATTTTATTTTTGGCTGTGTTGGGTCTTTGCTGCTGCACTCGGACTTCCTCTAGTTGCGGCGAGCGGGGGCTACTCTTTGTTGCAGCGCGTGGGCTTCTCACTGTGGTGGCTTCTCTTGCTGCGGAGCACAGGCTCTAGGCACATGGGCTTCAATAGTTGTGGCATACGGGCTCAGCAGTTGTGGCTCACGGGCTTAGTTCCTCGGCGGTATGTGGGATCTTCCTGGACCAGGGCTCGAACCCGTGTCCCCTGCACTGGCAGGCGGATTCTTAACCACTGTGCCACCAGGGAAGCCCCTGGGTTTTGCTTTTTAACTTAACATTCCATTACAAATATTTACCTTACTGCCTTACTGTCATTATCATCTTTTTTTTTTTTTTTTGCGGTACGCGGGCCTCTCACTGTTGTGGCCTCTCCCGTTGCGGAGCACAGGCTCCGGACACGCAGGCTCTGGACGCGCAGGCTCAGTGGCCATGGCCCATGGGCCGAGCTGCTCCACGGCATGTGGGATCTTCCCGGACCGGGGCACGAACCCATGTCCCCTGCATCGGCAGGCGGACTCTCAACCACTGCGCCACCAGGGAAGCCTATCATTTTTAATGATTACTTAATGGTACATTAATTGTGTATGAAGCTCAATTAGTTCTATTTCTGGATTTTTGCATTTTCTCTAATTTATCCAATTGTAATATTCTTATGGATTACAGCATTCCTCTCACTTTTGCTATCACCCGATTACCTGAGGATGCAATTATTCTGATACACCCTACAAATATTAATGTTTGGTTTTTGGTATCACTGTACCTGACTCATCCCTTAAATACACTGTTATTTACTGATAAATTGATACACAATTGAGGGCAAAGACTGGTGTGCAGGTGCGTTAATGCTGGTTGCAGGCAGTCTAAATCTGGGTGGGGAGAAGGAATGAATCCTAAGGTAGGAGCCTTCTGCACACACCACTACTGTCTCAAAGTTGTTCAACTCAGAGATGTGCCTGCCTCTGTCTCTAATAGTTGACCCCTCCCTCCCCCCACAAAGGATATGGATTCATGTCAGAAGTAGTTTGTTATTAATATATTTCCTAAGAAATTTTTTCCTTTAAAATTTTTAATGTGCATCATCAAAAAGTGTGTGGTGGGCTTCCCTGGTGGCGCAGTGGTTGAGGGTCCGCCTGCTGATGCAGGGGACACGGGTTCATGTCCCGGTCCGGGAGGATCCCCCATGCTGTGGAGCGGCTGTGCCCGTGAACCATGGCCGCTGAGCCTGTGCGTCCGGAGCCTGTGCTCCGCAACAGGAGAGGCCACAACAGTGAGAGTCCCGCGTACCGCAAAAAAAAAAAAAAAAGTGTGTGGTATCATGGAAATGACTCAAAAGCCCAGAATATGCAGAAGGAGCTTCCTGCTCCTCTCCCTCATTCATCTGTAGGAGCTACTGTACTAGGAAGCCCCCAAATGAAAAGTGAGCTGATTTCCAGCATTCTCCAATAGGACAGCACAGAGTACCCGGGACGCAGACTGCCACAGGCGTTTGTGTGGCTTTGTGGGTGTACGTGTGCAGATGTGTGTGTGTAGAAACACAGGTGTGTATGTTTATACAGACACACAACACACATACCTATATCATCAGAGAGCTCTTCTCCTGTGTCATCAACTAAACATGTTTTGTCTGCTTCTTCAAAGTCATCTCAGCAACTTCCTGTTCAGAATGTGTCCCTGTTCTGCTGTTTCACATGCCTGGTCTAACACTGCATAGTGTCCTCTTTAGGAAGTTGTCCTGAGAGAAATTCCTATCTCATTTTAAGGCCAAGAACAGTGTGATTTTCCTAAGCAACTGATCCGTTTTATAAGTACGGTGAACTGTATTGCTTATTAAGGTTCCCCTTTTGCACTGGTTACTAGAAAGCTTAGGCCAAATTTGTGGCCGCCTCATGGCAAGCATCTAGATTATTACATTAGGCATTCTTAGTCTCTTTTGTGATTTTGTTCTCCACCTTTATTTTTCAACTTTTAAACCTATGTTTTAATTCCACAAACTGGATTTTATGTATCTCTGAAAAATACACTAACTATACTACCTAATAAGGTGAAGTGTAACTCACTTAATTAAAAAAAATGTAATATATACATACGTACAACACATGCTCCTGTCACTAAAGAAATCACCTTTGTTATTCACCAAAGTCGGTGTTACTACTTTAGTTTTTTTTTATAATTTCCATGGAGAGGCTAACGCTAATGAAAAACTCTAGGTCAATTTTGAACACTTTATATTTGCATTAAACAGAATGTAAAAAATGAGAGCTATTTCATCCTAAGTATGGTTAAAAATTTAGCAATTTTAAAACTTTAAAATTTAAAAATTCAATCTCCTACGTTTAAATTCTCATGGATTGCGAACTTGACTTAAGGTCAACCACCGATTTATTTTAAGACAAGGTGAGTGAAAGTTTTATAATGAACTCATTCTCATATTTGATATTTAAAATCTCCCAAATCCTACACCATCTTTGGGCAAATGGTTTAAACCCAGAGAATGGTTTTTAACATATACATAGCTTACTTATAAACTACAAAGCCATTAAGATGAAAAACTTACGGGGTGCTGTAGGATATACGGTTGCGGTTGCATCCAAGAAGGGCTTTGCACCTGGAAAAGGAAGGATTTTGGAAGAAACATTGATTTCCATTAGAGTGCTACCTATTTCTCTAGAGCTCTTTTAATCATGTTAAGATCTACAGAAGGAAAATAAGGAAACAATACTATCAATGATTAAAAAGATTAAGATTAAGGCAGTTAGAGTTCTTGACAAACTGGTCACTCTGAATAGGATGAAATGATTATTTAAAACCAAGTTCCATTTGCCCACTCAAAAAGTATTTACTGGGTATCAAGCACCAAAGAGAAAGAGGAAGACATAGGTCCCACCCTCAAGAAATTTACTGTCTAAGCAAGGGAGATAAACAAGTAAACAACTCAAAGAAATAGTGAAAAGTATTACAATCAAGATATGAACGGTAGGTGCTTTAGGAATACAGAGGAATGAGAATTAATTCCAGCACATCTTATTAGAAACTAATCCTTAAAGTATGTGCTTATTTAAAGAGAATAATCAAATTCAACCCCCTTTTTATACCCAGGACATTAAATTTCAGAAATCTTGTCTGGCAGTCAACAATTTCTAGTTAGTGTGAAACATAAAAATCTGAAATCCAGATTTAGGAAATTAAACTTCAGTAACTAGATCCTGACAACTACAGTCAAAAGGGCATCTATACAGTAGACCCTCTGGATCAAGAAGTCTAAGACGTGAGAGTCAGGTTCTGTGGCAGGAAAGAAAGCATGTGTAGTCTCTGCCACCCCAGAGAAAGACTATCAGCCCGTTTCTTGATGCCCAGAGCTTTCCTGAGACTATGTGATTTCAAAATAAGTTTGCCTCTAATTCTTGAGAACAAACCCGTCCTGTATCTCATCTGCTACTGTTAACTTCAGAGGTTCTACAGAGAGGATATGGGGAAGAGTCATGGGGGAAGAATGTATTATGATTTACCTTGATAGCAGAGCCCCGATACTTGTTTTCTCTGGTTTCCTTTGCCACCTAAGGCAGACCAAAGTTAAGTGCTTCTGCCTTGTTAACATTTCAGTTATCTGGACTGCAGCCTTTCCCCAACGGGATATTGGTCGTTTCTTGCAGATGCCAATTTCTCAAATCCAATTGTATGAGCATATAGTGGTTTAGCAGAGAAAGGCTTGCTCCAACAGGAGTGCAAGGCCTTCACTGAATAAATCACGGGGAGGTGAGCAGCTCCCGTTATAGACCCCTATTTGGGCCAGATGCACCCATTTTGGGTATAATTCCAGTGGTCCTAATAATCTAATAGCTTATATCATCATGGGGTTAGGAAGCCATGACATCTAATACAATTTTCTTTCTTAAGCAACAAATATGCTGCTGTCAACTTCTATTCCTCAATTTTCCCTAACTATAAAATGGGAATAATAATTATGTTCTGTGAATTCTTTATCATTGGTTCTTTGTCCTCTTTTGGATCATGAATCCTTTTGAAAACCTGATGAAGGAAATAGACCTTTTCCCCCCAACTGACTGCACACATACAAGCAACGTTCTGCAAACAATTTAAGAGAATCACAGACCACTTAAAGCCCATTTGCTGACCCCGTTGGGTTCCTGAACTTATAGGGTTAAGAATCAGTCTAAAAGGTAATGGCACTGAGTGCCAGGCAATTGGAATGAATTTCCACATGTATTTTAGGGAAACACAGATTGCCTAGGAGAAGAAATCAGGCCTTTGTAATGAAAAGTTGTTTCCAGTTAAGTCTATCAAATCTATTAACAACCCTGGTCTCCTAATTTTTTTCTATTCTATGAAATAATTCTGTGGCCAAAATGCTCACTGCTTTTATACTAAAGAGAGAAAAAAAGGTGGTGAGGAGAAGCGTTCCTAGCTGTAAATATCTAGAGCTGCATACATTCAGATTAATATGCACAATCTTTCATTTGTCTGAGGATAAGCTTACTTGTCTCTATTTTTAGTGGTATACATAAAGAGGTTTCCAAGTTCAGATAGTTAAGAAAGAAGACTACTTTTCAACATCAGATATAGGAATTGTTAATTAGGGAAAATGCACTAGAGCAGATCTCATTGAATCTCATACAGGAAAGGAAAACAGAGAAATCTTAAGTTCAAAATCATTAAAAAGGCATTAAATGAGTGAGTGCTATGCCTAGCAAACTGAAGCACCAGCGTTAAGTAACTTAACAACCCAGAGAGATAAAAGGAAATGAGTGACGACTCAAAGAAAGGAAGTGAAAACCTAGAAGCTGAGGGAGGCTGTGAATGCTACTTTACAACTTCAGTTTTAGTGCATTTAATCTCTTCTCTTTATTATCCAGAGCTACTTTTATGCTTTTCGACAGAACCACCTTTATGATATTGCTTACATTGACCAATCCATTATTTTAAAAAAGCAGAATGGATATACTCTTACCAGCCAGTTAATCTTGGATGTAAAGGATGATAATAATAATCATAGCTAACATTTACTGAGTGCTAACGATATGCCAGGTACTGTGGTGAGCTCTCTACATAGATAATCTCATTTCGTTCTTATCATAAGCCTATGAGACAGAAACTATTATTATCCCCATTTTAAAGATGAGGAAACTGAGGCTTACAGAAGTGAAATAACACAGTTATTATTGTTGTCCCCTACCCCCAGAAACCAGGGCTCCAATAACTAACTCAATTATTTTAAAAACAAGAATACACAGAAGTTTAGTTTAGTCACACAGGATCTCAACAGTCAACAAAAGTGTATTCCCATGTCTGTAACTGACTCCGTTAGAGTGCCCCTGTCTGGGCCAAGGCGGCAACCCTGTGAGAGGCACTCTGATACGGGAGGACAAGTACATGTGCACCACCATGGGGTTCATGGAGAACAGGAGCTACCCCTGCAATAAAACCAAATCAACACGACAATAAGGTGCTTAATGAGATCTTGGTTCTAAGTTGGGAGTTTAGGGTAAAGCCTCTTCACAAAATAACATAAACAGGGAGTCACCTCTCTCTTTTGGCCTCAAATCTCACTCCATTGCTCATTTCATGTTACCTAACAGAGACACGTCTTTATTTATTAACATGTTTACTTGCTCTTTTGTTGGTTCCTGCTGACAAATTAACGAAGGCAAGGGTGCACACCTAGTCTGTATTTTACCTAACAGCAATTCTCTTTCTGTTTCAATTTCTGGGACACATGGTGTCCAGCAGCAGGGCCTGTTGTGGAGGAAGTATTTGGGTTCACCCAATTCTAAAATGCTATCGTTTCAAGGAGTGACAACTGACAACCATTTCCCCTCGTTGCACATTCTCCTAAACATAAAAGTAAATCACTCTGTCAAGTAAAAAGCAGCTGATTCTAAATTGGGTATCCAAGCTGCATAACATTTGACTTAAAATTTCATTATAAATGTTCAAAATTTTAAGACACATAAAAATGTAGCAGTGATTCAAGGTCGGCAAGTTGTCGTACTCTTGATGAATCCTAAAGGTACAAACCTGGTAGGCAGATACAGGAGATGCAATATAGGGTGTAATAGAAGTTTGAGTGATCATTCGGTTGGTAGCAATACTGTATGGTGAAGGATAAAATCTAGAACAAACACAAAAGGCTTTATTAAGTAATCCTTTAAATAGAATCATTCACGGAACAAACATCTGATATTTTCCACTTTCACATTTTCCCTCTAGCCATTATGTATTTATCTTAATGACATACCCGTTCTGTATAGCAGCCGTGGTTGGGTCATAAGTAAGTGTCATTCCAGCCTATGGGAAAGAAAAAGAAACATTCATCTGCAAAGGCACAAATTAAAAATTCCATTTCTCAGAGTCATGGCAACATAAAACAGTGATAGTTTAGTAGTATTTGATAAAATTGAGAGCTTCCGTTAGACAGATGTAATTATAAACTCAACACGAGAATTAAGCTGTAGATCGGCACTGTCCCATATGGTAGCTGTTATATTTAAAATTAAATGAAAAGTTGAGTCCCTCTGCCATACAAGCTACATTCCAAGTGCTCAAATAAATAGCCTTAAGTGGCAAGTGATCATCACTGGACAGTATAGGTTCTAGAACATTTCTACTGGACAGCACTTCCCCATTCTTGAACCAGTATGTTACTTAAAAAACCAAAAAGAACAATCCATTTACGATAAATATGGGGGAATGATGGGCCAACATTTTTATTAAGAAATTGAGCTTTTTTTCCTAAAGACCATTATTATTAGGCAAAAAATCCTCAATGACAAATATACTGTTTATTTTAATAATATTTCAAGTAATTTCTGAATAATTTAAAACGTAAACCTAAGAAACCATGACATTAGAGGAAAAAAACACTCGTGCATTTCTTACAGCAATTTAAAATGCTCTTTTACTTTTTAAGTAGCTAACTGGTAAACACAGCTGCTTCCACCATCTATGTGTCCATTGGGAGAATCACCACTCTTAGCACGGTATCCACCGGGAAGAGTTTTATGTGACATTATAAAGTTTTAATCCTGGCCCCTATTCTAGAAGCGTGGCAGCCAAGTCAAGATGCTGCTTGTGTAACCATCCACGTAGCTTTCATGATCATACACCCCCACGGAAGTTTCAAGAGAGGACTTACAAGTCTCACCTCTCCTTCTCTATGCCACGGTCGTCCATTAGGGATGTATTTGTTTGGGTTCTGTCTCTTCTTCTGTCCTCCATCCGCAAACTTACACAATAAAGGTTCTGTAGGAGCTGAGTAAACAGGGAAAAATAACAGGAAACCAAAATGTTACATGTGTACGAGTGACAAAACGTAACTGAATTTCTTTTGTTTTTTTTTTAAATATACGTGTGTGTGTGTGTGTGTTTATTTTTGGCTGCGCTGGGTCTTCATTGCTGTGTGCAGGCTTTCTCTAGTTGTGGCGAGTGCCGCGGTGCACAGGCTTCTCATTGCGGTGGCTTCTCTCGTTGCAGAGCACAGGCTCTGGGGCACGCGGGCTCAGTAGCTGTGGCTTGCGGGCTCTAGACCGCAGGCTCAGTAGTTGTGGCACACGGGCTTAGTTGCTCCGCGGCATGTGGGATCTTCCCGGACCAGGGCTCGAACCTATGTCCCCTGCATTGGCAGGCGGATTCTTAACCACTGCGCCACCAGGAAGTCCCTGAATTTCTTTTTTAATAGGAGCAGTGTTGGTGCTCTAAGGGAATGGATAGAATACTTCAAGGCAAAAGTTTACTCAGACCCTTAGGAGATGATCCACTGGTGAAAAATACTGTACAGAAAATATATTAGTTATGGTGTTCAAACCAGAACGTAATGAAACATTTCAAGAGCTATTTTGAGGAAGCAAAGGCATTTTTGGATTCACTTCTGTACTTCTTTAGGTGCAGATACTCTTCTTTTCACTCTGGGCCCTCTCTAATTCCATTTCAGTAAATCTTCAAATGTGAACAGGATTGTGTCACCCACCCCTCCGCCACTTAAAAATGCTCCCATAGCTTTCCATTACGATTCCTCAGAGCAGTCTTCACTTCCTCCAGTAGAAAACAAGCCCCCCTTTATACTGCTCACACTGTATTTTTATTCAGAGCATTTATCACACTTTGTGAGTGTGGCTACTTGTTTGGTGTCTGTTTCCCCTCTAGAGTGGAAGCTCCGTGGGAGCAGTGGCTTCTGTTCATCCCTGTTATTCCCAGTGCCCAAGTAAGTGTCTGGCGTGTTGCAGGCGCTCTCTACATCTTGGCTGAATCAATGAATGAATACAAATAGGTCTTATTTGTTTATTTTGGGGATACAACATGGAAGACAGCTGTTGTGAGAAAGCTGAAAACACCTGCCCACCCTATCTAAAGCTTTTTCTGGGCCTTTAATCATCCCACTTGGTGTTGCTTTACTATGCATCTGCCTCAAAAAAATGATCCCAAGAAACTAACAAAGAAAACCAAAAGATGTGTAAGGTGCACAGACTCCCTTACCAGGGATACATATTCATTAGTTAAAATAAGAAAAGAAAAGAAAAGAAAAGGCGATGACATAGTAGGCCACCCATGACTTTTGCTTTTTTTAAAAAAATTTTTCTTGAATGAAAATAGCAGTGTATTCCTCAAAGCTGTGCTTGTTTCTGTATGTTTCTAGTTAATGTAATAAAGACAATCACACCTTCCTGTCTGACTCTCACATTCTGTCCTTTGTCTACTGTGGAACCATGATTACTACTTTCAAGTTCTGTTTCAAAGTTCAATAACCATGAAAAGAAAAATATTACTTGTGGAAAATTTATTCCTTTCTCCTTTGCCTCTTATTATCCTAATTCACCTCTTATTTTATATCACTATTACCCGCCCGCTAATGACAGGGTGGGAGCAACAGTGCCTCTCAATACTCCTCTGACGAAACACGAAATGCACCCAAAACCCAACTACAATTCCTCCTCGAGGCTGTCGGGGCCATGGTTTGGCACTCCTTTTTCCTCTCCCTGGTGTAAACCGCTCCAGAGGGACGGGCTGGCACGTGAGTTCTCTGAATGGCAGCTGTAGTACTACGGGTGCCAGGAGGTGAAAGCAAAACTGTCATGTGTCTGGTGAGATGCCCCGGGCTTCCCTTCTGACTCCTACACCTCCCCCACCCACCGATTTCCAGAACAAGGAACTTCCATTCTTCCATTTAAGGCAAACCGGGTGTGATGGAAGATGGACAGGGGCCAAATCCTACATTCCTAAACTACATTCTCTGTCTTTTCAAAAAAAAGATACTGACTTTTGGAAATTTCCACCTTCACTAACAATCACAGAAGGTAAAGTAAATGGATGCAGTGAAACAAGAGAGCCTTCTAACCCCTGAAGATGCTTTTAACTCTACAAGTGGGCCGTTCAGGGCCAGATGGAAATGAAGGCCGAGAGAAGACAGCATTCAAGTGGAAGGAAGGAGAATGCCTGTCTGCCGTGGCCGGGGATGCCTCATCCTTGACTTCTAAGGACAAACTGAGAACTTGGAAACAAGATCTCACTCTCCACCGACCTAGAAAGGTCCTTATGGCATCAAATGTTTTCTCCAATGATGTCTGAGGTTTTAGGAATCTGCCTCCCCATAACCTTGTGGAACAAGAGAGAGAGATTAAACTCTGTGGTGCTGACACTTTGTGGGGCTTCACTTTGGGGAACTGCTTCTATCTAGAGGCATTATAAAGATGAGCTCCTAGACTGAAATTCAAATAAAAAAAAAGTTTACTTGGCACAGCAAGTGATGCAAATGCACCATTTTCCTCTATTAGCAGAGAAAGGAGGCGACCAGGTCGGACTCATTCTGGAAGTTCACTGGGGCTGCCCAGGCAGGCGTGAATGGAAGCAGCTGGGTAGCCATCCCTGGCGAGTGCCAGGGCTGCACATTTGCTGAGAGGCCAAACAGGCCTTCCCTATCCGTGGGAAGGTGCTTCCAACACATTTTCATTCATCTACACTAAGCTCCGTCAAAGAAAAAGCAATTTCAGGCAACAATCAAGCCTGCTAAAAACGGTGTAATGAGGAGGTAAACATAAAGTGAGCGATGACATGTTTGCAAATATATCATTTAAAATGAAACAAATGGAACAGAATGTAGTTGAATCTTTCAAAAATGAATTACATTTGCTACATGATTTTGTGCTGTCATTAAGATATTTTCCTTCCTCTAAAACCAAAAAGGTTAAGTAGTTACAACAGTTTGTCTACTAGCAGGTGTCCTGTATCTTAGGAAAATTAATTTCTTATTTTAAAGAATTATAACCAGTAGAAATGACACAGTTTTTAGATGGCTGTTGGTTCCTTGCTTCTGGGGAACAGGAATACCCCACTATTCTGTGTGTGTGACGCAATATAAAATTCTAACAGCTTCTTCCCTCTATTACAATTTTCTCTGGTCTGTTTAGCAGTTGAAAGTTTTACTGAGTGCCTACTATGTGCCAGATATAGTCTGAAGAGCTAGGGATACAGGGGTGAATAAAACAGGGTCTTACTTCATAGTTCTTGCAGTCTAATGGGGACGAGAGCATCCCCAATCTTATAAGGCCATTTAGCCATTTATGGGACAGAGCACTGTTTACTGAAATGTTTGTTTTTAATAAGAATGCCAGCAGAAGTGAAACACTTCTGATACAGGAACAGCTATATTTCTTTTACACTGCCGCTCCTTGAACTTGGATGACATGAGACACAGCTTAATCCTAAGCATTCTTGATAACCTATTGATTACAAAGATGGTATCACGTGTGCGATGAAAGCAACTATGTGAAGATTTCTTTAAGACATTTACGTTACCATTAGACTGAGAAAGAGTCAGAGGACTTCAGTTAGATTTTTGAATCGAAAACCAAACTTACATACCCAGATCTGTGTCATGGCCCACTTATTTTTAAGTGAGCGCAAGATTGTTACAAAATGAGAGTTCCTTATTCGACTGGCATATGCTGCGGCTTACTCGACCAGGGAATAGTCTCTAGTTTGCATTTGGAGCCTAATATCCAGGGTTCCAGGTTAAAGACTGGGAGATGCTATGTGATGTCAGCTTTTCCTACAGAACAGATCCCTCAGGTGGCCTCCTTGATTGTTCTTTGTAGAAGGGAGGTATTGAGGAGGCCTGGCACGCAGAGAAGGACGTGCCCTGAATACTAGTAATATGAGTGTGATCAACAGGTAAGTTTGGGTATATTAACCTTAAAAAAAAAAATTAGTTTCTAACCATCAACCTATATCCTCTATATGGTAGTTTTCTAGATTAGTAACTCTTCACCTTATTGAGCAAAACAATAATTGCAAAGAGTTCTAACAAAAACATTTATGATATAATGTTTCATAAAATTACCCCTTACTGATTGATTCTGCCAAATATGCAAAGTATTCTAGGCTGAATTTCCCTTAATGAATCAGGATCTTTGGGGTTTGTAAAGGGTGTGCCTCAGATGCCTTGTGAAATCTCTCAGGTCAGATTCTCGTCCTTACTCGCCAAGACAGAGAAGTTATTTTCTTGTTCATCAGAACCAACAAGAACATGTACCTCCAGAAGCTTAACTACTGTGGTAGAGCCTTCAGTAGGCAGTGCCACGTGCAAGCACTGATCTGATATTTTGAGGGGGCATCTCTTAAGAGCCACCTAAGGTAACTGCATTACTGGATTCTCCAATGTGCCCTCGACAGGGACGATCTTTTACCAGTGCCTGATTGGTGGCACTAACAGTCCCTCCTAAGGGACTGTGAGCCATAGGGGTGATGCCCACAATGCCTCACTGCACATCCCTACCAAGGCGTGTCCCTACCCATCTTCTGAAGCTCAAACTCTACAGTAATTTGCGCTCAACTGTCTTCCCCAGACACCCCCGTGAAGCATCACTTCTAGAATGCCTGCTTTGACTAAGCACTGTAGTTCATGACTAGACCTCCCAGACATCCTCCCCACTTATCTAATCCAACCACTCAGAGGGCTATGAGTTCTTTGTATTTGTAACGAAGTGGAACTTTTCCTCACCAAGTTCTAACAGCTGGAGAAACTGCTACTCCCCAACTCCCATTTTTCTAGCTATGCAGTATTTTATCCCAGTCAACCGTCTCTAACACATAAACTGCCCTTGAGAGAAGCTTTTCTATCAGTTGTAGAAAAGTGGTCCACTCAGCAACCGTAATTAGCTTCCTTTCTGAAACTGTTGGCTACTTTCAAGACCCCTCAACTAAGGACATGCAAGAAACTATCCAGGGCTCTTTTAAAAATTTCAACCTAAGGATCTAATAAATACTCTCCCTTCTTTGTGTGCACGACATCATTTCCTGTTTCAGCCCCCTATTTGTTTCTAACCAAACCCTGCGGTCCTCTTACCACAGGGCAGAGCTCCGGCTTCTCTCTGCAGATGCCTACCCTCCCACGCCTGCTCTGTTAGGTTCTATCTCTCCTCCTTTCCTGACCCTGATAGAGTAGTTCCATCTCCCACTCAGCTCTACGTATCAGTAAAATAATGGTTAAACAACATTCAAGCCAGGTTAAATAGAAAACAAAAACGCAATACTTCCCCATCACTCCAACATAAATATTTTAATATTCTATATTTACTACTCTTCTAAGTTCACATTTTTCATTTTTGCAATGATAGGGCCTTTTCTTCTACCATTTACATTGTGGACCTTTCTCTACCTTGTTATAGAATTTTTTCTTTTCTTTAATGGTTACATAATGTTCTATTTGAAAAGGGATCATGTATAGTTTCTTTGTTCTTGTAACACCGTATGAACATCTGTGTGTGTTATCTTTTTTATCTCTTTGATTCCAGTGCCCACGCGATATTGGCAGTCAGATTCTATGGTGGTTAGAATACTGGCTCTAGATTAGTCTCCCTGGGTTTGAAATTTGGTTTTGCCATTTACTAGCTAGTGACTCCAGGCACGTCTCTGGTTTCATAATCTGGGAAATGGGGATAATAAGAGTACTTAAGATTGTACAAAAGATTGTTACAATTAACATACATAAACATACATAAAGTGCCTAGAACAGTTCAATGAATATTAGTTACTATTATTTTATCACTATGACAACAGGAGGAGCTCAAATTTTGAGCTATGGCCCCTCCTCTTACCTTTGACTTATCAAGATAAATTCTCGGGAGAGGAACTTCCGGTTCAGAAGTTATAAACATTTTTAGGGACTGGCCTGTTTTCCCTGGAATTTGATTCTGTGAGATTTAAGAGCTGGCTATAGTTGCTGCCTTGGCTTCACATAGAATAAAGAAATGTTCAAGCTGTAGTTAAGGATGAAGTTACTGGCAAATGCCTTTTAGAAAACTGTTTTCATAGTAACACCTACATCTTCCACCCAAGATCCTTATGCTTTTATAAAATCTTACTCCACTATTTATTGTTCCTCTCTGGCAGAACCTGAGAGTGGAAAGGTGTAAAACTGATTGGAAGGGGCCTGCTGTAGGCTGGGTGTGGTCCATGGTGGTAACAGCTGTCTGAAGGTAGCCTCCTCCTAAGCCTGGCAGGGCACTCAAAGGATCTTCAGCTAAAACAAACACTGGCACACTTCTAGTTGAGGTCCCTTGTCACTTTTTAAAAACCAGACTTCCCTCCTTGGTAGAGAATGAGTCGGAGTTTGGGATCTGCAAGACAGCCCTCACCCCACTGGCCTCCCAGGATGGTTCCAGCACTTTTGCTTTCATGGCAATGATTTACTCATAAGATTCCAGCCCTTGGCTGGAACATCTCAACAATACATGCATTCAGACTCTGCTCTACTGTACATACTGGGTGAGACAGACATGAACACATCACGATCCCAAAGGTATGATCACATTGTCTTAAAGGTCAGGAACATTCCACATGTATTTCTTTTGTCCTAGAGTTGCCAAACGTTTCTGTTTTTAACAGAGTTAATAATGCTTAAGCCAAACATTCGGGAAATGAAACGGGCAATAAAAACCCTTGAAAGAGTTCCAGGTTTTTTACTAGGTTTGTAACTTTTCCCCTAAACGTTACCTTTTCTGCCTCCTGGCATAGGACAAGGCCCTAATAATTTTACCTATACACAGAACGTTCCAGAATGTAAGAGCGGTTTTCAAGCCCTGCTGGGCATGTACCCAATCTGAAAAGTCAAAGTAACACATAAAGTAGATGTAAAACAAGCTGAGGTCTTTGGATGGAGCAGGCCAGCAGTCACATATGCACTTCACAACACGACAGAGCTCCTCCACGACACAGGCAAAGCTTTGGGCGATGTGGCAGAATGATGTCCGCACCATACTGGGCATCTCAAAGGCGCTCACATATCCAGTGAAAAGACACTTCTTTCTTTTCTTTAAAAACTCTCTGCCCTTAGCACACAAGGGCAGACTCCATTCACGTCATGGAGAGGTCCAGAAAGAGAGATGTGACCATACTGCTTCCTGCAGCACCGAATATACACGTGGCCTTTATCCACGGGGTGTGTGTGTCGTGCGCACCTCCCACAGAGGCAGAAACGACGGGTGCAGGGCAAGCAGCCCTAGGAGAGTTCCAGCTAACATGCCATGTGCATTAGTCTTCTTGGAGACTGTACTCTCTTCCAGGAAGGTACTGGAAGAATATTTTTCAGACAAATCCCTGAATCATGGCCATGAGTGATAGTGTTTTTGCCTTGGGCACGTCTCCTAATTTGGACGTCAGTTCTACCCATCTCTCGTTTCTAACGTTCACTGTGTGGGAAACCACCACCATCCTATTTCTCCATAATGGAATTTTTATCAAGCAAATGGGACGTACTTATTTTAAACCTCTGTGGAATTCACCTAGATTGTCTCACAAAGAAGTCATTGCTTCTTTTACCCTTGTTGGGGTCCTTCCAAGCAAATCTGACTTTCTGCAAACCAGCTAGCACTCGAAATCAAGGTAAATCCAAGCAAAGGACAATATTTCAACATTTTCAGGGAAAAATGAGAGACTGAGTGGGAGGAAGGACAGAAGGAACGGCCTTCTGAGCAACTTTTTTTTTTTTTTTAACACAAACTATGATGTACACTTGAAGAATCTGCCGTAAGATAAAGCCTTTTTGAAAATGTGGTAACATCAGACACAAAAGCACAAGATTTTTAAAAAGTGATTTCAGAAAGCAGATTGTATAAAAAATCGTGACGTGGTATAGTGGATCTTTACGGAACTCTAAACGTATACTACGTTATGCACCAGGCCCCAGGCCAGGGTGGGGTATGCCAGGCATGGGGGAAGCCAGCCACGTCACCCCGGTATGAAAAGAGTGTGTTGGCAGATGGATGGGTGGCATCTGAGAAGTGACAACTCACGTGCACAGCTGACCTCTCTGCTTTGCCATCTAGAGACTTTCTTAAGAGCGCCACGCGATGAGTTTACGTTCAGTTTACTGTTCGTCGCACTGTTCACGCGATGCGTTTTCTTTTCAGTCCTCAAAAGAAAGTGTCTTTTGGGGACTGTGTCTAATGTAGGTTTCCTTCCTATACTTGGCTCCAGTGTCGCAGGCAAATTGTCAGTCGTGCAAGAATCGGAGTACTCTGACACAAAACCATCCTGGATAATTCTGCTTATGCCCGCTAAACAACTTGCATCATTAAATAAACCATCCTCTGACTGTATTTATGAAATGTTACGTCTGCCTAGCAGTGAGCCTACATTATCTAAACAGTAAAGTGGAGGCCCATTCAATTTACCCTTGCCTGACAATATTTTTGTTTTTCATCTGGTTCTACTGACAATAATCATATGCATTCCACGGGGAAACCCATGTCACAGCAGCCATTCAGGTAATTGGAAGGGAGACAGCAGCATCTAATAAACAGACAGGTAGTCAAAGATAATTCTTGTATCGTGTGTACAAAAAAACAATCCAGAGAAGTTGAAAATGGTTTCAAATTCTGTTGTGGGTTCTCAAGTCCACTGGAGACTTGTTTTGGGGAAAGGCTGGGTTCACTGGAATAGCATGCTTCCCAATCCCGCATTGTACGTTTCAAGCTCTTGCCAAAAAGTAGCTCGACTTCACTTAAAGGCAAAAGCTATACAAAACGGCCATCAAAATAGCCACGATTCTTGTGATGAGCTCTATGTGAAAAATGCTCTTGGAAACCGCTTGGTGACTTCTGCTGGTATAGGGTGATGCACAGGTTTTTGGTGCCTACCACAAAATTAAAATAGAAAACACAGCCCTTCCCGCCAATATAAAACACAGCCCTTGCCGCTAAGGACATGCAGTCTAGTTGGGAACCAAGACTAAAACATGTGAGAGATCATCAAACATCAGAAAATGGCATAAAGTTAAGTCCTGGTTGTCTTCCCTGCCCGGATGCTCTCCATGGAGAAGGAACCCATCTGGTTCTTACGCTCGCTTTGACCCTTAGCACTACTTGGAAGAAACTATTCATCGCAAAGGTGCAGAGAATCCTACAATTATTTGCGTGTGGTTTGGAAAACAAGGTCTTTTTCTTCCTAGAATGGGTGTGACCAAGAGTCTTCAAACCTACTTCAAAGAAAACAGTTAAATGACACAACCATGAAGTCCTCTGGAGAAAAAAGGAAACTGTCCAACCTCAATTCGTGACACCCTGAGATCTATTTCATTCAGGGAGCCAGTAGATCTTATCTTTGATACAACATCAAAACAAATGTGTGCTGGGGTGTTTTTCCTTCTCGAAATCTCCTTGTTGCATGCAAGAATGAGCTGAGAAAGTAACGAGGTCACAGGTGGGTTGGGTGAGCAGCCCTTCGAAGGGACTTACGTAATACTCTGGGGTTCTGCCCATGCTGAGGATGGCATGGAAAGCGAGGAGAACACGGGGGGCAGCTGTGTGCAGGGGCCTTGGAAGGCCCCGCGGGGCAAGGCTGGCAGAAGCCTCCCACGTATGAAATTTCTCCCTTGTCTTTACTTGGTTGGAAGGTAAAAATATTCCCCTCTCGTTTCTTTTTTTTTTCTTTCAACTCAAGTGTTGTGGATGGAACAACAAAACTGACTTAAAAAACAGAAAAGGAAGCTCTTTCACAAGGCTGAGTTCCCTGGAAGAGCGTACGTCTAGACCTTGTATTTTATGCTCTAGCTCAAGCTCACATACAGCCATGCAAACTGTATGCTGTCAGATTTTGGTATTAAAGGATGCAGTTAGTCCGTGGTATCGCACACACTTATATACAGATTCTCTATGAAGTGAGACTCACCTGGATACAGAAAAGTAAAGTGGATCCCTAATCATAATCATCAGCCATCCAGTTAAAGATGGAACCTTGGAGCTACAGAAGAATAAATACTGAACGCTAGTTACACACGCACAAATGGAAACGTCTTCTAGTTTGTGGTCAGCCGCTTGCACGCTAGCTTGCAAATAGGTAGTGTTGTCTTGGTGAATAGTGAAGTGAAATTTATGCAAAACCAACAAACAGTTACTGGTGCTTGAACAGTACGGTTCAAGTACTGAGCTAGGCATGAACACAGAAAGATAAGAAAACAGCCTCTGCCTTCGAGGAGCTTAGTTTAGTGCACTGACACGTGTAAACATGTTAAATGCTGCCGTACAGGTGGGTGTCCTCAGGGCGCTATGCAGACAGTAACCCAATGGCAGCAGAGGAAGCTGTTGAAAGGGCAAGACAGGACAGCCTGATTAAAGGGAAGTGAAGTCATCTCCTTAGGATTGGGGTGTGGGAGCAGTTTAGGGAGAGGGCTGAGCAGGCTGGTGAAAACTGAGAATTGCTATCTAGGTAAGGGTGAGAGGCTGAGGGAGGACCAGTGATGCTGAGGGTCTGATCAAGCTGGAGCCCACTGTATTTCAGACCAGGTTTAGTGGGAGCTAGAGGGGCTGTAACGTTGGAATGAAAAGCTCCTGAGGTGCGGTGTTTTCTTGGTCAAGACAACACGGGGCAGAGCAACGGGAGGAAGTGGCCACAGAGGAGTGGATGGAGGGGCCACAGAAGTTGAGTCCAGGCACTGTAAGGGGGAGGGGTAACACATGCTGACATCTTCCAGAAAGAAGGCGCGAGCCAGGGGGGAAAGTACCACAGTCCTCAACGGATAGGACTGACAGGATATTTATTGAGGATGGTGATGAGGTGAGTTAGAGGATGGCTTCCTCATCCAAGGAGGAGTGGCTTCTGAATGCTCTGCAAGTCCCACACCTCCTTACCACTGGGTCTGCTTCCACTCATATGTGTGTGTGTGTGTATATATATATATATATATATATTTTTTTTTTTCCTAAGCTTACGTTTCATTTTTTTTTGAATTTTAAAAGAATTTTTTATTAGAGTATAGTTGCTTTACAATGCTGTGTTAGTGTCTGCTGTACAGAAAATTGTATTAGTTATACATATACATATATCTACTCTTTTTTAGATTCTCTTCCCATGAAGGTCATTACAGGGTATTGAGAAGAGTTCCCTGTGCTATAGAGTACGTCCTTACTAGTTATCTATTTTATATATAGTAGTGTGTATATGTCAGTCCCAGTCTCCCAATTTATGCCCCCTCCCACCCCGTAACCGTAAGTTTGTTTCTCTATGCTTCCATTCATATTTAAACAGTTGGGAGAAGTGAATTTTGAAGTCTTATTTGTAGATCCAAAGAAATAAATTTTAAAGAGCTAAATGAGGAGTTTTTTGTTCTTGATATAAGAGGCACCACATCCTAAACAAAAGACTACTGATACAATTTTAGACAAACAACATACCAGAAACTCCGGGTGGCGTCTTAATGAATTTTCCATTAAAATGACCAATAACGGCTTCGCACTTTTCTGTTGATTCCATCCTATTTATACATAAAAATAAAACACGTAAATAGTCAGAGATACCTTAGTTTGCATTTTGTCCTGTGCACATGAATACAATCCTATAGGTTTATTGGATACAAATGAAAACTAACAAAAATGTGAATGATAGGAAAAAGTGGGTTTATTCTATCTTTTATTTAACTGTTGTTTGTGTGCTTCCATAGTAAAATAAAAACTTGATAACCACACAGTACATTCAGAATCATAAAAGAAATAAATTATACAAAGAGTATTTAATACCAAGCATAGGAAATGTATAATTCTTTCCCACTTGTAGAAAAACTGATAATCAATACACAATAGCTTTGTTAGTCATGATAGTGAATTAAAAATAAAAATACCAGTTTAAAATACTAGTGTATTTAGTGCTGCTGGGATATTGGTCATTTTAAAGATGGTCTTTCCTTTTACATATTCAAAAAAATGACAGACTCAAAAGTCATGATAAGAACAGGTGTTAATCAGAGGATGTGTCTTACCAGTTTTTCTCATTAGCTTGAAGTTTAAAATTAAATTAGTGAAGTCAATTATGTACCTTCTTTGTCATCTTGGCTTTAGAGGAGGAATTAAAGGATGGAGCCTAACAACTTATTCCACATCTGCAGGTGGCTAAGAACGCCTGAGAAACCTTTCAGGGGAATTAAATCATTTTGATTTATTTTTCTTTAATGGAAAAAACACTGAATAATCTGCTCAAAATGCACTACACTCCTGGACTGCCCAGAAGAGTTGCACCTTGGTTTTAATGGGTGGTTTTTAATAGTTTTTAAAAGCAACAGAATTTAATTGGGTTCTATCTTTGGATACAGAAATGAAAGTCCTTGATCTGCTTTCAGAGGAACACCCACAGAGGGACGATTTTCAGATGGCGCTGGGCCTTTCACTGTTTCACCTGGGTCCTTTTAACCCATGAAGTGCACACTGGGGATGCTGGCCTTGGTGACTTTCCACCTGTAGAATACCTTCGTTTTATTATAAAATCGTCTGGCCTAACAGAAAGAGTAATGGACTGAAAGCCAGAAGAACCAGGTACTAGACCTTGCTTCACTGCTTGGCAGCCCTGTGACAATGGTAAAGTCCTTTCTTTAACTCAATTTTCCTATATGTGAAAGAGTGAAAAGTGCTGGCTTTGTTGATCTCACAGGCCTGAGGTAGATGCGATTGTCATCAAATAGGATAATGTATAGGAAAGTAAAACGTCAGCAATTGCCCCTCCAAAACCAAAGTCAATACTTTAAGACATGTAGACGTTATCGGTTACTGCACAGTATTAATAGGTTGCTAAATGATGTCAAATCAGTTTTTGTAGGCAGGCTTTCAGATTGCAACTACGTCAAAAACCAAAGCTGCTTTTGTTTAAGGTTTTTAAAGGGAGCAAACTAACCATTACACGAAAGTATCCTTTCTGGGGAGGAAGGGATAAAAATAAGATGGAAGGAATGAGGGTAGTTTAGATATCTGCAACATTTTACTTCTTAAAAAAAAAAATCTAGGCAAAAACTGTAAAATGTTACAATTTGTGTAACACTTGGGGGGGTTAGACAGGTGTCTGTTGTACTTTTCTGAGCGTTTGAAATATTTCACTTAAAAATCTAATTCACTGACCTTATTGATGATGAACCAAAGTTCCATCTAATGAGACAAAAATACCAATTTATTTACAAAATTTAGGAGCCTGAGATTGTTGTTTTTAAGAAGTTTAGGCATCTTGATCTAATTAGTCAAATTATTAAGGAAACATACTTGCAGAACTACTGCTCATGTGGTATTTCCTTCCCCTAGGTCACCAAATATTTAGTGTCCTCAGGTTCAAGAATCCTAATGAGCTTCCAAAAGATGTGGAAAAATGCAAACGATTTTTTATGCATAATTTAAGTTCATGGTACAACTGGCTCCTAGAACCCTGGCTTAAATTCTCTCTCCTTGCTCAATTTTTATTTTCCAGGAAATATAGCAGAGCTACTGTTGTTGACAAGAAGACAGGCAGCGTGCTTACCTAGCAAAGCCAACACCACGACTTGTCCCACTGGAATCGCGTAGTATCCTTGTAGAAATAACTTGTCCAAATGGTTTCAGCATATTTTCAAGTTCTTGCTCATCCATGGACAGTGGCAAATTAGAAATATACAAGTTGGTAGGATCTTGTTCCTGTTGCTAAAACCGAACAGAGAACTGTCTATTAATTTCCAGCAGAAGGTGAGATATGTGAACACACTTTTACTTGGCCACTCTCTTAGCTCAGTTCCTTTGAAAGTACTAGCAAGTGAGATCATGGGAACTACAGAACACCCGAGTCACCAAGAACACTTGAAAACAGTGTCTGAAGCTTGGACAATCTGTGCAGGTCAGACACGACCCCACCAAACCATTCTTGGCAGGTTTGGAAGCAGAAGCGCTGGCAGGAGTCGCTGAGTTGGAGAGGATGCCCTCATGGAAGCAAAACTCTCAGCTGTTTGCAGTGTTCTACAAAATAACCTCTCCTCCACTACTGTTTTTAGGAGCCCATTTTGGGCACACTATTGCACAAATGGCTGTTACTGCTAATAATTCAATCCAGAAACACACGACGGATTCTGGACTAAGTCAACTAAAGTCCAGTGGGATTTTGCCCAAATTCCCTTCTTTTGCTCTACAGCAGAGTCATTACTACCTCTGAGTTGTGATCACCAATGGGAAATAGAGGACTTCCTAAATTAACAAAAACAAAACCCTACAAAGTCATACAAAATGACAGACTCGAGGCAGTACAAGTTTTAGAATCTGGATAAAGCTCAACTCAAATGTAGATGGGGGAAGGGAGTTTTGCTAAATCTTCGCTACTCTAAGAGTGATCCAGGGGCCAGCAGGGATGGAATTACCTGCAAGCTTACCAGAAATGTAGAATTCCAGGCCCCAACCCAGACCTACAGAATCAGAAACTGCATTTTAATAAGATCTCCAGGCAGTACAAATGCATATGAAAGTTCGAAAAGCAGCAATTAGATCATTTCCCACCCACCTTTGCACTGCTGAGGTAAAATCAGCTGAAACCAAAGATAGCAACTGAGTTTTCTGAGAACCAGTAACAGCTATGTATATTTACTGAGTCTGGTGTTAAATCATCAGGAAATTAGCTTATATGCTATCTGGAATATTTTCTGACCAAGTAAAAACTCATCTCGGCAACTGTGAGATTAGGATGATCTTAACTTTAAAACAGGCTTTCCTTTGATCTTACTACCGCTTGTATCTTTACATATTGAACTATGCAAGTTTATGATTTTTCTTTAACAAGCACTATTAGCAAAGTCATTAACGGATGTCTTAGCCTTAGGCAACAGAACAGCACACTCATTATATTTAAATTTCCAAAATGCACAGTACTTTAAAAATATATGTGAAACATACACATATTCGTACAAAGTCTCTACTTTCAAATGTATCCTGGCATTAATTAAACCTGAAATAAAACCTTTCCTTTCAGATGATCTGCAAGTAAAAGTAACTGACCTTTAAGATTTAAAACAACAATCTGGTATCCTAGGGAATGGCAAATACCCTGGTAGTCCCAAGAATTAAAGTTACCAAAGACTGAGAAACTATGGGCAGAAAGTACTGTCCCTATGACTTCCTGGTTCTGACAGAAGGCAGCCTGTTACCAGGCCAGTCCCAAAGGTATGGAGCAGAAGCTCCCAACCTGGGTGGCCCAGACTCTCAGGGGTGTCAGTGCGGTTGTGTCCAGGAAAAAAATTAAAAAATTTCAAGTGCTCAGTAGCAAGCCAGAAACTTAACTTCATTAACCCTTGACAGACTAAACAAAAATGGCAACTACCTTTGCTTCTGTCTGAAAGTAGATAAAGTCAGTGTGGTACCACTGATTACCTTATGCCGGGCAAAACCTCCCACTGAAAATTACATAAAGCATATCTTTAATGTACAAAAATTGTAAAGCGATTTAATAAATGCATGACAGTAATAGATAAACTGCTTCAGAATAAAGGGAAGAACAAAATGGTCTTTGGTATTAAATTTTTCAATTTCTTCTCAGGTGGACTACAAGCTAAAATTTTAATTCCTTATTTCCACTTTATTCACTACCTTCCCTGACTTCACCCAATTAATCCACAGCTCCTCAATTAACTATCTCATGTTGGCTCTAACCTCCCAAGTCCCTGAATCTTTCCTGGAGTGCACAAGACTGTATTTGTTCCTGTGGAAGTCTGGTCCTTAGTTGGTGAACACAGATAGGGTTATTTCTCTCTGAAAGTGGGTACACTGAGGGGTCCTGTAGCCTAATACAGCCCAATGACATTTATAGTGCATCCTGTCCATCCCAGACCCTCTTATACAATAATTGTGACTCCAGGTCTGTCTTCTGGCCGTTTATAGTTGAGTTGGGGAGATAAAAACACATATAATGAATGCTGTAACAGAGATGTATACATATCACAATGGGAGGACAGATAGGGGAGCTTGTCTTTATTAGGGAACACTTTACAGAGGGCATGACATTGAGCTGAGACTTGAGAAACAAGCATAAGGCATGAGGCTGAAAACCAGATTGTGAAAAGCTATCCAAGGAGTATGACTTTTTTGGTCAGTTATCACTGCTTAAACTTTTCCACTTAAGCAATGCTAGCACGAAAGAGAATGACTATGTATCCTGAAGAGTGTGTGGGCAAAGGATAAAGTAGCCTTGCCAGAGCTGCAACGTTTCCTTGAAGGCTTGTATTTTATCTAAAAAAAAAAAAAAAAAATCACATAGATGTTGCAATCTACTCCCTAACTATTTGAGTTTGTTTCATGTGGAAACAGTATTTCTGAATTAATACTTTCGAGTCATACTGACACTGCAGGAAGATAAGCCATGTTTATCCTGTGATTTCAGGCGTTATACTTTGTTGGGTGAAGGGAGGAGGAGGAAGGGGGAGCCTTGTCCCTGTGCTGCAGCTAGAAAGCCACGCCCTAAAAAATCTGCAGCCTCTGGAGGCACAGAAGCAAGGGAGTGATGTGATCAAGTCTATCTTATTAGAAAGATTTCTGAATCACGCTTAGTCAGATTCAGGGAACTCCCTAATTAAAGAGCATTAAAACACACCTCGGACAAAGATGTGGCATAAAAAATGTTACATAAGAAACATGTATCATAAATATTGTGAGCTTTCTTTTTTTAAAAATAAATTTATTTATTTTATTTTTGGCTGCGTTGAGTCTTTGTTGCTGCACATGGGCTTTCTCTAGTTGCAGAGAGCGTGGGCTCTTTGTTGCAGTGCGCAGGCTTCTCATTACGGTGGCCTCTCCTGTTGCGGAGCACGGGCTCTAGGCTCATGGGCTTCAGTAGTTGTGGTGCACGGGCTTAGTTGCTCCGCAGCATGTGGGTTCTTCCCAGACCAGGGCTCGAATCCGTGTCCCCTGCATTGGCAGGCGGATTCTCAATCACTGTGCCACCAGGGAAGCCCGTGAGCTTTCCTTTTGAGTTACAATTATTAAAATCTAAATGACTAACATTTAAGAATATTTAAGAATGTTCATAGACTTTGTCATCTGTGAAGTATTTTCAAAAGGGCTGACAATGTAGGTAACTAAGTACTTTCTAAATCTGTGGTTTAGTTGCTATTAAACTATTAATAAAAATGTTATTCTTGGGTCTTCCCTGGTGGCACAGTGGTTAATAATCTGCCTGCCAATGCAGAGGACACGGGTTCAAGCCCTGGTCCGGGAAGATCCCACATGCTGCGGAGCAACTAAGTCCGTGTGCCACAACTACTGAGCCTGCGCTCTAGAGCCCGTGTGCCACAACTACTGAAGCCCCTGTGCCTAGACGATGCGCTCCACAACAAGAGAAGCCACCGCAATGAGGAGCCCGCGCACCGCAGCGAAGAGTAGCCCCCGCTCGCCACAACTAGAGAAAGCCTGCATGAAGACCCAATGCAGCAAAAAAAAAAAAAAAGTTATTCTTTAAAATGTTAATTCAACTTGAATGTTTACCAATGAAGCAAAAAAATAATAAAAAGTGCTAAATCAGAATCAGGAATTTGAGCTCCTAACCCACTCTATGATGAATAGTGAGATAAGATAGACTAAATACAGGTAGATATTTCCTGTGATTTTAACGCATTTTTTTTCAATAGCAAACAGTCAACTAGCTCTCTTCATTTGGAATGACCTCTAGGGCTAAACAGTATTTATCCTTCTTTTCAAATGGTCAACTTATCCTGCACACATTGCATACAAAGTTGCAAGTAAAAAAAAAACAAAACAAAACAAAAAAGAGAAGCAACTCCAAGCTGGCAGCAATGGCCACAAGAATATCTGATCACCAAAGGGTCCATGCATTCTAATCACCATACATTCCTAGTAAACGGAACATACAGTACTTGTACTACGTGAGAGTGGTTCTTGAATAAGGGTAATTTCGCCCCTTTAAAATCAGGGACAACCGTAACTCTGTTTTATTACATACAATGCTATGTCAAAAAACAATTTTTCTGTAAATTATGGGTGGTCAGACATAAAAATGGGGCTAACAGCCCTCTTTATATCCCTAGGCATGGAAAGGGTTCAATGGCTTCTTTAACAGGTAGAACACTTGGATCCCACATTGGCCATGAGAGGGATAAATGGCCGCTAATGTTCGCTTGAGTAGAAAAGTGGGGCTTGGAGGTCCCTCATGGTGTAAAGCACTCAGTCATCATCTGAAAGAAATTAACAAAAACCTCCCTATGCGTGTGGAATGGTTCCTGAAATTCAAGAAAGGGACCTGGCAGGAAGACCAGATATCTGTTTTCTCTTGTACTGAGTAGGTTCACCAACCAGCAGATAGCTGCTTATGGGCATGTGAATGCAAACTGCTTGAAGCATGGTAGACCTCTGTGTGGAAGGGCGATTAAATTCCTGCTCCTTTGACTGCCTATTTACTGAAAAAAATGCGAGCATACAGCTAGGCAAATAACACAGGGCGATCCGCCGACCCCCAGCAGGTCTTAAGAGGTATTGCGGAAAGGCCTACAGAAGTCACTCTATTAACAGATATCACCAATGTTGACTCGAGTTTTGTATCTTTTCAGCTCGTTATCTGAGGTTTTTTTCTTCTTTTCATAGATTGAGTCTTTTATTTTGAAAAATGCACACATTTGAAACAAATGCCAAGTTTAACATACATGGCTCAAGTTTAACCTTGAGCCTTTTGGAAAACCTTTGGTAAATTTCATCAGGGCACTCGATAGACTCAATAAATATAATTTTTAAATGTCCCATTGCTATCTCTCCATATCTGCCCAAACTGGGAAGTTTTTCTCTTGCTTAATTGGCTTCTTTGATCATCACTAAAACAAACATTTGGTATCTACCATAGGCCAAGTACCAAGCAAGGCACTGAAATTAAAACACGAATAAGAAACAACCATTGTTGTCCAACGCTCTCCAATTGTAGCTTTATAATTCAGTTTTGAATATCTGTGGAGTTCTTTTTCAACTCCGGTAGTCAAAGTGTCAAACAATATTATATTCTCCCCCACTCCCCAGACTCGCCTAGTGGAATGGCCCTTAATTTTTTCTGATTATGTAAGAAAGCAAGCCTTTAATATGTGGCAATGTGAATTTTCAAAACTTTATAGTGTCCAGATTAATTCACTAGAGGAAAGTGGACAGTGACAGGTCCCTTATCACCCAAACATGGGAGCCAGACCTAAACTTTTATAAACTGTCTCCACAAAAGGTACATGCCAGATGCTCCTTTATCCAGTCAGCATAAAGGGGGTAAGTCAACTCCTGATACTCAAACCCATGGTTCCGTGGCACAGAACAATGGACCCTCTAGCATTTAAAATACCTTTTGTAACGTTAATGATATAATAAAAAAGAAATCAGGTCCAGGAAACTCAGTCATCCTACAGAGACCCAAAGAAATTCACAACGTGCAGAATGTTGGCACACTGCCAGCATCTCTGAACCCGTGCATTGTTCCCTCCCTACAGATGATGTAGGAAGGGATCACTTTTCCTAGCCAATTTACAGTCCAAGCCACCTAAGGAGGTCTTTGAACAGTGCTCATTATCAGTCCACGGGAAAGCTGGCATTCAAAGTGCACTGTTGACACAACGTACAGTGCCAATCTATGCCCAGTCCGGTTCTGACTAAATGCATTGTAAAGACTTCTTCAAACAGGATATATTTAATATATTATGCTACTCAATATCACCGGCACTGAAAAGATGCCTAGGTAAGTGCTCACGGGGCCGCTCTAAAAAAGGCCTCTGTAGTACCTGGAGCAGGTAGTTAAAATAGCCCTCTTTCTAACTTTGTTTCAGCAGAAGTCACCAAAAAATGGGTTTCAGGCATGCCCACGTGCCAGAGTGAGAAACCAGACCACCTACACAAAGTCTGCATAGGAGTGGCTGAGATCTGGCTTGAGAGGCTCAGCTGACCACCCACCTCTCGTCTGCCTGGGAGGGACTGGAGAGGGTGGAATGAACACGCATGTGGAGAGAACCGCTGATGCGTTCTGAGTCCCACCACAGGGGCTGCTTCCCCCATCACTGCCAGTCCAGCAAGAGGGGCTTCAACAGACCCCTCAGGAGGCATGGTCTGTGACCTCTGGAGCTTGGTGGATACAATGAATCAATGTCTGACTTACGCCTGAGGAATCTAAAAGGCAAAGGCTGGTTGAAGGGGCCTATAAGTGCAATTGGGAGGTAACTAGTCTCCCACAGACAGCTGGCAAACACATCAATGTGGGCCACACAGGTAGAGTTGGCCCAGGGTTGTGTTAGAGCCTTCCAGGAAAGCTGTCTTGAAGGATTAGAAGGCCCTAGAAGAAAGGGGCTGAAGGCAGACCCTTAGATTCTCAGGAGCTGAGGCTAACAGCCTGAGGACACGTCTTCTCTAGCTTGAAGGAACTACAGGGGAGAGAGCAAAGCATTCTACTAAGGAAAGCATCAGTTCTCTGTCTGCCCAGAGAAATCAACACCATATCACATAATTGTCAGGTCAAGAAACTTTCCCATCCTTTGCCACTGCTCCAACCTTGGAGGGGTTAGAAACCACAGCTAGCTATGGAAGAGTGGGAAAGACACACATTTGGGAAATAGGAAAGAAACTAACCATGCTCCCATCCCAGGACAAGCTTACTACTTAGAGCAGACCAGAGCTGGGGGAAGGGAGAAGTTTTAATATACGGCACTCAAAATTTTGTCAAATAAACAGGATTGGACATTTCAATTATAGGTATCACACACTTAGCATTGGAAATGTGTTCTTAAAAAAAAAAAATCAGACATTCAGCATCAAAATGTTAACCAGGAGCCTATTTCATATTATTTCAAGTAAGAAGTATAATGTATTACCATTAATCACAACCCCCAATTTCCTAAAATGCAACTAAATACATTTGTTACACATCTGCACGTGTGTCTGTATACACGTAATACATGGTTATATTGGGATGTAAACTTTTAAAATATCACTTTGTTTTTGTTTTTTGCAGTACACAGGCCTCTCACTGCTGTGGCCTCTCCCTCTCACGGGCCTAGCTGCTCCGCGGCATGTGGGATCCCCCCGGACTGGGGCACGAACCCATGTCCCCTGTATCGGCAGGCGGACTCTCAACGACTGCGCCACCAGGGAAGCCCTAAAATATCACTTCTTGATCACCAAATTATCAATATGGTTGTTAGCAGACAACTGCTTTGTAAGTTGTCATTTCTCTTAGCACCAGCGGCACCCAAGACACACATCCCTTTTTGCTGACTCTCAGCAGAGTTTTCGAAACCTCTACACAATTCTGACATTTACAAACTGTATTTGGAATATAACCTGAGATTTCCCCCTTAAACATCTTGTTTAAAATATTGTACTGAGATTGGTGTAAATACATATAGAAAGGCTGAAAATGTACTGAAAGACAATTATGTTCCCTGAAATTTGGATATGAAAACAATTAAGGGGCATTCTACTGAAAAAAATTAACCAGAAAGACCTGAAATGAAAGAAGCAACTCAAGGAACTTTTCAAAATTACGAGAGTAGCCAGAAAAGTCATGGGACCTGCCCTAGATTTTATCCATGAGAAGAAGAAACAGGAGCTTCACAGAGTAGAGGAAATGGACAGAACAGAGGGAAAAATAGAGCCCTTTTCCAATTGTGCCTTAAAAGTCCTGCTTAGAAAATGTATGGTTACCCATTGTTTACATAGGCGTATTAAACATTCTGTAAATCATATACAACTTAGGTATTGCATACTCACAATTAAATATATTTCAAGCCTCATAATCACTGTCTTTCAACAATACCACAGGAAACTGCTGTATATTATGGACAAGTAATCTAAAAATCACGGCTTAGTATTTACAGTTTGTTTATTTTAGCTTCTTCCTCTGGAGTTTAAAAACATCTGAAATAAGTCCAACTCAATCCAAAGGTCTAAAAATATTAAAAGTCAAGGATTACTTTAGAAAGGTGATCCCTTTCATCAATTCCTGAAATCTTTATTCACGCTGATTTTTTTTTTTTTTTTTTTTTTGCGGTACGCGGGCCTCTCACTGTTGTGGCCTCTTCCGTTGCGGAGCACAGGCTCCGGACGCGCAGGCTCAGCGGCCACGGCTCACGGGCCTAGCCGTGCTGCGGCACGTGGGATCTTCCCGGACCGGGGCACAAACCCTTGTCCCCTGTGTCGGCAGGTGGACTCTCAACCACTGCACCACCAGGGAAGCCCCATGCTGATCTTTTAATCAAGGTAAATCTCTATCCTGGTAGCTGCATATATGTCCTTCAACAGCTTTAAGGTCTTAGCAGGTAACTTATCTCAACCAGGGTTCTTTAACTTCCATAAATCTTCTTTCCTTATGGAAATGTGAATACCCTTCAGGGAATGACCACATGCTACTCTTCAGAAGCAGCAGAGGACAGCACAAAATTACTTTCCTCTGTACCTAAAGACACTAGATAATATAAAATTATCGATCTTTTGAAAAGAATATACAAGATATCAAACTGTCAAGTTTCAAACTTGAAAATATGTTCTGTAGCAATTCAAAAACCACAAATAAAAAAATATGTACATAATTGTATGAGTATCTTAATAAATGCACTTTAGGCACTAGGTATGCACTTGGCACTAGGTATGCCAAGTTTACATTTAGGCAATAAGACTGGAGCATAAATACCACTTCAGTGATTAAGAGTTCATCAAAACAAGTCCTGAATAAAGCTACTGCAGAACCACTAAAGAGAAGATTTATAATCCATAAATAACCAATGTCTAAAAATCACTGACTTTTACACAGAGGAAATAGTATCTGTAGCTTACATTGCATTAAAACTACTAGTATATTTGTACAACGCATACATATGTGATTGTATTTTGTTATTCTTTCATAATATGACATTCTATACACAATTACCTTCGGAAGTGTTTCTAAAATGTATTAATTCCTTAAGCATTGACATTTTAAAATTATTTTAAAAAATACAGTACAGAGCTTCAGCCCACAAGTACCCACTTACCTGAGAAAATCTGGTGCTATTTCTCCATTTACTTAGGGGGTTACATAATCTGCTATGTAAAATTTTATACAGTTATAAAACCCTTCTTCACATATAAATTTATGAGGAACAGTCTTTGGCACAATAGCTACCATTGAGGATGCGAAGGCACGGGACAAGTGTCCACAGGTAACTGTGGCTCACTGGGATGGAAGGAAGAACTTGGATGGTGACAGGAAAAGCCACGTATCTAGCTTCAGAACCAAAGCCAGAGACCAGAGCAGTGAGTACTGGCTCTCAACTCACCTTTGCCATTTGAGCTTGAACCCCACTTGCCTTCAGGGCAGACACAGCCTTCTGAGCTGCTGCAGGACTGTCAAAGTCGACAAAACCATAACCTGAAATGCAAAACACACTTAGTGTTTAAGCCATTATTTTATGATTACATAGAGGAAAAGGATGACTCCATTTGCTCTCTGATGCAGGCAACAGAAATGAAAGCCCTGACGTTCTGACATGTCTCAAGCTTTACAGCCGCAATGCAACATCCTCCTCGAGCTGTCCTTCCCCATCTATCATGGGCTAGGCAACTTTCCCTTCAAAGTTTAAAAAAAAAAGGAAGAAACAAGCAAACAGTTTTTTTCCTTTTCCAGATCTTTTTCTCAGGTGTCCTGTACTTACTGGCAGAAAAAAAAAAGACATCTGAGTTATACCAAGATTTAAAAAAAAAAAGGAAAAAAAAATCAACTTCAGAGAAGTAGCATTTTTAATAATTTGGTAAGAAAGATGGTGCTATCCTACAGAGCTTACAAGTGTATGTTTATTCTGCAGACTACATTTTATTTTTCAAATAAGTTAAGTACAACCACTGGATACCCCCAATATAAAATAATCTAAATGTTAGAACTTGGTTAAAAATATCATTATTTATCTAAAATAGAGCTCATGATCTCTTCAAAATAAATAAAGGGGGGGGGGATGGCTCCAGAAACCCAAAATAGCTGTTTTAGCAGTTCCTGTCCTAAAGTCTAAAAACAAAACATAATAAAACAAATAAATAAATAACCTCCTAAGAGAGGTCCTGGTTCAAAGCTTATTTATCCACAGCTTTTCAAACATTTTAAATAAGCTGGTCAGCTATTCTGCCTGGCCACGACAAATCAAAAGCAAGAAATAATGGGGAAAAAGGGTCGGGTTGAGGGTAGGGCTGCTACAAAATGATCACATGGATGGTATCCATATGCTAATTGTTAGTGAAAATGAATAGCAATCAAGAGAAGAGGAAAACTATACAAAGAACAGGCCTTCAAGCAGCATATGAGCAAACAGCTCCATGAACTTCACTGATCCATAAGCATCACTGCATTACATCAGGCAGTCACTGATTTGTCACTATAACTCTTAAGTTATGAGAAAAGGGTCAATTCTATTTAGCGCACTGTTTAAAAGATCAGGGTACCAGGCAAAAATACCAACAGAGATTTCCTTGGAATTCAAACCTATTATCAAATTAATTTTATTTTCTTAATTTATTTATTTATTTTTTGCGGTACGCGGGCCTCTCACTGTTGTGGCCTCTCCCGTTGCGGAGCACAGGCTCCGGACGTGCAGGCTCAGCGGCCATGGCTCACGGGCCCAGCCGCTCCGCGGCATGTGGGATCTTCCCGGACCGGGGCACGAACCCTTGTCCCCTGCATCGGCAGGTGGACTCTCAACCACTGCGCCACCAGGGAAGCCCATCAAATTAATTTTAAATGAGGAAGAATATTTTGAAAAAGAAAAGCCCTGTTCGGAGGTTGCAGAGAAGAGGGGCCAGCCCTATCATTCAGTTGCAGATATTATAAAGCTACAGTCGTTTACACAGGAAGAAACTAAGTCAAAATAGGCAAATATATGCATCAACAAGACCAAACAGAAACTTCAGAAGTAGTCCAAAGGTGAGTGTGCAGTATTAATACCAAAAATATTGCCTGGTAACAAAACTAGTGAACTAGACTATGGATTACAGAAATAGATGTTTTAGGAGACAGAAGTGTCAAAGCTGAAACAAGCAGCAGCTTCCTTCGAGTACTTGGAATTGGGTTGGAATAAGGCCTAATCTGATTTTGACAGTGAATGGAGAAATAGCCAGGTTGGAAAGAAAAAGAAGAGGCTGACCCAAGTAAAAGCAGAGAACGCTACTCAACAGCCAGGTTAGAAGTCAGGTTAAACGTATTTTGGAATTTTTTTAGAAATCTGTCGTTAATGCTAACATGCAACCCGTTATGAAGGTACACACAGGCACACACATACTCACTCTCTCACTCTCATACATATTTTACTACCAAATACGATTTAAGCAGGTCATAAATGAACACCCAACTACACTGAAATGATGTAACTTCTACTGATGGATATTTAAGACACCCTCCTTAATCTTGCTGTTGTCAATAAATTACAATAAACAGAAGATCTCAGGTTTGATATTCATGTAGTTGAAATTGATATTCATTCAGGTAATATTAGTATTATTTTATCTGTTATTTCCTTATTAGGAAAAATCCATAATGGTTGCATTTTTAGTTAACTGTTTATAACCTTTTCTGGCCTTGCCCAATGTCTACTACATAGCTGTTTCATTAAATATTTGCTGAAAAACAAATATAACAGGTAAGCATGCAACCCTGGGCTCTTTCATTTCCTCTATTATATTACTTTCAAGTAAGTATAAGAGTATATAAATGAGTTTCACAGGTTCCATGGGTTTCATTATATAAATATGTACACAGATATTTCTGAAGGTGGGATAAACTAAGTAACACAGCATCCTCTCACTGGACCCCCAAGAGGATTCTTCTCAGGTCTCAGGACCAGGAACAGTTATGGTATTCCTGCTTCTTGGATTTTATTCTACATTGTGATTACTGAATCATGGGAATAGGTATGTTTATTTTTGCTTTGGCAACTAAGAAATACAGGGCTATTTCTATAGTAAAATGGAGTTTCCTGCTCTTACCCCTATTTTCCCTTTGGTCTGACTTATCCTCACCCATTTTATGTCTGTGTGTGTGTGTGTGTGTGTGTTTTCTGGTCTTATATGCAACTCTGTAAACATTGATAATTAACCAGTCGGGTGTCACAATCAATCCGCTGTAAGCTTTTTTTTTTTTTTTTTTGGTCCTGAACTACCATATATTCCAGTGCTGAAAAGCATTTAAATACCTTTTCTTGGCCAAAAACTGACAAAAATTGAAAGGTAGAAGAGCAACTGAATAGTGAATTTTTAAATTTAATAACTACGATAACATGTTATTCAGAGCAATATTTCCTTCAGCTTAATTCTGTCTTCTGGAGAGAGGCTTCAAAATATGTTTTGTGGGGCTTCCCTGGTGGCGCAGTGGTTGAGAGTCCGCCTGCCGATGCAGGGGACACGGGTTCGTGCCCCGGTCTGGGAAGATCCCACACACCGCGGTGCGGCTGGGCCCGTGAGCCATGGCCGCTGAGCCTGCGCATCCGGAGCCTGTGCTCCACAACGGGAGAGGCCACAACACTGAGAGGCCTGCGTACCGCAAAAAAAAAAAAAAAGTTTTGTGCCAAAAAATGTTCTATGACCTATAAGGTCTCTAATTTCCAGGTATAAAATTCTTTGATCTGTTCAACTCTCAAAAAACTGTATACAACACAAGCACTTTGCATTTATACTAATAACCTCTTAAGCATTACCTATATTCATCCATCCATCCACCTACCCACCTTCTCAAGTTATCTGTAACATGGCTAACATGTTATCTGTCTTTATTATGAGCTATGCTGTGTTATTTTTTCTCATTTGTCCTAAAATTACTATTTTTCAGGAGCTCTTTCATTCTCCCTCCCAGAATTTTATAAACCCATTCTTGCTTACTCTCTCCCCCTCACTCACTCACCCACACCCCAGATATCTGTTGCTATTTCTTCCTGAGAGGCCTGTGTGACACAAAGAGACTCAGAAGGTTTCTCTCATCGCCACCCCGCCACCCCCGACATAAGGCAGTCTCTCCTGAGACTCAATTTAGGAGAACATCTACAGGAGACATGTGTTGAAAACCAGTGCTGAATTATTCTTATCCTTATCTAGAAGCCCCCAAAATCTCTCCACTTATCTTCGGACCCTTCCCAAATATCATGGGTTTGTATTATGATGTTCAGTTTAGCTTTAGTATTTCTTTACTTGTACCTTTTCCAGATCATGCTAAGCATTTTGTGGAGTTTTGGCTTCCAGGCAATAGGGTCTTGCTGGAAAAGAGTGTATAACAGTAGCGTGTCCAGTGTAGAGGTGTGGCAGAGAATTCACCCAGGGAGGCCTCTGGGTCCTCTCTCTCACGTAACTAGGGCAGCTGTGCTTTTTTTAACACACTGATCTGCTGCGAAGACTTCTTTTTGGGGGTAAGGGGGTTGGGGAGGTGAGGAGGAAGAAAGGAAGGGTAAGGTTATAAAACGACTTGTCTACTGTGATTTCTCTCTTGGTTTGAAACAAATGCTGAGATCAGCTTCCTGTTTTATACCTGCAAGAGTCCGTTTTTTTTTTTGTTATAAAACCGAAAGGTTTTTTTCTGTGTCCCTGCTCACCCAAATCATTTTAAAATATGGTAAACAAGACTAATCTGGTAACTGGGTAGACATTTCAGTCTACAATTTGACTCTCTCCAGTTTAATTCACTGAAAATATTAATTGAGTACCACTCTACGTAAAGCATTGCTCTATTCACCGTCCTAAGGCGAAACTGCCTGAATGTGCCATGTTGACTAAACATGGGCTTAGATATTTGCCACAATAGCTCCTTTAAATTCAGGAGCTTTGAAGAAGAGACAGAAATACAATGAATCACTTCAAGTCCAGATTAAAGGAAACGGCTGGCTTCTATGGTGAGGCCCTACCATACCATCCAGAGGCTTCATTTATGTTCTCTGCCTTTTTCAGATTGTGCTAAGCCACAGCCATCACCACTACTTGAAAAACTGGGGTCTAATTAATGAGGAGATTTGCCTTCTCTGCCTATTCCTGTCAACCTTATTTCAATTCACAGGGTCAGTCGTTAGACTCAAAGTCAGCTGACTCCATTCTTCCCCTTTCCTAGAAATCACATGCCTATTGTTAAGATGCTGGATCATTAAAAGTCAGAACCACAGAGCATCAGTGCTGCCTACTCCAGACGCCTCCTCTTCCAGCTCATGGAGCCGCATGAGCTCATCCTAATTACACGGAAAACTGAAGGTCAGTGCATCAAATTAATGCAGCAGCATATTTCAAAGGGGCATATGACCTCCCCTCCCTATTACAATTCGGTCAGTGAAAATGGTTCTCTCCTCCCCGCTGCCAATATTGTCAACAGGCATTCAGCAGAGAACAATTGGGAGTATTGAAACATGTAATTAAGTACTGCTTAAAACTACTCTAATTAATAGAGCCAATTTGCACAATATGTAATCTTTTCAGTTCTTTAGTGCAGTCCAATGGTCTTCAGTAAGCAGCTCTAATCTCCTCAGGCTCAGCAAAGAAAAGCTATTTTCTAACTCTACTCCCCTTTTAAGAGCAGGGGATAAATGCCAGCCGGTATTTTGCATGTTAACTCTACTGGCATCAAATCTGGGATTCTGGCAAAGGGCTAGCTGCTGTTGGGTTTCCAGCCAAAACTCAACCAGGGACAAACGCAAGCAATATGCTGACATTGTGCAAGACAGAAACTGGGTGACATGTAAGATTTGGATTTTAATAAATGGAGGTAGTTTTGAAACCAAAGATCAAGTTTAAAATTCCATTATTTTTCTAAAGCCCTGATTTAGCAAATCAACAGCCAACGAAACATACCTTTGCATTTGTTCGTTGTCTTATCCAAAATTGCCTTCGTGGAAACAATTTTCCCATATCTAAGAAAAAAAAGGGAAAAAAAGAAGTTATAATTGAGGAACCTTTATTAATGTCTAAGTCCAGAGAACACACACACTTATCAAACAACTGCAAACTTTCAAGTACAAAATGTTCTTTACTAGGGGACGGGAAATGAGAATTCGAAACACAAACTAAACTAAAAAGGGGGAACAGCTAGGCCTCTCATTTGAATCTCTGGATTACAGTTTGATGTTTAGCTTTGAGGAATCAGGTACTTACCTGATGATCTTGGGACCAAAAAAATGGAATGTGAGCTCTATAAAAATAGTTTCGTCTAGTAACACCATGTCTGTGGTCAAATACAAACCCAAAGGCAAGGCTACAGAAGTGTTAATGGAAAGTACTAAGATCAACATAGCCTTTATGAACTAATCATGGTGGGAAAGCTGCCTGGATCTTATCTATTCATTTTGCTTTTGCAGGCAGCTCTGCATGGCTCTACATCACCACAGAAAGGTGCGTATGTGTATATATCTTTAACACACTTGATGTGTTATTTAAAACAGGTCTTTTTTACCTAAGATTTTGACAACTTTATAAATACCTTTATTAAGACCTCTTTTAATGCTGTAATAATAGTTATACGGTGTACTCACTAATGTGTGTGTGGGCACGTGTGTGCAAGAAACAGGCAATGCAAAAATATAAACCAATGAATCAGGAATTAAGCATTACTTTTATGAGGGTTTGTATGAAAAATGTGTTCAAATTCCTTAATGTACAACAGAAGTTGGAAGAAGAAGGAAAAAAATTCAGAATATTAAAATTGAGGGCACTGCTATCAGAAACAAAGGGGCAGCAGAGTTTAAATATATGTACTACCTACACCCTTTCACAGTGACCAGACCACAATGCAAAGCACCGCTATGTTTGTCTTCTAAAAACGGAGAAGAAAAACCTTTGAAAAATAACTCTTAAAAATTACTAGGTTTTTGGGGAATGCACATAACATACTTGAGGTATCTGAGACATTTCCCCATTTAGATGTGGCAAATTCCAAAAGTTTACTTTCCTAGGTATTTACTTTAAAAATTTCACATTTTCTCTAATACTACTTTCTCGTGATTTCTGCTGAGGACTAAAAAGACTCTTAAAAGTTTTAGAAAATGGAAGTATCTGTGCAGCACTTTAAACCATTCTAAATGTTGCAGGTTTCTATTTTATGTATTGAACAAGCTGAAAGATACTTATCTAGAGGAAACAAATGGCTTGGGCCACCTCTCTCCCTCAGTTAATCTTCACTCTGTGTAATCATGTATTCAAATGATTACTAACTGGGCACATGAAAGTAAAGATAATTTAAGGTTCAAATGACAATTACATCCAAGAGGCATAAGGCTACACAAACACCTTCAATTCCCTGTAGAGATTCTGAGTATTTATAACAACCTTAACACAGGTCACTAAGCTTACAAAAAAAAATTTTTTTTAAACTCTGCAAAACAGAAACAATAAGTGATTTAAAGACCACCTTATAGCAACCATTTATCTACCTAGGTTATGGACAGCTTGATATGTACCAGCACTCTCTCCTTTGCACAAGTTCTAGCTGAAAACGCTTTTAGACTGCATCCCTATCACAGCCCTTTGCAAAAGTAGGGAAGAAAACTGGTATGACTCCAATGTAGGATAAGGGGATTGGGAGTCATAGAGATTAAGAGACTTTGCTTGCGGTCACAGAGTTCAGGGTCTTTTGTAAACCAAACAGAAGAAAGCAAATTTAGAGAAGGTCAGGGGCTGGCCTTCTACCCTTCTGGTTCTGCTCTCCACATTAATAATGGGGAAGAAGACATGGAGAGAGGAAGATGTGGGAAGCAGGAAAAGTGAAGAGGCTCCTGAGAGCACTAGACTCAATCCACGCCACACTCCACTCTGGTTTGGGTTCTCTTTGATCTTTGCTACATCTGACATTTCTCCTTATTTCCACACCTATGCTTCTAGGACCTTCACTCTCAGGACCTCATCCTACCTTTCTGGGCACTCTTTCAGTGGTTTTTTTTTTGGCCCATTCAGCTTCCTCCTCTCTCTCCTTAACCAAGTACTTTCATCACATTTGATAATCAGCCCCTTAACCCTTCCTTTTCCTAGGAAATGTATCCAGTGCCACAGATTTAACTTATACATCTTCTTTGATGAAGCCCATTTCTCCTTCCTGTTTTTTTTTAATCTAACCAAAGCTTTAGTTTTTGTCTTCTTTTTACTTAACTTAGTATCTTACTAAGATACTTAAATATCTAGTTAGATGTTACCTCATGTCCACTATTTTCTAAATCCCACCCCCAAAGAACCTCAAACGCATTTTCCTTGTCTCCTCTTCATATCTCATTTCATTCAATAGCATCATCACATTCCCAATCTTCCACCAAGCTTGTGGTCCTTGAGACATCTTCAACTCAGCCATTCCTGAATCCAGTCAGTCAATCACTCTTCTGAGTTTTGCCTCGGACATGTGTGTGATATTCACTCCTTCCCTTCACTGTGCCTACACCTATACAAAAGGCATATCATAGTTCTTGCCTCTAGCCTCTGGTCCTTCCAACCCAGTCTGCTGCATTACTTGGAACATGGTTCTCTTATCTCTCCATTGCCCCCTTCTATCCATGCTTGAACTTAAAGAACCTGTTGCAACACTAACTTTTCCACGAAACTCTCCCTAATCGCCTCAACCATTTAGTGGGCGATTTTATAAGAAACCAGAAAAGGAATAACATTTACTCAGTTCCTAAATTTCTAGGCACTTTGTATGTATGGTCTTATTTAACTTCACAACAGTCTTATGAGGTAGCTGTTATTATTCCCATTTTTGCTAATGGGAAAACAAAAGCTCATAGAAATTTTGAGACTAAGATCTCGCCTAAAACCTCAAAGCTCAAAAACAGTTAAATTTAAGTGTTCACTGCAATTTATCTATGACATAATTTTGAGAAACAATGTTTCCTTTACATACTCAGAGTATGAAAGGTGAGGAAAAAAGTGGAAGATCTATTAAGGGATTGGAAGAGATTTATTTTTCAAACCAAAGCAAGTTTTTTGTTTGTTTGTTTTAGACACAAGAAATAAGTATGTGGTTCATGGTTGAAGGAGGGATGCGGGGTGTGTGCAGGAGAAGAAATATGTCTGAAATTTATCGGTTTTACTTTCTATTGTGGTTTTCATCATGATTTGTGGGTTAACACTGAAAGCCCATGACTTCCCAGAAAGTCAAAACAGTTTTCACTCTGTGGTACTACTGCATACTAGCCTCCATGCAATCAGAGGGTCAGTGAGACGCTTCTCTGGAGTTACCCGGGGTGGTGGTGGGGCAGGGTTTTGAAGCCTTTTCCTCTCCTACAATATCTTTTTCTGTGAGCTGTTCACTCAGTTAGCTTCTCAGGGGCTGATGCAGTCACCATGTTGTGGGAATGGAGTACAGAACAAGTTCTTCTGATGACATGAGAAAGGATCTACAATATGGGGACGAGCCGTCTGGCAAATGGCACCTCAAGGAACAGGAAAGGGGGCAGCAGGCTTCAGAGCAATTCCCCTCTGCTAGTCTTATCTGTAGTAAGATTTAATAATGTGAGGCAAGGGATGGGATGGAGCGGGGGGAGAAGTCATTACAGATGATTAACATTTAGTCTAATTCTATTGTTGATCAGCAGTGCCTGCAAGAGTAACAGATATCTGGATAGAAATTCATAAAGCAACTAGATTTTCACCTCCCCTTGTTCCTATCTGCAACGTAATTTGTAAAAAAAAAAAAAAAAAAAAAAAAAAGTCAAGTAACAGCGACATAGGATTTATTAGGAGAAAACAGGCCTCCTCACTGGCAGGATTCACACTCCAAGGACACCAAGGAGATGCATGCCCAAGAAAGCAAGCTGCAGAATTTAACGGGGAAAATGTGAATATGAAGATTCTGTGGGTTTTACCCAGCTTAAAGTAACAAGGCTCAGACGCACAGTCCTGGCTACCCAGAATATAATATTCTTTGCTGGGAGTAGATTAATCCACTCCAGAGGAAGCTCTGACAGTAAAAGGATAAAGAGTAATTAAGAGACATGACTACAGAATAATGAGAATTTCAAAGGGAGAGGATAACAAGTAAAAATCTCACATTTAAACCTACTGGCTAATAAAACCTTTCCCTTAGAAGCTACCCAAGTTTCTTTTGTTTGTACCACAGCTTTTGTCATTTCTCCCCCATTTCCATTTCTTCTTTCATCTGCTATAATATAAAATCTAAGCATATTTTAGTTTGCACTTACTAAAATAAAGCTTCATTTTCTCCTCTGCCTCCCCACCACTTAGTCCTTCATTAATTCTACCTTTTTGAAAATTTACCATAATTACAAGAGAAATGCGTATTTCTTATTAGAAGACACAGAAAAGCAGACTGAAATATTAGAATCACCTAAAGTCCTGAATACGAAACGTTAAATGGATTGATGCGTATCCTTATAGATTTTTTAAAAAATTTAAATTTATTTATTTATTTATGGCTGTGTTGGGTTTTCATTTCTGTGTGAGGGCTTTCTCCAGTTGTGGCGAGCGCGGGCCACTCCTCATCGCGGTGTGTGGGCCTCTCACTATCACGGCCTCTCTTGTTGCGGAGCACAGGCTCCAGACGCGCAGGCTCAGTAGTTGTGGCTCACGGGCCTAGTTGCTCCGCGGCATGTGGGATCTTCCCAGACCAGGGCTTGAACCCGTGTCCCCTAAATTGGCAGGCAGATTCTCAATCACTGCGCCACCAGGGAAGCCCATCCTTACAGATTTTGTCCAGTGTGCACGTACAAGTGTCTGCACATGGCACTCAGGCGCGCACACATAGTCTCTTTCTCCTCTCTCTCATCTACTAGGGAACTTGGAGCTTTTGAACATGGCCAGTTACAAGCCAAGGCTCTGGAGAATAGAGTTCATTCCACCCACCACCAACAGATGGCGGTAAGGGTTGACGAGTTATTTTAGTATTGGTCATCCCAGTTGGAAACTCAATTAAGGCACCATAGGGTCATTGGCAAGGTTTATGTTAGTTTATTTTACAAATGTTATTAAACTTAAAAAAAGCAATGGGTGTGTGGAAAAAAAACAGAAAGAAAAAGTGTACACCTATAATGTAAACAAAAAACGATGTGAAAAAGGGTGGGATATTGCTCATGCATATAGGATGATTGCTTTTGTTTGCTTTAAGAGCTGAACTGCCTTTGAAGGACAAAGAAACTTGCCACTGTGAGAGAGGCTGTGCCCGTGCAAATGACAATAATTAGCAAGAAGGAGGGAGAGGGGATTGAAATGAGAAAAAAACCAAACCTCTATGGGCTATCAAATCAGTATCCACAATGGAAAGCCTATGACCTAGTGAATTAACTCAGGGGAATAACAGAAGTTAACAGATTACATCTATACAGCTTTTATGTTATGTCAGGCACTGTTTTATGTGATTTAGGTCAATTATTTTAATCTTCACAGTGACCTTTTGAGTAGGTGAAGTTTTATTCCCACTTTGCAGTTGTGAAACGAAGGAGCGGAGTGAGTAAGGGACCCACTAAAGGTTACACAGCAGCAAAGAAGGGAGACAGAAGTTGGCTTGGCCAATCATGCTGACAAGTGTGGAAACTTTGGTCGCCAACCACAGACTGTTCCAGAGGTTCAAAGCTGCCCCCACTGTGAATCTGCACAGTTCCAAACAAGTGGCATGAGGATGAGGGCAGACCCTGGAACTGCTAAAGACTCTAACACAGATGCTGACAACATTCAGAAAGTTGTTCCCTGACTTCCTGGGTAGACAACATTGTTCTATTTGGAATAAGAGGCCCAAGAGAACAAATGTATCAGTGAAGAGGAGGTATGGCTGGCTTTAAAGCTTAGAAGGACTAATGCAGGGATCTATTTGGTGGGAACGGATTTGGGAACTAGGAGCCCTTTGTTACTGTGGACTTGTGGGGGGAAAAGGGAAAATAATTCACAGACATACACCCACACCCAGATGATACTGTACATGCATTTTCTAACTTGCTTTTTTTTGCTGCTTTATCTTTCCAATGGCCTCCCAGGAAAAGGGGATTTCCTACAATTTGCTTTAGGTCTTCTAACCGTGGTTGAATAGGGGAAGGAAAAGAAAGTATAAATTACATTCATTTTGCTAATAGAAAAGTTTGCTGCACAATGAGGCCTGAAAGAGCTCTCTAGTTCTGCTTTCTAGCAGAAGGAGTCATTTACCCATGTTACCCTGAATCCTCAGTACCTTGAACAATTCAGCTCATTCTATTTTCTTTATCTACTTGGTATAGGAAGTGGTAAGCATTTGAGGATGAGGTATATGTATGTGAAATTTTAAAATTAGGCAATCAATATCAGACAGATTTTCTAAGACTTCACCTTTTTGGCCTTGAAGAGTTTCACTGTTTCTGTAAGACTTCTAAGATGTACAAAAATTAAAGGTACAGAAAGATATTCCATTTTTAATTCCAGTCATTTTGGCTTAACTTTTTTTTTTTTTACATCTTTATTGGAGTATAATTGCTTTACAATGGTGTGTTAGTTTCTGCTTTATAACAAAGTGAATCAGTTATACATATACATATGTTCCCATATCTCTTCCCTCTTGCATCTCACTCCCTCCCACCCTCCCTATCCCACCCCTCTAGGTGGTCACAAAGCACTGAGCTGATCTCCCTGTGCTATGCGGCTGCTTCCCAATAGCTATCTACCTGACCTTTGGTAGTGTATATATGTCTATGCCACTCTCTCGCTTTGTCACAGCTTACCCTTCCCCCTCCCCATATCCTCAAGTCCATGCTCTAGTAGGTCTGTGTCTTTATTCCTGTCTTACCCCTAGGTTCTTCATGACATTTTTTTTTCTTAAATTCCATATATATGTGTTAGCATACGGTATTTGTCCTAACATTCGTTAACTGCCCCTTCCACTTGTGCGGTACGGCTGGATGTGCTTTGTGCATACAGGGTTCCTGGTATATGGAACAGAACAGGAAGCTGCACCTGATGCAGCTGGAATGGAAGTCAGGGTTGGAAGAAGGAAAATGCTTGGCAGGAAAAGCTGCTACAGCCCTGAAGGTCAAAACCCAACCTGGTGCTGAAGGTGAATGGAATGCAGGAAAGACAAGTACAGTCAAGAAGGAGGCCAGACCAAGAAATCAAATCTAGCCTCACATATTGACAGCACGTCTCCAGCATGCCCTTCACCATCCAAGGCCTATGAAAAGTATGTAAGATGTCATTCCTGCCGCTGAGGGGGATAATTGTGAGGGGGGGGGGGGAACGTAAGAAATTTTTAATATTAAAAAATAATTAAGAATATTGAGATCCTGTATGATGAATGCTAAATAAAAGGAGCATAAACGTAGGATGAAGGTCAAGTTCAGCAAGAAAGACTTTGGGGAAAACAGAAATTGAGGTAGGCCACGGAAGACAATAAACAGAAGAATGTGTCTAATGTGAGCTGTGTGGGGAAGATCGGAAATCAAGTCTGAAAAGGTCCTAGAGGGCCTCGGGTTCTAGGAAAAGGAGTCAGGGAACAGAACGTGGCTGGAGGTTTCGCAACTGCGGAATGATATGATGAAAGCAGGATTTTAGTAAGATTAATGAAAATCTTGTGGCTAGAATTAGCAAAGAGAGATGTCACATTTTTGGTTTATTATTACTATTTAATTTTTTTGGCTCTCCGTACTCAAGCAGTAACACTCAAGTTCAAGAAGTTACCATGGAGGGCTGAGGAGAGCTAGGAGAAGAATGGAAAGGTTCTAAAAGACAGGAAAGTTTTTAAGACAGAGGACTTCTTCTGACTAGCCTCAAATGCTCTAACTTAACACCTGAGAAAAATAACCTATGTTATTTGTATCTGTGTTATATAGAAAGCTAGTGGCTTGCCTCTGTGAAGGCAGAGGAGATGGAGAAAAGGAATCACCATGGTTCACTTTTCTGAACTACCCTGGAAAGGACAGTGAATTTCAGCCCCAGTCCCAGAGCCTGCAGATTAATTTAGCAGAAGTGCACACCATCCTCAGGTGGTCCAGCCCTCGGCCAGACGGGCTGCTTTACGACATGTGAGCTGCTGGAGAATAAATGACAGAAGCTTTGGGACAAAGTATCATATTTTTCAAGAGAAAACATATACATCTACGTATCTAGTTTTTCAAAACACTGAAATTTTAAGATAAACACATTCTTTCAGAACACAAATAAAATTGGTAATTTGCACCCAGATTTGGGGATGAATATAACTTCTTCTGACTAAATGCAGAACCACTCCTGCTACCCTGTCTTTTCAACATTCCTGCTGGCACAGCTAATCTATTATAAATGCTATACAAAAGTAACAATTGATGCTGTGTACTGCATGTATGGCTTGAACTAAATAATTCATATAGAATGAATATTAAAACTACCTCATTAGAAATGGCTAAGATGCACTTTTTGCCATATTCTATGAAAAACTTATACCTCTCTTCTAAACGAAAAGAACTATAAAGCACTTGATTTATTATATAGATCTGCTATTATAGCTTAGTATCCAGTCTATTATGGTCTGCAATCAAGGTAAAGTAGCTTTACAGTATTTTCTGGTTTTTAAAGAGCACACAGCACACAAAGGGTCACTGACACTATCTTCTGACAGTATTTTTGCCACAAGTCACTGTACTGCAGCACTTACAGATGCAGTCACAGATGGTCAGGACCAAATTAGTGCTCCCAAGTACTAATATGTCAGAAGAAAATAATACTTGCTGAAAATGGAACCCAGAATTTTGCAAGTAAAACGTAGATTATCTAACATAAAAATGAGTCCTGAAAAGTCTCAAAACACTGATAAATGTCTAACTTTTAAAACAAAGGCAATTTAACTATATAAAGTGGTCTTTTCTTTCTGAGTTGAATTTATGAACTGACAATGATAGAGCATTTAAAAAATTTTCTTCCTCTCCCAACAAAACCTGTAATGTATTTTCTTTGCTTTAACAATCTCACCTTCAGGATGATCTAGTACTTTACGAGAAGGAAGACAATATTATATTGGGAAGCAGATGGAGTTATCGAGAGAGAGAGAGAGAGAGAGAGAGAGAGAGAGACAGAGAGAGAGAGAGAGAGCGCGAGAGAGAGCGCTCTTTTCAAGTGCTCATTCGGCCAATAACCAGCTCTGTGCTTCTGGTGTGAGTGTCTGGCCTCAGCATCCGCATCTGTACCATACCCATCACCTAGGGCGTGATAACATCTAACTCACGGCACCGTTATTAGGGGGCCAGCACAGTGCTGGCACATAACAGATATCTGGTAACAAATAAATGTTAACCTTTTCTCCCCATGCCCCCCCCCCACCCCGGCCCCAGAATTCTTTGGAATAACAGCACTTCCAATTCTAACCACTGGAGAGCACTAGACTACTCTCCTCACCTTCATAATGACATGGTCCTAAGCCACAAAACGTTGAGAAACTGTAGGCCTACCTTTTTTTTTTTTTTTTTGCGGTACGCAGGCCTCTCACTGCTGTGACCTCTCCCGTTGCGGAGCACAGGCTCCGGACGCGCAGGGTCAGCGGCCATGGCTCACGGGCCCAGCCGCTCCGCGACATGTGGGATCTTCCCGGACCGGGGCACGAACCCGTGTTGTTCCCTGCATCGGCAGGCGGACTCTCAACCACTGCGCCACCAGGGAAGCCCAGGCCTACCATTTTTATGGTTACTTTTCAGTACAGATCTTTGCATAATGAAACCCCTCAATATATATTGGTTCAGTGAATGAAACATAAACATGGAGTACACATTGTTTCCCCTTAAAGTGTTTGGTGTGGGGAATTCAGGGAGGTTGGCAGTTGCAGGGAGCAGGGAAATACTACATTTTGCCTTGGAAAATGAACATGGCGCCTTGTATTTTATCCCAATTTAGCTTAAAAAACAAATGAGGGAAGCAAGGTAATTTAGGTGTTTAACATGGAATTAAAAATTGCTACCAAAAAGGAAACTGTAAAAGGTTGCTGGGGGGAAAAAAACCAAAACACCGAGAAGAGTTTTGGTTCCCAGACCTGTTGCAACTATCTCTAAATTTCAGCTCTTTTTCAAAGAAATCAAAACTAGAAAGCTTTTACACACACACACACACACACACACACACACACACACACACACACACAGTGCCAGAGAACTGTTTCAGAGTCTGTAGAAACTGAAATGCACTAAACTTCAACACCGAAAACCATAAATGATTGCTTCATTCAAAACAAGAACAGCATGACAGAGAGTAAAAGTAAACATGCTCTCTGAAGCAAAACAGAGTTATCTGAAACTATTAAAACAGAGTGTGCAAATTACCTAGAACTTTCTCTTGATTCTGACACAAGCTAAAAAAGGACAGCGTCAAATTGGACATTTCCTAGACTGAACACTAATGTTGGCTTTGATCCAGAACACGGCACCAGCATATCAATTTCCAAATGCTGTCAGGCCATCCTTTTTTTAAGTAACAAATCCTGACTGCCCCATGACCTTGAAAAGCCCGCCTGAAGAACAGAATGAAAAGGAAAATGATATCTATTTTACTCACTTCAGCTCTTAAGAAATCTGGGGATATGATATAAATGTATCGTTCGTAAAAAAATACACTTGAGCTGATAGGCAAGGGAATGTTAATGTAGCCTGCCAGCACAGTTGATGTTTCTAAACTTAGATATTTCGTTCAAGGGTCACTTGTGACAGTGGTCACGTCTCTGAAGAGCGGATCTGATGGAAAAGGATAAACAGGGCTCCCACACTGGCTTCCTACTGGTTTGCTTCTGAATAAGACTGTCCTTAGACACTGCAGATAACCAATCATTCCAAAGACAGAGTAGTATGGCTCTAAAAATTTACAATCTTAAAATTTAAGAAAATCAGAGAGGAATTATCTTTATGAGAAAGAAGGGAACCAAAGAGAGTCATGTGCTGTAAGTTACTTCAGTATCAGTTTTACAATATTACCATATTTCAAATGAAGGTAATATGCCTCACTCTCAAGATAGCTTGAATTTACTGCATTTTCCAGAAGATGCAAGTAAGGGGGCTGTGAATGAAGACTGGGACTAAAAGTGCTTCTTATTTACATGACCTAATCAGTAAGGATTTTCCAATCTTGGTTGTTTTGAGAAAACCTGCATAATGGGAGAGGTGCTAATGGAAAGGAAAAATACCATTCTGATTCTTTAAAAGAACAGAAAACTAGATTCTAGAAATGAAAGGCAGTAAGGCTAATGCTGATCTGAAGTGAAAGTTCCAGAATGGATTGGTGAAATAGAAGGTTAGCAAGACTGGTGAAAAGAACAGGCACCGGTGAAGTCCTTCAGGGCAAGTCACGCACATTAACGTTTGCCCTTTTTCCTTTGGGGGTTGGTGAGGAAGTCAGGTTGCTCGGAAATGCTACGTAGTATATTTTGATTTCAGCTAAATAAAAATCATTATTTGCTCATGGATTAGACGAGGATATCTGGGAAGAGGAAATGTGGTTTGGATGAGTGGATAACTAGCTAAACAAGTGACTGAGTTAGTCAGATGGTCAGGGTCACAGCCAGCACGAAGGAAGCATCTAGGGATGTGCCGCAAGGCCCTGTTCTTGGCCAGCACTTTTTCAACACTTAAAAATGCCATAAATCAGGTCACTGATAGCTCACTTATTAAATACATAAATGTCCCAAAGCTAGGGGGGATGGTGAATGTAAGATTCAGAATTAATACTTGAAATTATTTCAACAGGCCAGCATGAATTCTTGGCCAAAGCCAACACTATAATATTTAATAGGGAAAAGTCTTACATATAAGTTACAAGGGCGGAAAAATCGACTGTATAAATTTAGGGAAAGCCTTGGTTTATTCTCATGAAAATACCTGGATTTTTTGATTAGGAACAAATTCAAGCTCTCTGAATGATTTAGGTTTGTACTGAGGAAAATATATGATCCTGACTATAGAAAGAAATTATGCTTTTGGGCCCCCGGCTCACCATTCCCTGATACCCACTGCTATGGCTTGAACTGTGCTCCCCTGCCGCAGCAAAGACATGTCCAAGTCCTAAGCTCCAGTACCCGTGCATGTGATCTGATTTGGAAATAGGGTCTTTGCAGATATAATCAAATTAAGATAAGGTCATTAGGGTAGGCCTACATCCAATGTGACAGTTGTCCTTATAAGAGGAAAATCTGGACACAGAGATACAGGGCAAACGCCATGTGAACACGGAGACAGAGTCCGGGGAGGGGTGGGGGAGAGAGATGCAGCTGTAAGTCAGAACACTCAGAACTGCTGGCAAACCACCACAAGCTGGAAGAGGTTGGGAAGGATCTTCCCTACAACTTTCACAGGGAACATGGCTGTGTTGACACCTTCATTTGGATTTCTAGCCCTGAGAACTGTGAAATTTTGTCATCTTAAGCTACTCAGTTTGTGGTACTCTGTAACAGCAGCCCTAGGCAACTCATAGGGCTCCAGCTTGCCTGTAGATCCTATATACGTCCCTGCATCTGCCCTGATCCATCTTTATTTTCTGACCTGTAAGATGTTACTTCACCTGGGAAACTCAGTGTCATTCTGCAAGCCTCAGTTTAATGCTCCTCTCCAGCAGGAGCAAGGCTTCTCTGACCTTCCCTGACCAAGCCAAGGGCTCCCTCTGCACTTGCCCATGGCGGTGTGTCAACACCGCCTCTCTGTGCACCCTCAGCGCGCGGCTGCATCACCTCCCTGTCTGCGGCCCCATTAGATATGCGTCCTTGGACTGCTTCCTCTTTGTCAGGCCCCAGCATAGCGCCTGACAAATGATAAACAGTCAAAATTCAGGAGAAAGGAGGGGAGGAATAGATGAATAACAACAGCCTGCTTTCATCGAGTGCTTTCTACATTAAACGCATTTGTTCTAAACATCTCCTTTGACCTAGTCTGAGCTCTTCTGAAGAAGAGTGAGAATGGTAGACAAAGGTCTAGAAATCATACCCTCCAAGGAAGGAATGGCTGACAGCCTTGCAGATGCTCATCTGGAAAAGAAAAACCTATAAAGAAATCCTGTCTAAGAACTATCGTAGAGAGCTGGCCACCACTAGCAGTGTTCAAGCAGGGCTGGGAGGCGACCTGGGTCAGGGATATGGCTGCATAGGAGGTGTTCACAAAAACCAACTCAGGAAGAGATGATCGCCAAGCGGTGAACAGAAAAACAAGTGCAGTGAATTTTTCAAAGAGTTAACTTTAATCTAAAATTATGTACTTCTCACACTTTTGGTATTATATAAGTAGTGGTATTAGATAAATACTGGTATTAAAATAAATAAAACACTTTGGGTATTTAAAAAAAATTAATTAATTAATTTTTGGCTGTGTTGGGTCTTCGTTGCTGCGCACGGGCTTCCTCTAGTTGTGGCGAGCGGGGGCTACCCTTTATTAAGGTGCGCAGGCTTCTCATTGTGGTGGCTTCTCTTGTTATGGAGCATGGGCTCTAGGCGTGTGGGCTTCAGTAGTTGTGGCACGCGGGCTCAGTAGTTGTGGCTCACAGGCTCTAGAGAGCAGGCTCAGTAGTTGTGGCACACAGGCTTAGTTGCTCTGCGGCATGTGGGATCTTCCCGGACCTGGGCTCCAACCCATGTCCCCCTGCACTGGCAGGTGGATTCCTAACCACTGATCTACCAGGGAAGCCCCTGGGTATTTTTATGAAATAGTGATGAAAGGTGGTCGTTGTTTTAGTTTGTGTCCTTTCTGACAAAATAAAAATTTAAGAAGATATTAGATCCCTAACCCTAATTACTTTTGTTTAGTGTATTGGTCCTTAAAATCCCAAAATCTGGGGAACCACTAAAATACAGGGAGTTGGTGAGTGGGAGGTTGGTACCCCTGCTTTGAAAAGAAGACTGGCCTGGGTGATCAGTTAGATTAATGTCAATAAGGGTAATGGTTACATGCACAGAATCATTAGCGAAAAGAATAAAGGCAAAAACATCTTTCAAAAAACTGGGCTTCCCTGGTGGCGCAGTGGCTGAGAGTCCGCCTGCCGATGCAGGGGACGCGGGTTCGTGCCCCGGTCCGGGAGGATCCCACATGCCGCGGAGCGGCTGGGCCCGTGAGCCATGGCCGCTGAGCCTGCGCGTCCGGAGCCTGTGCTCCGCAACGGGAGAGGCCACAGCAGTGAGAGGCCCGCGTACCGCAAAATAAATAAATAAATCGCGGTACTAGCTGAGATCCTAGTGATATTAGAGAATCACTGAAGACATGGTGTTAAAGAAAGTAACCAGAAAGTTTATCACATAACACAGTTTTATATATATAAACACATACATTATGTGTGCACGTGCGCACGCACCCCCCTCCCGCCCACAGTCCCACACACACAGAGTTCTTTCTAGGTAAGTGTAAAGCTCTTTATATTTTAAAGTGCAACATCTCTGGCATTAACATGAGATGCAAATAAAAGGCAACCAGATGGAGATGAAATCCCTCTTCCCAGACCCCATCCCAGGCACCACTGGGTGTGGGTGGGATGGGAAGGACAGGTGGGCTTTTTCTGAGCTGAGAGTGAAAATAGGGAATACGAGAGAATACGGGAGAGGTGAGGGATATGACGTGATTATCTCTCCTGAGCTTATTTGCCAAATACATATTACACATAATCTATATTATGATCCTAATAATCTACACTCCCACTCCCTTGTAAGGAACATGGTATCTGTTTTAGCACATAGGTAAAATAGAGACAAAGTCCTAAGTAAATATTAAGTACCCTTTCCCACTACTTAACTGTTCAAAGCTCAGCTTGTCAAAATATTTGTTTTTCTTTTACCTGGGTGGCCCCCACCGGGCCAGAGCCAGTTCCAAATTGTATCCAGAGGAAGGTGATAATTGCCCCCTTGACACCCAGGCCTACACTGGGCTCACTAATTGCTCCAAGCCCCTGCTTGTTTCCTCTTACAAACAGCTGAAATCAGAAAGAAGCAGGGAATGGCTTAAAGCTGCAGCTCACTTTCTAGACTGACTCCAGGCCCTTCCCAAACCATGCACCTCATTTACAAAGGCAATGGGGACGGAAGGCAGGGCAAGTGCAACAGGGGATGACTGGTGGACAGGAATAAGCACTTTTAGGTCCAGTAAATGAAAAATGAAATTTCCTTCTAGTGCCTGGACATGAAACACAAGAAATAATCAGAAGAATTAGAAGCTGCCATGGAAATTCAGGAGACAGTAACAAACCAGTATTTTTAAAACCGACAACAAAACCATGCAACTCGAGCATGAACCCTGAATGGTGAACCTTAAAGAAAACAGAGATAGAAAGTACATTCATTTTAAACAGATGAAAACTGGAGGGGTAAAGCACCTATTCCAGTACCATGTGTAATGAGATGCCCACATTTGTAAATCCATGTTGGCAATGATGATTACTGTGTGGGCTCACTTCTAAAAATATTTTCATCCTGTTCAATGAGGAATCCTCCATTACTACTCACAGAGCACTTATCTACAGTACCTAAAGATTTCCATTTCTCTGACACAACATTACGCAGGGAGATTTTGTAGAAAAGGAGAAGATGTAGTAATGCACTTCAGGTCCGCAACAAAATATTTCTGAGTAAACAATGAGCTAATGAATGGAGAATCTGTATTTCTAACGAGTGTACAATGAACATGCAGACAGTTAAGATAAGAACCAGGAGAGAAGCTATGACAAGTGCTTGATTTCCAGGAGAAACATTTAAAGAATTGTCACATTTGACATTTTCTAAGGGCTTTCACACATACATCTCATCCAAGCCTCATGACAACCCGGCAAAGGAGACCAGTCTTGTACTACAGAGGTAGGAAACTGAGACTGAGGGGGAAAGCGACTCATCTTTCCAGGACAAGCCAATACAAAGGAATCAGAAAAGGAAACCAGGCTCTTTGGTAGATGCTTAGTTAAAATGAATCTGAGTCAGGCTCCTCCTGCAGCTAAACAGCCACTTCAGTGAAAATGTGTGTTAAGGAAATTTGTTGGCTAAAGCAGGAAGAGATCATTACTAAAGAAAGCCAAGATTGGACCTGAGCCATGAAGAGTGTGTTGGGCCAAGGAAATAATGCAGCACAATCGTCTTTTAGGGAAATGAAACACAAACATTTAAATCCAAAATTCATCTTTTTAGTCACCCTTTCAGGCTAAGTTTAAATCCCAAATTCATCTTTTTAGTCACCCTTCCAGGCTAAGTTTAAAGCACAAATTAAAAATTTATACTAATAAAAGTAGAGATTTGAGACGATGGGGGGGGGTGTGTGGTGGGAAACAACCCCAAATTATAGTCTTTTAGCCAAATGAAAAAGCTATAATGTATATTGAAGACTTTATCCTGAAATGGGGAAAACACAAAGATATTTATCTCAGAAAGAAAGGGCCAGATCCCTTCAGCTAATCAGATAACAAAAAGCAAAGTAATGAGGACTAAATTCTATCCCGATCCCCTGCGCAGAAGAAAGAGGAAGAAATGTCTAGAATGTAAAGCATATGATTTACACACATAAGCTCAGCAAATGGCACGTAACCTATCACCACCTGCAAAGGGGATAAGAGAATGTGTGGAACGTTAAAAAATATTTTTTAATATTTTAAAAAATATTTTAAAATTATTTTTTAATTTTATTATCCAACTAATCAACCAAGTGAAAAAAACCAAGGCCTATAAGGATTTGCAGTACTGTCAAGCTTTTCTCAGAATATAAAGTAGCAGGGAGAAAGAAAGCAGCACAGATGTCTAGGAGCATCCATTCATCAAGTGGCTGAGCCTCTCTTATTGTTACAACCACGTAGCAAACCTGAGACATGACAATTACAGGACAGCAGCCTCCTAGGGAACTATTCCACTTGTGTGTGAAAAATGGTAATGTGCCAGAGACAACAGTGACGATCAATTTCTTGACACAAACCAGTTCTACACTTAGCAAATGAAAAGAAGGAAAGCAAAAGAGTGTGTGTGTTCAGGGCTCTTTTTCATTTGTCCTCCTCAAGTGCAGAAGCCACAGGATGGATTTTTGTAAACTCTTGGCTAATTGGACTTGCGGTCCTGATGTAACTGTATCCCAGGTAGCCAGGCCAATTAAAAACTTCCCAGTCAAGAAGGATGCTTTCCCCCAGGATCTTCATTATGTACTCGGACAGCTATGTGTGATGTTAACTGCTCTTGGTGTCCTTTCATTTCGAGGGCACATGTATGGGCTGACTCATCCTGCCAGGTACTCCATGCCAGGTTAAATGATTTATTTCTTAAGGTCTTCATGCTGGCAAAGAGGACCGGATAGTCATGCAAAATATAATTTGGAATGGTCACCCAGTCTGATACACGTCTGCAGAGACTACAAATCAACTCAAACCTCTATCTAAAGCAGGTAAGGATACACTGTCCTTTCTCATACTCTCCTGTTACTTTACACTGAGCAGCTCATGTCAGAGTGTGAAATTTAGTTGTTTTTCCTTTTCTAATAGAGATAACACACACTCTCTGTCACACTGGCAAAGATAACAACAACAAAAAAGAAAATCCCCAGGTTGGAGAGAAAAATGGCAAAAGAGGCATGTACCTCTGCTAAGAGCAAACTGGTCATATTGGGTTGGCCAAAAGTTCGTTCGGGTTTTCCTGTAGGATGTTACGGAAAAACCCAAATGAACCTTTTGGCCAAACCCAATACTTGGAGGGCAACGTGGAGCAAAAGCTGAAAACCATTTCTCCTAAGGAAACTACTAAGATTGTGCACAAAGATTCTGCGGCAGAGATGACACAGAATGATTGTAAGTAATCTACATACTCAGTAAACTGCAGAACAGCCATGGGATGAAAAAGACATGTAACCAATGATACTGTATGTCCTTGTTACAGAGACAGCCCATGCCTGTGGGACAGAGCGAACAAGAGATCCAGTATTTTGTGAGATACAGACTATGAAGAAATCATAGACACATCCCCCCATCTTTTCTCTTGAAATACCTAGACCAGCACTGTCCAATAGAAATATGTGGAATGCAAACCACAAATGTGACCCATCTACGTAACCTTAAATTTGTAGTAACCACATTAAAAAGTAAAAAGAAACAGGAAAATTAATTTTAATATTTTCTTTAACCCTACATATCCAAAATATCATCAATTCAGCATATAATCAATATAAAAATGGTGAGATGTTTAATATATTTTTCTCCTAAGTATCTGAAATCCCATGTGTATTTTCCACTCCAGCCACCTCAATTTGGACTAGGCATGTTTCAAGCACTCAAGATTTACATGTCGTTGCTGGTCTTCGTGTTGTCTGTGCAGACCTAGATGCTCATGGGCTGCTGTGTCTTCTGCAGTTTAAGAGTTCCCTTGCCATGGGAAATGGTAGCCTGGCACCGTTTAAATCATGGCTACAGCAGTTGGCAACTACTATTTTAGATTGCTTATGGTGGTTGCTTTATTCATTAATTTTTTTTAGAGTACTGAATTTGTTACAATATTGCTTCCGTTTTATGTTTTGTTTTTTTGGGCCGTGAGGCATGGGGATTTTAGCTCCCCTACCAGGGACTGAACCCACACCCCCCTCATTGGAAGGCAAAGGCTTAACCACTGGACCACCAGGGAAGTCCCGGTAGTTGCTTTAGAGTGTGCACAAATTAGGGCAATCATACAACTTTTGCACTTCTAATGTTATTTTTCTAACCTTGGCTGTAAGGGAGATAATATGCCTTCACCTTTTGGGGCTAATCTTTGAGAATATATGAACAGCAAGGTACACTTGAAAAGTCCTGACAGCACTGTCTTTTTGACTTACTTGGTAAGATTTTATAGTTACTCTCACCATATAAATTAAGTCCTGTGGCACATACACAGCAGAACATTCTACAATTCTTCCCTCATCATGCCCAACTCCTGGGGCTTTGAATGAGCTCTAGTCATGTCCTTTGGGTGGAATGAATAACATACGACAGGATCGCATGTCAGAATGGTACATTTGTTTGATGAGCCTCATTTTAAGAAAAAAGGGGGCGGGTAACCACATATTTACTCACAGTCTAGAAACAAGGAACCAACTATATCTGACATCAGTCGGTCTTACTTATCTCAGGTATCACATTTTAACCATTTACTACCATGAGGTTAGGGGAGCAACCAGGGCAACCACCAGCCTTGAAGACACCTTTCTCGCAAATTGAAAAAAGGTACCCTCTGTGGGAGGAGGAAATCCCTCAGGTACAGAACTTGGTGACTGACTTTGAGATGGATTTCAGTCCCATACCCACACTAACTAGGCATTTCTTATGTAGACGCCAATATCCCCAATTGTATGGGAGTCCTGGGAACAATTTCCCAGCTGGCACACAATAGCGGACATGAATAGCAAGCTCTGGAGAGAGCAATGAGCTCAATGCATCAGTACCCAAAACTCCATCCTTTTTAAATACTGCAAAATGGTGACAGCCCTCCTTACAGAGAGGTGAGGCAGAAAATACGGAGAAATCCAAAGTTTCAAAAACTGGAACTGTTATATACATGTAACTTAGAAATTAAAGTTTCCAAGGTTAAGGCAGTTCTTAATATGAAGAAATACATGGTAAATTTAATAAAATGTTTTCTATAAATCTTTATAAGGTACATAATAAATAATGCTGAGAGAATCCACCTAATGATATAACTGGAACTTATTAATCACACACTTTTTCCTTTCCCCTTTGCTACAATAACATGACTGTAACAATATCGAATACTCAATTTAATTTTATAAATGTGCTACAAAAAAACATTCCAGTACATTCTGTTTTCCATCTAAACAGGATCTAAATGAAAATGTGTAATAACTTCAAACTAAACTCATTCATTGCCCCAATCAAACCTGATATTCCTTCTACTTTGGGAAAGCAGTTAATACATCTTATATATCCATCCATCCATCCACCCACCTATCCATCCATCCACCCATCCATCTTTTTTCTCTCATATATATTATAATCTTGCTTAGGATAGGAACCATGCCTTATTATTATTATTATTTTTGGAACCATGCCTTACTCATTCATATGTCCTATACTATCTACCCCGAGTGCCTTTCATATAGCAGTTGCTCAATACGCAGTGCTTGAACTAATTTAACATGAATTAACTGTGAAAAGAAAAGAAAAAAGAGAAGAAGAGGTAGTGGCCATAAGGCACAGACAATAGGGCAAGCACAAAAGAATATCCAATAACCACTCCATACTTAGAAAAGGGAAGGCAAGGGAAAGAACCAAAGAAACCACATTTGTTCCACACCCTATTTGTGCCAAGCCCTGGGGGAGGAACTTTCATATGTTATCTCACTTAATTCCCTGACTTTATGACTGAGAACACTGAGGCCAGAAAGGAGAGTAACTCGCCCAGGATCACCCAGCTATAACATAGGAAGCCAGGAGTGGACTAGGCCTGCCTGTGCCCTCAGCGCAAGGGGAGGACTTGTTAAAGAAAAGGCTAAGATGCCAGCTGTGCAGACTCTGGAGGAAAATTCCGTGCTCCGTTATCCAAGTGGGTAGTTATCTTTCTCCTTTTTCCTCTACTGATTACACATCTCACTGTAGTCTACTGAAATAAGTTTACTTTCGTTATGAATAACATTACAATCTGAGCATAAATTCTAAATTGATGACCAAGTTACTTTAATCATATTCAACATAAAATTCCAGGAAAACAAAGTATTTTAAGCCTTTGAAGTTTATGGTAACAATGATTTTGTTACCCATTGTTTTTCCTGCGTTTCTGGTGTAGTTGGAAACAAACAGATGTCAAAGCTATGTTGATGCTCTAAAATTATTTGTGGTGATTTAGAAGTTCTGGGAACAGTATCTGTAAATTCATTTTCCCCACAGTGCCAGGAACTGAAACACAAGGGTGTTCTATTACATACTGTGGACTGTCCTAAAATAACGTTCTTAGTAAAGTGCCCCAAACAGCAAAATGAATATATATATATATATATATAATGCCCAGTGTATGCACACATTTTTTTTTTAACATCTTTATTGGAGTATAATTGTTTTGCAATGGATGTACTGTTAGTTTCTGCTGTATAACAAAGTGAATCAGCTATATGTTTACATATATCCCCATATCCCCTCCCTCTGGCATCTCCCTCCCACCCTCCCTATCCCACCCCTCTGGGTGGTCACAAATATGCACATGTCTTTATACATATGTGTGTGTCTGTGTGTGATGCAGTTTACAAAATGTATGTGTGTGTGTGTGAAATAGCCTTTGTAACTAAAGTAAACTGTAATAAGGTATAGTTTGTAAATGTGTTAGATTAGTTCTTAGTTTGTAGGTATTTTCTTATGACACATGAATATATTTAAAGGTATTTATCTTATCCTTGGACAGATGATGTTTGGACCATCAATAGTGCTCATCTAATGTTCACAACACTATTCAGGGTGCCCCATAACCCCACGTCCCGTCCTTCAGAAGAGTCACGTTTCAATCGATCATTCTCTCCCTCGTTCTCTCGCCCACGTAAATTTGGTCCTCTGTTGTTCAGACCTTAATGAACCAGTTTAGGTTAACTACATAGACATGTTTTAAGCATCAACCAATAAACTGTGGAGAGGGGTTCTTCAGCAGAGGGATTAACTTTTGATTCTTAGTTTCTTCTCTAAACTTTTGTATGCTTTTTCATTTCTTTATGATCAAATACTATTTTTAAGAAAATACTAAAAAAGGCCATTTCCTTTGCTGTGATTTATTAATGGACCAACACTATTTAAAGCATGTCAGCCAAAACAGTAAAATAGCCACATGAAGTAATCATCTGAAACGAGCTCCAATTCTGCTGAATCCCACTGACAGCTTTAAACACGGACATCTTTGGGCTATGTTGCTATAGTGGATGTGAGACTCTGGAAGACGCTGGAAGGAAGAATTTCTCAAAACATAGTCCGCTGAGGCCCAACACTGACTTCTGGTTTCCCAAGGAGTAATCTAGTAAGAGCAAAAACACACCAACTGACCTCAGGGTACATAAGGGAAAAGGAAGAAAGAAAGCTCTCTACGGAAACAAGGATAGGAATTATAGGAGGCTTGAGAGTGTGAGGAGTGAACAGCTCTTGGAAAAGATCTGAAGCAGGTGAAAAATCAACAGTGAAAAATGGAGACAGCCAGAATTTTCTGATCCAAGTTACAAAAGTAGGCTGTTACCACCATTCAGAAAACAAAGCAAAACACTTCTAAGTCAGAGCTAAAGAAATTAGTAGTACATGTCCATCCCTTAATGAAACTGTGAAATTTCCAATTTAATGTTTTAGAAAACTAGGATATTCATAGGTATGTCCGAAAATACATACATTTTTAAAAACTTGCTATTTTACAACATACGAGTGTTAGAGGAGTGATTAAATACCCAACTACCCAACTATTATCACAGAGAGTGTCACACCCTGAATGATGATCCTTAATCCAACGATCAGGAACATTTTCATAGTCTACTCTCATTTTTGTCATTTTTATCCTTCTGTGAAATCTTCAGCCTTTTTTTGGTTATAAAACTGGCAGGTGCGCTTATAAAATTGGAAACATTGTTAATTGTCTTAGAAGAGTTTTAAAAGATGAATGTATGTGAGTGGCTGGATAGACAATTAAAATTTTTTAACAATACTCATATCGTATTGAATATATAACTATTAAATCTTTTTCACTTAATATATTCTGTGAGTTTTGTGCATGTCATTAAATATTCTTCAAAAACAAGATCTGGAGGGAGACGCAAGAGGGAGGAGAAATGGGGATATATGTATATGTATAGCTGATTCACTTTGTTATACAACAGAAACTAACACACCATTGTAAAGCAATTATACTCCAATAAAGATGTTTAAAAAACAAACAAACAAACAAAAACAAGGTCTACAGTGATAACATGTTTTAATGGATACACTATAAACTCATTAATTACTTTGGAACATTCAAGTTGTTTCCAATTTTTTAATATTACAAATGGCACTGTGATACATACCCTCTTACTGATATCTTCAGTGCCGTAAATTACCTTCTCTCTGCCCAGCAGGGAGCCCTGAGGCCCAGTGCTCTGACACTGAAGCTGATAACTTGGTACCACTGTCAAGAAGAGAAAGTCTCCCTCTTGACACTCCCAAAGTGTCAGGCGAACCCCATGTTTACTATGAGGTGCGGAGTGTTAAGGGTGGAGAAAGAAACCAGGAAAAAACCCCACAAACCATAAATCTAGTGACACTGCCACAAGAAGAGACATATTAGTTAGATGTACGTGGGAACATTTTCCCTGTTCTAAGGGATGCCTAGAAAAGGGTATCGCTAAATGCAGAGGGGATAGGGAAGCTGAGCTATACCGCCATCTGTTTTCTGTTTTAAATTAAACCAGCAAGATACATTAAAATGTCCAAATAATTTTATCTCCCGTCTTAATTTCCCTTCCATTCCAAATCTCACAATAAGTATTTCAGAGGATAGATGAATTTGAGCAAGACCTGAAGCTGAACTTTTACCTCCAATATAGTTATACGTTTTCCAACATTTACAACTAAATTAAAATACTTAATATGGTCTACTAATAATATTGAGAAAACTCAATAAAAAACTTATTCTCCAAAAGAAAAGCTCAGTAAACCTGGTGAGACTGCCCTTAAATCATTTGTTTTATCTAGCAATAATAAATAAGTTTCACTTCACAATCCTAATGTTTGATCTTGAACCTGATAAAACTGCCTCTGAAATCAAGTGACACTAACAAATTATTCAAAGGGCTAATTAAGACATCCTGAGTTCTGAGCAGCTGTTTTATTACTGTCATTTACAGAAATTTGTCTTAAACATCTGACCACTTCTCCTCGAAGAAAATGACTTCTACTAATGCTTGGCATAGTATCATGAAACACTGGGAGGCAAAATCTTCTTCTGAAAGTGGTTAAAAGGTACAAACTTCCAGTTATGAGGCAAATAAGTCCTGGGGATATAATGTGCAGACAGCATGGTGACTATAGTTAGTAATATTGTATATCTGCAAGCTACTGAGAGTAGATCATCAAAGTTCTGTCCTAAGAAAAAAATTATAACTACGTGTGGTGATTAACGTTTTTACTGTGGTAATCATTTTGCAATGTACACATATATAAAATCGTTATATTGGACACTTAAAAGTAATACAATGTTATATGCAATTTGTATCTCAATTTTTAAAAGTCCTCTGAGAGCTGTGTTCCCATATATGTTTTAAACGTCTAAATAGACATCCCTTATAGTTACTGAAAGTTACAAAATGTGTAAAGTAAGAAAACCCAACCAAAAAGGTTTCTTTTAAACCCATAACATTCATTTTTTAATAGCTCCAGCTGCCTATTTACTTCAATGCTCACACAATAAAGTTTCCTCTTAAGATTGTTAAATCAGCATTAGAGCAGGAATAGAGCATATTCTTAGGGGTCAGACACTCCTTCCACCCTGAAGCATCGGTATCATCTGCTCGTATCAGAGTCCTTCAGGGGCACATATCAAGTTATTGGTGCAGAAGAAAAAATTTTTTAAGGAAAAATTTTATATTGTTATCACCCTATTACAATCCAAACTGGGGATCTTCAAGTGATATATGAAAAAATGATTATTTCCTAAGAACTGGAATAAGGGACCTAAGAAGCCATCATGGCACAAAACACACCTCATGGAAACTTACTGACCAAACCAAACTATGATCCCCGGTGACTTTCCCATTATACACCACGTCAGGAAGAAGGCTATTACTGCCTGGGTTAAAAATGCTCACTTCAGTCAAGTGCTATATGCAAGGAGGGACATAGCACAGTTCTTACAGGGTTAGGAATTTCTCTCTTTTTTTTTTTTGCGATACGCGGGCCTCTCACTGTTGTGGCCTCTCCCATTGCGGAGCACAGGCTCTGGACGCGCAGGCCCAGCGGCCATGGCTCACGGGCCCAGCCACTCCGCAGCATGCGGGATCTTCCCGGACCGGGGCACGAACCTGTGTCCCCCGCATCGGCAGGCGGACTCTCAACCACTGAGCCACCAGGGAAGCCCAGGAATTTCTCTTTTTGTGGAATTTTAGGCAAGACAGATCCTTATTTCTAGTGAATATTCTTAAAAGTAAAATCAAGAGTTTTCATTACTTGTACCTTCAAAAAATAGCTGTTCAGCACTTCAGAAATGCTCTTTGAATGTCATCCATTAAAAAAAAAAAAGTAAAATCCACATTAAAATAACAATCTGACTTTAGTTAGCATTAGGCCACATTTTACTGGCTTATTATAGCCAAATCCTAGCAGTGGCTCTGTCCTAGGTCTGAGTATGGAAATAGAACAAGTTCAGTGGGGCCTCCTGTTTCATTAGGAAGCCTATCGGATTACTGGTTCTAATTAAGGGTTGTGTTACTGGCTACCACACAGTTATTAATGTGCATTATTGTCATTATAGGAAGTTCTGACCTCTGCTGTGTGTCACCTGGAGTAAAATTTAATTACCAACCAGAGAATATATGAGTAAGGATGATATAAAATGGCTTCTTGTGAGGCAGCTGTGACTGCAAAATACTATCTTATGGTTTTTGCTTTGACCTTAGAAAAATAATAACTCAACCCCTTTCTAAAGCCTAAAAATAATTCATCCGGAAGGTGAGACCACGGTGTATCTATACTAATTTTCCCGTGTGCTATTAATTCAGCGAATTCTTTTTTTTTCTTTTTTTTCAGCAAATTCTTTATATATTTTTCAATGTACAAGAACATGAGCTAAAGAAACTGGATTTACTGACTGAAATTAGATGGACATTTAAAACAATATTATAGGACTTGCTGATGTATGTTTTAAAACTACATATCTATTTCCTGTCCTATGCTTTGTTGGCCAAATGCTTTGAACAACTTGGAATTAAGGAACCAGTTATTACCATTTAAATGCACATTGTCTTTTTTTTTAACCTGAAAATTATATTTTCAGAAAGTCAATGAAATCAGTGAAACTGAACTATTTCTGATATTTTCATTACTAATGATCTCACAGTCCTCACAACAGGCAATAAAGTAGGTAAAATGGGGAACTTGTAAGCAGCAATACTGCGTGGAGCACTGGGTATTACTAAAAAGATAACAGTTTGCTCCTCTAGAAATTTTAACTTAAGATCACACACTTACCTTTCTGAGATAATTTCAATGAATCCTTACTCAAAGGCAGAACAGGGGCAGATAGGCTTTCGTATTCCTTTCCATATCTAAGATGCTTTGCCTGACTTGAGGAGCACTTTAATTTATGACTCTTAACAATACATGGAAACACTGATGGGTACTAGGAAGATGCAACACAATCTATTCAAAAGGAAGAGATCAGATTGCAATGGCAAAACGTTTCACAGCTATGACATTTCACAACTATTTACTGAGTGCCTACTGTGTGTTAGCATTCAGCCCAGCTGCTAGACTAGAGAGGTATAATAATAATACAGGTGGGTATGTGTTAGGTGCCGTGGGCTACAGGGGTCTCTGCCTGTTCGGCTTAGCATCATCTTTGTATCCTATCATTCAGCACCGTGTCTGACACACAGCAGATGCTCAAATAAAACTTCATTAAACTGAACCTAGTACGCAGAGATTCCCTTGACTGGGTTAGTGATACATCGTTGATCCTTACCTTACAATATGATGACAATGATCATATGAATAGAAACTTCCATTTGTGAGTGTCCATGGGTTAGATGGTCTATATAACAGCTTTGGTAATCTCTCTCTCTCTCTCTCCTAAAAATAAGCTTAGAGTGTTAGTATTCTACCCCTATTTTACAAAAAGGGAGACTAAGTTTCAGGCAAAGTCATCCAAGTTTACACAGTAATTTCAGAAGAACTGAACTTTCCCTTCAGTTTGTAAAACCCACAATGCTAAACTGAGGAACCTGTAGGACAGTCAGGTCTTACAGGCTGGTAAACAGAAACATAAGATAGCAAGCAGCTCAGAAAAGAGGGCTACGCCAGAAATGATCAGTTTACAGAGAGCAGGTAAAAATATGGAAGAGGGAGGGAAGAGTGAGTTATAAGCATTTAAAGGCAGGAAGGGTAGCCCATATGGAGAAGCTAGTCCTGTTTTAGGGGACACTGTGGAGATGTCTTAAGGGAGAACTGAAATTGCTCATTCCTGTGGAAAGTTAGGAAACTTGGAGTAGGGGTTAGAAATTCACATTCCATATGACATCATTTCCATTTTAAAGGTGAAGAAACTGAAACTCAAATATTTAGTGCATTCCTAAGGGCTGACTTATAACCAACCCTCGTTAGGAACGGGTAGGACCAGGGCCTGAAATCAGGTCTTCTGTCTTTTACTTATACTTTGAGAACACAGCCCAGGTATATCGTGTCCTTAAAATCCCCTTAGGAAATTAGAGAAGTTCCCCATGGGTGAGCAGAACATAAATAAATCAGTTTGCCAGTGCTTATTCTCATGGTTAGAGTCTGCTTCGATTGTTAAATATTTTGACTCTCACTCCAGAAGGAGGCGGTGGGTGGTAGGAATAATCTTCCCTCATAATGCCATGCGTAAAACTTTAAGGACGGACATCACTTTAACAGTCCAGGCTATGTCAAATATGGTACCATAATTAGCATCCTAAGCAGATAGTGACTGTTCAGAGTAAAGGACTGTGTTATTAACTTTACCTTGGATCTCCCAGAACCTAGCATGGCAAGCACTCTCAATAGATATTTGCTGAATTACTTGAGAAACAAATTTCCCCAAATCTGGGAAGCCTTCTCCAGTCTTCAGAGTCTTCTCAATCATGGAATATCTCCCATGCCTGCCCATTCTGAAAACACATTTAATTAGAGCTGCAGCTTTTGACCTCTTTTGGTGTGGGTCTTTACACTTCTTGTCAGAGATGAGCTACAACATTATTCACCATCAAAATGTAGTCTTTAGGGCTTCCCTGGTGGCGCAGTGGTTGGGAGTCCGCCTGCCGATGCAGGGGACGCGGGTTTGTGTCCCGGTCCGGGAAGATCCCACATGCCATGGAGCGGCTGGGCCCGTGAGCCATGGCCGCTGAGCCTGCGCGTCCGGAGCCTGTGCTCCGCAACGGGAGAGGCCACAACAGTGAGAGGCCCGCGTACCGCACACACACACACAAAAGAATGTAGTCCTTAACTCAGATATGCCAGCACGGATGTGATGCTGAAAATATTTAACTGCTGGTATGACACAGGCACTGACCAATCAGAATGGGCAGCAGCCAGGGGGCCCTCCAGGTGCCGAACGCAGCCCTCAGCCACCCTGATCATTCATTCTTTCAGAATAGTGACCCTGCTTTCCCGTCTTCCTAAGATGAAAACTTCGTTGGTCAAAATTATAGAAAATGAGAATCAGATCATATCCTTAAAATACAGACAAATCACAGAAAATACCCAAAACTCCTTTATGTCTCTTTCTAAATTTAACCTAAGTTGACCTGTTGTAAAACTGGCTCGAGCTAGCTTCCGTTCTCTGTTCCTTCCTCCTAAAGTTGTATTAACCAACACAGGAATGGGGTTAGGGTGAAAGCAGCCAGCAGGCAAGAGATGTTACACATTAACTCTCTCCATGATAAATGGTGTGACTGAAACTTCCTTTGTTTTAAGCCATTCTTAAAAGTGAAGACTTCAAGAATAGAGAGTGACAGTCAGTGTATGTGTTTGCACAAGCACACTGTTTAGGACAGATAAACGGCAATAAATAAAGCTAAGTTTTGGAAACAGGACCATGTTCTAATTCTTACCAACTAACTGACTCAAGGAAAATCCCTTAACAGCAAACTGGGGGAAAAGAGGAGAATAAATTTGAGACCATATATATGAAAATAATGTTTTGTAAAATGTAGGTGCTAATCAAATGTGTGTCATTGTTAGAGAGGGGCTAGCCTGTGGAAATGAAACCACAGGGATAAGATATCAAACTAAGCAAACTTATATGTTTAACAGAGTATTAAATGTTTCATTAAAATGAAAAAAAAAAAGTGAAGACTTCAAAGGCAATACAATGCGATGGAAGAACCATGGAACAGAAATTAATGGTCTTGTGTCCAATAATAAAATCCTCTAAACACTACAGAGTTCTGAATAAAATTTCTTAAAGCTACCTTCAAAAAACACCAGAGAACTCTTATTTTTTATTTAGGTCCCTTAATCAATTCAAACTAAATGTAATTATTATGCAGAACTACTTTTTTTTTTTAAAGCAAACTTTGCAAAATAATGGTTACAAAAGGAAATTCATTGCTTCTTTTTCTATAAGTACTATGAGAAAGAGATCTTTTCTTATCATCGGTGAAAAAATAAGAGCAAAACCACTCTCAGAGAATGTCTGTGCTTTAACTTAAATGTAAGAAGTGAACATCAGAGACACGAATGACTTTGAACCAGAGGAATAAAATCACTTTTACTATTAATGCAGAGGTGGGACCATGGATACCTTTTATCTGTCTAAGGCCCAGCAATTAATTGTTTAGAATACTCAAGCAATATTCTATTGCCTCTGTAGCTGTAATAATTCAAATGGTTTAAAAATTCAATGAACAACCCGGCATGGTGCTCACAAGATATTTCAAACACATAACCACCAAAGTGAACACAACCCTGCAAAAATGTAAGATTCTTGAACAATAATTTTCACATAATAGTTATAATGCCATGCTGTGCGCTTCTTTATTTAAACACCATTTTTAAACCTTATTTTTATCCCCATTTTTAGCATCCATGTGCTATCCAGTGATAAAAGAGGATAGTCACAATAATGGACTTCGTGATGCAGGAGACCAATTTAAACTATAGAACTGGAAAATTATTTGGAATAGAATGGTGGTGAACCCAAGACAGCAGAAGGACTAATCTGCTTCCTCACAGAGGAGGTCATCAAGTTAACAGTATAAATAACCAACCCTGAATACACCTCAGAGGTCTGTCCACTAATTTTGTACATAGAATACACAATTTTGAGAATAACATTTTTCTTGCTCTTTAACACCATATGAAAGCACTGTCACCTACATTATCACATGAATCATAACATTTCTAAACTAAGGAATTTTGCTGCATTTCATGGCAATGTCTCAAATTAGCCCAACAGGACACCAGCAGAGGTCCTGATATCCCCGATCTTATGTTTGAATAGACTGTTTTATCCTTGACAAAGTGCTTTCATATTCATTACCTTAACCATAATTTAGAGTTCATCATTGAGAAAGGAGGCTAAAATAAATGGTAACAAATTAGACACCGTCCATTGCGTGGAGAATGGTCAGGGGCAGTATTCCTGAGCTTTGACCATTCTAGAACAGAACAAGGGCCTGCACAGTCCTTTTCTCTAATTTTATTACCTTTAGCACGTTTTCCTAATTGTGATCCAATTAAAGAATACCATCTATCGCATTGAAAATGTAATATGAAGGGAAATCATTATATAAATCTACCCAAAATCAATACTAGGTACGTTTTTTCTTTAAAATAGGGTGTATATGCATTTGACACTCAAGTGTTTCCTACGAGACATTTCAAAAGGTGACTCACTCAAAATATCCTCTTCACCAGAGGAATAAAAAGATTTCTAGTTGATGTTTTTCATTATTTTACTCACAAGAGTAAAAATGACATTTATCCATCTATTTATGCATCCAAACATATAAGATACTTGTGTGTATATATGTGTATATACATGCATATACATCTATACATATATGTATAATATGGGTACTGGCTGTCCTGTTCTAGAAAGGCAGGAAGTTAATAAAAAGGCATACCTTACAAGATAAAATAAAGGCAGGAAGTTAATAAAAAGGCATACCTTACAAGATAAAATAAAGGTCAAAATCAACAGCAAGGAACACAGGACAAAGGGAAAATGAGGCAGGAGCAAAATGGCTAACTGAGAGAGGTCAATTGTTTCAAGTGCCCGACTTCTCATCAGTGGTTAAGCCTGAAGAGCTTGTCTAATGACTATCAACCAGCACTGATCAAACATAGCAAATTACCTGGAGATCAAGCACCTGATTGACAAGAAATCTATCATAAGCAGCTCTTCGGCACAAGCATACTTCAATGATAATTGGCCCTAATGATAACTCTGAAATGCAACTGTTAAGTGTAACCTGCATCATGATAAGAAAATGTATTTCTTTCCTTGTAACCTGTTGCATTGAAAACTGACAATTCAGATAAAATATATAAAACTCTATAATCAGAAAATTTAATTAATATAATCTATTTCCTGACTAAACTGGAAGAGAGCCCAGTTATTGATTACTTGGAGATACAAGCTCCCGCCTTATTAATGTGTTTTACGTAGGGATATTAAATACCCCAAAAAACGGAAACAAGCAAGGTTCCAGGTCCCTAGAAAGACAAAGAGTAACCCTTTATTTCTCCCTTTTCTTAGATCACAGAGCTGGAAGGAATCTGTCAAGGGTTTCAAGTAGCTTTCATCTCACATGCCAACCCTGGAGAGTTGCTAGTGGTTGTGTCGTGTAGGGAAGGATTCTGAGGACCAGCCAGGCCCATCAGGAAAGAGTGTTCTCATCTATTTATTAGAAATTCTGCCAGGGAAGAGGAAATGAGGCAGTACATTGCTGCTTACTTGCTTTATTCCTCATCTCCGTTCAATTTGTTGATGTTACCAGTGAGCAACTGGAGACTTAAAGTGCTGGGCTACTTATTTACCATTTCTCTTTAGATTTATTTTAGCCTTATTATAAAAACTATTTGACATGCTACAGAAATACACATAATAACAATAAAGAGATGTGAAATACAGGATGAGACATATATATATATATATATATATATATATATATATATATATATATCATGGTGAGGATAAAGTTTGTCCCTGTGGCAAATTCTAAAGCCTTCATTTTCACCATGGCCTTTCCCAGCACTGGGTAATCCAGATTCATTGATATTTTAGTTGCTCATCCCAGCGAATGTGAGTATGAATGTGAGTGTGTGTGACAAATATGCACCCCAGGAATAGGTCGTGAGTTTGACTATCAAGAAAACAAGGCCTCTAAGAACCACTGCCCATTTATTTTGCTAGTGTACTTTGAATTATTGGCAATAATACGTTTCAAAAGGAGATTTTTAATGAATTCATGTATAGTAAAAGTTATTAGTTCTGTCATAGCTATCTGGAAGAAATAAATATTTTTCTCTGATAATAAAAAAACAGAAGTAAAATTTAAAAAAAGAAAAGAAAACAAGGCCTCTGAGATTTGGACGCATACCTCAGCTTTCCTTTGTGCCATACAAAGGAGCATTTTATTCATTCATTCAGAAATATTCACTGATATTTGCTTGTAAGAAAAAAACAAAAATAAGCAAATTACACAGTCTGTTAGAGGGTGGTTTTATAACCATTAGATAGCACAAGGCAAGGGGGATTGAGATATCAAATGCCAAGGTAAAGTGGAGGCAGATTACAATTTTTAAAAAGGTGGCCAGGGTAGGCTTGTTGAGAAGCTGACATCTGAGCAAAGTCCTGAAGGAGGTGAGTCAGGAGGATCTGGGGAGGAGCAAGGCAGTTATGTGAGGAGGAAAAACCAATGAAGGGCTGGAAGGCAGAAGCAGGCCTGGTACGTTTTAGAAATACCAAGGAGTCCACCATGGCTGGAGGAAAGCAGCAGAGGAGAATAAGGGGAGATAAGGTCAGAAAAATAATGGGGGAGGGAGGCAGGTAATACAGGATCCTGCAGCCATCATAAGACTTGTAAATGACGAGTAAAGTGAAAAAGCCACTTGGGGTCAGCAAGCCAGGATGACTGAGTTCCGTGTCTTTGGAGACAGGGCCGACCTGTACATTTTGTGCACATGTGGACAGCAGCAGGGTACACAGATTTTAGGAACATGCCCAGAGATATTTATCTTTATGGCTCATATCGGTCCATAACGTGAAAAGACATGCTCGGACTGTGACACATCCTGGCAACCGTGCCCGTGTGGCAGCAGTGCTCCTGAGATCGTACTGCTGGGAAGGTTTAGAAAGCAAGAGCAAGACAAGTGGAGAGTGAGGGGTTGCCTGATTTGCTGCAGTCTGAGGTCATTTATGGAGTGTCATCTCGTCATTTCTCTTCCACGTGGTATTAAAATTCTTCCTGGACATTTGTAAGTGGTGGACCCACAGAGGAAACCTTGGTCTGGCAAGTATCAGAGGTCAGAAAACCACTGAATCTATATATAGACAGTCCTCGACTTAACAGCGGTTCGACTTACACTTTTTTTTTTTTTTTTTTTTTTTTGGCGGTTTGCGAGCCTCTCACTGTTGTGGCCTCTCCCGCTGCGGAGCACAGGCTCCGGACGCGCAGGTTCAGCGGCCATGGCTCACGGGCCCAGCCGCTCCGCGGCATGTGGGATCTTCCCGGACCGGGACACGAACCCGTGTCCCCTGCATCGGCAGGCGGACCCTCAACCACTGCGCCACCAGGGAAGCCCTCGACTTACACTTTTTTGACTGGTGCAAAAGGGGTATATGCATTCAGCAGAAACTGTACTTTGAATTATGAGTTTTGATCTTTTCCCAGGCTAGTGATATGTGGTATGATACTCTCTCATGATGCAGGGCAGCAGCTGAAGCTCCAGGTCAGCCACGCGATCACAAGGGTAAACACCTAATACACTTATAACCATTCTGTTTTCCACTTTCAGTGCAGTATTCAATAAATTACATGAGATATTCAGCACTTTATTATAAAACAGGCTTTGTGTTAAATGATTTTGCCCAACTGTAGGCTAATGTAAGGTGTTCTGAGCACATTTAAGGTAAGCTGGGCTCACCTATGATGCTCAGTAGGTTAGGTGTATCGAATGCTTTTGACTCAGGATATTTTCAATTTACAATGGGTTTATCAGGACATAATCCCACACTGCATGTTGAGGAACATCTGTTGTAAGACTGGGGTATAAATGAACCCTATAAAGAAATAAAACCAATCCTGAAAAACTCATAACCGACATTATCATTACTGTCTGTGCAAGCCCAGTAAAGGCTGGTGCTGTCAGAAGAGACATCCGAAAAGAGAGGAAAGCAGAGGAGAGGGAGAGAGGAAACTAACTGTGGCATGATGACCTACTTCTGAAAGAAGAACGTTCCTTCAAGCTCAAGCCTAGGAATTTATCAGGAACTTGTAGCAGATAGAGAATAAAGCAGCTGCATAGCGCACAGGAGGTTCAGAAGCCAGAATCAAGTATTTTAAACTGTGATTTATTGAGCCGCCAAAACACAGGTGAAATAAACTTCTACAGCTCAAATCCATATCCAGTCAAGTTTCTGAATGTTTCCTGTTTGCAAACATTAAAAAGAGGGACAATTAATTCAAGGCCAAAGTGAATTCTAAGTGAGAATGGGTATAAGAAAAGCAGTTTAAAAAAGCCTTCCTGGGACTTCCCTGGTGGCGCAGTGGTTAAGAATCGCCTGCCAGAAGACCTAAATATACATTTCTCCAAAGAAGACATACAGATGGCCAAGAAGCACATGAAAAGCTGCTCAACATCTCTAATTATTAGAGAAATGCAAATCAAAACTACAATGAGGTACCACCTCACACCAGTTAGAATGGGCATCATCAGAAAATCTACAAACAACAAATGCTGGAGAGGGTGTGGAGAAAAGGGAGCCCTCTTGCACTGTTGGTGGGAATGTAAATTGATACAGCCACTATGGAGAACAGTATGGAGGTTCCTTAAAAAACTAAAAATAGAATTACCATGTGATCTAGCAATCCCACTACTGGGCATATACCCAGAGAAAACCATAATTCAAAAAGACACGTGCACCCATGTTCATTGCAATACTATTTACAATAGCTAGGTCATGGAAGCAACCTAAATACCCATCGACAGATAAATGGATAAAGAAGATGTGGTACCTACATACAATGGAATATTACTCAGCCATAAAAAGGAACTAAATTGGGCCATTTCTAGAGACATGGATGGACCTACAGACTGTCATACAGAGTGAAGTAAGTCAGAAAGAGAAAAACAAATATCGTATATTAACGCATGTATGTGGAATCTAGAAAAATGGTACAGAGGAATTGATTTGCAGGGCAGAAATAGAGACACAGATGTAGAGAACAAATGTATGGATGCCAAAGGGGGAAAGCAGCGGGCGGTGGCGGTGGTGGCGGTGGGGGTGGTGGTGGTGGTGGTGGGGGTGGTGGTGGGATGAATTGGGAGATTGGGATTGACATGTATACACTGATGTGTATAAAATGGATAACTAATAAGGACCTGCTGTATAGAAAAATAAATAAAATTCTAAAATTAAAAAAAAAAAAAAGAATCCACCTGCCAGTGCAGGGGACACAGATTGGAGCCCTGCCCCAGGAAGATCCCACATGCTGTGGAGCAACTAAGCCCGTGCGCCACAACTACTGAGCCTGCACGCCAGAGCCCACGAGCCACAACTACCGAAGTCCGTATGCCTGGGGCCCGTGCTCTGCAACAAGAGAAGCCACCGCAATGAGAAGCCTGTGCACCACAACGAAGACCCAACGCAGCCAAAAAAAAAGAGCCTTCCTTTTCCTTAAAGATGTCAACCAAGCTAAGAGTTGCTGGGAATCAGGATTTTGAGTATTTGCTGATTTTAATGTTTACTGACAATCAGGGAACAGCTGTGCATCCACTTATGTCTTTATGTCTTTATAGGGCCATGAAGAGGTTTTCCTTTCCAATGGAAATGCCATTGGATAGTCAAAAATACCAGCGTTCTAGAGAGAGCCACTTTGATAAGAATGATTGTGGTACAAACTGATAAAAGCAGATGACCCAGCAAAGTCTCACCTACTGTGATTTTAAAAGGGGTAGTCAAATAGAGAGCACGAGAAACATTTATTTATATTTCTTTCCATAAAAGCTTGAGACTGCTGGCAGAAATATAAGTAACACCACAAGATAGAAATAGATATGGAATTCAAGGTGAAGGGAAAATAAACCCAGGAGGAGAGTTACTACACAGACCTGCGAACCAGAAAGTGAAGTCCCACAGAACTGCCAACAGGGGATGCAAATTTGGCCTAGAACTTCCTAGCAGTCAAAATGAGAAGAAATACAACAGTTACAAAACTAGTGTTTGTCAGTAACAGCAAGTCCAGGGCTCAGGAGAAGTCCTGTGTTCCAGCTCGGAGGCCAAAAGAAGCCTCCTCCTGTAGGGCTTCCTGAGGCCACAAGTTAGGTGCAAAGCCAGGTCAGACGACAGCACGGCGCCCGAGGACCCCGGTGGCGTGTGCAATTCTACCAGGGCAAACGGCTCTGTGGTTACCATACTATACTCTCTGCTGACTCTGCAGCATCCAGGGATAAAATCCACACTCCCTGGAACAGTGGTTATCAACTTGGGCTCTAAAGAGGTGCTTTCGGAGTTCTACCAATTTTCTCTTGGAATTCCATTTCTTAGCCTTTAAATACAAAAAACAAAACGCCAGACAACCCCCACAAAAACCCCACCAAGAAAACCAAACAGGAAATGCAAGCAAATATACAGCACAACACATTTCATCACACCGATAACCACCCTCACACATGAAGTCTCCTCAAGGGCAGACTCTGGGTCAATGTGTCTCCTGCCATCTCTTCTTGTACATCTGAACTTCTTAAAAATGAGTCACTGATTAGGAAAGTTCTAATTCTGCGTTGGTATTCTGGAAATTCAAGCCTGCACATGTCCATTCATATAAAATTGTACAAATAACCTACACATACATCACAGTCAAACAAATGACAGGCCAGGAGCAGGTACAACTAGTTGGCATACACCCTCACCATGACCATGGCTATTAAGCCACCTGTACAGTAATAAGCACTGAATCACAACGAGGTAACATCATTAAGACTGGTCCCAACCGTACTTTGAGGTGCCCCTGGTCTGACCTTTATACCTATCACGAGGCATGCGAATAGCTGTATCACAATTCAATGTCAAGACAAAAAACTTCTGGCTCTTTCTAGCTTTTGGATCAGATTAATTCAAGACGATACTAAGAAGATTTAGAAGATTGATACCTCTGCAACTGCTTATAGATGTTAACTATTTTTCCCTAATACTATACCACCAAAATGGAAAACAGAAATATTCTAGATGTTCAGCTGCTGATACTGTTCTGCAACCGTCAGGAGTCCCAGTCTCAAATTTCTGAGTTCATCAAAACTGCCTCATCGTTCTCCCTGATGAATTTTATAAATGTTACAAATCTGCATTTATAAAATACATACTAAAAAAAGTACTGGTTTGAAGTATTTGTATAGGTAGTTCTGTTTAAAATTTCATTTGACCGAAGGCCTTTTCTACTAAAAAATTTCAAAACCCCCTCTGGCTAGGGCAGTCCTATTATAGATAGGGGGATACTGATCCCGTCAACCTTTGGAGATTGGGTGGGGCTCATCATTTCCAGCATTGAGCAGCCTTGCCAGCTGACGATATACCAGTCTAATCTAATCTGATACCAATATAATCGAATACAAACAGTATCCTCTTCTGTGTGTGCCATGACAAGGTTGGGAAGCTCTGTGATGAACAGAGGAACTACAAATCCTTCTGGCAAGTTTTCATAAATCTGATTTCTTCCAACAGCTTTTGACAAGAGCTGCAGTGGAGAGGACAAAGTTGAGTTCTTTGGCAAGAAACTGAAGTACAGATATTTCATACTCAGGATTAAGGGCAGAGATGACTGTACAGTTTCATTCACTCCTGAAAAGTAAAGAGAGAAATCAAGATATGGGTGGTGGGGGAGACGACGGGATGTTTTCCCAGGCCTGCCACTTCCTAATTTTGACTCCAAGAAGGTCACTTAACCTTCTCTGAACCGCAGCTTTCTCAATTATAACATGAAGGGACTAATCAGTAGCTCGTAACAGGGATTGAACATCAGAACCTCCTGAGAGCTTTAAAAAATACATAATGACAGCAGTAACATTCATACGTGCCAGGAAATGTTCTGAGCACTCCACATGTGTTAACCCGTTTAGTCCCCACAAGAACACTGTGTTGTAGGTGCTATAACAGGTGAGGAAACTGCGGCACAGAAAGGTTGAGAAATTTGCCCAATTAAGCGGCAGAGCCGGGTGGAAGGACCCAGAGCCTGTGCTCTTTAGTACAACTGCAGGTTACACTGACTCTCTCCATATGTATGTATCTCTGAATCTTCTGACTCAGAATCTACTGAAGGGCCTGGACATGCAAATTTTGATTCTGGTGAGCACTCCTTATTCACAGCCACTTGAACCAGAAGAAATGTAAAGTTCTGTGATGCAGCCTGGAGATGAAACAAGTGCCACAGACTTTTTAGTTAAATAAATGCTCAAATTCTTTGGCCTCAAAGATCTCAGTCAAAATTAAATGGGTCTGGCTTTTAACAGCTAAATTGCATGGTATCAAACAACAACAAAAAAGATAATGAACAGAGAGCAGGAAAAATTTAAGAAACAAAATGTTATCTAGCGAGTTAAGTAGACAGACTACACAGGGTTACTTGAGTAGATTACGTAATGGAGTAAAACCTAAGCCTATAAATGGGCAGTAACAATAATACTTTCATAATTTTTGGCTTAGATTTGGGGGTGAAGCTGAAACATTTTGGAAAAACCCTTGGAAAGTATCAGTGCTCCCATCCAAATGGGCCAGAGGTCTCTTTGCTCCTAGGATCACAGATAACTGCCTCTTTGTTTCATCTTTAAAGAAACAATCCTTACGCTACCAGAGTGGCCTTCGGAAAGATGGAACTCTGCACGTACGTGCTGATACAGTAAGTCCCCTACATACGAATGAGTTCCGTTCTGAGAACACGTTTGTAAGTCCAACAAAGTTAGCCTAGGTACCCAACTAACACAATCAGCTATATAGTACTGTACTGTAATAGGTTTATAACACTTTTCACACAAATAATACATAAAAAACAAACACAAAAAGTAAAACATGTTTAATCTTACAGTACAGTACCTTGAAAAGTACGGTACAACAGCTGGCGTACCGGGGCACGTTCGCATCTTTGAAAGTTTGCAACTTGAAGGTTCGTACGTAGGGGACTTACGGTCATCCAGAAAATGTTAGTTTTTCATACAGATTCCCTCACAGACGTCTGAGTAATAGAGTCAGAAAGATGTTACGGCATTAAGAGAAAACGAGGAAGACAAGTGATCCTGGTCCCATAAGCAAGTTTAACCAATTAGACAAGTTTAAGCCTGGTGTGGCCAGGTCAGTGAGGACACAGACGGCCAGGACAGCCAGGAGGAGCAAGAGTCCACGTCCCCTGGCACAGCCATGAACTTGGCCAGGTTTGTTTGTGTTATGAGTACACTTCCTCTCTAATTCTAGATACCCCATTTAGGGAAACTTGTCCTCCTCTCCTCCCACTCAGTCCCATGGCTCTCTTACAAAATCTCTTCTCAAAAGTCCCCAGTCTGAAGCCAAATGGTCCTATCAAGGGAGTTGCAGAGCATGTTATTAAACAAAAAGCAATGTTTTAAAAAGTGTAAGCCCCTAAAACTGAACTATAAAAATTGATGAAAATAATGACATGTTGGAGGAATATATAGATCGAATGGTTGACCATAAGGGCTACATCGGCAGAGAGTTTCCAATATACAGTATTCCAGCTGACAAATAATCAGGTTTAATGACTCGTCTCTCTTCTGCACTGAAGAGGCATCAGTCTGGAACTGACGTGTTGTTTCTTTCCACTTAATAGCCATATCAAAAGCACACAAATTCATAAAGCAGACAGGTACTCAATTTGGATTCGCAGAGAGTAGATGAGAATTTGCCGGCAAGAATAAAAACCAAGCTCTTCCTCCTGATCCTTATATCTGTTAATGGTACCAAACTCCCAGTTTCCTACACTCAAAATCTGACACTCACCGAATCACCTTCCTCTTTGGACCTACTCTCCTCCCAGTGAAGTACAAGCCTTCTTCTGGGATTAAAGAACCCCACGAGATGGTCCTAGAGAAGACCAGACAAGGCAGGCAGCCAGGCTAGTACTGGCTTTAAACCTGGGCTTGAGCTGCTCACCCATTCCTGAAGACTCATTCAAATGCCAAGCTTTTCTTGATGCCCGCCCAATCATATGCAATCACGCCCTATCTTCTAATCTCCAAAGCACTTTCTGTCTCTCACATGACAACACCACACTCTGGTCTACATGACGTGTGAAGTTTATTTTCCATATAAGACAAGAACCTCCCTGAGGGCAGGAAATGTGCCTTACCCAGTGCAGTATCTAGCAAAATCAAAGGCACGATGCTTAACAACTCACTTGCTTCTACTTTAATTTCTCCTTAGAAGAGGTTTGGTCTTATGTTTTAATCAGATTTATACTTCTAGTAAAATTAGAATGCTATGTTAGGCCATCCTGTAAAGCACTGTTGTTTGGATTTGTTAGATGGGGATCCCTAAAAGAATGTTTCTCTTTGTAATGCACTAAGCCCCTCAGGCAATAAGCAAATGACATACCTTCTCTGTACTGTGTAATCTCGGGGAGCCGCACACTAGACAGCTAACCGGGAGCTGAGTTGTGTATAACCAGCTACATTAGAAGGGATTACTTTGTGAGATGTCACGAAAGATGAGCTCCTCCTCTATCCTCCCGCCTTTACCTTGAGCTTTTGATTCTGCTAGCTACTCAAGGGGACTTAAAGAAAGCTGATTTTTCTAACAAAATCTTGTTAAATCTGTCATGGCTGAATATCTCTTTTAGGATCCCGGAGAAATGTGTCTTTTTATAGTGTGTGGTAAACAGAGGAACGTGGGCACTGATGAAGGGAGGATGAAGATAATGAACTGGCATTCAGGGTATGTTTGGGGAAGTAGAAAGCACAGTGGTTCGGAGTATGGGCTCTAGAGTCAGACTGTCCAAGCTCAAGTCCCAGCTCTACCATCATCAGCTGAATTATCCTGAGCAATAAGAGGAGGAAACCTCTCTCAACTCCATCTTTAAAATAAGGATAACAGTCAGACAGAGAAGACAAACATCATATGATAACACTTACAGGTGGAATCTTAACAAACGATACAAATGAACTTATTTACAAAACAGAAATAGACTCACAGACATAGAAAGCAAGCTTATGGTTACCAAAGGGGAAACTGAGGGGGAGGGATAAATTGGGAATTTGGAATTAACAGATACACACTACCATATATAAAATAGATAAACAACAAGGTCCTACTGCATAGCACAGGGAACTATAGTCAATATCTTGTAATAACCTATAATGGAAAAGAACCTGAAAAAAAGAATATATATTTTCTAAAATTTTAAATAATTTAAATTAATTTTTTAAAATTTATTAATTTAAAAAATTAATTAAAATTAACTTTAATCAATTAATTTTTTAAAAGAAGTTAAAAAAATAAAATGGGGATAACAATACTGCTCATAAAGTTGTTCTTAGGATTAAATAATAAAACATCTGGCACAGTCCCTGGCACACAGGAAATATCTGTCAAAGGTTAGCTGCTGGCATTATTCAGGTGTTTACACATTATGCAGAAATGTTTTCCACACATTTATTATAAAATGAAGATGGGGAAAGATGAAGGGAAAGGTTGTAAATTTCTAATATTCATGCTATCCCATTAAGGAAATTCTAAGTCAAACCAAGCACAATTGCCAAATATAGACTGAAGGCTTTTATTCCTGATGATACCTTCAACTTCATTTAATGGTTAAACACCCCCAAGCTGCTGCCACAGAAACCTAAGGTTCAGACAGAGGAACAGGGGATGAACATAAAGTAAACTCCATCTGCTCTCACAGAGAAGGAGAGGATGCTCTTGAAAAAATTCTTGTGATTCTGGCCATTATCTTCAGTGTTGGCTTCCCAATTAACTTCTGCGAAGGCTAACGTTGAAATTGGTTTGCCAACGGTGTGTGCAGTATTTGGGCAATACAGGGAAGAAGGCTCTTAATCATGCCTAGCAATAACAAAACGAAACCCTTAAGAAAAAGGTCAACTGACAGTAAGGAGGCTTGGCTAGATCTCTAAATATCCATGCTTACCAGCAGATTTTACACAGAGAATAAATTAGAAAATAGACATAATTGAGGTTTTCTGCCAAAATATCCAATGCATACATGCAGTAGGTACTTGGCAATAACTAATGTCTGAGGTTTCAACTACTTGTGATGACACTGAAAGTCTCTGACCTGGAGTAATTTAAAATTTTGCTGCGGTATGTATTTGAATCATGGGCACTCAGACAGAGGGAAGTGAGTCATGCAGCCAGGGAAGAAGCATAGCCCATCACCCAGGGTCCATATTTCAAGAAGGTTTTGCTCTAATTGTGTAGCAGTAACTCTCAAGAAGGGATTAAATGTTGTGTTAATTTTTGAAAATTGCCCACCCCCCCAAAAAAAGCCAACTGATAGTTCTAATGATAAAAATAAAGAGCAAAGAGAGGTCTAAGAAAGAGCTGGTTCTCTACTGGAAAGCAGGTATTTGTGGAGAATTTTTTTGATGCTGAAATTATTTTTGTGAAATTCTGGGATTTCCAAAAGTCTTCAGACTATATCTTGGTACGTCAAAGTTCTATTGCACACAAAGTATTTCTTAAAGTGCCAGAATTCTTTCATACCAAGAAGGAAAAGGAAGCAATTAACATGAACAAGAAAATAAACGATTTTATATAGCTTATCCAAGAGATGACTAGGGAGATACACACTGTTAAATACACACTGTTGCTCCTAAACTCTGAAATCTGCTTTGACTTCCATTTTTAGAGGAAAAAAAAGATCACAAAGATGATATATATCTTGCCCAGTGTCTAATGCATCCTGTTTTACTTTTTTTTTTTTTTAAACATCTTTATTGGGGTATAATTGCTTTACAATGGTGTGTTAGTTTCTGCTTTATAACAAAGTGAATCAGTCATACATAAACATATGTTCCCATATGTCTTCCCTCCTGTTTTACTCTTTGACTATATAGACCCTGACTGGAATATTGTCCATGAAGAAAGAGTTAAATTACAATTAATGACTCAATATTTTGATGCAATAGATTGGCACACCTTTTTAAAAGAGTGAGATAAAGTCTGAAAACTTCACATCTTAGATCACACTTTTCAGAAAATGCCCAATTTTCTTGGTCTAAGCCCTCTTTGAATTATTATGTGTCACCCTCTTATGCTAGTAATAATAAAAGAAGCCAAGTCCGAGAAACTATTGCTAATAGTATTTTATATTCTGAGAATCTTCTAGATCGATGAAGAAAGAATTATTGAGAGGATAAAAATTAGCTGCTTTACAGAACAAAAACATTTGGAACTTAAAAGAAATCCTATTATTTACCATATAAATAAAATGTATATATGCGCAAGGAGCTATATAATAGCAACAGAAAGAAAAATGGCATGCATTTGCTATGATTATCTATGGCAAACATCATCTTAACTCAATTTCACTTTTGGGGAGAGCTTTTTTTAAGTACTCCAGTCAATAAAACATTTTTGTTAAGGCACACATTTAATGAGAGAACTATTTTTTTATCACTCTATGTTTCTGTTAACTTTTCTTTTTCTGACTGTCTTTCAAAGGAACCTAATAAAATTTTGCTAGATAACAGTTTTCAGTACCCTTGTAAAATGCAATTTTAAAAAACCTAAAAGCTCAAATGGCTTTGGAATACAATACAACGCAGTATGTCCAAATTTCAATTATCCTAGAGGTGGTGGATACCAAAGAAAAAACAATCTGTGGGTCTTTCATTGTTGATGTGTGTGAGTTAAATACACCATGACCACCACCGCCGCTACCACTAAGACACTACTTCAACTTGCCTAGAAACGTCACTTGAAGGGTAAAGTATGCCTCAGAGAGATATGTCAGCTTCTAATTTAACACTGTATCAAGAGCTATGGGTCTGTAAGATTCACAAGTCTGACTTTAGAATAATACTGAATGTAGGCAATAAAATCTTTTGGTCCATGTCTTTCATGTTTGTACAGCTGTCAGAATACTCCAGCATACATCCATGTGTTTCTTTCCTAAAGTAAATGTATTAATAACTTAGGGTATGTTCAGGCTTCTTGGACTGAGTCATTTGGGGATACCTGAATGGCCTTGGGTTACCTGGCTTTAAAGTCTCTCTTCAATTTGAAAGTGAGAATCAGATCACTTTTGGGTGGAGTGATTTCTCCTACTTCATCACAGGATCATTGTTTTGTTTTCAATTTAAGGTACTCTCATTTCTTGAACTTTATATAAATTCCAAAGGATTTCATATATACCTGGGATTTCCTAATAGTGGGTCTGTCAGGCCCTTGTTACTTTCAGGGTAAACACTTACGGTTTAACTTCCTATTAGGGTTAAAGGTTGATTAATTAAGCATAAAAAACTGTATTTATCTTACTAGAATGCCTTCACTTTCAAATTTACCTTAAAAGTAGCCTATTGATTTTGAAATAAAAGGAATGATTATTTTATTCCAGGGTAGAGAAAAAAGAACTTTCAGCAGATAAACTGCTTAAGAAATTTTAGAGTTACAGAGATAAATGGAAATGTATAAAGAATTATTCCTTATCATTTCAAGTTGTCCATTTTCCTAACAGTTGCCCTGACTTTTTACTATAGTCAGAACTTAAATTATTCTTTTAAAGTCAGTGTTCAACAAAACAACTAGTGGTTTCAGAAAAATATTTAGTTCAGTGGGCCCTGTTTGTGGCTTATACGAATGAATAAATTTTCACTTTATTCAAAGCTAAAACCTTACAGTCATTTTTAATCATGCTTCAGTCCCCGCATTCCTATCTCTAAGGCGCCCTGCCGTCCCAGTGCCTCTCCCCTCCATCGCCTATCACCACCCTGGTTCAGGGTCGCGTCGGCTCAGCCTATGACAGCCCTCTTCTCCAAGCCAACCTTCTGACTTGTGTTGTAATTACCATTCTGAGAAAAAAAGAAAACACTGAATTATGCTTCTCTTCCACTCCACGGGCCAACTTCTCTGTAACTAAAGAACAGACTCCAAACTTTTCAGCTTATTATTCAAAGTGCTAACGATATGCTCCCAAACTGCATCTCAGCCTCTCTTTGCTCTGCATCCACACTCTCCACTCCGGGCACCAGGAGCCCTGGCTAACGAACGACTGCTGAATGGCAGCTTCGCACCAAGAAGTGTTCTTTGTGCTTTCTTAAACATCCAAGCACGCTCACATCTCTTGGGCCCTTTTGGAGGTCTGGAGGACACTATCACTTCCACCCCACATGAAATCTACCTTGTCCTTTAAGGTTGAGAATCATCTCCTCCCCGAAAGCTATCCCCTGGTATCGAGGTTAACGAAGACTTTCTCCGACCCCTCCCAGAACACTGCACTGATTATAACATTTACTTTATTCTGTCTTAAATTAGGGTTGGCTGTTTATGTCTGCCTCTATTGATCTGTGTTGCTTTTCCACTTCACCTTTTTAAGAGTTGCATTATATTCAAAAGAATAAGGAAAACTTGCAGAAAACAGAAAACAAAGCACTAGGAAATGAAAATATACTGGATATTACAACCAAGGAAACATTCTATACCAAAAATATTTCCTTTTAATTAGTAATAGGCTATAATATTATAGGCTAGATTTAATTTCACATTTATATAAAAATCATGTTTTACTGTACTTTGAAATGAATTAGATATCTATTGAATGAAAGGGGAAAAAAAACCCAAAAAAACTGGTTGACCAAGGATTGGTTTGGGAATGAGAAAAAGGTTGTAGAAGGTGGGAGGAGTAGAAATACCTCATCTTGTTTTAATATCAATAGACTTTTTCCTTTAAAATAAGCTGTTGATACACTGAGTTATGCAGACCTTTTCATGTGATGTCAGTATCACAGAAATGTCCATCCTTGGCCAACAGAGACCCACATATTTGCTCCTACTGCAAACCAGGAAGAACTACGGACCAAACCTTGCGCCCAAATACTGTTTTTGTTTGTTTGTTTTTATTGGACCAAGTATTGTTTTTAAATTTTCAGAAAAATTAGTTGGGACACAACAAAAGATTTTACAGTATTAGGACAAGGAATAAATCAGGGGTGAGTGGCATGAGGATAAAACTAGTCTTTTGTGAGTGAAGTGCTTCTCCCCCCACCCCCCGGCCCTCCCCCCTTGTCCCCCCCAAAAAACACCTCAGGGAGAGAAGGCTGGTGGTTCATGTTAATATAACCTATTCTCTGGCTTTCCCAGCTTTCAGGATCAGAATCTGGTATTTTCTCCTTAATTTAAAATGTAGGATTACATATAACTTAAATTTATTCTAGTAGTTAGGATTTTGAGGAGGATTTTGAGGAGTAAAGGCTCAGGCATGGGGAGACTAATATTTGCTCAATGGCCTAGACTGTGGACCAGCTCCTCTCCTTATATTACTTGATGTAATTCGAATCACAACCTCATGATATAAGCATTATTTGACCCCTTTTACAGGCTAGTGACTGAGAATAAGGCACTTGCCTAGCACTGTGGTAGGTAACTCTGGGGCACCAAAATCCTGCCACCCTGACCACCATGAGTTTATACTGTAGGTAAGAAATCTGTGAAGATGATATGCTGTCAGCATTACACACAGTCACAGACATGCTGCTACGTAACAAGCCCTTGGAGAACAGAAATGTATGGAAGTAAGATGCTGACTGGGAGGTGGGGATGCATAAAAATAAATAAGGAGAGGTTAGTGTGGTCCACGCATGAAGGAGGCAGGGGGAGCTTAGACTCGACCTTGGAAAATCAAGAAAGGGCAACGGGGCTTCCCTGGTGGTGCAGTGGTTGAGAGTCCGCCTGCTGATGCAGGGGACGCGGGTTCATGCCCCGGTCCGGGAGGATCCCACATGCCGCGGAGCGGCTGGGCCCGTGAGCCTGCACATCCGGAGCCTGTGCTCTGCAACGGGAGAGGCCACAGCAGTGAGAGGCCCGCGTACCGCAGAAAAAAAAAAAAAAAAAAGAAAGGGCAACGGAGACGCCCGAGGGGAGGCAGCAGCAGGAACAAACGGTTCTCGCTTGTCACCCCTCAGGGAGGGAGGGAGGGAGGAACCACCCAATTCTTCCGGCTCTGAGAATGAAGACAGGCCAAAGAAGAAGCCGCAGGGCTTGGTGACTAAGAGGATAATGGGAAATAGCCAACACTGCTCCAAAGCTTCAACCTGGGGAGAGTAAATGTGGAAAAATGACGGTTTGGAGAGGAAGGAGATAGTGTTGAATCTGAGGTGCTAGTAAGATATTCAAGTGGAAAAATCTGCAGAAAATTGGAAAGAGTGGAGACTAACCCTCTGAGAGGATGGGGCTGCAGAGGAACAAGCCAAGAAAACTTAAATCAAAAGAACAAGGAGTTGGGCTTCCCTGGTGGCGCAGTGGTTGGGAGTCCGCCTGCGGATGCGGGGGACGCGGGTTAGTGCCCCGGTCCGGGAAGGTCCCACATGCCACAGAGCGGCTGGGCCCGTGAGCCATGGCCGCTGAGCCTGCGCGTCTGGAGCCTGTGCTCCGCAGCGGGAGAGGCCCCAGCAGTGAGAGGCCGGCGTACTGCAAAAAAAAAAAAAAAAAAAAGAGCAAGGAGTTGAGGAGATGTGGACAACAGTGAAAACAAGCCAGAGGAAATAAGGGAGATGGAAGATGCCATGCAGTTTCAGCTGAAACTTGAAAGGAAAATGCAAAGGGTTAAGGTAGTGAGAAAATGGCAGCACCAACAGTCGTCGGCTCATCTGCCTAGAAAATCTGCCAGAGAAGTTGGAAGGGCAACACAGTCAGGCAAACTTTTTTGTTTGGCTTGCTTTTAGAGAAGGCGGAGAATGAAGATTATCTAAAGGTCAGGGGGTAAAAGATGAGTCCTTTCTGTCACCCAGCTCATTCCATTTCCTAAATGTGCTGGTTAACTGGACTGATGTCTTTTTGAGCAGATAACACTTTAGAAATAGGGTGCAGAGCTGCAGCAGCCAGAGTGGTCACGAGGTCCCAACAAGACTTCCTATGTATACACACATCACAGTGCGGAAGTTCGCTAGAGCTGGTCAGCTTCTTTCATCAAATCCTCTTAGAAAATTGATCTCCTTTCACTCCCTATCACCTGACCACCATCACCACTGTCACATCCCTGCCCAGTCCTTCAGACCAGTGTCCTTCAAGTCACCGAAACTGACCACCCTCCAGTGTGAGCCCCCTTTCCCTCAGCCATGTTGACCTACACTTTCCAGTGTCCCAAGTCCCTCTTTGACTTGGGCTGAGGCTGCTTTTTCACTGCCATCTCTTGTGTTGACATCTGCTTTTTCACTGTCATTTCTTCTAACGTTATAGCATCTGTATGTTCTACTCCAAACATAGCTTTTTAAAAATACTTTCTGTCTCCCTCTCCGGTTTTCACAATCCTCATGTCATTCTTGCCTTCAGGTTTCACGCATTGTTTGTATGTTATCAAGTCCCTGTTGCAAACATTCTTAGGTATCTTCTTCCATTTTTCTGTTACATAACCCTCTAAAATATCCAAGTCCCCTAGAGACCCAAATTACTTGTTTCAATTGTTGCCCCTCCTACACTTCACGTTAATTTGTAAATTACACTGCTAAATTTTTATTTCTAAAATATATATATTTTTAGAGCTATGAATTTACACCTATCTTTGCTGAGAAGCTTCTGAAACTTTTCTAAAAAATTTCTAATTATGTCCAGTTTTTTAAGCTCTAGGATGAGTCACTTTTCCATAAGGTTCTTGTCACTTCCATGTGGCCAACTAGCTATTCTTTACTGGAAACAATTAAGTCCGGAACAGGAATGCTCCTTTTTGCTCTCTCCACATTTTAAGACACAAAATTGTCAACCAGACAAATCTGGTACTTATTAGATGCTCTGTGTTAAATGGAACAAAGCTTTCAGCAGATATTGACATAGAGTTCTCTATTACTGTATGTCTTGCCTCTGTATAATACATAAAGAAAACTATCATCAGAGCTAAATATCAAGCCTGGGGTTTTGCAAATGATGGGAGAGAGTGAGTGGCAAACCATTATTGCTGCTATTGATAACAGCAAAGAGACTGATGTCTACACATGCTGAGAAAATCCACGTATGTCAAAGAGACCACCAACAACAAAGGAATGAATTTTTCAGGAAAGATGATCAAATGCTCTTCTGCTGCATTTGGAATATGATTTGACTCAGTAAAAAAAACTGCTGGTTTAATTTTTCAAATACATATTTACTGCATATAAAACATGGTATTACTCTAGTATTTTATGGTTGTTTAACTCTATCCCCTTAATGTTACAACTCACCTTACAGGATTCAAAACTAGCTGAGGAACAATTTGTCTTCTGAAATCCTTTCCCCTTCTCTTACACCTCAAGGATGTGAGGGTTCATTTCATTCTTTTGTGTCCTACAAAGTTATATTTTTAGCTCCTTAGACTTCAGGTGCTCTGTCTACCTGTAATTATGTTGCAAAAGCAGAGGAAGATGCCTGTAGAGGTCAACAGCAGACAAGATAGCAAAAAGGCCTATTTGTGGTCTTGAACAGCTGCAACGGGGCAGGGCGTGCCTGGCAAAATTCCATCTGACTCCGGTCAGGCATGACAAACCCCAAGAGCTGGACTTGCTTTCAAAGTCATCCCTAGCACAGGACATTATTTCACTGCCCTGGGAGCAAAGGCTGCAGACAAAGTCCAAAGGGGCTGATCAGAAGGGTAACACGGGAAAGGCGGAGGGAGGGTCCTGAGGGTGGCGGCCTTCCGAAGGCTCTCCAGATGCTGACGAACCACCTCCCAGTGTCCCACCCTCCTCTCTAAAAACACGACAGAGCAAAACCACCAGCGCTCCTGATGGAAGGCCAGATGTTACTTTTAGTTCCAGTTTGCAAACGCTGCCCAAGTAAGTTTTGAAAAAAATTTTTTTCTTAAAGCAAGAAGTAATAAATTTATACTTTACCCAGTACAACAAAAATAAGATGCTATTAATCATGTGTTTAGAAATGGAAATACTTTTCAGGGAACAGGAAACATTCTTTAGTGGACGTCCTTTTCCACAGTTATATAAAGTTCTGTTTGTGAGGGACCACGATTGTCTTTGGAAAAATAAAAGAGGCTGTTGTACGTGTAGGCTTTTATAGCTTAAAGGGATTGGAGGCTTTTAGTCTTTACACTGTGATCTTTGCAATGTACAGTGCTTCTGGCTCCTTGGTTTAAACGGGTGCTTTCTTCCTTAGTTAATGTGATTGCAGCAAAGTAGCATACTTAGATTCTATTTATCGACAAGCATATAATGCAAATTTCCTTTGGAACAAAGTTATACATGTATGCACATTTCATCTCAGGACACAGCACGGGGGGCAGTGAGAAGAGGAATAGGAACTTTGGGCATAAGAATGCCCAGAACTGAGGACCTCCCTGGTGGTGCAGTGGTTGAGAATCCACCTGCCAATGCAGGGGACACAGGTTCGAGCCCTGGTCCGGGAAGATCCCACATGCCGCAGAGCAGCTAAGCCCGTGTGCCACAACTACTGAGCCTGCGCTCTAGAGCCCGCATGCCACAACTACTGAGCCCGCGTGCCACAACTACTGAAGCCCGCGTGCCTAGAGCCCGTGCTGCACAACAAGAGAAGCCACTGCAACGAGAAGCCCACGCACCACAACGAAGAGTAGCCCCCGCTCGCCGCAACTAGAGAAAGCCTGCAACAAAGACCCAACACAGCTAAAAATAAATAAATTAAAAAAAAAAAAAAAGAATGCCCAGAGCTGAGCGTGAACAACCCGGACCACAAAACTACAGGTGTGAGTGAAGACAGACTACCTTTGCCCCCCTGGCATTAGCGTTTATACCCATTTAGGATTAAGTTAGACGGTAACTACCTTTCTGACAAACGGTGACAACGAAAGTTTCTCTTATGATGAGACAGAATGGCCCCGAGAGGTGCTTCCACAAAATATGAGCACTCCTCAAAAAGGAACCAGCCGTGTTGTTAAACAATTCATAGCCTGCTTCTCATGCGCCAATAAAGTCAAATTCTACTGAGCAAATGCTCCAATTTATCTTATCATATAGGCATTCTGTTGATCATAATGCTGACTGAAAAAGCATCCAAGGACTCAAAACTTAGAAACCCTGTCAACTGTGACCAGAATGAGCATTCCCAGATTTGTCTTGTACTAAACCTCTCTTATAACACAATTTATCTCACTCTGTAATATGATCAAGGAGATATTTAGGAGCTAAACACAAGAACGACTTCTACTTACGGCTGACACAGCTTCACCAGGTCCTGGTCTGTGGTGTTGGGAGGCAGCCCCCGGATATAGAGGTTCGTTTTGCTTAGCTGATCCCATCCTGAGCTGCTACTGCTACTACTGTTGTTATTACTGCTGGTGGTGCTGGGGCTGGGAGGGGCCATGGGGTGGGCTGGGACCAGAGACTGCTGGAAAACAAAGACGGCAGCGTTAGAACGCCAGACAGAACCCATTCGGCACCATTCAGAGGCTGTATGACCTCCCAACCGAGGCGAAGTTACCAAGATATGCATACAGATTTATCTCCAGCTACTTTACCGCAGATTTTAATTTACACCTTAAAAAAGATCTGTTCATTCTACAAAAATACCCTCTCCTTCAACATGAATAATAGGATTTTACTCAGCAGAATATTCTCTACCTACACCTGAAACAGGACTAAGTTTTTGTAAGATTTTATTCACATACTTTAAGGAACACATCTGATACTCAAAACGAACTTGCATAAAGTTATTGATAATATCATTTTAATCTACAGTCATTTAGAAATCACCGGACTTTTGAAAAGGTTTTCAAATTCTGAAGGACACTTGATTGAAACTTGCTGACAATTTTATTGAGATGATTCTTAGGGATTAAAAAAAAACGATTACTCTTCAAGTGTAAGAAGGTTAGAGTTCAGTCAAGAGGCTCAAATAAGGAAGACTTCACCTAGTTCTAAGACAGGCCCATGGCTTCCTTGAGACATCTGGATGAGATTCACAGGTCGGCTACCTTTCGCTCTGGCTAACCTTGTGAAATTTAACCCCTGTGAGAATGGTGTAGAAGCTGGAAACCTTCCCAGGCCTGGCAGCCACCAAGGTAACTTTTACAAAGCCTGCAAGCCAGGCTCGGTGTGGTTTCAGTCGGCAGCCACCTAGGAAGAATGTCTGAAAATGTACTCACATCAGATAATTGTTAACCAATCGAAAGAAACCACAGTTCTCTGTCCCTATGCCACACACATGACCTTTGAGGAAGTTAAATGGTTCAGTTTGACATGGAAGTCAGCACACCCCAAAGTGTCCTCACAGCAAATGCTCTGCAGTTTCACACCAGGACAGGAATTGTTTTTACTTCACATCTTCTAAATAATAAATAGACTAACCAAGGGCATCACTGACACTGAGTAACAGTTTGAAGATGTAAAATTAGTCACTAGACATTCAACAAACTTTTCAAATCTTACAGCTTGATTTTTACTACCATAAACAAGAAAATGAGGCATCTCTAGGACACAATTAAATTCCACTTTAGGAAGTTCAAAACGTAGACCCCCTGCAATAAATATAACCTTGCTGACCTTGTCAGCAAACTCAACTTTCCAGGACAGATTATCTGGCTCTGCACCCAGTTTCTGCCACGGCCACCCTAACTCCACAGTACCCTGAGGCACTGGGCACCTCATGAATCTAGACATGTAACCATTTCTTCATGGCCTATACTATGAAGATGGTTCTTCTCACTGCCCAGCGCCCTTGCTAAATTAAAATCAGAGTCCAAACACCCCTTTATCTCAAGGGATTCTTTTTCAGAAAGGAGAGGTGCAAGAAGGGTTAACAACAGTCAATGTATAAATGAAGGCTGAACTTGAACCAGGAACATCAGCACAGCTTAATCCAAACAAAACCTGTCTGAGATCATATCCTATCAAGTCTATCTGATTTATGCCCTTAATAAGCAGTTGAACTCAAATCCTTTCCTCTCATCCCTGGTTTGTCTCTAAGGGATAAAAACAGCTTTCCAGGTATAAACTAAGCCCTTCTCCTGCTCTGCCACTGTTGGCACCTCCGACCTCCCAGCTGTGCCACACAGAGGTCTGTGTCCCTTCTCCAAAGTCACTCAATATAACTGCTAGCTGCAACCTGCCATCAACAAGGCACCCTCTATTTCTCACTTCAGTGAAGAACAGAGGGGCTGGGAAGTTAACACATATATTGCCACCCTGTCCCTAGCCTTCGATTTACACAAACAACTGACAGTTGTAGACATCTAGGCAAGACTGTAGTTTTTCTTAACTCGCCTCTGATTCACATCCGAGAGCCTGTGCTTGCCTCAAACACAGCTTTTCACCATAGGACCTGGTGTGTTCAGCGCTGCAGTCGGGGGACGAAACGTGGTCACCTGGGTAAGCCTTGCAGGGGTCTGACAGAAGCTGTGGATTGGGTCCATGCCCACCTTGCAGTGGGATGACACCACCCAAAGAAAGTGAACCAGCAGGCATCTGAAAGACTGCATCCCAAGTCTGCCTCAGCTCTCACCTCTGCTCTTCTCTGGGGTGGAAAGTGGAGTGTCGGACATAGACTTACCCAATGAAAAGAAACATGTGGATGTGTGAGTTATCTGAAGATCTCCTGGGCATGAAGGAGCAGGCTTTTATTTATGTATCTATATTTGGCAGAAGCAGAGCCGTGATCTACATAGCTGATGGAATGCATCTTCGACCGGCCTCCATATTTATGACAGCAATATTTTCCCATGCTGGAAGTAGGTGGGGAGCACATACAGTCTGTGCCTCCCCACTTTCTCTCTAACCTACTCTTTGGGGGAAAGAAATCTCCTAGTATTCCGATCCCCCCTGGGAGAAGGGAGGTCCCGAATGCATCCTGAGGAGGGTGACTGGTCTCTGGTGAGTCCTGGTGACCAAGGTTAAATTCAAATGAATCCTATTATCAACTCTCAGAAATAGGTGATGACTAAAGACAAGAAGCATTAAATTAGTCCAAGTTGTCCATATTCCATTTTCTGGTACAGAAACTTTTAGATCAAAGATTGAGTTTTTAGAACTCATTGAAATTAAAAATTTAAATCCTGATAAAGACTTCCTCATGTTCAAAGAAGAAAATGCAAACACAATAAAGGAGTTTATTCCAAAATATTCAGAATGGGTTAATGATAATTGTTAAGAGCAGGGTAATGATTATTGTCATATCCTGCATGTTTCATATGTGCCAGACACTGTGCCATGCGTCATCTTACTTAATCCAAACGAGACAGATGCATTATTGTTCTCCCATTTTGCAGATCAGGAAACTGAGTCTCAGGAGACGTTAAGTAATGTGCCATGGTCACACTTTTAGTAGGCGGCAGGGCTGCAATTTGAACTCAGATCTGCTGGACAACAAAGCCAGAGCCCTTGATCTGTACTCTGAATGGCACCCAAAACACTGTCTATATCCTAAATGAACTATTAATATTATTTCATTTTTCTGTGCCCATTCTTCCTGCAACTTAAATTATGAAATTGAAGTTTTTCTGAAATATGACACTTAATACCATTGGTGGCTAAGTTTTTTTAAGAAAAAAATTCCAAGGTGCCTTTAAGTTAATTTAATGAGCAACAGTCAACTTGTGCTTTTTTTTTTAACAAAACCCTTAAAAAGGTCAGTTTTTAAAATTCGACCTTATAAATCTTTTCATTAAAAGAATTCTGCAAACAATTTTGGAAAGCTACAGCACGTTACAGCCGAACATCAGAGTCACCATTTTAGGAAGGCTCCACTTAACCAGTGAAGAATGACACCCTCACTCCCAGATTGAAACACAAACACTGACAAGTCTTTATCTACACTTCAGAACCCTGATCAATTTAAAGCAATTACACTTTGTAGTCAAGTGCCTCAACAGCATGAACCGCAGACTTAAAAAAAAAACAAGAAAGAAAAAAAAAGCTTACAAGTGGACAATATTTTATCAAACTCCATTTTCATCACTGGTTGTCCTTTTACATTTTGCCTCTCAAAAACCCCTAAGCTGCCCTAGAATTTGAAAAGACACTCCCCACCTTCCACCCCCTGGATGAAGTATGTGGACAATTTTCACAAATTCAACCTATTTATTTAAGGAACTGGGTGGCTGAATGACCACAGCTAAGTGCTGACCCATCCCACAAGAGCCTAGGAGTCTGTAGCTCAGCCTTCTCTGGCCTAATCTCACTGCTTCAGGTCAGGTAAACAAGATACCTATCAAGTTATCTATCCAAGGGCAGGGAAAACAAGCTAATTCAGTTTTCACAATAACATTTAACTAGGCTGAATTCGCATGCCTAAAGTGATAGAAAAATAAAGTTGGTGGTGAATAAATGGGTGGCTCTGTTAGCAGAGCCTCTCTGCACTCCCTGCAGGAGTGGGTGTGGGCACCAGCAGGAAGAGGGCTTGTCAACACTCAGGGAGGACTTCCTGTGTGGACCACAATCAGGGAGGACTTCCTGTGTGGACAGCACTCAGGGAAGACTTCCTGTGTGGACAGCTCTGATGCCTCCATCCCACCAGGAAAGCCCACTCACCTCCTACACTAAAAGACAGACACGCAACTACACGTACGGTAAATCTATTTCCCTCCCCATCACATCACCCCTCACCCCAATGCACATTGAGAAGTCTCTTCTATATAAATGCAAATCTAAGTCTCTTTTAAAAACGGGATTAACCACGTGTGAACTAAAAATATATTAGTAATCATGTACATTGTTGTAGATTTCTATTCAGCAAAGAACAATGAAAAAACAAAGACCTGTCACTATAAATTCTATTGTCTTATTTCCTTCCTATTTCTAATAGGCTCAAGAATAGTGCTCTGACCAATCTTATAGCTGAAGCTGTTCTTCCCTCACCCCCTCACTTAGTAACTTTCCTAAGAATATACTTTGAAGGGAAGGGAAACCTAGTATCTGCCTTTTAATTACCCTCAAGTCTTCTTTAAGGCTGTCATCCTCATAGTTTAAGGTTATAATCCATAATCCCTGTCCCCACCCTGCCACCCCCTACACACACACACACACACACACACCCCACCACCAAACAGCAGGGAGGTTTACCACATCAACTATCTCCTTTATCCAGAAGCAAAATAATCATTACAGTTGCTCCTGAGAGCAGACAGAAGTCATGGACATCATCATTTCTCCAGGAAATAGTATAGTATCAAGCCTGGCGTGAACTGAGTACTACACAAAGGCACTGTCTACCAAACTAACGCCATATACTGGTTCTTCTCCCAAAGCTTTCAAGATACAAAGGAAATTTAATAATTCAGGGGAATTATGGAACGGGGGTGGGGGGGCAGATCATCTGAATAGGCCAATTTTGTCACAGTCAGAACATTTTTGTTGGTTTGTTTCCATTTAGACATCTGAGTGGCCCCAAAAGGGCTAGGAATAATAACTGAGAAAGATAAAGTTCCTGGCACAGGGAGCTGGGAAAGTACACAGCTGAGAAGTGGGAGGTGAGTTAGTGAGGGACGAGAAGCTGGCCAGGAAGCAGATGTTCTTCCGGGTAGGCCAGGAGGCGAAAGGACAGCACCGACATTAGCCCAGAACAATGGTGCCCCTTCACACATGCAGGGTCTTACTCGCCCATCATGTGGGAAGGAGGACAAATGGGCAGATATCAGGTAATCCCATTGGATGCCAGGATATCAAAGCTTAAAATCACATAGCTAATTAGTTAATGAACTGGGTCTCATATTGTCACTGTTCCTTGTTTGGAAACAAACTCTGTAGCCTCAAACTATGGAACTGAGCAATAGGTTATTCAGTATTCTTTTGCTGGATTCTGTCTGTCGAAGCAGAGAGGTCCATGTTGTTATGTTGGCTATTTAAAAAATCTAAAACTAAAAATTCCCAAGGCTTTGTAATTAATATTCACTAAGATAGTTATCAAATCTCATCCTTAAATGTAAAGTTGCAATCTCTACATAGAAATCTCTTTACCTAAGTCCATCAGATAAAAAAAAATAAATTTCAGACGTGCACTGAAATTTTAAAATGTACCATTCCGGCGAGTGATGCGGATAACGGAGGAAGTGAATGAGTGTGTGGGACCCGGGGTTGGTGAGAAATCTGTATCTCCCTCGCAGTTTTGTTGTAAACCTAAAACTCCTCTTTAAAAAAAGTCTTTAAAAAACAAAAAAACAGGGACCTCCCTGGCAGTCCAGTGGTTAAGACTTCGCCTTCCAATGCAGGGGGTGTGGGCTCGATCCCTGGTGGGAGAGCTAAGATCCCATGTCTCGCGGCCAAAAAAACCAAAACATGAAACAGAAGCAATACTGTAACAAATTCAATAAGGACTTTAAAATTGGTCCACATCAAAAAAAAAAAAATCTTTAAAAGCAAAACAAAAAACAACATAAAGATTCCGCACTGAAGGCATTAAGTATGTTATTCACCGGAAAACTGGAAGGCCAAGAAAGTAAGTGAGGGGCTTAAGGCAACGGGTTCAAAACTTCCTTACCAGAAAGCACATTCATTAGGAAGGAAAAGCTTTTAACAGTGGGCTCCTGGCCTTATCTACCCTTAATTGCATCACGTAAAATGGTGTGGTATGGTATTGTTTCTAAAAGTAGTTAAGAGTTCAACCAAGTGCTCATCCCTGAGATGAGATGAGAGGGATGAGAGGGCCTGGGACAGAAAGGTTGAAGGCGGCTTCACTGAGGGAGTAGATGGCTGAGGGAGCTGGATATTAACGGCAAGTCATTAAAAACAGAGGAAAGGCAGTCCTGAAAGGGGTGGGTGTGTGGGCAGAGGAGAAGAGCCGACCAAGATACAGATAGGAAGCATCATTCTTCATGAAGCCAGGGAAAAGAGCAACCTCTTTTCCTTGGTCTTTTCCCTTGGTTGGCTCAAGGGTATGCTAGGACAAGCTGATGTTTGGGGAGGAGAAGGTGTGTGTGGGGGGGATGACACTAGAAAGGTAGGAGGATTACCTAGAAATCGATATAGAATATCGATATAATGTCACACATGACTGTTCAGAGTCTCACAGGGAGAACAGAAAATTTTAAGATGATAAATGAAGAGCATAGCTTGTGGGGGACATAAACCTAAGGAAATTCTCCCCCCTCCTCTCTACATACAAAAGAAAAATGACTGAATGGAAAAATCTGCATATCTGGAGTCCAGTCTTGACTCGGCCAGTAACTGGAGCATCATTTCTGAGCAGCACAAGGTCCTCGCCTGGGAAATGAGCAGGTTAGACTGGGTGATTTCTAAGCTCCCTTCCATTTCCGAATTCTAAGGCTGGATAATGCTTCTGGCTGTCTCCAGCTAAGGCATATCAGGACAAAACCCAGCCAAGCCCCTGGGTACTCTTATCTACCTGCACCAACAGCCAGAGAAATGGAGTAAGAGGTTGAATCAGCAGACCCGAGAAAAGACTCACCCAACTACATGCGCAGCTAGAAGACAGACAGGAGTCGCACTGTGGTCTCACCTCCCTACGCCACTTAAGCCAAGCACAGAGTCCCTATTTAGCCACAGATGTTTGTGAGGAAATACAGTAAATACAGAAGCTATACTTAAAGTACAACTAAAGTTTAAAGAAACAAATTAAAAAAAAATTTTTTAAAGATATAATATTCAGAGTTCTTAGAGCCAGAGTGGTCTTCAGATGAAAATATTATAGCTGAATAACTTGGACCTATTGAGACTTTTTGTTGGTTAACAGCCTCACATCTTTCTGTTTCAACATGTAATCAGTAAAAAGTTGCATTTCACATTCTATTTAATTTCTTATACATCAAAAGACCATGTAATAGCTCCAAAACCACCTTAAAAGAAAGTTCATAACAACCAGCTATTGGAACACGGTAAACAGAAAATCCTGCCAAACTCCTGGTACAAAATTGATTACTCTCCTGGATTCTGAATGCAGGTGCATAGAGAGTGTTTTTATTCTCCTTTTGGGTCTCAAATGAAGAATTTTCAAATCCACACCTGTTTTGTTCCTTGACACAGAGCCCTGCAAAGGGACAAGAACAAACTCTTCCTTTTTACTCAAAATAAATTGAAAAAAGGAAATTTCCTAAGGGAAGTGCAGCATTACCTTTATCATGACAGCTCAGAACACCTCTGCAAAGCCTGAATTTCCTGCCTCACCCCAATGGAGTTAGGATACCAGCATGGTCAACTTCCTTCCAGCTGTTTTTGTTTTTTTAACATTTTTATTGGAGTATAATTGCTTTACAATGGTGTGTTAGTTTCTGCTTTATAACAAAGTGAATCAGTTATACATATACATATGTTCCCATATCTCTTCCCTCTTTCATCTCCCTCCCTCCCACCTGCCCTATCCCACCCCTCCAGGCTATCACAAAGCACCGAGCTGATCTCCCTGTGCTATGTGGCTGCTTCCCACTAGCTATCTATTTTATGTTTGGTAGTGTATATGTCTATGCCAGTCTCTCACTTAGTCCCAGCTTACCCTTCCCCCTCCCCATATCCTCAAGTCCATTCTCTAGTAGGTCTGTGTCTTTATTCCCATCTTGCCCCTAGGTTCTTCATGACTTTTTTTTTTCCTTAGATTCCATTATGTGTTAGCATACGGTATTTGTTTTTCTCTTTCTGAGTTACTTCACTCTGTATGACAGACTCTAGGTCCATCCACCTCACTCCAAATAACTCAATTTCATTTCTTTTATGGCTGAGTAATATTCCATTGTATATATGTGCCACATCTTCTTTATCCATTCAGCCGATGATGGACACCTGGGTTGCTTCCATCTCCTGGCTATTGTAAATAGAGCTGCAATGAACATTTTGGTACATTACTCTTTTTGAATTATGGTTTTCTCAGGGTATATGCCCAGTAGTGGGACTGCTGGGTCGTATGGTAGTTCTATTTGTAGTTTCTTAAGGAGTCTCCACACTGTTCTCCATAGTGGCTGTATCAATTTACATTCCCACCAGCAGTGCAAGAGTGTTCCCTTTTCTCCACACCCTCTCTAGCATTTATTGTTTCTAGATTTTTTGATGATGGCCATTCTGACCGGTGTGAGATGATATCTCATTGTAGTTTTGATTTGCATTTCTCTAATGAGCTGTTTTTAAAACTCTATGTATAGTACAGTTTGTATTTTCTAGCATTTTTTGTAAGTAAAGAATTATTGCTGAGATTGCAAAGTCCTCAGGGTGGAAATTACCTATTTAAAAATATACTTTCTTTACACTACACAACACTTATTGAAAGTACTGTAAAGTGATTAACTAAACATAAAGTTAGAAAAACATGAGCCAGCTTACCCCCAAAAAACCCCAAATGAATTTATTCAATTTTTTTTTTTTTCCCAAGATGCAAAGGGACATGTGAATAAGCTTGCAGCATTATGGGTTTCACAAATCAGTCCCTGGAGAAAAAAGCATTATCTGTACTTTCAGGAAACTGAACAAGTATCTGAAATCTTCCCATAATAATAATACAAAAAATGAAATCGTATCTGACCGTGCTGTGATTTGTATATAGCCAAAGTAAAACATCAACAGGAAAAATTTTTGAGTTACTACAACTCAAAAAAATTAATAATCACATTTATTGCTTTTTCATGGTACAATTTAGCAGTTTACATCTGACACAATACGGATAATTAGTGTAGGACAGCTTTTTATTATGTATCTCTGTGTATGTATTTCTACGTAAATGTCTGTGAGCAAGTAGAAGGGATTAACCAGATGGTTGTCTCTGAGACACACTGTCTCTGAGACACAAAGCATAGTGGCTTTTTTTTTTGCCTGAGATCCACCTAAAAAATTAATTTTTTGCCTGAGATTGAAACACTGTATACACATACAGGCAAAGACGTAGAAGTTATTTTCCTTTACCCTATGCAATGTACCCTAACAGTACCTTTTCTTGCCTATTTCCTTAAATAAGAAATGCTGGTAGCGACTTAGTAGCGGCCTACTAAATTGATTCCACACCCCACTAATGCTGCCACTTGCAGGTTACAAAACAGTGCTCTGCTGCGTTTCTCAAAATTTGATGCGCACAGGAATCACTTGCATTGTTAAAATGCAGGTTTTGACTCAGCCACTTGGGTAGAGCCAAGATTCTGCAGTTCTAGCAAGTTTCTGGGTGTTGCCCATGCATAAGGCAGGAAGGACTCAGGGCAATAAATACTCTTGGTGAGTGACAATGAATTCTGGAAAGGGCCCTTTCCAACTTTAAGAAGGAGCAAGGTACATCTACCCATAAAATGAAATGAAAACCTCTGTTCATCTGCTTTCCAGAGCTGAGAGAGACATCAGAGATCATGCAGTCCCGTAATTCTCAACTGGAAGTATAAAAGAATATTAAGAGATGGGTGGGGAGTGGAGATAGGGGCAGTATTTTTATTTTTACTCACGAAGGCTTGACTTTTAAAATGTTGATAAACACTGATCTAATTCAATACCTTACTTTCCAGGAAACCCCTCTGAGGCCCAAAGAAGTCAAAGCATGTATATGTCCAATGTCGTACAGCTAATTCAAGGCAGGACTAGGTCTCCCTTCCCACCAGTGCTGTCAAAGGGCACCAGCCCTTATTTGCTACAAGGATTGTAGCAATTATAATGGTACATGCCAAGTTTTCTCAATGAGTCTTAAAAAGGAAAACTGATGTGCTAGTCTTGTTAAGGTATCATAGAAAAAGTATGTATTTTGTACTGCCTCTTTTACACCTCATATTTTAGACTGCTTGCTTGGATGTCCAAGTGTATGCTAGACATCCAATTTCCTGCTTACCAAAAAAAAAAAAAAAAAAAAAGGAAACTCACACCATCTATTAAATTTACAATTCAAACTTCCTAAAAAATCCTTGTGAATGCCACCACTCTATTTTTGTGTTTATATTAAAAATCTGTGAATAACACAATCACTATCTGTACCATCTACAAGAAGATACATAACAGCTTAATTATAGCAGTTTGTTGCCTTTCTGTCAGAGAAGTACATTCAGGGTCAAATGGCAATTTAATAAGCTTAGGTTAGAAACCTTTGAAAAGTCTCTAGAATTGTCCGCCCACTCTCTAGTCTCCCTATGTATGTCACAAATTCACTCACTTAAACCAAGAAACTTCAACCCTCAGTTTCCTTACAAAGAAACTTAGAGACTTGGAAGATTTTCCTTTCATGTATTCCAGTGTCTGGTTTTATCCTAAAGCTTCACAGTGGCTATACTCATATTCATTCTCTAAGACGAGCTGGTTTTCCTTCAGAAATCCCCAAAGTTATGAGAACCCTGCTCCCAGTATACTTAAAGAACTGTTCCTCTTTTGACCTGGGTAAGCATTTCTTCAATTTTTTTTTTTTTTTTTGCAGGAACAAGTTTTCTTCCCTGTGGGATTTCTCATGTATATTTAGACTGACTATCCACTGCTTACAGCAGCCCAGAGACTCTCCTCTCTCCTGTGGAGCCAGCCCATGCACTACTGCTGTCTAATCACTTCAGGACTGATGGTATCAGCCTTGGAGTACCTGGGTGCCTTGGAAGGTAACCAACCCAAGTGCTGGCAAGGTTCACTCCTCTCTTCATCTTTTCTGAAGTAGATAAACTAACGTACAACTTCACTCTGCAGTAAGTGGAATCTGGGAAACAGTTTCAGTATTTATGTAAGCCAGACAGGACTTCTTTTTCAAAAGAAAAATTATTTCACAATACTCTTTGTTTAAAGTAGGGATTGTTGCTCAAGAAGAAAAAAAGTGAAGCTATTCATCTTCCTGAAGACCTTTTATTTTCTGTTGCTCAAGTTAATCACAAAGCATCAGTTTCATCTGAAACTGATTGAAAGTTGAAAATTTCAGAGGGACCTTCTTTTCCAAGAAACCTGGGACAGTATGATTCAAGTTCTAGCTCTCGGTAGAAAGGAGACCCGGAACCTCTGTGAATTTGGGGGGTCGGGTATGGGGGTCACACACCCCACAGCAGCACAGCTCCATTGAGCCTTTCCATCCCCTTTTCCTCTCCTTATATTTAGTTTCACTATGTAGCATATAAAATATCCTTTACCTTTGCTTCATGAAATCAAACATGCAATCTTTCATTCTCAATCATGATCAGATTAACCTAATTTATTAGTGACAGGTACCCAAACTGGATTTCATAAATCTCTGTCCTTCTAAATGCACAAGAAAATGACATCATCTCTTCCCACCCATCGACAAAGAAACACAGTGGTGAAGACAATTGTACCTAAATGGAAACTGGCTTCAGGAGACTCTACACTCGATGACCAGTGATGAGGGGCCAGCTCTCTGCACCCACCCCACCTAAACCAAAGCAGCCAATGAGCACTGCCGGCACAGGAAAGGGAAAAACACTGCTGTGAACCCCTGTCCTGACAGAGCAGACGGGAATGGTCCAGGTGTGGCCTGCAAGCCACCTAGGATCTCCTACGCTCTCCGGATTGTGTGAATGTGAAGTAGCAGCTCTCCGGATTGTGTGAATGTAAAGTAGCAGCAAGGATGCTTCAGGGAACCTGTGCGTTACCAAATCATTTTGCTGAAACAGAAAAAATGCAGGAGGCGGACAAAAACAGTTTTAAAATTTCTATTTCTCCATACAGACATTAAAAATCCTAAAATTCAAAAAAAAATCCTAAAATTCAAGTCTTTGGATATTTCCTTTACATTTTGGACTAGATTTAATCTCAAAACAGTACTCTCTGCCCAATTTAAAAATCGGGACATAGAACAAAAGAATGAACTAAGAAGAATGGTAGATTTTTTTTTTTTAAAGTCCAGAACCAGGCACTGTAACTTCTAGTATGGGGGGAAAAATTAGGAATGAATGGGCAAACTGCCTTTTCTACACTCCAGCCAGGGAAGCTGGAGAAGGAGGTCCTCACCTCGAGGCACGGAGGGTGCCAGTCAGCCCCTGCTCTGCTTTGTCTCTGCAACCCAGTAGCTGCTCCCAGTTACATAAGAATTATTCAAATTACACCATCATCCTACTTTTAGGAGAACTTCCAGTACCAAGCAAATTAGGAAGAGATGCAGATCTAAAAAACAATTTAATCCTGCCTGAATACATTTTTCGAAAGGTAGTATGGAAATTGTAAATACTGAAGCCAGAATTTATCCATTAAAATCTTAGGTTATCTCACTCCGCTGTCCCCAGAAATACACATGGAAACTTTGCCTGCATCACCTACATCGGAGACTCTAACTTCATCTTCGTTCTTTCTTACTGTAAAATCCAAACATACCTTGCGATAATAGCTGATGTGCAAATGCTCGCTAGCAGTTATCTTTCTAGAAAGAGACAAGATGTCAAGAATAATACTTTTAATTGAGGGGAGTAGGCTTAGCCATTTGTTTACCTGTTTTAGTTGGGGCTGTAATCTGTGATCGTTTTACTATCAAATTTACCTAGACAATCTTTAAAAAGAGCGAAATAAGCAACAGCTAAAGGGAGAACACCATTTTAAACCATGACAGCTTACTGCAAACATTTTTTTCTAGAGAACTGAGTGTTACTCACCGTACTGATCGCTAACGTTGTTGAGCATTTATTGTGTCTTTTGGTACCAAGCTAGGTGCTTTATATGTATTCTTTCATTTAATCACAATAAGGGAGGTATAATTTTCACCATTTTACAGCTGAGAGAACAGAAGTTAAGAGATTTTCCCAACATCACTGAGGAGGTGGCCGTCTGGATGTGAAATACGGTCTGCCTGACAACCTCTTTAGGAGCTAAGCGGAAGAGAAAGTAGGCGTTAAGGGAGGGGTGTGCCATTGAGTTTCACTGAATTGGGGGCCTTATTTGATACACAGTTGCTCTACCTAAAGACTCTTTTTTTAAAAAAATGACCTTTGCCATGAATATTCTGCCTATGTCATGGTTACTAAAAATCTTCCTAATACCCATCAATAAAACATAACCAAAAGGTTTTTGGCTCAAGAAACTGGTTGCAAAACAGTGGAACTTAGTGATAAGTTCCCTTTTACCCTGATCCCAACAGTACAGCAGACTGTGTAGGAATATCGCTAGAAAACACTCAGGCAACATGCTTTCCTTTAGATCTTCTCAGTACATGGTATTTTAATCTAAACAAAAGTTTAACACTTACTAACATGGTTATTTCTACATTTGAATTGAAGAATAAATCTGCTTCCCTGGCCTGTAAGCCCCTTGAGGACATGTAACCACATCCTGCCTGACTATCCCACTCTGTACAGCACAGAGCTTGGACCAAGCACTTTATGTACGTGGTGAGGGAAAAAACATGGACTGACATATGTTAGAAACCATGCAACTGTTGCAGGGCTTTAACTGCTGTATGTTGAACAGCTCTGGGGTATAAAGAGGTGAGAGGAGTTGGCCAGGGCTGGATGATGGCAGGGTCTGTCTTAGAGAGGAGTTTGATATCTGGGGCAAAATGCATCAATCATACCCTTTTCGTAGCTGAAACAAGATCTCTATTTTCACTGAAATCTATTATATTTCCTCTCCAGACTTGTAGCATCTCTGGAACAATCTCCCAACTCTATGACAGGTAGACTTTTAAAATTCCTAGTTTAAGACTTCAGAAACACCAGGGATGCTGGACAAATTATGATTGATAGTGAGAATTATAATTCAGAGAAAAAGATGAGTCCTAATAATCTTAATCGTATTGCCTTTGGATACCTGAGATACGTGGGTCTCTCTCTTTTCAAAACAGATTAATCAGAATTACTATAAACCTTCAAGAAGGTATAATCACTCTGGGATCCTCCTGCCTTTGGTAGTGGCCACATCTGGTCAGGCAGTTGTTATTCATGCTTGCCAGGAGTTGCTTTAGTAGACTCTCAATTGAAAAATGACACCTTCCCTCCAATCCTTTGAACTGATTTTTAACCTTAGAGAAGTGTACGACAGAGAGTTATTTAGAGGACTAACTTCTTAATGGAGGCATCTGAGTATTTTGATAAAATTCTCCCGGATGAACCACAAATCACACCCACCGCCCCCTCAACTGCAGCATGGCTTTAGAAGAACAGACAGAGAAAATGCTACTCCTTGAAATGAACGGCATCGCTTTAAAGAAGTTCATTAAATATAAGTATCACCATCCTAATACAATTCAAATGTCATTAGTTTCTGTCAGGAAATTTAAAACTTAGATTTGTATAGGAACTATAATGGTACATTTGTATATTAAGCGATACCGAAGTTAAAATATAAATGGGGAGACAGTGGGAAATGGCTGGATTCGTTTCCTAAGGCTGCTGTAACGAATCGCCACAAACCTAGTGGCTCACAACAGCAGATGTTTATTGCCTCACAGTCCGGGAGGCCAGAAGTCGGCAATCCAGGTGTCAGCAGGGCAATGCTCCCCCGACGGCTCTAAGGGAGGCTGCTTCCTGCTCTCCTAATTTCTGGCAGCTCCTGCAGTTCTTGCCTCGAGGTAGCGTAATTTCAATCTGCCTCTGCCTTCACGTGGTCAGCTCTCTGTGTCTCTCCTCTTCTTAGAAGGACACTGGTCATTGGACTTAGGGCCCACTCTAATTCTGCTCTGATTGTATCTCAAGACCCTTAACTAATTACATCTGCAAAGATCTTAGTTCCAAATCAAGTCACATTCTGAAGTTCTGGTTAGACACGAATTTTGGGACACGCTATTCAACCCACTACAGTGACTTTCTCTGAAGGCCCATTTTGACCCTCCTAACCTTACTTCTCCTAAACTTACTTACGTAATCAGAACATGTACAGAGAATTACTTTACATCTGTACCCACTATAACACCGATTAATTCATTAACCATAATTATATCCAGAAAGAAACTTATGGGTCATCTTGTCCAACCTCATATCCAAAGGAAGATTTCCCTCTATGGCATAGAGATAGGGGGGTGAAGGTGGGGGGCCATTACAAGACAGCAGATGCCCCAGTTTATTTCTAAACCACTTCTAGTTGCCACAGCATACAAGTCTAGTCTCCCCTTCTTTTATCCAATTTTAAATCTTTAATGATAACTATCACCCCCCCCAAAGGTATTCCTTTAAACCTCCCGACAAGCAACAATAACCGAACAACTTCTTTGACCTAGACAACTCCTAAGGAGGTAGTAAAGCAATTACGGTTGAAAGGATGGATTCTGAAATCAGACTGCCTCAAGTTCAGATCTACCACTGAACTTGACCTAAGGCAATTATCTCTGAATCTCATCTCTTCATCTGTAAAGTAAGGATGACACTGTCTATGCTAGCTCACAGAGTAGTTGTGAAGGCAGCGCAAGCTAATCACTGCTGGGCCCCTAGTGAAATGCCAAGCTTGGAAGAAGCGCTTAATGACTGCCAGCTACACTTGAGTCCATCCTTCTCAGTGTTCCTCTCGCAACTTGGTACCCAGATGGCCAAGAGGGCTCTGCTCAGTACAGACACCACCAGTCCTAAGCTTGAAACTGACTTATACAGGTAAGTAGCTTCTCAATCCCCCTTCCTCCTACTCTGAGGCTCCTTTGCAAAGCCACGGTAAAGAAGAAAATGGAGAAAACTGAAAATGAAAATGACCCTGTGGGTTCAAAAGTGGAAGATGCTGCGAAAGGCAAGGGAAACTGGAGGAGCTGATTCCCCAGGAAAGGCTCCCTGGAAAGGCTGGCTAACCAAAATTTTCCTATTCCCTGGGCCTTTTCATTTGGGTGAGTTTTACACTTAAAATTCCAACTAGAGGTGCATCTGGGTTAGGGCCCCTCTTTTAAAATTCCCAAACTTCTTGAATCTGATGTGGTGAAACAGTCATCACCTAAAACAGTTGAGATGAGCATCACAAAGGAACTTAAAGATGTGCATATGTTCCATTAGAGGTGCCTAACTTTTGTTATCTTCAACCTTCAGAGAGAGAGGAGGCAGAGTGCAAAAGGCCACTCAATTTACGTTTTTCACTATGATTATTAGAAGTGAGAAAGGCATTCTCTTCCTCTACTGAACGTACCATACGATAACCCTTTGTTCAACAGAGACTCAGAACTGAAGGTGGCAACGTCATTTCTAAAATTCCATTAGAAGACCATGGGCTTTGGGGCTAACCGAGGAATCTAGCTATCATTAATAACATTTCGACTGGCAAACCTAGGAACCAGTTCACCAAATACAATGTTTCTATAAGAAAAAAAAAAAGTGTTCTGATTTTTAAAATTTCAACTTACAGATGAACTTTTGGATGAGAACTTTTAATACTCATGCAGTAGGATGACTTCATTTCTTAATCTAAATACTCAAATTTTATTAATTGTAGGTAAAACAACACCAACAGTCTAAGCAGCTTAATCAGCTGGCTAATTCATTTGGGGTCAAACCAACCACACAGCTCTTTTCACATACCTAGTTGGACGTATTCGACTTCCCTCAGAATTTTTTTTTTAACTGAACGGCACAATTTTATGATTATTCCCATTAACCCTCTTTTTGTTAACTGGTGCCTATCTTCCAGTGTACTGGTAACCTTCTGCTAATTGATATTCTCTGTAGTGCACCATTCCTCCCAGCTGGACGTCACCTGAAGAACTGAGAAGCATGTTTTCTACGTGGTGTACAAGTTGCTGCTTTCAACAAGTTTTATCTCAGGATATTTACTGTCTGGTTTTTCAAATCCTAAGACTACCCCCACCTCTTGACTTTCCGGGCTGCTTTTTCCCTCTTAGCTAGAGACAGAGCTATATATGATTGTCAATATCGAAGTTACAAATATCAAAAGACTGCCAATCGTGGCTTTAGGAAATGGGGCTGGGGAGGCAGCAATGATGGGGAAAACACTGAGGCAAGTGAGATTACACTAACTACTCTTTTTCTCTTAATGGTTCTTTTTGCCCTATTCCCTTAAGAGGGCTGAATAAAAATCGGGTAGATCTCTAAATTTTATTAGCAAGAGCTTTTAATGACCAAATGTCATTTCCTAACATTAACAATAACTGCCAAGGTTTGTGGGCTGTGGCTAAGCAAGCAGAAAAGATGCACGTGGAAGTGCAAGGAGCCAGGTGCCACTGTCTGATGGGCTGGTCAGTTGCTTGCTTCTGATTAGACAGCTGTCTAGCTGTGGAGGAGGGGAGTGTCTCAGCAATGGTGTGAGACCTGGAACCTTTCTCATCCCTGCTGCCAATGGCAGTCTTGCCCACTCAGTGCGTAGGGGAGAGGTGCTGAGAAAAAGGTCAACAAAGCAAATAAAATGGAAACCCACTCTCATCATACACATACCGTTAGGTAGACTATGAGATGCTCAGGGATCTCTCCTCCCTGCCGTGTCCTCTCCCCCAACAAGTACACAGAACTAGCAGCATATGCACCTCCTCCCACCCCCCTCAACACACATATACACCCTAGGCAGTTGCTTAAAAAACATGCCTGGCAAAAACTTTACCGGGGGAAAAAAAGAAACAGCTTTCTGTGTACTAGATTTTGAAGATTTTCATCTGGTCCCTGAGGTTCATGGCTGGCCCCGGCATCTTAGCTGGCTCAGCACTTCTACAGACTGACCTCTGAAACCGTTTCCAGTTTTCTATAGGAACGCAGAGTGGCTCAAATGCATCAGCCCAGCTGGTCCAGTGCTCTGGCCAACCAAGGTTGCAAGGGACATGTGCTGTTAGCTTTTCTGATGTCAGCCTTGGGAGATACATCCCAATTTCTCTTTGGACCCAGTTTTGACTCAGTTACTCATACATCTGTCATTCTCTTACTTGGCACCATTTACATTTCCTGCCTACATCACCCCTGGACTTAAAAGATCACTGCTTTATAAGCTAACTCATTCTTCGTCACCGAAGATGCCCACAGGCAGAGCTTTTCTGAGGAATATTTCACCCAGTGGTCCTCAGATTTCAGTGAGCTTCTAAGTCACCCAGAGACCTTAAAATGCCCCTGTAGTGTTTGAGAAAGTGAGGTAGTGGGAGCCAATAATTTACCTTTTTAATAAGCACCCCAGGAGATTCTGATGCCGTTGGTCCAGGGACCACACTTCAGGAAATGCCAACATAAACAGGAGAACAAAGAGAGCACATCTCTGAGACTCAGAGACCTTGGTGTCCCTCCTACTCTGGAAGGTTTACGCTATGGCCTCTACAGCTAATCTGAGTCTTCAGGGCACTGAGGCCCCTACCCACTTACGCCCCAGCACCCTGGCTGTGACCATCCTACTCGCGCAGCAGCCGCCATCTTGTCCCCTTGCTCCCCACAGGGTTTATCTTTCAGCTCTTCCAAATGACACTGGATCCTTGGACTTGCCGGCAGGAAAAGGCGTCTCCGGTTCTAAAACTGCACACTCTCTAGTCACACCCTCTAGATCCTCTTTTCCATCAGCTGATCCAAGCAATTTCTGGTTCCCTGATCTGACACTTCTTACTAACCTTCCCTCAGACGTGAGAGGTTTTCGTGGCTTCTCACTAACAGTCATATAGAGAGTTCAATGCCCAGCTCTACATACACTTCACTGGGTACAAAGAAATGTCAACTCATCGGCTTAGAGGATACCCCTGGGACGAGGCCTTCCACAGTGCATCTCCTAGACAGTTACGAGACAACATCTTTCTGTTCCCATTCGGAGTCAGGGAGTCAATTCCACATGTGTTCATTTTACAAATTGTCTCAATCCTTACTTTGGTTTATGTGACTATTTGCAGAAAACAAACAAACTTCAGAAAGTGGCTGCTTTTATAAACCCAATGACCTCATTCTGGGCAGAAATGGACCTTCCCCGACACACAGCACTGCCAGTCAATGACAAATTCTTGCCGAAATAATAACTGATAAGTATGCCTCACTTCACACGCTGAGGTAGTTCTGAAAAATTCTGCATGAGCAAGTCCATGTCCTGAATGCAGTAAGGAAATAGGATTTTTAAAGAAAACCTGAAAATGAAAGCAGCAAATACTGTGCCCCAAATATGTATGTAAAACACTGTGCACCATAAACATTATACTGCAAAGAAATACAGTTTCCAAGTGCTCAGAGATCTTAAAACAACCTAGCTGGTAATGAGGAACACACCCAAACAAAAAGTTAGAACAATTCCGCAAATAAGCAACAATTATATATAATGAAGAATACTTTGGTAAAGAGAAATAACTAATTTAGTTGTTTTTTTTTTAAAATTGGTGCTATCAAGATGTGCCCTTAGTATCTGTCAAAAAAAGAGAGGAGGCGGAGAAAGAAAGAAAAAGTGAAAGAAAGAATAACAAAAGTGAGGCACCTCTAATGGAATGTATGAATAGCTTTAAATTTTTTGTATAAGACTCAAGAAGCTTTGATACGGCTTCACATTCTTACAGAACTACAGCTCTATGATAGCTTTCAAAACAAACTTAAAAATGGCAAGAATCTTCCTGTTCCGAAGGACTTACCTAATAACTTCAGGAACTCACTTCCATTCCAGGTCCCTAGAGGTAACCTGATGCCTTAATGGGTAATGGTGCGATTCATCCCTTTCTGAGTATAAAGGGCATTACTGCTTCTCCACACCACCACATACACATCCCAGCTGAGATGCGGTCAATGGAAAACCATCACATCAAAATTCTGCTCTAATGTAATAGCAGGAACTGCAGAAAGGGGAGATGACAGAGATTATCTTCCTGGAAGAGGGAGACCTTGAACTTCAACTTCCAGAAGAAAGGAAAGTGAGCTTGCCGATGAGAGTGTGGAGTTCCGTGGCCATCTGTGATAGCCTAACAAAAGACTGGAGGAGAGGAAGGAAAAACAGACTTCAAGAAGCAAGGAAAGTACTTTTGACTGGAATGGCAGGTATGGACTTGAGCAAAGCAGATCAGGGACAGAGCAGTTAGTTCCTCAAGGTCCTTGATGATTATGGCTGGAAATGGACGCATCCGTAGCTATTTACATGTTTAAGCTATTTCTGTAAAGAAGTATCTTTTATCTTACAGGTGAAAAACAACAACAAAATAAAACATTTCCTTATATGCTATGCACAAGAGGGCCACCAGTGTAACACTTGGGTTATGAAAGCCAAAGTGACCACGAGTGAGTCACGAAGCATTTTAGCTTTATTTGGGGTCCACCAGGGTCCCAACTGATGAGCTTCACTCAAGATGAAGGAATGTCTGGTACCAGGTTGTTGTGGGTTGAATTTTGTCCTCCCCCACCCGCCCCCCAAAAATCCCCACATACACTGAAGTCCTAACCCCTAGTATCTTAGAATGTGACCTTATTTCGAGATAGAGTCTTTACAAAGGTAATGGAGTTAAGATGAGTTCATTAGGGTGGACTCTTAACACGGCTGGTGTCCTTATTACAAGGCAAAATCTGGACACAGAGACAGACATCCACACAGGGAGAATGTCATGTGAAGACGGGAGTTAGGAGAGAGGCCTGAATAGGTTCTTCCCTAACACCTTCAGAGGGAGTACGGCCCTGCCAACACCTTGGTCTTCAACTTCTATCTTCCAGAACTGTGAGAAAATGAATTTCTACTGTTTAAGAACTCAGCTTGTGGAACTTTGTTATGGCAGCCCTAGCAAACTACACCAAACATATTTTTAAAGAAAAAAAAAAATGAACATTTTACTCCTAGGATGCTATTTCTATTTTATCACGGCTCTCTTGTCTCACCATTTCAGAATTATGACCAAGATTTAGGGATTCAAAATACAAAAAAAAAAAAAAAAAGACCAAGGTAGTATTGATTACATAGATACATGAAGGAAGCCTCCCCGAATACAACCAAACAAAATATCTGGTCAAGATCGAGCCTTTAGGACTTCTCTGGTGGTACAGTGGCCAATGCAGGGGACACGGGTTCGAGCCCCGGTCCGGGAAGATCCCACATGCCGAGGAGCAACTAAGCCCATGTGCCACAACTACGGAGCCTGCACTCTAGAGCCCGTGAGCCACAACTACTGAAGCTCGCGTGCCACAACTACTGAGCCCGCGTGCCTCGAGCCCGTGCTCTGCAACAAGAGAAGCCACTGCAATGAGAAGCCCGTGCACCACAACGAAGAGTAGCCCCCGCTCGACACAACTAGAGAAAGCCCGCGCCCAACAACAAAGACCCAACTCAGCCAAAAATAAATTAATTTATTTTAAAAAAAAAAAAAGATTGAGCCTTTAATCCAAAACCTTCTGATCAAAGCTAAGGATCAAACCTACACTCACTTGGTTTTACTCTCTGTCTACTCTATTTTGATGGTGCTAATAAGTATCATTACTACCTGGTTTGAGTATCACTTTCTTTCAGTTGGTTCTGTGCACCTTTTGGTAGAAGAGACAACGAATAAAGGATTCCATAAATCAGGGGTGGTCTGGACAGCAAACTACTGTCCAGAGGCCAAATCCTATTTGCCACTTGCTTTTGTAAACAAAGTTTACTGGAACACAGCCTATCCGAATGCATTATCTATGGCCGCTTTGAAGCCACAGGTAGTGCTAAGTAATTGTGACAGAGCCCTTATGGCCTGCAAAGCCTAAAATATTTACTATCGGGCCCTTCACAGACAACCGTGTGCTGACCCCAGTTGTAGGTGGTCTGTGAAACGTACGAGCAATTTTTAGGTAAACCTTGATCTGTTGTTTCCCTTGATTGTCGACAATCCCAGCTCCACAAGTGATGTTTTCCAACCCTACTTCATACCTTTGACTTGTGAACAATGAAAAGAAGAGCCTCTTAGAAACTGAAATAGTACCATTTTTGCCTGAATTTCTCTTTATGCTCTCTAGCTCTTCCACACCCCTCTTAGAGAACTAAACTAAATTTGGCAATGAATTAATGCCAAGAATGTGGAAGACATACTTCCGTTTCTTCTCTGCTTTATGCCCTAATAAGCAGCTTAATACAGTCAATTAAAGGGTAGGGTAACTCTAATGTGACAATCAACACAATGACAAAATGGATCAGCCAATTGAGAACGTTGTTTCTATCTGGAATCAAATCAAATGCACCTAAAAGTCAAATCATCTAAATTAAGGTCAATCGGAGCATGATAGCTATAGGTTAGACATGTTCTTACACCATGCACTTCTTAAATAGCTACACTTCCTAAGCCACTGATTCATTTCTACCTTGTATAGTTATTTATACCCCTGTTCCACAGCCCTTATTTCACTACAACATTGAGAAATAAAATCATCAGGTCTTATTCCCTTCAGGGCCTAACACAGTGCTTGGCCCATACTGGTCTCTAAAATATTGACTGAATGAATAATAATCCAAGCTGGATTCGTTTGAAAAGGTTCAAACTGCACTATGGCCTGGATACATGTGTTCTAGTCCTGGCTTTGTTACAAATAAGCTGTGTGATGTTGAAACATCCTCAACTCTAAAATGAGTACTTACAAAAGTGTATCTCTTAAGGTCCTTTCAGCACTAATATTGCATGCTTCTTTTGTGATACACATGACATAACAGACATTATTTCATATCACTTCATCCAGAGCACTAGTTATCACATCACAGGATTCATTCAGAATAAATTTTCATGTTGTAGACACCAGAAAGAATCAGTGAGAGTCTCTGACAGGGACCCACCCACTTTTCTTGAGACTAAGCAACTACGAACCTTAAGATACATAAAAAGAGAAAGTATCCAGGTGAACTATTAGTACCTGAAATATCTTAATGGTAACAAAGGGCAAGGAACTGGTCATTCAGATTTTTTAAGAGCACATTTCAGTGTGTCCTAGAGGGGCCTTTAGCACACAGCAGGGATGTAAAGTCTAAACTGTGGTTTCTTCTATACAGGAACTTACTCTAGAAACCACAGAGCAAATTTTGCATGCTGTAGTAAGTCAGGCAGGAAGGGGCTAAACATATGTAAATTTGTCTACCCACAGCCAATTAGGTGAAAAAGACAAAACAAATTTAGAGGGCAAAAGGATGTCCATTAATAATTAGAACCTGTGGGTTTTCTAGATCACTGATAGTTTAAACTAGATTGACTGTCCAAGTCAGTAATCTAGATTTCATAAATGCTTTAAGAAACAATAAAATAGGTGGGAAAACTAACCTTAAAAGAGGAGAAGTTAAAAACAAAACATATGACAGTTGGCAGATAATTTATTTTGTCTGAAAGTAACATGCAACATACCATCCCTAAGGACTTAGCTGTTCAGAGAATAATAAAACACCTCATATGAAAGTGATTCTGAAAACACTGGTGCAAGGGTGTGCCACACTTGGAAAAGCCAAGACTCTGAAGGTAGAACGATGGAGGATTCAGGGTCAGAAGACCTAGCTTTTTGGGCTGTGAGATTTTGAACAAATCGTTCGATGTCTCTGGATTATAATTTCCTTAGGGGTAAATTACAAGGGCTGGACTAGATGATCTCTAAGGTCCCTTCCAACTCTAAAATGCAAAAGGTTCCTTTAACTAAGTGTTTCCCAAACTGTTCCACAGAATATAGCTAGTAAGTATTCTAGGTACCATGATCAAATAATTCTAGGAAACAATGAGATACACAAAGTTGGACAAATGTCTGTACTGCAGGATTTCTCAGACTTTTAAATGCGATTTCCACTGTTACTCTCTAAGACAACAATACTATATAGTTCGTAGTGTTTCCCAAGTTTCTTTGAACACTGAATATTTCAATTCCTGGAACACTTTTAACATTTAATAGAACCCCAGGATCTTAGTGAACACAATTTGGGAAAAGTGGCTTTGAACAATAGACTTCATAAACTTCAAATCACACGCTGAAGAAAACAAAATACTCATGTAATAGTTTAAGGGCACCCATTCAAGAATCCATAACAACATCTCTGTAGTGTTTGTCTGTCATAAAGCACTTTACCTTACTTTAACTCCTTGATCTTTTACTCTAGGAAGTCAAGGACAATGGAAGAATCATTTCCATTTATCAATGAGAACTGAGTTTCCCTTCTAGAGCTCTCTCCTAACAAAGTATTTTCTGCTCATGAACAGAATCACAATCTTCTACCACTATTATCATTTTGTGACCCATCCGCCGAGACCCTCTTGTGTAAACTGACTTGTTAGGCGACACCGCAAGGAAGAAGGGAAGCAGACAGAGCACCTGTGACAGATGATGAGTCAAGTGCTGTCACATATATGACTTCATCCAATCATCTCAATAACATTAATTATTTTATCTCGTTTTGTCACTGAGGAAATCAAGATGCAGGAAATTTAAGAAATGTGTTCACAGTAATAGAACTAATAAATGATGAAGCTGGGATCCACACCCCTGTCCACCTTTTTTTCTTTAAAAGCAACTTAAGATGTTCTGAAATAGTTTGATAGTATATTTTAAAACTTAATTTGGGCTTGTGGTGCAGTTAAAAAATATATATTATTTTGGTTCGTGGTTGAAGTCTGTTTGAAATATGATTTGATTTACACGAATATTTGAACAATGGTTATAGGGAGGTATAAATTATATGAGAGCCACATCTTAAGAATTATCACCACTTGAGCATTTCTGGCATGCCAGGCAGACACATCTGTATCATCTCATTTAATCATCCCAATAACTCTAAAAGGTTAAGATCCTGGAACGACTACACCTTCAAGATCTTGACCATGGAGTTTCCTCTCTGATCACTCTCCTTCCCTCACTCCCAGGGACTTTCCTTTTTATCTTATCAGAATCTCCAGGACCCTCCCTGTTCTCAAAGTTCAGTGTCTCTCTTGATTTCACCCGTCTTTTTTTTTAACATCTTTATAGGAGTATAACTGCTTTACAAAGTTGTGTTACTTTCTTCTGCATAACAAAGTGAATCAACTATATGTATACATATATCCCCATATCCCCTCCCTCTGTGTCTCCCTCCCACCCTCCCTATCCCACCCCTCTAGGTGGTCACAAAGCACCGAGCTGAGCTCCCTGTGCTATGCGGCTGCTTCCCACTAGCTATCTATTTTACATCTGGTAGCGTCTATACGTCAACGTTACTCTCTCACTTCGTCCCAGCTTACCCTTCCCCCTCCCCGTGTCCTCAAGTCCATTCTCTACGTCTGTGTCTTTATTCCTGTCCTGCCCCTAGGTTCATCAGAACCTTTTTTTTTTTTAAGATTCCATATATGTGTTAGCATACGGTATTTGTTTTCCTCTTTCTGACTTACTTCACTCCGTATGACAGACTCTAGGTCCATCCACCTCACTCCAAATAACTCAATTTCGTTTCTTTTTATAGCTGAGTAATGTTCACCTGTCTCCTTAACGTTCATCAGGATACTCTCGATTTTCATACCTAATCCCTTTACCAATGCCAAACCCTACATAAATTCATTACCCAGATGCTTTCCCTCATTTCTTGTGGGAGAAGGGTCAAAATACCCTGCCAACTCAGACCCCTGCACTCCCAGGGGCCCTCGCTACAGCTTAGGCATCCTTTTACTCGTCTCTATTTGAATGCTCACCAAATTCCCAAGAGCGATTACTCCAAATCTTCTGTCACACTCTTTAGGCCTAGAATCTTTTCTTTTTTTTTTTTTTAAATCGTAACAGACGACCTAACCTCTTTACTGAAATGTAGGCTTTTAAAAGGTTGAGCTTCACTGGCCTCCTTCCTCCTCCTAACATCTCTAGCATAATCAATCTCCTCCTTCCTGTATCACTGTCAGGAAACTCTCTCCTTTCCTGTAAGACTAACCTCAATCTTTCTTTAAAAAAAAAGACCTAGTTCCAACTAGTCCCTGTTTTCTATCACCTTGCTCTACCTACAACCAGTCAGATGCTAAGATAATCTTGCCTCAAGATTGTCTGAAGGGACTCTTTCCTTTGACACCCAGTTTTTCTAAAGACACACCCTCTTCACTCATGCATTCCTTAAACCCTTTGGAATGTACTTTCTACCACGTTCACCCCTGCTCCCTTCCCTGCCCACCACACACAGACTACTCTACTGAAACTTCTGTCTTAAAGACTTTCAAAGACCTCCCAACGGACATTTCCAATGGCCCCTACTTCGCCTTTACCTTCCTTAACCTCTAGGCAACACTTAACAGAGCTGACCAGCTCTGCTAGAAACTCTGCTCTTCTTGGGCTTCTGTGATACTCTCTTGATTCTCCCAGCATTTTGCCATTTCTTTCCCCTTCTTTGCCTAAGGCTCTTCCTCCTTCCCACTACAGAATCTATGCTCCCCAGGTCTCTCCAGATTCTTCTGGACACCTTCTCTTCCTGAACTGCTTTAACCTGTTCCCAATGTGCCACCTATTAAGTTGCAGGAGGTCCTGAGCTTCTTGCCCAAAACTCTAGTTCTATATTTCTTGCTGGAAATTCCCGCCTGCACTTGGTTGGTAGGAAGGGTGGTAACGTGTGATTCACGTGGCCAAATTAAAATGGTCAAACCAAGCTTATGGCTTTTCCTCAGAAACTAATTTACTGTGGTAGGGTGAATTCTCTAACCCGTTCACCATCCAACCTGCCGTCTTTCATACTCCTGTTGGGGTGGGAGTATTTAATATAACCAATGCACTTGTTATACTACAGATGTTATCGATGACATATACTATCAAGAAAAAGATCTGCTGGATAAGTACTCCACTCCAAAGAATGTGAGGATCCAGGCCAAACATGGAAATCTACACACCCATGTGACACAGCCTCTATACTGACTTTAAGACAATCCCAGGGTGGCAGTAAAAAAAAATATTTACAACAATCTCCTGGATCCAAAAAGAGTACTTAACGTGGTTCGCACTGGGTGCTACTAGCCTTTCAGGGCTGGACGATTCTTTCTTATGAGACTAACATGGATACAGAAGGACCTTTTGTATTCTTGGTGTCTGGACTTTGAATACCAGTAGAATTTAGCACTCCCCTGCCCCCAATTTAACGCCTAAAAAAAATGTAGACGATCCCTATAGGAGAATGGTTGGATTCCACCTAATCACTGAGACCAGAGCAAGTACTTTTGCAGAAACTTTTTATTTTTCCAATCATTTCAGACAAGAGACCTAGGACTCTTTTTTTACGAACACTGTCCACTCCCCACCCAATCAATCGCCAACTCTGTACAATAACTTGAATCCACCCCATCTAATACATTCACACTGCCGTTACTCCATTTCACAGCTTTACTTCAACTATTACAACACCTTTAAACTCAGGCTCTCCTTGCATCCACTTCAGCAAGCTTGACCCTATGCCTGCTCTGTCCTCCAACCTCTACCCTGCAGTACAGCTCACCTGAATTTCTCAATCTTCCCCTAGAAAAGCCCATGTCTTCTATCTTCAAATCTTTGCTGTAATGTTCCTTCCACCTGAAACGTCACCTTCCATGAGGCAACCTGCCTCCTGAGTTAGAAATCTTGGCACCATCTTTAAGTTGTCCTCCTCCATTTCCACATGCAGTCATAAATTCTTTTGGAGGGCACAAATCCCTTCGGCAAACTGCAAACTGATGAAAGCTACGAACGTCTCCTCAGGAAACAGCGGATGTACGCCACATTTTACATACAATTTTAGGGGCTTTATGTCCTCCAATGTCTATAAAATTTGGTTGTTCCTCCTGTCCACAACGTAACTGCCTTCTTTTGGGTCCTCACCATCTCTCAGCTGTTTGAGGTGCTAGCTAAACTGGCTTCCCCCGACCCAGCCTCTCCCTTAACGAGCAACAGTGTACCTTCTGCGTGTCACCCGTTTACCTCCTCCAGAATGACATTCCCAACTCAACTTATGCTACACACTCAGTAATTATTTGACTCTATGTTTCTGAGTCGCTGTTAAACTTTCAGTTAAACAAAAGGACATATCCACTCCCTTGGAGCTGGCCTGTTGGGCATTTGACTTATAAAACTGAGAATACAGACAGAGAAAGTGGAGACAACATTGTTTCTAGAATATCTGAATACATAGGGTTGGGTTGATCATAAATGGTCTTCCGAAAGGGTGATGTTTTTTTAGGCAGTTCCTGGAAGTGGAGAGACAGAGATCTTGTTTTAGAACAGAGCTGAAAGGAAATTCTAGGTGATGGGAATCCTATGCAGAAAAAAATGGGATCTAAGAATCTCAGATAATACAAAACAATGAGGCTACATATCGCACCCAACCTACAGGGCATCAAAACAATGAAACAAACAGATTTTGTAAAGTGGCATGTCAACCACTAAAGTAGGAAGCCAACACAGCAATACTGCTTTCCTTCTCTCTCTCTCTCTCTCTCTCTCTCTCCCTCAGACCCCCCCCCACCTCTTTCTTCCTCCCTTCAGTGCTCTCTCCTCCTTTCACTCTGAAGTCTTGTAGCCTCTATAGAGCACAGCCAAAACTCCCTGATAAATCCCCCCTGGGTTACACAGTAACAACAGCTTCTAAAGTGCAGACATGATCTGTACCGTGTGTTTCTTACAGAAACTGTCCCATTATAAATTACAGCTGCCTGTAAGGAAGCCACGCCTCTCACCCCACTGCCCTTTCAAAAAGCTACGATGAAAAGGACGTTGTGTGACGAAGGCAGCTATGAGTATTCATAATAAATAAATCCAAAGGATTATGACATGAGTGGTAGAACAGTCCTGGTTTTTCACGTTCAATACAGAAATTATATGAGGGGGAATTTGTCCACCAAACAGCTGTATTTAAATGCACCTGTAAGTCAAATGACAACAGAGAAAACAGCGGTAATTCTTCAATATTTAAAATAACTCCTTCCGTGAAAAATACTTTAGCATATGAAATTCCATATATATAGCTACATTTTCTCCTTGCTGACGCATATAAGTTGGTGTCTTAAAAGTGTTTTTTAAAAAGTACAGAAGCCGTGTCGAGTATGTATAAAATGGGAAAATACTAAGTTCATACATACAAAAACTATCTGTCAGAACTAGGTGATTTCCAAAAATGTGATACAGGAATTGGCAGTAAAAATAAAAACAGAAATTCGTAAAGAATAGTAAAGGACTGTATCTCAAAGCTCAGGCACAGAAACAAGTAACACCTACATGCTATGCTGAAATTCTCAATGACATGAGGATTGGGTTGTCACTGCAATTTTTAAACATTAAAAATAATACAATTTTCTATATTCTTTTCACTTTATCTTTTTCTTGATAACCGAAGGGACTGCATGTTCAGGTGGGGAACAAGGGGGACTGGAAGGCCGAAAAATAAATGTAAAGAGAATCATGAAAAATAAGTCATTCATGATTCCATCTACCAACAGAGGAAAACACCTTTTAATATTTTGGCATATTTCCTTCCAGTCTTTTTTTATTCATGCATTTTTTGAGGCTGTATTGGATGCACAATTAACAAATGCAAATACAATTTTCCCCCGTTTACGTTACACTGCTCTGTAAGTCCGTATGTTTAAATGAATAAAGTGGAGTCAAAGTACATTTCTATTTATTAGAGCACTGCTGTGTTTAACACCACGTTCTGTTGTGGCTGCTGCCATTTAATAAGTGTTAAACAACAATAGCTACATTGATTCATTATTTTAATACAGAATTTAGTTTGCCCCATTTAATTTTTTCACCTTGTCCTAATTTCAGGAAAAGCTTATTACTTCCTTCCTCATGGTATGTCTATCCTATTTTAAAATTTACTAAGCTTTTAGAATGTATTAAAGCAAAGCATTCTCTACAGATGCGAGTTTAAAAACAAACACCCACCAAACACCTACAGATGTCCAAGGAGAAAAACAATGTTTATTTTTCTGAGAAAGGCAAAGATGGCATCTGTGAAAACCAACAAGACAAAGGAAAGAATTCAGGAAATCATCACGCATATACTAATAATCAAATCCGTCCATTTTCGAGCAAATTAAAAGGTAGCATTTTTCATCAACAAGAGTGATTAATGCTCTTTTTTTCCTTCTCCAATCATATATTTGCATAAAATAAAGAACAGAGGGTTGAAAGGCTTTCTTTCCCCAAAGGGAAGGCAAACTCTGCTAACAAGAGCATAATACAGGAACAACTGTTCTGAAATATGGTGGGATGCTCTTTTCTATTTCTTTTTGGATTTTTTTTTTTTTATATGTGGTTGACAGTCTCGTTTTCAAGCTCCAGATCCTTACCCTTTTGGGGGCTGCCCCCACTTTCTAAACAAAGTCCATTCTTAGAGGCTGTGTCAAGGTCTCCCAGGATCACACAGAGCCTCCCAGGACCACCCGCTGTTGCTTGCTCTGTTGGGACATTAATAATAATAACACCTTAGAAGGATTAACAACAACAACCCTGTGGAGTGGGCACTATTATCTTTATTTAACAGAAAGTGAGGCTTTGGGAGGTTAAGTGAAAAAGCATGCAAGAGACAGAGCCAGAACTTAAGACGGGGTCTCTTTCAATTAGGTTGAGTGATGGTTAAAGAAGTTAAGATGTGAAATCGGCGTTACCAGGGCTCAAGGAATATGCTAAGAGGCAAGATTTTTGGAGGAAAACACGGGAATAATATGGTTTATAATTACGATTTCTTTTATAACTCGTTTTAAAAAGTGAGTTGGGTTCCCCACAGATAGGATTGCTGGATTTCGCAAATAAAAACACACAGTACCGCACAATATTTGGGACGTGCTTATACTAAAATATTATTCATTGTTTATCTGAAATTCCAATTTAAGTTGGTGTCCCGTACGCTATCTGAGAACCCTAGAGCAAAGGCGTTTATGAAACAACCAAAAATACTAATAAATTACAAAGCTACAATTCCCAAAGCTGAAATCTGGGATGCTCTGTGTGCCACATGTCTTTGGGAGGCCAAGTAAAGGGAAGTGTAGTGGGGCTACAGCTGTTCTGGACCAAGCTTCCTTCTCTTTTTTCTGGTAGCTGACAGAACCCTTGACTCCAGAGACCTGAGCTTTCACCAACTAGGCCATTTAAATTCACTGCCTCAAAATTCCTGACCTTTTCCCACTTTATATGGATGTTGTGAAGATTAAATATAGCTGAGGTTGGGAAGGGATATCATATACATCTTTAAATATTTATTTATTGGCAGAGTGCTTTGGAAATATATTCTCAGAAACTTGGAAAGACTGACTCCCCCTGTCCCCGCCCACCCCAAGAAAGGGCTCAGAAAGTATTACCAATATATGATGAGCCCAGCTGACAGCAGTCTCTAAAAGGAAGGAAAGAACAAAAACGAGAAACGTGTTCAAAACCTGAAGCGAACTATGGAAAATGTAGTGAGATGCCAAAAGGGATGCCTAGCGGAAAAACTGGACGATCACTGATGATGGCGAATTCCGTACTTTTCAAACGGCCATGGTTACATATTTCAAACGGTTACCTTGACGCGCAAGCACCACTGAATCACAAACACACTGAAATAGCCTAATCCCAAAACAGGACAAGACCTTCTTATGTATACCAATTTAATTTTCTGCTAATTTCCCCTAAACCTCCAATTTCCGTGGCTTGAGTAGGTTTACCTTCTTTTAAAACGACAACAAATTGGGACTGGCTCAGACAGTGTTCATTTAAACATTTCTCTGAACACTTTAATCTTCAAACTTTAACAAAACCCAATCTACTACACATAAATTGCTGTGAACAGAAACTGCTTGAAGAGGATTAATCAACAGCTTTGTATGTCATCCTCTAACAAGGCCAAACACTGAATCACTGTTGAATTCTTCACGTGCAGCTACACCCAGTTAATCTTCAAGAAAGCAGCAAACTATGTAAATCTATTTAAACTGGGGAGATAAGTACTTCACTCATCAAAAGTTTTAGCAACACTTAACAAGTACAGCTATTGGTTGGCAAGATCATTTGAAAACACACACACACACACACACACACACACACACACGAAAATTCTTATATGCACTCCCCGACCCCAAAGACCCCACTGCAAACCACTAGGCAAAAAAGTACTTGCTACACACCTCAATTTGTAAAAACCAAGTATATGACATCACTGAATCAACTACTTCAAGAAAAGCAGTTCCGAAATGGAAGTAAGGAAACAGGAAGGGGAAAGTAGCTAATAAAAGAATTCAAAATAAAATGGAAATATTTATCTTCTCTAATTAAAGGAAAGCACTTTTTCTTTTGAGACATACTAAAAATATTTTCACAACTACAGAAGTCCTACTAAAGGGCTTTCATTTTGCTTGTGGCGGTGTTCTCATACAGACTGGATTTGCTTAACGAATATCCTGCATCTGCATGTCACAGTCAACAATCATAGGCCATACACATTTCTCCACTGAGACTAGAACCAACAATCTTTGTCTAGGTTATCACCCACTCAAAGCATCTTACTCTGACCTGAGCCGAGCAGATGTATTTCTAACATGCTCATAGGCCTGTGATGCAGGAAAATCCTAAATGATGCCGGAGATCAGTGCTCCGTGACGTCCTCGATACACAACGTGGGGCAGGAGGGGAATGAGCACCACCCACCTCTGTTTAACTGAGACTGGCTGACTCCTATATTTGTAAAGTTTTAAGAAGAAATCGTACAATCACTCTGTAAAGCAATCCTTTAACATCAATGCTGATCCCAAATATCACGAACCCACTGTCCATGTCATTCACAGCATCCTCCTTCACCTGCAACTCCTTCCTTACCACCACCTCCCTGCACCTGTCCATGGCCCAGATAGGTGGGAGGAATCCCTAAACCAGACTTTTGAGACTAGAAGGGTGACGGGCAGTGATGCAGAGAAGCTCTGTATGAGTTTTCATTGAGATGTGCACGTAATAAGCAAGCTGCCGTAGCGTGGCTGTCTTAAGAGCTTGACTGCCAAAGCCTGGCTCTACACTTTGGGTCATACAGACTGAGTACGGTACTTAATCTATGCCTCAGTTTTCTTAACTGTAAAATGGAGATATTACCATTACCTACCTCACAGGACTGTCAAGATGACTAAATGAGTTAACCCACCTATAGCTGGGTGGTTCTCAGCAACCCACAGGCTATAAGATGCTCAGTGATGGTCTGCCACTATTAATATATATGTATAATACAAGTGTGACTCCAGCTTATTTTTTTTTCCAAAGGTGATTTTTAAGTATTCCTCGCATTCAGTGTTTTCCTCAGGCAAACTATCTGAAATCAGCTCTAACAGCTGATCATATATTTCTAGATTAAAATCAAACTGCCTTATAAACCTAAAATGGACCTATTCTTTCATCAAAATGAACAAACTAATGTGAACCGAAAGGTGCAAGCTTAATGTCACAAAATCTTATAAAAAGCATTAATTAGACTTCCCATTTAGACTAAGCCAGGATGAGATCACAAAGTCACTCATGGTAACCAGGTCCCCTTGCTGGAAGTGTGCTTTCCCAGTGAATGGCTAAATACTAACAAAAGAAACCTTTGACTCAAATACCACTGGTACCCGGGGTCTTGTGTCTGTATAATGCCTACACATTCATTTCTTTCTTCGCCTATAGAAAAAAGAAAGTCTGTTTGTTTTTCTGATTCAGTCAGCCCTTTTAGTCTCTGAATCTAAGGAGAGCCTAGTGAAAAGAAGAGCATCTTATCAGCGTGCTCCAGACCAGCAGGCTGTCCCCCTCCACACACAAAACCTCCAGCCCCTCACAGCAAAAGGCCTCGCCCTCAGAGCCTTTTCCCCATTTCAGAGCTAACACCCCACCGGGTTCCGACAACAAATAAATGAATACACAAGGCCCTTACATAATTAGCCATCTTTTCAGGTAGAGGGAGGTGGGGCGGGGGGAGGATTCAGGAGAATATTTATTGTAAATTGGCTTCATTTATGAAGTCGATGCAAGTGTACTGGATCTGAGGGCATTTATTTTAAATGAGGCCACATGAAGAGATTTTAGAGATGCCAGCTTCTGAATCTTGACAAATTTTAGTATATACTTCAGCCAAGTCACAAATGCAGATTTTTTTTAAAAAAAAATTAAAGGAAGGGGCTTTTCTTAAACCAGGTAAAAGTTCCATTGACTTGGAAAGCAAGGGCATACAGACCAGGTGTGTTTACTGTCTTTGTAAGGGAAAGCTAACAAGTGAAAGAACCAAACACCAGAAAACAATACTTTTTGACAGTCATCGTATCAGAAAATTAGCATCATTTTCAGATATACTTATAGTAAGAGTGCCCTCCCTACCCCACCCCCCAAAATGACTTTGAGAACAAAAAGGACTAAACATAATCAATAATCCTGTGAACGCCTTTAGGAAAGCCACCAGGCATCACTGTCATCTGTCATGATCTTAACAGAGCCATGGTCTGCATGGAAAGATACAGTTTGATTGAATCATTATTGGGATAATAACTTAATTGATTTGTCTCAGTGGCTAAGGATGTAGACAAGAGATTATGGAAGAAAAATATCTGCAATCGTGTTTTTGTTTTCTCAACAAGCATCTTGCCACTGACCTCTAAATCAGTTTAACCTTTTCTAAACAGACCTGCACATTTTTTACATAATTTAAAGCTAGGTCTTGTTAATGCTGCTGCTGAAAGCCTCCGTGAGATTTACCACAACATGGCTTCAGTAACCTTCTTTTAAAAACAAAGATGAAAAACAAAACAAAAGGCCATGACTATAAGCTTCCAGCTCCACTCCTTTTCCCGGCAGGGGATTTTGATCTAACCACTAAAGTGCCTTTGGAGTTCAATCTGTTAAAAAATGTATGAAACGGTATTAAAATAGGAAAAGGCATGTGTATGACTCAGGCTTATCCAAGTATCTCTGCAACTAGGATGTCACAGGATTTCCCTGTGCTGCTGAAAACTGAAAACCTTGAGAAAGTGACAGTAGAAGTTCCTGTTTCTTTTTCTTTCTTTTCTTTTTTTTTAATATATAAATGGGAGGGGGAGCGAGCGCGAACACACACACACACACACACACACACACACACACACACACACACACACACACACACACACAA